>NC_090832.1:67540000-68185833 GCF_028021215.1 Eschrichtius robustus | reverse complement strand
AACGTATGTCTGGAAGCCAACATTTGGGTGGAAGACTTAGAGTCAGACACGGCTCTTCTGTAACATTTCTGTGTTTGCTCTGGACATTATTTCTCCCTGCCCCAACACATACACCAACATACATGTACACACATCACCCTCATACACTTTCATCCCTCTTGACATGAAGCGTGTTAATAAAGCAAGTCCAGGACTTCCCTGGTGGCACAGTGGTTAAGAATCCACCTGCCAATGCAGGGAACACGGGTTCAAGCCCTGGCCTGGGAAGATCCCACGTGCTGCGGAGCAACTAAGCCCATGCATCACAACTACTGAGCCTGCGCTCTAGAGCCCGCCTGCCACAACTACTGAGCCCGCGAGCCGCAACTACTGAGCCCGTGCACTGCAACAAAAGAGTAGCCCCCGCTCACCGCAACTAGAGAAAGCCCACGTGCAGCAACAAAGACCCAACACAGCCAAAAAAATAAAATAGATAAAGCAAGTCCAACTAATCAATGCTTTTGACTATGCAAATAAACTGTCTTCCTAGTGCTTCTTTATTAAAATCTACAGTTAATGCTTGTGGTACAAAACTATGTCACTAAGATGCTTACTACTTGGCAAATGCTCGTGACTCTTCTATAATTTTCAAAATTTAAAAATGAACCTGCAAACCACAATGAGATAATCACTTTACACCACGAGAATGGCTATAATAAAAAAGATGGACAGTAACAAATGTTGATGAGGATGCAGAGAAATTGGATCCCTCATACATTGCTGGTAGGAATGTAAAATGGTTCAGTTACCTTGGAAAACAGTCTAGTAGTTCCTCAGAATGCTAAACATAGAGTTATCATATGATTTAGCAATTCCACTCCTTGGTATATAACGAAGAGAATTGAAAACACATGTCTACAAGAAACTTGTACACAAATGCTCATAGCAGATAACTGATAATGGCCCTAAAGTGGAAATAACCTAAATGTCCCTCAACTGATGAATGGATCAACAAAATTGGTATATCTACACAGTGATATATTATTCAGCAATAAAAAGGAGTGAAGAACTGATACATGATAATGTACCTGGTGGGTACATCAATGGCAAGGAGGAACCTTGAAAACATGCTAAATGAAAGAAGCCAGACACAAATGGCCACATATTGTAAGATTCCTTTGAAATGAAATATCTAGACTAGGCAATCTATAGAGACAGAAGATAGTTTAGTAATTTCATGGGGTAAGGGAAGAGGGCAATGAGAATTGATTGCTGCTGGATATTATGTTTTTTTGGGGGGTTATGAAAATATTCTGGGATTAGACATTGGTGATGGTCATACAACTTTGTGAATCATTGAAAACCACTGAACTGTTCATTTTAACAGAGTGAATTTTATGGTATATGAATTATATCTCAATTAAGAAAAGAATCTGTGTGAGATATACAGAATTCAAACATTACAGAAATACATAGAAATTAACCTTTCCCTGTATTCCCTCTTGCCAACTTTGCCTCCCATTTTATCTTATTCTCTATACTGCTTTTATTATTTATAATATGTTTCTTTATGAAGTAAACTGGGACCTTGTTATACATACTGCTTATGTTACCTTTTTCACTTAATATGACCTGTCCATTTTTTCATCATTGGAAGAAAAAAATTCCCAAGTTGGGGACTTCCCTGGCGGTCTAGTGGTTAGGACTCCATGCTTCCACTGCAGAGGGCACGGGTTTGATCCCTGGTTGGGCAGCTAAGATCCCACATGCCGTGCTGTGCAGCCAAAAATAAATAAATAAATAAAAATTCCCAAGTTGACTTTTTAAGTAAAATAGCAAACCCAGAAGTCATAAAGAAAAAGATTGATAATTTGATTACATAAAACTTAAATTTTTTTTAAATGGAAAAAGACACTATAAAAAGTAGACAAGGAGAAGATATAGGATTAATATAAGAAAGGATTAATATTCCTATATTAAGCATTAATGATCCTGTAAATTGACTAAAGTCAAACAACATACCCGAAAAGTGGACAAATGGGAAGTCCAGGAAAGGAAATACAAAATGGCGAATACACACAAGAAAGTTATCAACTTCACTAGAAGTCATCATGTTTTGCCCATCAGATTGGCAAAAAACAAAAGGACTGGTGACCACTACTACTGGCAAGGACAGGGGGCAATGGACACTCATAAGTTGCTGAAGGATATGTGAATTGCTACAACCTTTTGGGAAAGTAGGTAGGTAGTATTTAACAAATGAGTATAACCTTTAACCCATTTATGGGGGCTCTAACCCACAAAAATAAAAGCACCACCACTAAACATGTTCACAAGAATGTTTATTGCACCGATGTTTGTAAGAGGGAAAAAACTGGAAACCGGAATGTCTGTTGATAGGTGATCGCTGAGTCAATTGTGATTTATGGGAACCACGGATATTAAAGAAGCATGTGTCAACCCTACACGATTGACCTAGAGGCACGTACACAGTAGACAGCTATGTGCAAAAAGCAAGTTGCTTAGTAATTACATGGCAAATGGTATTAAAATAAAACCCAAACCCCTAGAGGTGCGAATGTGTGTTTATATACTGTTGTAGGCACAGAGGAAGCCTGCTAAATTTGGTATGTTAGGGGCTGGCTATGCTGTGATTGATTATTTAAAAAGAGGAACTTAAAAAAGCTGATTGTTGATAAAGGACAATATTGTGCTTATTTAAACTTTCCTCAAAGCTGGGGAAGAGTTAGGATGAGAAGTCAATGCTGGCGAGATAGGAGAGTTAAGAGGATGTACCTAGAAATCAGAATATAAGGTAGGTTAACACTTTTCTTTTGATCTAACATTTTGGCTCTTTACAGAGAAAGAGAGATTGGGAGGAAGCCAGGACCCGTCAGTCTGAAGTACTGAACAGGTGGCTGGCTGGAGGTGGAAACTCTTCTTTTTTGAATTTTATTTATTTTTTGGCCATGCCACACAGCATGTGGGATCTTAGTTCCCTGACCAGGGATCGAACCCGAGCCCCCTGCAGTGGAAGCGCAGAATCTTAACCACTGGACCGCCAAGAAAGTCCCCTGGAAACTCTTTTTTTGGTTTCTGGCTCTGGCATCTCTTTGGGGTTCACTTGGAAGAGAAGTCACCTGGAACCTTACACAAGAGCAGATCGGGGAAGAATCAGCCCAGGAGATGTTGGCTTCTGGATCAGTTATGATTCACTTTGTGAAGAGTTTGCCTTCAGTGTTATTACTGGAGACCACACTTCCACTGGGGTCAAAGAAACTCCCCAAAGCAAAGTACTAACTCAAAGAGGAGCAGTCATGCTAATTTCCTGAGACAGTTCTTGCAAAACCTAATCTCTACTTTAGGAAAACTAAAAGGTCAAATTGGGAAAAAACCTTAGCTTCACTATAACAATCCTACCCAGAATGTACTACCGAGAGGGGCTAAATGTGATTCCCAAAATGACACAGAAATTTGGAAAATGTCTCTTCTTTCAAGACTGTTTAGAAATGCAAAGAACAGATCTATTTTTTTAAAGTGAAAATAAAAATATTTTTGAAAACAGCGGTATTTTTTGAGGGGAGACTAGTCCTGTTCATGACTATTTTATAGGTTGAATGGTTCTTCCTGTTCTTTTTTTTCCCTCCCCACCCACCCCAACCAGGGATCGAACCTGCGCCCCCTGCAGTGGACGCGCAGAGCCCTAACCACTGGACCGCCAAGGAAGCCCCGATTTTTCCTTTTCATCGATTCATTTAAAACTGAAAAGGTCTAAGGTAGACAAGTGATAAGGCCCGAACACAGGAAAGACACATGTGCTCTTGTTGGCAGCATTTAGTTCCAAGAAGTGACTTTAAGTTCTCTTTGGGGACATTAGACAGACAAAAGGAGATTTATCTGAAACTGACAGGTCCTTAAACATATGCAAATGTCATAAACGCACACTCCCTTTAGTTAATGGTGAGGCTCCTCTTAAGGGAGAGATATAAAGAAAACAAAGACTCTAAGGCATTTGTCCTTTTCTCGAGACATCCTTGGCAAGGGAAATCATTATGCCGATGGACCCAGCGACTGGGCTTCTGCATCAGGGGTGCCTATGAATAATTTCAGGGAAATAAGAAAACCTCCTAAACGTTGTGATCAGACGGAAAGAAATGAGTGAGGAAAGAGAACGCACAGCCTTTCACTGTCCTCACGAAACCTCAGTCCTCTCAGGTCAGGGACACAGACGTGACGACACAGATGTGAGTCTGGCTTGGGGCACTGAGCCCAAACCTCCATCCCAAACCTGAGGGGATATAGTGTATTCAAATAGCAATAGTTTCCCATTCAAATTTCCTTTTTAATGACTTTTAGCTAAATTAAATCCTTTCAGTATGTTTCTTTCTCCACCTTTGCCAGGCAGTAACAGAAGAGCGGGGACCGGGCTAGCTAGAAAACGAGGAAGTGACCACAGGGCACTTCTGTAGTTGGCACAGGAAGTCTTGGAATCTATTTTCAAAACATGCCCGATCTAAAATCTTCATGTGCTTCTCGCCAACCTCGCAGAGGCTGAATGAACCACACGTGGCTCTGTGAAAAGCCACCTCACCCTGTGTGGCATTTCTGCTGTCTGGCTGGGTTAACATTCCTGCTTCGCTAGAGGCTAATAACCAGGGAGCGCAGACGCGGGCGGAGGGCACTGGCATAATGAGGAACACGCTTCATTTCCTCCTGTGTTTTTCGGAGAAGCAGCTCTCGGGAGGGACTTCTCACCGGGCTCGCTCTGTCCTGCTCCAGAGGCAGGTCTGAGACACAGGTGGCAGCCTCAGGTTGGTTGCTTGTCGATCAGCAAGACTGTGCCAGATCATGACACAGACACCCTCAGATCTCTCCGGGGGCCCCTCATGTTACAGGGGAAGGGGGAGCATCTGAGGGCGTCTATTCCTTCTCTCTTCGGCCACGTGAGTCTTGCTCACGATGTGGCTGGCGTTGCTCCTGCCTCCTCTCCCAGCATTGGGAAGATGCAGATGGCGCCTTTGGGAACTTTTATCTAGAAAGTACTTTGCTTTCAGGGTGGACTGCTACACAACCCCACTGTTCCTTAAAATGACTCTCACCATTTGTGGGGAGCTTGGGAAATGACACATTATACAGTTATGTGTGACTGACAAGGGTGCTTCTTCAGTGACACTGGGACTGGGACGGATGGTGAGCTGTCCATCACCTGCATCGAAATGAATGGACAAGGGATGGCTCCAGAGTCCCATCCGACAAGGAAACTTAAAGGTGCTGGGAAAGCACCTGTTCAGTGTGGATCTCTCTAGTTTCAAACAGTCAGTTTTGAAAGCGATTCTATATTTTCCTTCACGCTGAAGAGGCGAGGGGCAAGGATGAGGGTGAGGGGTATGGCATCCTTAAGAGGCAAGGGGCAAGGATGAGGGTGAGGGGTATGGCATCCTTTCAAAGCAGACAGAGGAGAAGGAGAGGGGGGCGGGGATCGGAAGTACCTGCGCACACTTTCAGGCATTGACTTAACTGTTTTCACTAGGCACTTTGCCTCTGCTTGTTGAGTACTGAAATCTCGATCAAATTTCAAGTGCTTTCTAGGACAAAGTGGTTAATTTGGAATCGCCTTGAAGCCTCCTGCCTCTACAGATGAGGGGGACAGTCCCTGTACTGTAACCTTTAATCTTGACAAACAAGAACCATCTGGCAGTGGTGGGGGGGCAGGGAGAGTCCAGATAAAGGACTGAGGGTGGATCACATGCTTGAATTTAGTTGGGTTCCCTACCTCCTGGCCCCTGTCCTGCACAGGACACGACTCACTGTCTGCTTCCGAGAACGATCCGGATTCGTCGCTGGAGTTGGTGCCGTAAGACTGCTCACATTTAATCTGGGGTCGGACTTGGTTGTACATTCCATCTCCCATCAGGCCTGGTTCCTGATGTTCTGTGGCAAGGAATCTGGCTCCCTGGGAACAGGGCGAGGAGGAGAACTCGCAGAGAGGAAGGCTGCAGGGCGAGCCCCCGCTCCCGTCCTCGGCGTACGAGTAGGACGAGCACGAGCTCGAAGTTCTAGTCCTGGTCTCCAACGGGGGCGAGCGAGGGCAGACTTTGATTGGCACCGGGCAGCTGGTGTTGGGCCGCATCCTTCCGGGCAAGTGTTCAGCCATCAGCCCACCGTGAGGGTAGGCCTGTGAGCTGGGGACGGACTGGCCAGTCCCCACCCACAGGCCCTTTGGCACCGGCTCAGAGAGATCTTTGTCCAAACCGCTCACCCCAGAATACGAGTGCACCGCGGTGCTCGCTTGGTCACAAGCGCTGGAGGAGAAGATCACACTTCTCCGGTCCAGCTCTCCTTCCTGTTTACAGAGCGCCTCCAACCCAGGCCCCTTGAGGGGCGACCCCACTGTGAAGCTGGACGCGTCCTTCTGGCCCATGTGGGGCTGTCCGTAATTGCCCGGGAAAGGGGCGTAGTCACTTTTAAGGTCACCCTGAGTGATCCCCTTGTCAAAAGGGCACGCGGAACTCCTGGCAAAGTGCTGCTGAGAGGTACCGGGCAGGCCGGACAACTCCACACTTTTTGTTAGGCTAAACAGAGACCTCAAGCAGGAGGGGGAGGACGCGCCCCTGGACCTCTCCAGGCAGGCGGCCCCGGCAGGGGGGGCGGGGGCGGGCGCGGGGGCGGGGCGGGGCTGTTTCCGGTCCATTTCCACGTCCCCGGCTCTGTCTTTGACGTCAGGCTCATCTCCAGACAGGCAGAGCGTGATGCTCTCTTCTTCGTTCTCTTCGCAGGGCGGCTCGCTTTTGATCTGCCCCATGGCAAGCCCCGGCTTGAGGCTGCTGCCAGAGTTATCTTCACTGAATGTGCTTGCAAAACCTGAGGTACTGTGTGATGATGCGTTATAGACATTCTTGGTACATGCAAGCTGGTATTTCTTGTATCTGGGGTACTGCGTTAACGCGTCCTTTGCCGCGCTCTCCTTGGTGTCCGCGGGCACGTCGGACTCCGGCAGCAAAACTTCTTCCTTCTCTGGTACTGGGATGGCAGTGGCCTCAAAGCTGATGGGGTCTGGAAGCATCTGGTCCCTGGGGCAAGCCATCTTGGCCGTCTCCGAATCCATCGTCTCCTCCTCTTCCTCCTCTTCCTCTCCGGCGCTGTTCTCACGGTCCTCGTGCGGGCGCTGGCACGCACCGTCCTTTCGGCACACAAACAGGCCATCCTCGCTGTTCAGGAGCTGGGTCTGCAGGAAGCTGAAGCAGGAGTCCTCCAGGTTGTGCATGCGCAGGAACTCGGCACAGCGGATGACCTCGCGGATGTTTTCTCTGCTGAGTAACAGCTTGGCGGTGTAGGCGAACTGCAACAGCGGCCCAAACCCCCTGGCCGTGACCTGCAAAACAAACAGGGGAATTGCCGACCGTTACCATCAGCACTGCTATTGTCCCGAATCCCTCAACTGAAGCAAGATAACCAGACAGCGCTAATGTCCCAGGATAAAGACTGCAAAGGAGCAATTAATCTCGTCCTGGGTCAGCAGTGATTCTGCTTCCAGTAATTAGGGCCTGTCTCGTGCATGCCAGCGCTCTACTCATCACGACACACAGAACTGAAAATCATCAGGGTCAAGTGGCTAAACAAGATGACAGTGGGTTCAGTGTTTACACTAATGAAATATCCTGGCAAAAATGCACGGTAACAATGGGAAGCCTATTAATTTCCCTCCCCATCCGTCCTGTTGAGAGCCACTGTACATCAGGAGTGCTGTGATACTTCTTACAGCTCACTCGAGCCAAAGAAAGCATTATAGTTTTCTTGTCAACTGCAGAACTAGCAATATGGCCCTGTTAGAAACCGGAAAGTCCACGGGGTTTTGAAAATAGTTTTTCCCTCACAAAGTTAAAAAGAGACGTTGAAAGCAACTCCTGTTTTTTGCTCATTCATCATGGTTTCTAGTTGAGATTTTCCAGTCATCACGTCATATCCCATCTTGGAATGATACTAGAGATGACAGTCCAAAGCAGCGTTCTCAACTCCTGGCCCCTAAAAAGGGTGGAGGGTGGTTACAGAGCTAAACAAGCCGGCTGTCATTTAAATGGCTGAAGTTGTTGAATGGCACAGGACATGGGCAATTCCTTCCCTAATTATAAGCAGCAGCTTTGCCACGCAGCTGTCTTCTTTCCTGGTAAATCTTCAGGGGCTGAGCCTACTGTCATGTGCTGCTAGTCCATTACACATTTTCCGCAGACTGGAAACATGCTATTTATGCACAGCTTGTGTACACGCGCATGCCTGCACGCACACACACGCTGAATGACTTAGACCATTAGAAATATGTTGCCTAAGGCCAGTTGTTCTTTCGAATGAAAATGGATTAAACTTGCTGGTGTTCAGGGCAGGCTTCCCTACCCTATACACATACCCACGCATCCTCTAGGTTCTTGCAAGCACTGCTGACCCTATAAGGAAGGGAGGGGAGGCAGGTCCATAAATCATGTGCACAAAACAAATGAAAGCAGAGGTCATGGACCCCTTGCTGGAAGCTACAGTAGCAGTGACTAAAAAATATCTGCTAGGGGAATAAGTGCAGAGCAAGATGAACCCGCAGGCTTTGGAGCTGACTGCCACATGGATTGAATTCAGAACAGCACACAGAGCCCAAACTCTTGTGAGGACCTATATCTGCTGTTCAAGATTCAACACAGACATCAACTCTTCTGGGAGCCCTCTGCAGACTTCTTAGAGAGCAAATGACACCATCCTCTCAGCCCCCATAGCCGAAGAAAGGAAACACCCTGCCTTCCCCAAGGGCAGTGCTGATTTTATATCACTGACTGCATTCTAAGGGAATGCCTAGTAAGGGAAATTTCTTAGATACATAGCTGAATGGAATTTTAATTGTTAATATTTTTGAAGTACTTTAAATAAAATTCAAAAAAATTTCTCCATCAGATAATGAGTCCTGAGATGTTTGGTTTAAAAAAAAAAAAAAAACCACAACAAAAACCCATGACTGCAAGACCCACATTATAGTTCTACAAGGGCAATCATTGCCATCTCCCTTTTATTGTACTTAATTGTGTCAGTTTCTACCAGTAGACAGCAAAGCTTCTTCAGATCAGGGATTGTTTCATTTCTCTTTGTAACCCTGCACCTAAGGAGGGTCTCTAAACATCTGATAAAAGCTTGTATATCACTGAATATGTCTGAAGTCTAACTGTGCCCCTAACATACAACTATAGTGTCCAGAAGGTGACAACACACTCTGCTTGGTGAGTGCTGTCTCAAATTACTTTTGGAGCAAGGCACTGTGTAAACCAACAAACTACACCAATTAATCAATGGCAGGCAGGAGTGCTTGTTTGTCACGTCCCCCAGTACCTATATTGAAAGGGAGTTCACCTGACCTACACTTTTGTTCTACTAAGCTGACATGGCAATAGATTCAGCAAATGTCTGTTTTATGTACTTTTCTCCCAGGAACCTATAAAAGGGAGTGTAAGGTAAGGAAGTGCATATTGATAAGTAACCAAAGAAGGCTGATGAGAATGTCACAGGACCCATTTCTTCATTGTAACACGGCTCCACCACAAAGAGAAAATAGCAGAATCAAGGCAGAGTTGACCCCTCCATCAGGAAGCATCTTCCGCTCCGCTCCTAGGCAATCTGCCAATTGCAGAGTGGATAATACACATCTTGAGTTTTGGCAGATGCACTCGTTATACGGGAAATCGGGGAAACTCATCTTGATGCTATTTATGTTTTTTTTATACAGTCCTCCTCATACTCTCATCCCCATTTCTTTTTTATTTTGATGCGGTCTCAGTAAGCTGTACCACTATCCCCTGCTATGGCTGCTTTTAAAGAAAATTCCTGAAGAAGCTAAGGGACACTCTTGAGGATCACTAGATCAGTCCTGGGTATCACCACTTGCCTCATGGCAGCAAGGAGCTGCAGAAAGCTTCTCCACTCAGGGCCAAGCTAATACTTAAATGTACGAGTGGGTCCAAGGATGCCAATAAGCACAGTCTCCACATCCCAAATCAGTTCATTGATCCTTTGGGGGCTCAGGAGACACGATGAGCTTGAAATGATCGTCACATGGTCATGAACGAGTCATGAATAGAAACAGGGTTGTAAAATGTCATTCAATCCCAGGTCAGAGAAAACGGTGTCCTCACCATGAAATTTCGAGAGTCCATAATTAGCTCTTCCCTCCTGCAAGTTTAAACCATGCTTTGTCATATTTAATTCTGCTAAATTTTGCTCAGCTTCTGCGCGCAGGGCTTTGTCTAGAGAGTCAGTTACTATTCACCAAGCTCCTGCTAGTGCCCAGCACCGCGCTAGCTGGTTCTCCTGATGCACTGGAAGGCAGGCATGATTGCTGCTATTCTGTAGACAAGGAAACTGAGAAGCAAGGAGGTGAAGGAGTGCGTCCAAGGTCCTAGAGCTAGTAAGTAGAGAGTTGGAATTCCAACCTAAGTGCTATGGAAAATGGTTAAGTACAAGACTCAGCCCTGTGCTCAAGAAGCCTACAATTTAGCTTTGAAGAGGAGATAAGAAGAATAAGTTAATTTTCAGGAACCACGTAAATCAACAATGGAAAGGCAAGATGACATGTCACAAGATGACATGATTAGTTGTCAACGAAGAAATCCTGACCAGTTCAGGAGAAGAGGAGACTGCTGAGGTCTGTGGGATCCCTGGAAGCAGGGACTTGTAAGCAGGACACCTGGAGTGTACTGAATTGCCCCCGACTGGGTCCGATCGGGGTCAAGGGTTGCTTTGATACAATGGGTACCTTCTGAACTGCCACTGCTGTCCCTTCCAGGAACCCATCTCTGGTGCATTTCAGCCCAGTTGCAATAGTTCCAAATACACAAAACAGAAAGTGGGTGCCCATCACACATGCAGGCCAGTGTTAAAATAGGCAGTGGCTTTCTAAATATTGGTTTAGCCTCCATCTTGAGTAGCTTGCACTGTCTTTCCATTTTGAGGAATCATTTAAGCTCACGTACTCAGAAAGCAAATATCCAGGTACCGACATGAACCTGCATGTTTATGAAACTGGGGCCACAAGCCTGCATTGTTATTTACTTTCTGTTTGTAACAAGTAAGGCTCTGATAATAGGAAAAATAAGAGGGGGTAGGAGGTGGAGAATCACCCACAAAACTAATGACCCATAACAATGTTATTTAAAAAGGTAATGATCGGGCTTCCCTGGTGGCGCAGTGGTTGAGAATCTGCCTGCCAATGCAGGGGACACGGGTTCGAGCCCTGGTCTGGGAAGATCCCACATGCCGCGGAGCAACTAGGCCCGTGAGCCACAATTACTGAGCCTGCGCGTCTGGAGCCTGTGCTCCGCAACAAGAGAGGCCGCGATAGTGAGAGGCCCGTGCACCGTGACGAAGAGTGGCCCCCGCTTGCCGCAACTAGAGAAAGCCCTCGCACAGAAATGAAGACCCAACACAGCCATAAATAAATAAATAAATAAATAAATTTTAAAAAAAAGGGTAATGATCATCAAGTTACAGTGGAATGAAGTGATGAGAAACAGCAAGCCAGTCCCAGCTCACTGGTATTAATGGAGCTGTGTTCCACTACTCTCAGGGAAGCAGACATATCTAGGCTAAAAATCACCGGTCAGGAATGGCCTAAAGGAATGATAAACAAATGCAAAATACAGTATTAGGGGCACCTGGGATAACAGTCTTGCATTTTGAGTGGAATCTTTTGGTTGGATCATTCTGAAGAGTATTTTTTCCATCACATTATGGTTCCATAATGTGCAATATACATTGTGCTACAGATGAGACTGGCTCACGTACTGGGCAGAATGGAGGGCGCCCTGGGGGACTAAGACCCGCGAGAGGTCAGGAAGTAATCCCGCCTTGCTCTCTGGTTGCTCCCAAGGAGGCGGTGACCTCATCCAGCAGTTGGCACACCCAAGGCGAGTGGCTCTGACCGTTGGGTTTCGGGCCTGAAAGAAACAAGGTCAGACTACCAGACTCGTGCACTGTGGTGTGAGCCTACACGCCACTCATGGGTTGAAAATCTGACCCACTGAAACTATGACCCTCCACCCTTTGTTCCCTTGGGTTCTGACGTATCATCTCTCTGCTGTGGAAGAAAGGAAGATGACGTGATGAAAACGCAGCTGGCAGAGGGCATGCTTGGGTGCTGTTTGCAGAGCTGGGGAGCTCATTCCCTCAGGACGTGATCCGTGTGCTGCTGGACAGAGCTTGTGAAAGGAAACTTCTAACAGCTTTGTCACTCTGGATTATTACAGGGATCAGGCCTCTGGGCTTCAGGCATAAATTGAAAATAGGGTTTGGGAATTCTTATAAGACTTGGAACAGCATTTTCTACTCAAGCCATGTGATGAAGGTCTTCTCTGCTGCTTCTGGCAGTGTATATTCATGGCTGCAGCACTGAGTCCATCTACCCGAGCCCGATCTGACGGGTCAGGAGATCTGGGGACTGCGTCCCAGGAGAGGGGTGGCACGCTGCTCAATGTCCCATAACCACAGCCTCACAAAACACGGTTATCTTTTACTTTTAGCAACGTCATGTCCTAACGGAGCTGGATCTCTCCTACGCTGCTGGAGCAGGTAAGAGGAGGTAGCAAAGCTATGCCGATGGGCTTTTGAAAACACTGACTTGGGTTGTATTTGCACAGCAAGGCACTTGTCAAATAAAGAAAACAGCACCAGTGACAACTCACTCCTCCCTTCCACCTCCACAATGCACTGCATCCCATTCTGCAGGCTGAAGACTGACTTAGCGATGAGGAATCGCTTCCAATCTTAGTTTTCTATAATTAATATCCATATTCTCACTTGTTTCTCCCCAAAGCAGCATGCTTTTATAAGCACACTACATTCAGGATGTATTTGTTAAGTTAACATCACTATTTCAACAAAGCTTCTGGTTATTTTGGTACCAGTTTTAGTTAACGATAGAGCCAGACCAAACAACCTGTTTCCATTCCTAAAGTAACAGTACAAAAACTAAAGCAAGTTGATTATATGTACAAGTTATATAATTTCATATAGTGGGTTTTAAAAAAATTTGTGTTAATGAATGTGGCTTAAAAGCGTGAAATTAAGTGTCTTTTCTCTCCTGTGCAGGCTTGAATTTGGGTTTGCAGCCAAAATACAAAGTTCCTCTCCTTTTTGTAAATCTGTCCCTGAGATTCTCTATGTGATCATTCAGTCATTACTATTTTTTGTTTACTCATTCATTCACCAACCATGTTCTGGGCACTGACCGTGCACTGTGTGACAACTGAGGGCACCAGCTTTCTTGGATTCAAATTCCAGCTCTATGATGTGCCAGCTGGGTAACTTGGGCTTCTTACTGAATCTTTCTGTGCTTCAGTTTCTCCAACTATAAGACCAACAGTGCCTGCCTTGTAGTAAAACCTATGGAATAGCTTCTAGCATTGAGTAACAGCTATTATTATTGCTGTTATTACAAAAATGAATAATATATAGTCTCCTTCTCCAAGGAACTAAGAGGGTGACCAGAGAGACAGATGTTCAACACAAATGTCTACAATGTAATCTAAGTATGTAACAGGTATTTGCAGGGTGCTAAGGCAGGACCAAGCTGGGGGTAGTAACTCCTAAGGGCGTCAGCGTAGCCTTCCTAGAAGTGGTGACCTTTGCCCCAAGTGTTGAAGGCTGAGTTGAAGTTCATCAGAATAAGTCAAAGAAAGGCCTGGCTCACTCCCTCATCTCCTTCAGGCTCTTCTCAAATGCTACTTTCTCAGTGAGGCCTTTCCTGGGCCTCTAATCACAACTGTCCTCCCAGCACCAGGACTGGCTACATGATTTGCAGGATCCAGTGCAAAGTGGAAAGGTGGTCCTCTTGTTCGGAGATTCAGAACTTGAAGATGATGACAGGGTCCTTCTGAGCAGGGGACCCTAGGCAATTGCATAGGTCATAAGCCCTTGAATCTGGCCCTGTCAACACACACTTGCTACCTATGCCCTGCAGGTTGAAATGGGCTCTGCTCCCTGATCTCAGTGGGGTGACGGCATCCTAGGGTAGAGCCAGTGAACTCCAATTGAGTGAAACTCCAAAGGCTAGCTGGCACAGCTACTGGCATCAGCAGTGTAGGTCAGCGGTGGCTGGCAGGATCATGAGTATCTTGGACTGAAATACATAGTCAGCCCACGAAGGTACTTTTTGATTGGTGAAAAAAAAAGAAAATCATGTAGGTTAAGTGGACAAAGCCCTGCTTGAGTCTCTGTGATAGAGTCATCATCCCACACTTGAGTCAGTTCACAGATCCAGGAACTCTTGAGGAAGGATCCTGTAATAATCCAGGTTGCCGCTATGATTTCTTCTGTCACAAGGGTTTGCAGAAACATACATCTGGTAGTTTTCCTAAATCATGAACTAATACAAATTTTTTAACTAAAAAATCTTTAACAAAAAATTATTCAAAAACTGTTTAGATCAGAACCAAATCTATCTATATATCCTTCTCTACCTATCTATGAACTAAAGTAGCACTAGTTTAATACAAACACAACGGGACAGTTTTGTCTCTCAGCCTCATGCCCCACTCTTCTTTTGTTTTTTCCCCACTTGCATTGAGAAATAATTGACGTACATCCCTGTATAAGTTTAAGGTGTACAGCATGATGGTTTGATTTACATATGATTACCACAACAGGTTCAGCTAACATCCATCTTCTCATATAGATACAATAAAAAGAAAAAAATTCTCCTTGGGATAAGAACCCCTAGGATTTACTTTCTCAGCAACTCTCCTATATGTCATATGTCATACCCACTCTCCTTATGTTCCCCTTTCTAATGCTGAAGCTGGGAGTTTTTATTTTTTTATTTATTAATTTTTAAAAAATATTTAATATTTATTTATTTTGGCTACACCAGGCCTTAGTTGCAGCATGTGGGATCTCCATCGTGGCATGCAGGATCTTTTAGTTGTAGCATGCAGACTTCTTAGTTGTGGCATGCATGCAGGATCTTTTAGTTGTAGCATGCAGACTTCTTAGTTGTGGCATGCATGCAGGATCTAGTTCCCTGATCAGGGATCGAACCCAGGTCCCCTGCACTGGGAGCTCAGAGTCTTACCCTCTGGACCACCAGGGAAGCCCCTGAGGCTGGGAGTTTTTCAACTTTGTTTCCCAGGCTCCTTTGCCAGGTGACTTATTCTGCCAGTAGGGGGCACTGGTGGGAGATCAGAGGTAGGAGGAAAGAAGCTGTGGTTCCCGTTTCTTGTTCTCTTTCTCTGTCCTTCCCTGGTGGGGTGTCTGGAAGTGGTGGTCTTCTCCCCAGGTGCAGCCCCTCCTGCATGCTCAGAGGTCCCTTTTATCCCTCCAGCCCCGGGAGTGAGAGCCGCTTCCTGCCATCATTAATCACTGGGTTAACTCTCCTTCCACTTCCTGTTCTTTCAGTTTTCCAGCACCTGTGTAACCAATTCGCTGTCTTACACCCCCTCTATTTGCAACACCTGTCATGGTTTCTGTTTCCCTGACTCAATCCTCATCCATTTTACAGACAAGGAAGCCAAATGAGGTGAAGCCCAGAAAGCTCAGACAGGTGAAGGGATTTTCCCAAAGTCACATGTCTGGTCAGCCAGGGCTTCACTCAAGCCTTCTGACTGCAGAGTTCAACTCTCCTGCTCCTTTCATACCAGTTGCTGTCTCTCTGAAGTAAACCAGAAAAGGAATGATGTTTCATATTTCGAGTTTTATTGCACTCTCTAAAGCATTCACTTTTATACAGCTCTATCCAAAGAAGTCTGGCCAACTGAATGTGGTACTTCCCGGGTAGGGAGAAGGATGAATCTCACATTTGCTTCTATCGCTATTTACATTATTCAGATGCAGTGGCTAGATTTCTCCCAAAGAATGAAGCTAAGTGTTAAGTCCCTTTCCTGCCTGGTAAAACCTCGTAAATCTAGGGAGCTCTTCTATCGCATAGGAATTTGATAAATCAGCAGGCTAAGCTTAGCTTCATTTCTTGGAATCTGGAAGGAATCAAAGCAGAAACGCCTTTCTGGCGGGGAGCCATGAGGGACCAAAGCTTTGTTCCAAATGAGAAAGGCAGCCTGATAAAGCTGATGTATAGGGGGCAAGTCACATGGCCCCTGCCTGTGTCAGCTGGCTCAGAATTATCATGAGGCTACGTAACAGCCGAAACTGCCCCTGAGGCATTTGGTTGTCTCAGGTTGATGAGAACAGGGAAGGGGAAGCAAGCATTCATTATCGTCTTTCCTGGGAACCGGCAACACGTTGGCCCTGTGGAACCTTCATTTCACCCGGGTGATTTTACCCCTCATCTCACTCCTTCATGTGTGGCCTTAATTATTTTCTCATTCAGCTATAGATGGTTATATTTCCAGGTAAGCGACGGGCAGAAGTCATATGTGATTCAAATATAAGGTACTGTATTCATATTTACTCTAAAAGCATACAATGAAAACAGAAAGTCTCTCTTCTGAAAGATTATATAATGAAGCTCATGGAGTAATTTTTAAAAATTCAATTTCAGTATAAGTGTAGATCTTAAAATAGGTATAAGATAGTAGTAAGTTTTTACGTTTTTCAGTGTAAAATGAAAGTGAAAAGCATCCCACTCACTGGTAATGAAGTAGTAAAACCTGCATCTAGGTTTACAGTTTCATTTGAAAAACCACCTCCAACAGAAAATTATTTTTAAAAAGATTTTAAAAATTACCTATTTTCCATCTGAATGACCCTCTCCCCTCTTTCAGGAAACCAATGATCTTCATAGACAAGAATTTTCTTGAGTCAAGGTTTGGTTTTACCTCCTAGACCCCTCTAGTCCTTTCAAACCAACCAGCAACCATTTGATGTTCAACCAGAAAACACAAACCATTTTTTAAAGCTTCTAGTCTTTAAAAGAAGTTCAGTTCCTCATCAGAGCCTTCTAATGCTTCTTCCTATTAAGCCAAAATTCCCATCCCTGAAACCTAACCAGTTACGAGCCCCTCTCCCCTCCCCATCGCCCCCCTCTGAAACATCTTGAGTTTGACTACGTCCCCAGCAGACACCTGGACTGAGTAAATGCTCCAGTCACTGGAACAGAGGACAGAACTGTCCCCTCCCTCCGGCTAGAGCCTATTTTCTATGAATGCAATGATTTATTTCATTGCCACTTGTTACTTATGGTGCTACCAATTACCATCTCTGAGCTTTTTGTTTCTAGCACGTGCTACTGATAAGCCACGTGTCCATTTTAATCTTGCAAAATTGATTTCTTGACCCAAGAGTGTACACTTGTCTAGATATTCAGAAAACTGTATTTTTATTACATACACTGTTCTCCTTTTCATTTTTTTGGCTGTGCCACGCGGCATGCGGGATCTTAGTTCCCCTACCAGGGATCGAACCCGCGCCCCCTGCAGTGGAAGCGTGGAGTCTTAACCACTGGACCGCCAGGGAAGTCCCTCTAGGCAAACTTTTTAAGATCCACTTTCTTCCTTTTTTTGAAAACTATAATGCCATTTCTTCATCTCCAGACTTCTGATGCTTTGCTGGGCTCCACAGTTTCTCAAAGATTTTGACCTTAACAAGTTGTACCATCGTTATGTCTATTTTTTTTCTGTACTTTGGGAGCTTTACTTCCTCCAGACTGGGGGCTTAGGCGTTTTCTTCTACCTGGGGTTTCCATTTCTTTCTCCAAGTTTTTCTCAGTTTTCCGTCTAATGAACATTCTCCATGACATACAATATAGAGGTAACTCAGGGCTCTCTGTCATCCTCAATACTAAATGCTCAGCCCCAAGGAGCAGCTGTTGGGTTTCCTCGTCTTCTTGCTCCACAGAGAACAATATATTTGTTTTCCTTATCTGTCCCTCTTTGAAAGGTCTCCATTCATTTTGGGCTTGGGTTTTCTTGATACTGTTTTTCTGGGTCCATATACCTTTTCATAGTCGTTCATGTTTTTCTATCATTAAAAAAAAAAAAAAGAAAATTGAGCTAAACAGAGAACTGCTGGCACAATTACTCTCCTTTGTTGAAACAAAAAAGGTCCTCATCTGAACTTTGTTTTGGGCATTCATAGATCTCCTGAGTCATCTTTCCCTGCATATGTGTAATTTCTACATTTCTCTTATTTAAAAAAATCTCTCAAAAGGTCATGAACCCCAAACTAGAAAACTCCTAAAAGAAAACATAGGGGAAAAGCTTCATAACACTGGATTTGGCAATGATTTCCTGGATATGACACCAAAAGCACAGGCAACAAAAGCAAATATAGACAAATGGGACTACATCAAGTTTAAAAACTTTTGTGCATCAAAGGACACAACAGAGTGAAAATGCAACTTATGGAATGGGAGAAAATATTTGTGAATCCTATATTTAATAAGGGGTTAATATCCAGAATATATAAAGAACTCCTATAACTCAACAACTACAAAATAATCAAATAATCTGATTTTTAAAAAAGGCAAAAGACTTGAATAGGTATTTTTCCAAAGGCGATATATAAATTGCCAACAAGCTTATGAAAGATGCTCAACATCACTAATCATCAGAGAAATACAAATCAAAACCACAATAAGATGTCACCTCATACCCACTAGGATGGCTGCTATCAAAAAAGGAGAAAATAAGTATTGGCAAAGATGTGGAGAAATCTGGAAGCCTTGTGCGGAGTTGGTGGGATTGTAAAATGGTGCAATTGCTATGGAAGAAGAGTACGAACATTCCTCAAAAAATTAAAAATAGAACTACCATTTGATCCAGCAATCCCACTTCTGGGTATGTATCCAAAAGAATCAAAAGCAGGAGGTATTGTACACACCCACGTTCATAGCAGCACTGTTTACAGTAGCCAAGAAATGGAAGCAACCCACATGTCCATTAATGGATGAATGGCTAAACAAAATGTGGTATATATATATACAATGGAATACTGTGCAGCCTTAAAAAGGAAGGAAATCCTGTCACATGCTACAATATGGATAAACCTTGAGGTCATTATACTAAGTGAAGTAAGCCAGTCACAAAAAGACAAATACTGCATGATTCCACTTACATGAGGTACCTAAAGTAGTCAAAGTCATAGATACAGAAAGTAGAATGGTGGTTACCAGGGGCTGGGGTCAGAGGGAAAGGGAGGTGGTTCTTTAATGGGTATAGAGTTTCAGATTTGCAGGGTTATGAGTTCTGGACATCTGTTTCATAACAATGTGACTATTTTTAAAGTAAGATGAATGTTTGATGGACATTAGTATAGGACACTTAAAAATGGTTAAGATGGTAAATTCATGTTGTGCTTTTTAAAATCACAATAAAAAGGTGTTGAAATATTTTGGACTGTGCAAAATCTCCTCTTTGATGATCATGTTCTCTAAAATGATATGGTCTCTTCTAAGGTTTCTCTCACGTATACTCTTGTCAGTTCCTTTTAGTTAGTCAGTATTAGGACCAGAATAGCAATTCTAGTCTCGAACTCTCTACCCTTTTGAAGGTGAAACTGCCAGTAAGGCACATCAATGATCACTCAGGTATTCTTTCTATTAGTTGAAGAGAATTCTGATAGTTATTTATATAGTTGAAGTTCTGTATCATGCCTCTCCTTTGCCCTAATCTTGTAAATGGGAATTGGAACATGGAGCTGGTAATTGCTCTGACTGTATAACCCATAAAGAACTCCTACTACACTATCAGTTTTGTTTCTCTCTTTTCTAATCTCTTCCCAGTACTCTTTTGAAGGCTCCTGCCCTCATGTTTCTTGACTTGCTTACAGAGCTTCTGGATATATGGTGCTGCTCTGCTTTTCTTCCCAGTTGGTGACATTTTTAATTTGAATATGGAATTCCTTCTCAGCCATATCTCGATGTGATGCCCTTTTGCTCGCCAGGTTACGTGGGTTACCTAAGAAATTCTATTTATCACCCTGGCAATAATCTCCAATTCAATTTGTTAATTACTCCTGTTTCACCCACTGATAGATAGACATTGGAAACTGTAAGTACTGCTTCTGTCTTCCCCTTCTCCTTGGTTTATCCAATGATTCACCAAATACTTCTCACTTTCACATCAATGTCAAACCTGCTTGCTTCTGTGATAATTGGTGTCATGAGTTTAGCAGGATATTCGTTTCCCTCCCCCTCCCCCCTTTCAGTTTAAAGCATGAGCCTTATGCGCTGTGGGTTCTCAATAACTATTGGTTGAACTGAATTGAGCTAACCCTAGTAATGCCTGCCGGGGCAAGCAGAGGATTTGAGTCCTTCTTTCACATGACAATCCATCACATATTTGAAGACATCTGTCATACCTGGTTAGGGAATCTTTTTTTCCATCAAGAACTAAAGTCATATTTTCCATCTGAAATGAAAACTGAAGAACTGACAGATCACACATCTCTTATGGAAAATGTTATTTTCTTCTTGACCTCTGGAAGCAAGTGGGTTTATTTTTTATTTTATTTATTTTTTTAAAATTTATTTTTGGCTGCATTGGGTCTTCATTGCTGCGCGCGGGCTTTCTCTAGTTGCGGCGAGCGGGGGCTACTCTTCTTGAGGTGCGGTGGCTTCTCACTGCGGTGGCTTCTCTTGTTGCGGAGCACGGGCTCTAGGCACGCGGGCTTCAGTAGTTGTGGCACATGGGCTCGGTAGTTGTGGCTTGCAGGCTCTAGAGCGCAGGCTCAGTAGTTGTGGCGCACGGGCTTAGTTGCTCCGCGGCATGTGGGATCTTCCCAGACCAGGGCTCGAACCCATGTCCCTTGCGTTGGCAGGCGGATTCTTAACCACTGCGCCACCAGGGAAGTCCAGCAAGTGGGTTTACATTCCACTAATACCCCAATCGCCATGAGGACTCTGTGCCACCAAGGGAGGATCACTGGTCTTTAGTGGGGAAAGTAATCTGACCTTGACAACTTGGGCAACTCTGCTGCCACTTCCCCTTTCATTTGCAAAACAGGAATAAATAAATAGGGACATGCTGAAGAAATTCAGATAATACATTTGATAGGCTTTTGAGACACAGACACTAAAAATTCTAAAAAGATGTGTATCATCTTTTCAAGCAGAGCTTTTCCATTTGCAGTGGAAGTGGGTGTTACTGTGGCTCACAGAAGGAACAAAGCTACAGATTTTGCCTTATGGACATGGTATCCAACAGCAATAAAAGTATTTCTACCGTCTTTAGTTTCCTTCATCTCAGTCCTTTACTAACCACCCTAAAACAGAAGTCAAGGCATGCTGACTGGGTTATCCAAGGCTGTACAGTAAGCCGGGGTAAATGCATATATGGAAACCAGACGTTTTGCCAAAGGGACTGTATACTTCTGATTTCCACTCCCCTCTCCTGTTTCCACAGTGGGCTCTGCCAGTGGGGAAGAGTCAATGCTGATGCAATGCAGGCACCATCTGTGCTCTGTAAGGACTGAAACAGCGGCCATCAACACAAAGCTTCCCTATGTGAGCTGGACAACGGCTGCCCTGGAGCCGTAGGACAGCAGACGGAACACACAGCTCTGTAGAAATCAGGGCTGCAGGAATCGTTAGGACACAATACCCACACTCCTGGATGGGAGCATGAAGTCAAGTTTGTCACTCAGCCACTTCCTCTCCTTTCCCCGTATTTCTCATCTTTTCTATGTGTGATTCCCGTCGTCAAGGGAGGGAATGAAGAGGAAGCCGATTCCATCCATCAGCGTGGCCAGGGCTGCCGTTTTTGCCTGGATCTGCTGGGCTCTGGCCCTGTAGCCTTCCACAGCCTTCCCTGGGACACTAGGGTGCCAGACTTGCAAATGACATCAACGGGGACAGGGAGCAAGCTTTGCTGAGAAGGGCAGTGTGCCGGGACTTGAGACTTCTGGGGCATGAAGGCAGGGGCCTGTTTTGGACAGTGCTGTCATCTCTGGTAGCACTGCTGATGGCAGGTGAGACAGAATTTCCACCAATGTCTGGGTGGCTGTATCCAGTTTCTGTGGGGCCGAAACACACTTTTTATCCTAACTCAGGGGATGGTGAGAAAAGGTAATAAGTCACAGGTGCATCCAAAATGCACCTTGGAGGCTGTTCTGGGCCACCTATTTTGAATGTGGCTTGGAACTGTTATGAAAGATCTCTTTACTTACAGCTCCTAACTAGGGAAACACCTTTTCTGCTATAAATAAAGATAACCAAGCATCCTGAAAACAAACTTTTGATTTTGGACAAACACCAACTCTCAAGAACAAAACAAGGTGTTTTGTTCTGGGTGAATCAAAGTATTTCTGAATATACCTTTAAGGATGCGAGTTAAGGCACCAACAATACTTGGGGGGTGTTCCAGTATTTTGATGGAATTTTAGTCATCAAAGTTGGAAATCAGAAACCTAAAGAACCATAATGCAAAACAAGCCCTCCAGTTTCGTCGCACTATTATAGTAGGAAATACCTGGCTCCTGGCAGGGAGGACCCTCCACAGAAGATTACCAGCAGCCTTCCAGAGCAGCGGAGCTTTGAAAACCTCACCCAAGCTAGCAGGTGTCTGGACAGCACTGTCATTTCTTTTTTTTTTTTTTTTTAATTTATTTATTTAATTTATTTTTGGCTGCGTTGGGTTTTCGTTGCTGCGCGCGGGCTTTCTCTAGTTGCGACGAGCGGGGGCTACTCTTTGTTGCGGTGTGCGGGCTTCTCATGCCGGTGGCTTCTCTTGTTGCGGAGCACGGGCTCTAGGTGCACGGGCTTCAGTAGCTGTGGCTCGCGGGCTCTAGAGCGCAGGCTCAGTAGTTGTGGCCACGGGCTTAGTTGCTCTGCGGCATGTGGGGTCTTCCGGACCAGGGCTCGAACCCGTGTCCCCTGCGTTGGCAGGCAGATTCTTAACCACTAGCACCGTCATTTCTTTAACAAGCGTAGGAGCCCAGGGCTTAGGAATCTCTAGGTAGAGTCATCATTGTGGTAAAAATACTGATACTCAAAGCAAAAGGGAAAATTAATACCACTTCTCCGCTCATGACCTCTCTCCTCTCTGTTGATACCATCTTTGCTCTCTCCTGCACCTTGATGACCTTTCTGGATCCTCAATCCCAGGGAGGCTGGAGAGTCTTTGGGTAAATGTTCCCGACATGGACTGTGTTTCCAGCAGCAACGCCCTGCTTTAGAAAGCAAACTATTTTTTTTTTTTTTTTGGCCGCGTGGCATGTGGTATCTTAGTTCCCCAGCCAGGGATCGAATCTGCACCCCCTGCATTGGAAGCACGGAGTTTTAACCACTGGACCACCAGTGAAGTCCCTAGAGAGCAAACTTAATTCTCTTCCATCTGATCTTCCAGATTGCCCCCCAACTGACTCCCCTTTCAGTCTCATCTCCAGTTATCCTCCTGAGCCAGACCGCCAGCCTTTCTCTGGCCTTCTAGCATTCACTCAAGCTGTGCTCACTGCCTGGATGCATTCTTCACTTTGCTTTACTGATTCCAACTGTACCTGTGACATCTGTGGAGGACAGGGGAGGGGGTGTCCATCAGTATGGAATGCAAGGCCAGGGGAAACCCTTGCAAAGGAGGTGGCAATTAAACTGGACACCTCCCACCCACCCACCTGGACAATAGCTACTGCCTATAGACCCCCAGACCTGGCATTCAATCACATGAGTGCTGTTCTGCATTGTTATCTGAATGTGGTGCCTTTTTTAAAAAAATTTATTTTATTTACAATGTTGTGTTAATTTCTGCTGTACAGAAAAGTGATGCAGTTATACATACATATATTCTTTTTCATATTCTTTTCCAATATGGTTTATCATAAGATATTGAATATTGTTCCCTGTGCTATAGAGTAGGACCTTGTTGTTTATCCATTCTACATATAATAGTTTGCATCTGCTAATCCTAGACTCCCAGTCCTTCCTCACCCCCACTTCCTCCCTCTTGGCAACCACAAGTCTGTTCTTTATGTCTGTGAGTCTGTTTCTGTTTTGTAGATAAGGTCATTTGTGTCATATTTTAGATTCCATATATAAGTGATATCATATGGTATTTGTCTTTCTCTTTCTGACTTTCTCCACTTAGTATGATAATCTCCAGGTCCATCTATGTTGCTGCTAATGTGTTGTGCCTGTCTTGATGAGAAATTCCTGGAGGTCTACTTTTCATGTGCCACCTGCATGTATCTAATAAAATCTCGCAAATATCTGCATTGTCAAGAAGAGTTTGTTACTTCTTCTCAGAAGGCATTAGCATTACACCTTTCAAAAGAATTAACAAAAGGTCACATTTTCATGTCAATTAGATGATACAGTATTCACAAAAGGTTAAATGATAGGAAATCATTAGATCACAGAGCAGTGCTGGGGCCATGAGGATTTCTGTGTACATCCTAGGTATCTCGCATAAACAAGATGTGAGTCAATAATCAATCCAAAAATATTTACTCAAGCATTTGCTGTGTTGGGTGCTGAGGTGAATTTGAAAGAAGCAAAAAATAGTCTTACCCTGGAGGAACTCAGGATGTATTGCAGAGAATACAACTATCCCAGAGTTGCAGAGAATAATTAAATGTTAAACGATACATTGTTGAGACTCCTGGTACAACAGAAAGTGCGAGAAGAGGCATGGGTATGGGCTGTCTGATAGCACTAAGCTTGAATGCGAGCAGGCGGAGGACAGGAGAGCACACAACCCATACCCTCCAAATACTGTGACCCTGACCTTGGCCAATGTCAAAAACAGCCTCATGGCTGTCTAGGAAAGAATCTAGGATTTAACACCCTTGTCTATTTGAGAGAAACCAGTGTCCTCTGATCCATTTGAATGAAACTTCAACTGGACCTCGTAAAAGGGACGCCAAGGTAGAAACAGAAACGATCTGTTGGGAGAAGCTAATGGTGCTTAGAAAGCCATAGAGCACAACAGTTGGGGTTTCAGAAGGGCACCCGTATACCATCGCTGTAGAAGCTGCAGGAGCTGGAAGCTGGTTTGAAAGTGAAGGCTGAGAGAGTTAAGTGGACGAGCAAAACTGTTTCTTCCTTAGCATGCTAAGTGAGACTCATAGGATTTTACAACTGCGGCATGGGGGCACTTCTCGATCAGCTTGAGAAAAAGCAAAATCAAAATCCACTTTTATACTAAAGCAGGAAAAACGACATAGCAGGGAAGATATTTCAGAAAGTTAAACAGGAAAAAAAAGAATATAAGGTAACAAAGCAAAATGGTGAAATGTCTAAGAAGCAACTGCAATAAGAAAAAAGCTGGGCGGGGTCAGAGTTCACAGGTAGTTCCAGGGGACACTGAGAGCCACGGAGGCCACGTGAAGTCCAGTGTCCCCCTTGAGGGCGTGCTGTCCTGCCAGCTCTGGGATGGGGTCTTGCGCTGCCCTGTTCCCAGCTGTGCCCCTGAAGCAAAGCACTGCCCCCAGCCAGCTCCAAAGACCGTTCTACATCCTTACTCTTGGTGGGAAGAGAATCCAGTTTGCGCCTCACCACAGTCACAGAGCGGACACCAGAACACTTTATCTGGCATATGGAAGGAAAAGAATGTCAAAGGGGCTTTTATTGCACCTGACCAGATAATTAGGTAATTAGCACTGTTGACTGATAGGGTACATCTACATGCATCTGTGTATCTCTAGGGAAGCATATTTTCAAAAATGTACTATCAAGTGCTTTTTATTATAAATTTTTTTTTTTTCCTGGAGAGCATTTCATTTCTCAAAAAGGACGCCAGCCACGTTTCCTTTCCATGCCAGTATGGCCCTTTTTCGCTTTGTCAAGCTGGACTGCAAACAGAGAAGAAGCGAAGCTGTTTCTAATCCCCCATGGATCTTACAACAAGCCCTGCAGCACGGGCTGGCTCCTTTCTCCCCGCCAGGCGCCCACCTTCGGGTCGGGGCGGTGGTGTCGGGGGAAGCACTGTTTAGGAACGTGGTCTTGCTGAAAAACAGAAAAGACCAGGAGAGGGAGCACAAGGACACAAGAGATGTACAGATTTGGGTCGCAGGGCAAGTCAGAGAAAGAGAACGAGGCAAGGAGAAGGCAATTGCCTCAAAAAATATACGTGGCATCTGAAGGGTGTACTTTTTGGGCGGGAAAAGGGAATTTGGAATCTGTCATTTGCTCATCACACAGAAAACATTCTTAGCTGATCATAATGAAAGAAACCTAAAAGGCCATTTAATTTGTTCTTCGTTCATCCTGGATGGTAACATGACTTTATAAAACTCCTCAATCTGTAGTTGCTAGCCCATCACTAAGTCTGTGCACAGGGACGATTCATTCTGATTAGGCTTTTCCTCCTGCATGCTGAATTTCCTTCAGCTTTAAGAGGAAGAGTGGAGTAAACAGTCTAAGTGATTTGGTGCACTTTTACTTGTATAGTGTTAATAACACCTTACAGCTGGCACCTCCCTGGTCGTTTTAGTTCACCTTCGCCACTCAGTGATACGGGAGCACCTGCGTCAATCTGGCCAGCGTGCAGCCTCACGTGGAGACCAGTGGGTCCCAGTTCCACCACAGTCTTAGCTGGAATAGGTGTGTGAGCTGAGGATTGTGTCACAAGACGAGGCAGTGTGACAAGGCTGTTCTCCCCACAGGGGTTCATGATATGGGAAGCTTCTGATGACCACCTTGGTAATGTAGGGCACAGACCCCCTTATTCCTTTACCAAATGAATACTGACCACCTCCCATAGTTCCATAGAGTCTCAGGTGCTGGGGGGATCAAACAATGAATAAGGAAGAAAGGGTGCCTGGTCTGAGAGGTTCTAGGCTGATGAGACAGAGACAAGTCAGCAGCTGATAAGAGCTGGAATGGGTGGGGTACAGGTGCTGGCAGAAGGGGGTCTGGCTCTGAGGAAGTGGCACACAGGCTGAAGCCTGGGTGAGGATCAGCGAGGTATTGGGAGGGAACTGGTGGATCCCGTGGAAGAAAAGGAATGTGCAAAGACACAGGAGAGAACCCGGCCCACAGCGAGGGATGGCAGAAGTACAGCTGTGGTGGGCGTGAGGACGGTGGGATGGGGGGACGTGGGGTGTGGAAGAGAGATGTGAACAGACTAGAGACACCATAAGGAGGGAGAGCGGGCGGTGTGTGAGGACCCAATTCAAGACTGAGAATGATTAAAAGAGGGTCACAGTGCCTCTAACTCACTAACCAAAGCCATAACCTGGACACCACATCAGTGACAGTAAGGTTCCAGTCGGAAGCCATTTGGGACATGCCTCATATTTCCCTGTGTGACGGTCTCAGCAGGAATTAAGGTTCACAGGAGCAACCAAGGTACTTTAGGATTCAGAGTCATAAATTATTGAAGGGGATGTGGCTCAGCATTCTGTAGCCTAGAGCTTTCTTTAAGGGAAGACAACCATTGATGCCAGTTATTTTAGCTACTGCATGATGTAGGACTTTTAAAAACAGTCAACTTGCCCAATAAATCATTCTGGTCTGGCAATAAGAAAGAGCTGAAAGTTCTTACAGAATGTGAGGAGTCCATTTTTTAAAAAATTTAAATAAAGATGAATGGAAGAGAGACGAACTAGCATAACATGAGATGCCTTGTTGAAAATAGCAACGGTCACAGATGGAGAAAGGCAACCTTCCTCCTGTCCACTGAGTCTGGTGTTAACGGGGGAGCAGCTGACCAGTTCTGTGGCCACGGTCCATACAGTTTCTTCCATCATCACTTGAATGGACTTCAAACTGCAAAGTGGACCTTCTGACTCTGACCCTCCTGCCTCCCCCTCTTGTAAGAACTCTTGTGATTACACTGAACCCAACTGGATAATCCAGGATCATCTCCCCATCTCAAGATCCTTAACTTAATCCCATGTGCAAAGTCCCTTTTGCCATGTAAGGTAACATATTCACAGGTTTTGGGGATTAAGATGTAGACATCTTTTGTAGAGAACAAACGTATGGACACCAAGGGGGGGAAGCGGCGGGAGGGTGGGGTGGTGGTGGGATGAACTGGGAGATTGGGATTGACATGTATACACTGATATGTATAAAATGGATAACGAATAAGAACCTGCTGTATAAAAAAATAAAATAAAATTCAAAAAACCCCAAAAAACCCCCAAAAACCCCAACAAACAACAACAACAACAACAACAAAAAGATGTAGACATCTTTGAGGGACCATTACTCTACCTACCACACTGTTGTTTTTTTTTTTTGGCCACGCCGCGTGTCTTGTGGGATGTCTTAGCTCCCCAACCAGGGATTGAACCCTGGACCATGGCAGTGAAAGCACCAAATCCTAACCACTGGACCGCCAGGGAATTCCCCACACTGGGTTATTATAAAATCTACAGAGCTCGTTTCTCAGATGTGTCTTTTTTTTAAAAATATTTATTTATTTATTTATTTTTGGCTCTGTTGGGTCTTTGTTGCTGCGCGTGGGCTTTCTCTAGTTGCGGCGAGCAGGGGTTACTCCTCGTTGTGGTGGCTTCTCTTGTTGCGGAGCACGGGCTCTAGGTGCGCAGGCTCAGTAGTTGTGGCTCGCGGGCTCTAGAGCTGAGGCTCAGTAGTTGTGGCGCACGGGCTTAGTTGCTCCGTGGTATGTGGGATCTGCCCGGACCAGGGCTTGAACCCATGTCCCCTGCATTGGCAGGCGGATTCTTTTTTTTTAAAGAAATTCACGTTCTTTTATTTATTTATTTATGACTGTATTGGGTCTTCGTTTCTGTGCGAGGGCTTTCTCTAGTCGTGGCAAGCGGGGGCCACTCTTCATCGTTGTGCGCGGGCCTCTCACCGTCGCGGCCTCTCTTGTTGCGGAGCACAGGCTCCAGACGCGCAGGCTCAGTAGTTGTGGCTCACGGGCCCAGTTGCTCCGCGGCATGTGGGATCTTCCCAGACCAGGGCTTGAACCCGCGTCCCCTGCATTGGCAGGCAGATTCTCAACCACTGCGCCACCAGGGAAGCCCCGGCAGGCGGATTCTTAACCACTGCGCCACCAGGGAAGTCCTCAGATGTGTCTTATGCTTTCAGTGCTTCAAAATTGAGGCTGCAGACAAAGGCAAGTCCTTGGGTAAGCCAAGGTGACCTAGATACTCAGGTCTTTATGTGATCAAGTGGCGTGAATTGAGGAGTCATCAATGGGTAAAGTGAAGAAAAAGCACGAAAATTTCAGATCTCAGGTATTTTCTCTCTGCTTTCATTTTACATTTAGATTTTTTCAGCATCCTTTTCATTATTTCTTGTGTAAAGGCACATTTCTAGTGCTGGGTTCACAGGGACTTCTGTGTGGCACAGGGAAACCTTGAACAAAGGCTGGAGAGACTTGCTGTCTCCACTGCTACAGCTGACACGTTTGTGACCCCAGGCCTTATTTTCCACCTGTTAAAAACCCAGCACTTGCAATCTTTAATGAGCATTCCTATTGTCATCACTGAGGCCAAGCGTTAAGAACATGGGCTCTGGAGTCAGGTTGCCCAGGCTCATATTCTGGCTCCTTAATTTAGGAGCTGACCTTTGGGCAAGTTAATTGATCTCTCTTGCCTCAGTTTCCTAATCTGGCCTATGGGAGTAATAACAGTAGCAATCCTATAGCGACAATGGGTTAATAAACAGGTAAAGTGCATAGGGCGGTGCCTGGCATATAGTGAATGCTCAATAAAGGTTATTTTTAATCATCATCATCACTAGATTAGACCCAAGGGATGTACCAAAGAGAAAATATAGCCCTTTTCCTTAGTGCTGGGTCAGATGACTTTTAAGACCAAGGTTTTATGATTCCCAGTATATCATGGAAGAAAAGCACCCCCTTGACTTTCTCACTTCCCATGCATCATGCTGCACTAGCAAGATCTTTTAATATTTCTCCTTGCTGAGAAGTAAGGGCACCAAGTCAAAATTGATATGTAAAAATTACTGTCCCATTATCACCTGCTGGCCTTGCTAATAAATCTTAGCTTAATGAAGCATGTGTATCCTTTCAGAAGAACAGGACATAACCAAAACTAGAGGGATATGGGCTCTAGCTTGTTTAAAACAGTACCTTAAAAAAGCTCACTGCATAACTGCATGCCCATAAATACCAATGCTATAATTTTCTTGGGTCAAAGATCATTTTCGGGCTTCCCTGGTGGCGCAGTGGTTGAGAATCTGCCTGCCAATGCAGGGGACGCGGGTTCAAGCCCTGGTCTGGGAAGATCCCACATGCCGCGGAGCAACTGGGCCCGTGAGCCACAACTACTGAGCCTGCGCGTCTGGAGCCTGTGCTCCGCAACAAGAGAGGCCGCGACGGTGAGAGGCCCGCGCACAACGATGAAGAGTGGCCCCCGCTTGCCACGACTAGAGAAAGCCCTTGCACAGAAACGAAGACCCAACACAGCCAAAAATAAATAAATAAATTTATTAAAAAAAAAAAAAAAGATCATTTTCAAAAAGTAAGCACATATAGTGGAATCTTAAAAAAAAAAGATACAAATGAACTTATTTCCAAAACAGAAAGAGACTCACAAACATAGAAAACAAACTTATGGTTACCAAAGGGGAAAAGGGTGGGGAGGGATAAATTAGGAGTTTGGGATTAACAGATACACACGACTATATATAAAATAGATAACTAACAAGGACCTACTGTATAGCACAGGGAACTATACTCAATATTTTATAATAACCTATGAAGGAAAAGAATCTGAAAAAGAATATATATATATATATATATATATATATATATATATATATATATATATATATATATATATATATATATCTGAATCACTGTGCTGGACACCTGAAACTAACACAATATTGTAAATCAAGTATACGTCAATTAAAAAATCTAGAGTTAAAAGCTAAAAAAAAAACCCAACATAAGCACATACACATCTATACTCGTGGCAGCTTTTAAAGCAGGTTCTACAAGGTTCAACAAGTCAATTTTGAGAGTAGGCCTTCAAATAGCTCTCCTCCACTTGAAATGTGAAGTGTGGAAAGTGGAGTGGATGTATGCTCTACGGAAAGAGTGGGCAATAAAAAATAGAGGACACTTACAGCTGTAGCAAGCCAGGAGGAATTTATACAGCGAGTTTTAAATCAGACTCAAAATTGGCTTGTGTTATCCACTGAAAAAAATCCCATTGAGTTTGGCCTCCTGAGGACGTTTTCTGGGTGAGGCAGACCCTCGACCAGGCAAAGCTTCAGACGCAGACTTCTCTATTTTCAAAAGGATCTGAAGAGGCAGAAATTCTGCTAATGGAATACAGGAATGAAAATGAATATTACATTTCTACTTGGCTAGCAGCTACCTTGGTATTAAAATTGGCTGATTTAGTTCTGTCTTAGTGGCTGAAATTCTTCCATCTTATTATTACCTCTTTAAAGAGACTTGAACAACTGCATTTATTTCTTCTCTGTCTCTCCCCCTTTTCTTTCTTCTATTCAAACACTTCTACAAAACATAGTGTTCCATTAAAAGAAAGCCAACCCTGTAAGTTCATTGAACTTCTTCTTTTGTTCCTCTGATACTAAAATCTTTGTTATTTTGCTCAAGTTATCGTCATATTCACTAGGCACACAACAGGTGCTCAATAAAGTTGGTTTTTTCCTTCTTCTTTCTCTCCTTGGCCCCTATTTGGTAATGCATTTCTTCCTTTAGTCTTCGGTTTACAAACCACTTGCTATTATCATTGGCTCCCAGAGCCTCCTTCAGACTCTCCATCATTTATTGGGAAGCTTAGCCCAAACTGAGATAACTCTCAGAAGACATCTTGGAAGTAAAAAGGTTCAGAAAAAAACAACGTCCCACTTATCAAAAATGAAGTGCTTTTGTTCTCATTTCAGATCTGGTGGCAGAAGGGAAATATCAGCCTTCAGAGGTCCCCAAGAAATATTTGACAAGATATGCGAAATGTTTCTCTTCATTTGGACTGCTTGTTTCATAATACAGTCGATGTGTTTCACGAGAAAAACAAGGTCAATTCAATTGATCCAACAACTGAATTGTTGGTTTTGGCGACAGACACACATACATATAAATGCTCACGCTCTCCCAGTTTTAACAACACTGAATCTAATTTAGAACCACAAGAGCTAGGAAATTAAAGAGTTAATACTTAAACCCCATCCTTAATTCATTCTGTCATGTCTGAGTATCACTCTTCCCATAGCAAGCAAGATCACCCCCTGTTCTGAGGCCACTAGACAGAGAATGAAATCAGCTGTAACATTACTGTGTCACGATGGAGGGAATTAGGGATGAGCCTGGAGAACAAGCTTGGGTGCTCTTTGTATGAGAGTGGGAAGCAGGATGGGAGGGAAAGAAAGAAAGACAAAATAAAAAGTAACAAAAGCAGGCACCGTAGCCGCAGGCAAGCTCCTGCTCGCCTTCCACCTTTTCCGACAGAGGGCATCTTTAAGGCAGGGTGCGGACGGCTGCCCTAGTTACAGCAACGCAGCCTATTAGCAGTCTAAGCTCCCAAAGGAACTTGAAAGAACAGACGAAACAACAGACATCACAGCTGATGGAATGTTGTGGTCTTACGCTTTCTCCTGCAATTGTGCATGTGAGCAGGATAAAGGAGGCTTCTCTTACTCAGCTGAAATGCCCCTTGGTTTGCTTATTTCCAAGGGATAAGGAAACCCATTCCAAGGAATGGTTTGAATTACTGCTCTTTCAACAACATTATGGGTCATGTATCCACTAAAATGAATCTATTGCGCTGTACTTCTTTATCACGAATCATTGTTTTAATTTTTAACCCAACCCAGCAGGAAATCATGTGTTTACCCCATGTAACTTTCATTCGATCATGGAATTAATAAAATCTCTGTTACCTAACAGAAGAACCCACGGGACTATTTCAGGGTAATGACAAATTAAAAGAGGGAATTGCCTTCTCTAATGGCTGCTTGGTCCTGCAGCAGGTAAAATCACACACAAAATAGCAAAAAGCAAATATACTAATTTGCCTCCTACATTTCCTATTTCATCAGGAGGAGGTCCGCTCTCTATCTATAAATTCATTTTTCCTAAGGCTTTCTCATCAGATGACTAGGTCCTGCCAATAAGTAATACTCTCAAATTGTCATCTGCCTATAAACTATTAAATGTTATTTTTTATTTTTGCAATTTGGAAAAATGTATCATGCAGCGAGGAATGCCCAGCTTAATGCTATCTGTTAGTATGTACAATGAACTTCCTCCTCATCCTGTCTAACGTACATCTTTCAAGGAGAAGAATGACATTACAAAATAGTTCTTCTTGGGTGTATTCAGAAAATCCATACATATATTCATTATTAGGACTCTTCAGATTTACTGAAAAATACCTACTTGAACCTAAAACATGCGCAGAAGGTTAGCTATTATCTTAATCCTAAATTCTGCTATTATATTTCTATCACAGATGTTCTGTGCTGATGGAAAGTCTAAGCTATTTGGATTTGCCAGCTTGGATTAATAACTACCCATCTCTAATCATTAATGATGCTGGTTCCAGTCCAGTGATTGAAATGGGTAAAAAAAAAACTTCATTTTATTCTTTCCTTATGAAAGAGCTGTTGGCTTGGCAATGCATTTCTTTCTGGAAAAAAGTCCTTTTGAAAAGGAGAATACTAAAAACGGTGTAGGAAGCACTAGAGAAGAAAAGAAATTCATTTTAAAGCAGTGTACCATGTACAAATGCTGTCTTACAAATAGGATTATTTAATTTAAACCTTAGATCTGTCAAGCTCCATTACTTCAAATGGAGCCTGTCGTTTCTTGAGTTCATTATATACCGAGATTATATTACAATTTATGTTAGGTTCAGTCATTGCTGAGATACAAGGCAGTGAAAAAAAAATTACACAGCAGTGTCAGTAAATAGAGCAAAGTCACTGCAGTGTTGGGAAAGGCAAAAAGTCATCTTGCTAAATGAGGATCCAAGCTGTCCTGTACCGAGACTGCTACTAATAAATAAAAGGCCTCTGGGAAAAGTGCTGAGCGTACGCTGGATCTATTTTCAGCTTGCATCAGCAGCTGCTGCCCCTGGGATCACATCTTTACGCATACTCTACACCATATGTAATCACTCCAGTGCTGCAACCAGTAAGATAATGAAAGAGCATGGCATAAATCTATACTTGAGTGGAATGCTAAATGAGAAAAATAATACAAAAAGGGGAAATAAACCGCATTTTCAAGTCATTAGGAAGAAAGACTTTGACATATGAAGTGCTGCAACCATTAATAGCACTTATCATATAGAGTGGAGACAAAGAGACAAATTAATCAAACTGACAGAACTGGGACATTTTATGCTAATGCAGGCTCCTGGGTTTTAGTCTGTATTCCTCTGTGTCTGGAAAACTGATACCATTACAGAGCAGGAAATTGCATGAATAACATGCAACAGATCATAAAAATTCACACACCAACTGCAGAAACACTGCCAAAAGCTCTGTAAAAACAAGGATGGAGACCTCAGCAGAGGAACTACCAGCAAGTAATTAATGCGAATAAGTCCAGGAATATCTCCCATTCATGCATTGTAATTAACTCTAGACTTCTCGTTCATAATTATAGTGATGAAACCGAAGCCTAGAGGGTGAACTCTGCAGTTAGCCAGAGGAGGCTGCCCAGGCCCTGATTCCAGGCTGTTTGCCAGCAGCCGGGGTGACCGCTGCTCCAGCCTAAATTTACTGCCTGGGTTGGGTTAGCCTTAAAAAATACGAAATAAACAGAAAAACAGTAACTTCTAACTTTAAAAGGGAGGAGGGAGAGACATAAATTGCTAATGCAAAGAAAAGCCAAAATTTTCACGTATGTTTGTGCGAGTGGTAGAGAGAGGGAGAATCTGATACTGAAAGCATTTTTATAAAACACATGCTGTCCCTGACTTATAAACAGCCCTCACTTTATGAATAAGCTGGACTTAAAAGTGAATGGCAGGCAAGACCTCAGGAAGGCTCAGCGAAGCAACTGCCCTTTGTTTTCCAATTGTGAACTCCCAGCGTGGCCGGTGTGGGTAGGTCCACTGGTTCGTTTATACCCATCCATAGGGGTAAGTGACTGCTGTGCTAAGATCTCCATCCCTCCCCAGAGGAAGCTCCTGCATCCTTGGCACTGGGTCCCTTAGCTGGAACTCCAAAGAACTGTCCCATTAAAAAAAAAATAACAGTACGAATAGAAGTTAGGTGTGGCTTAAAAAAAAAATGCATCAGAACTAGAATCCAATGAGATCGTCTTTGCTGGCATTCAGGCCTCTGGCTCTCAATGATTCTGTTCCAGTCTTTCCTCTCATTCTCACCTAACATACACTACACATTTTCCCACCTCTAGAACTTTCCTAAAGGAGACCCTTCATTTATTTGATAGACGTTAACCAAATGGCTACCACGTTGGCATTGTCCCAGATGGTGGATGTGCAGATCAAAATTAACATCACCACTACCACCACTCAGAAATCTTGCATACGGATCTTACTGTCCAAATGAGGAGATGGACAAGCAATACTTCAGTTACAATGCAGTGTACAAGCTGCAATGACAGAGATATAGAAAGTTGTGACAGGCATATAATGGAGGGACACTAAACTCGAGAGGGCCTTTCCCCACCTACTGAAATCCCACTCTCTCACCTCCTCTCCTCCACGAGAACTTCTCTTATTCTCTCATTAGAATTATCTATTCCTCCTTTGTAATGTCATAGCCCTTCGCTTATTCCTAGACTACAGAATTAATTTCCTTCTCTCTTTGCGTGATGATAAATATCTGTCCCCTGAATAAATTTCAAAAAATGAAAGGCGATACAGATAGGAGATTTGGGAGCTGAATTAAGAAAGTAGCCACTATTCATAACCTGTTTCCAGGATAAAAGACACTCTCAGCAGTTCAGACAACTAATTTCTCAACAAACTTTTGAAATGCAATTTATCTAAACTGCCTATCCTAGCCTTTGTTCCTTAGCCACTGGGCCACCAAAAATGTCACCTGGGGAATTCCCTGGGTCCAGTGGTTAGGACTCCATGCTTCCACTGCAGGGGGCACGGGTTCAATTCCTGGTTGGGGAACTAAGATCCCGCATACCGCGCGGCGTGGCCAAAAAAATAAAAATAAATAAATAAGTAAATAAAAAGATAATGATTGAGAATTTTGAAAAGTGTAACCTGCATTTGCATGGACCAATGCATGAAACAATGGAAATGTTTCAAGCAGTGCAAATGTGAACTGAAGATTCTTCTCACAGTTATGTAACTTGCATATTAGGAAAAAAAAAAAATCTGTTTCAAGGGAGGACTCCTGTCTCGTATCAGCCTCGGTAAAATGAAAAGTGAAAAACACACCTGGCTTTCCGTATGAAGATGGGACTAAGTCTGGCTGTATGCAGTACTGTATAGAAAAATGCTTTACAAGTACCCTTATACTAGGTTGATTTATGACTATGATTAGAATCCAGGTTAGACTGTTTATCTGGGAACAGAGCTAGACCACTGGGGCTAACCCTTACTATCAGGTACCACGCCTGAGTGGCCACCCTCCAGAGGGAGCAGAAGTGCCAGCTGTGGGTTTTCTTTAATGCCTTTCAGCCCTGAGGACACCTGCTGAGAACCCAGACCTTAGGTAGGTAAATCACCTAACAGCGCATCTGCAGAACCCCACTGGCCTCCGCTGCAAGGTGTTGAACCTTCTGCTGCTTTCTCTTTTTTTGTAAAGTCTGTATAACTTTTATTTCTTTATATCATAGGATTTTAAAATATATTATTTTCATTCTGTGTATCTTTTGTATAATTTTAGCATATCTACAATTTTGCCCTTTTGTTAATACAATCAGGTATACTATGGACTGGCTGTAGGCCCACTGATTTTCAGTATTTTTACCAATGACGGGGGTTAGAGGGGCCTTATTCTTTATGTGTTAAGCCTAAGGAGATGCCTGAATTAGAATTAAAGTTTAAAGATGACAAATGGTATAAATTCTGATTAGGCTCAATGAGATGGCAATATTTTGGGAAGAAAAAAGATACAACCCAAATGCAAGACAGAAAATAATTATTCAAGCTTATATATGATGAAAGCCAGTAAGATTTATAGTGATTCCTGTCTTTAAATACAATTAGAGAACATGTTCTCAATGAGGAAGAATATTGGGGAACATGACGGTGAAAACTGAAAACTGATGTGTTCAGGTTCCCTGAACAGATGAGCATTTTATTTAAATTGTTTATTGTTATGGCCCCTTATTCTTATTTAATATAAGTATATTAAACTGAGAAATAAAATGACAAAGAGATCAGAGAGAGGTCATATTTAAGAAAGTCTTTGAAGAAATGGGATGACGTACTATGAGAAAATGATTCTAGTGGCAGTGTAATAACCATTTTCAACAGGAATTCTTTTAAAAATATTGCATCTGGGGCACAGCACTGAGAATCTGACACATGGGCCAAATCTTGAGTCTTTCCCGTAAGTAGCTGTTACCTACAGGAAGCGTGTGATTTGGTCCACCTCAATGTGATGTGATTTGACAGGGTTAGACAGAGCTCCATGTCTGTGGTTGGTGAGTACAAGTGGAATGATAACAACTTTTGCTATAATCACGGAGAGTGAAGAAAGGCAGATGGGGGCGGAGCAGGAGGGAGAGCGGTGGTTCTGTGGGACTCAGGTGGCTGGAGATATTTCTTAATAGAAGGCTACAGGTGCTGCCGAAGTTGTGAGTTTGGGGAGATGAGTTCATGGAGAAAAGAGCCTAAATTCATTGCTAGGACAGGGGGCCAAAGGCAGGGGATAAAAGTACAGAGCAGGGAAGATGAGGGAAGGGTATGAAGGGCTACAGAGGGAAATGCGAGGTGGTCCTGGGCAAGTGGGGAGGGGGAGGTAGCCACTGGATCAGGAACTTCCTGGCAACAAGCACTACTGAATCATAAGCTACTAGAAGGAAGTTGTGGTATCAACTTTCCTGGAGTTTTTTTAAATAGTAATATTAAGAGAGATAAAAGTCTTTTTTTTTGGTTTTTGGATTGTTCAGTTCCTTTTTTGAATACAGGCGTCTAGAATTTGATGACTTCTTATTTCTCTTTTTCCGAAAGGCATGTATCAGGATCGTATTTTAATGTAACTGTGCCTTTCAGACATACATTCAGCTATGAGTCCAGTGTGTGTGAATTATAATAAACATCTGAATGGAAATTTATGGATTATATTGTCATTATATATTTTTATGTCACTTCTTCCTTCCAACAGCTTGGGAAGTGAAGTGTGACGATTCTTATTCTCATTTTCTATAAAACTGTGGTGCGGAGAGTTTAAGCAACCTGCCCACAGTCATGGGGCTCGAGTCCTGAGCGCCTCACTCCGGATCATGTGTGATCTCCCCCATCTCTACAGCCATTCTAACAAAGCAGCTCTAACACATTTTCTTTTTCTCATTCCTCCCAAAATTTGTTTTTCCATTTTGATTACTACCCTTACATATTTCAGGAAAACGCTTGGGTGTTGTGCACTGTAAGAGCCAGAAATGAAGACCAAGAAGGCAGGGACCACAGAATAGACCCTGACCTTGGATGTTCCCACCACTGTCTGACATTCACCTATGATTTAGCTCCACCTGCTCATGTTGGGAGCTTCAGTTTAAACCTTTGGGAAATATCCTCAATGTCTATGGGAAATCTCCATCTTCCTCCTTCTTCTTTAAATGGGAGCCAAAATTCCCCATAAAGAAGACTACTGGTTTGAATAGGACATAATCCTTACTTCTGTTTTATAGGGTTTCTTTTCATTCATTCATCAAATATTTATTGAGTGCCTACTATGTGCCAGACACTGTGCTAGGCTCCAGGGACATAATGACAAACAAGGCAGGCATGATGCTTGGAACTTGTACTCTCGTCCTGCACTGTCCAAATGGTGGTCGCTAAGCCATGTGTGACTCTTTACGTTAAAATTAATTAAAATTAAAAATTCAGTTCCTTAGTTCCTCTAGCTACGTTTCAAGTGCTTTATAGTCACATGCAACTAGTGGTTACCATACTGGTCAGTGCAGAAGAACATTTCCATCATCATAGAAAATGCTATTGGACAACACTGATCTAGAGAAAGAAACAGATAATAAACAAGTAAGTCGCCGAATGTATCACTGAAAACTATGATACAATTTTAGGTCTTTTCTGTTTCCCTTTGGTCTTTATAAATTTATTTATTTATTTATTGGCTGCGTTGGGTCTTCGTTGCTGCGCGCGGGCTTTCTCTAGTTGCGGCGAGCGGGGACTACTCTTCATTGCGGTGTGTGGGCTTCTCATTGCGGTGGCTTCTCTTGTTGCGGAGCACGGGCTCTAGGTGCGCAGGTTTCACTAGTTGTGGCATGAGGGCTCAGTAGTTGTGCTCACAGGCTCTAGAGCGCAGGCTCAGTAGTTGTGGCACACGGGCTTAGTTGCTCCACGAGGTGGGATCTTCCTGGACCAGGGCTTGAACCCGTGTCCCCTGCATTGGCAGGCAGATTCTTAACCATTGTGCCACCAGAGAAGCCCCTCCCTTTGCTCTTTAAAAGTCACCTATCTCTTTCTTTTCCAACAAACATGCCTAATTTCACGGCCTCATTACTTCTTGCTTAGACCACTGCAACAACCTGGCCATTGTCTCTTTCTCCCTGAATCCTTCCATTGTACTGCTGCCTGATTCATCTTCCTAATGACAATCATTTTGTCAACCTGCTTCCTGTAGAATAAAACCCAAGCCCCTCAATCATGGCATTCAAGGCTCTTTATAATTGGGCTCTAAAGACCTGTCCTGCCTCACCTCTTGCCATGTCTTCTCCCTACCCTACACTTTGGCAATAAAAAATGGGGTTATTGATATCAAATCCACCACCCTCTGTATCCATTCTTGGGAAGTTATATTTAAGTTATGAGGATGTCCACAATAGCCAAACAAATAGATCTTCTTTAGAACTTCACTGAGTTGAAACATGAGAAGAGAAGGAGGGAGAGAGGCAGAGGTGGGTTCCAAAGAACTGAGTTAGCGTAAGTGTAAATCATCTAAGCGAGTCCTGAAGAAATTCTCAGCACAGGGTAGTCATCAAGGAGAGCATCATTCTCTACCCTCACCATGAGGAAGTGTATAGAAACTGGTGAGGAGGTGGTATAGACGCTTAGGGACCCAAGCAGGAGAGCTAGACTATTTTGGAAGAAAAAAACAAATCAGATAACCAAGAAACACACATAAAAAGTATTTTCATCTAAATGTACTTAATGTGGGACTTCCTTGGTGGTCCAGTGGCTAAGACTCTGTGCTCCCAATGTAGGGGGCCCAGGTTCGATCCCTGGTCGGGGAACTAGATCCCACATGCCGCAACTAAAGATCCCTCATGACGCGAGAAAGATCCCACGTGCCGCAACTAAGACCCGGCGCAGCCAAATAAATAAATAAACAAATAAATAAATAATTTTTAAAAATGTACTTAATGCAAAAAGCCTTATATTTCCTTATGCTTTATTGCAAAACTTATGAAAATAGGCATGACCTGTGTTCTCAATAAGCTGCCATTGTGGCTTTCTTTGGGGAGGGATTGCACAAAACAGGACTAGTGGACAGAAAAATTACTGAATTATGGAGTGTCTCCCAAACTACAGACACTTATGACCTAATGTCACAATTTTTAATATATTCTCTAATGCAACTCACTTTGTTTACAAATTAAATTTAGCTTAGAAACTCCTCCTAAGCAACACTATCTGTGAAATCTCAGGTTTAACATGTGAGTTACACTTTTTTGAATACATATTAAGACAAACACAGTGATTCTGAAATCAAGTTCTTCATATATCACAAAATCATTTCACTTCCAAGTTGTGCTACAAAGGGAAATACCGGGATTAGGAGGCCGAATAATTATTCTGGCTAAGTGCTGAGGTGGGAGACATCTGGACATGGTCTCCCGTATTTTCCAGTCTGGAACAGGGGGAGAGGATGTGTCACTCCCCTGCGGTCGGGGGTGACTGCCCTAAAAAGTGAAGGGGTAAAAAGTGGCAAAGTATAGGTAGCCATGAAGCATTAATCCCTGATCTGCAACATCATCGGTATCCTTTCTGGAGCTAGTGTGAATTAATGGATCAACGTCGACAAGGAGCACAGAACTTTCCAAACATCTACTGTAGTTCTCAGTCCTTTGTAGGGAAGGAGCCACGTGGGAGCCTCACTGGCAGCCATGGGCTCCTGGGTTTGGGTTTTCGGGTGGCCTCAGGGGGCCCTGGAGGCAGCTTCCAGCTTCCGTGGTGACAGGCCACCTCCTCCGTGTCTAGTCCAGAACTCCAGATGCTGCAGGGGAGTGGCTGCAGCTCGGTGAGGGCAGGATGCTGAAATTCTCATACCAAGGATGCAGAGACTTGATCGTGGCCCTGAGAATGACCCAGGGCCGCCGCTGGGGCCGTCACATGAGATCACCTGGATTCATCAGCCTGCACAGGGACTCAGCTGGGCGGTGCCTTCACAGCTTCTGTCAGAGGCTTAGTTTTCCTGAACAAAAGGGAGAAAAACCAGCCTCCCCAAACGAAGGGCATTTTATGTAACTCTTCTGGCATGTTTCTTTCACCTCTCCAGTGTGGCTGAGCTCATAGAAAACTGGTGTCAAAGCGCTTCAGCAAGAAGCCAGGGATTTGAAAGCCCCTTCTAACAGCTGTTAATGGTTGTCGATGAGCGGCAGACTCCGGGGCTGGAGGGAAGGGAGCCAAAAATAACTCCGCAGCAGCGTTTTTCAGGATTCAGTCATTTCTGATGCTGGAAAGGAGGGGCGTGAGGAACTGAAGCACAGCTCTAGCAAAACAGGGCAGGGGTTGGAAGATTGAGGGTCCTGGGCTGCTGCTTGCATGCCCCAGTTCTCTTACAGCAGGACTTGTAAGATTGAGGGTCCTGGGCTGCTGCTTGCATGCCCCAGTTCTCTTACAGCAGGACTTGTAAGACCTTTCTCACAAACCTGGTATCTGAGGAAGACTCAAACAGGAAAACGGAAAGACAGGGAGACTGATGTTGGAGGTGAACTGAATTCAGCCTCCTGCATGGTGCGGGTGGGCTCCCAGTGCCTGGGCTGTGCATTGGGGGAGCTTTGTGATGATGGTTCTTTTTGGTGTGTATGTCTTTTTAATTTTATTTTTTTTAAATTTATTTTATTGAAGTATAGTTGATTTATAATGTTGCATTAATTTCTGCTGTACAGCAAAGTGATTCAGTTATCCATATATATACATTCTTTTTCATATTCTTTTCCATTATGGTTTATCACAGGATATTGAATATAGTTCCCTGTGCTATACTGTACGCCCTTGTTTATCCATTCTATACCTAATAGTTTGCATCTGGCAAACTCCTTATTCATCCCTCTTGGCAACTACAAGTCCGTTTTCTATGTCTGTGAGTCTGTTTCTATTTCGTAGATAAGTTCATTTGTGTCATATTTTAGATTCCACATATAAGTGATATCATGTGGTATTTGTCTTTCTCTGACTTACTACCCTTAGTGTGATAATCTCTAGGTGCATCCATGTTACTGCAAATGGCATTATTTCATTCTTTTTAATGGCTGAGTAATATTCCATTGTATACATGTACCACATCTTCTGTCTCCATTCATCTGTTGATGGACATTTAAGTTGTTTCCATGTCTTGGCTATTGTGAATAGAGCTGCTACGAGCATTGGGGTGCATTTATCTTTTTGAATTATAGTTTTGTCAGGATATATGCCCAGGAGTGGGATTGCTGGATCATATGGCAACTCTATTTTTAGTGTTTTAAGGAACCTCCATACTGTTCTCCATAGTGGCTGCACCAATTTGTATTCCCACCAACAGTGTAGGAGGGTTCCCTTTTCTCCACTTTGGCGTGTGTTTTTAATCTGCATTTCATTCCGTGGGATTTACAAGCCCATTCCATGGTCAAGGAACCGGCTTAGGCATCTTTCTCCTAAGGAACCCCTCCCATTGACTCCTAGCCTTGCCTGATGGGGTTGCCTTCTACCATATTTCTGTTTATCTCTCTTTCTCTGTAATAGAGATGTGTAACACCATGGGCTTCAGCGACTCAAAGTTTTTGTTTTGTTTGTTTTTTAAATAATATCCAGCCTCCATTTCTGTTTTTAAATCATATCCCAATTTTATCAGCCATTTCCTCAAGAATTACAGTGACTTAACGTTTTTGTTTTCTTTTCATTTTTATAACGTATACACATAAGGGAGGATTTTTTTTCCTGACATTTTCCCTGTCACTCAATCCAGATGTGCATGAGGCACTTGTTTTTTCCATGAGACACTTTTAAATCTTCCCACCCACCCTCTGAAAGTTTTGATGTTCTTAGGGAGTAAAACTAAGTCTTGGAATTCCACATGAATTGTATACTTGATCTTTCTGGGTCTGGCAAACAAACCATAACCCAATCAGAATGTAGACAGGAAAGTGGCAGATGATTCAAGCTTCATTAGGACCAAGTCATGCCAACAAAACTTCATTTCTGGTTTTGATGGGATCACTGCTCAGAGAATGCAGTAGAAATAGCATCCCAGGATTTCAGCAAGGCAGCTGACATCTCTTAGCTCACTCTTTAAGTCATATGAAAAAATAGGGTCTAGAAGATAGTAAAATTAAGCAATCAGTGGCTGGGCGATGGATTACTGTCAGCTGCAACCTGAGGAAAATTGTCTGGTGATAAGACCCAGCTTTCTGCTTACTCTGTCATGCTTAACTTCTATCTCTGACTTGGAAAAGATTTGGGCGGCAAGCTGGTAAGATACTCTAGGAGACAGAATCAAGACCCTAAATGATGACCATGGGCTGGTATTATGGTGTAAATGTGTAAGGATGCAATTTAACAACGAGGTGTCAATTCCTGTACTGGAATTTAAAAAGTCAACTTTGCACAAAATTGTAAATCAACTATACTTTAAAAAAAAAGGTCAACTTTGTAAAAACAGGATGGGAGAGTTCTGGCTTAATGAGGTGTGTCAGGACTGTGACACAGTTGCCAGGAAACTTAACACAACCTGGGCTATATCAAGAGACGTATAATGCAGAGATGGGGTTATAGCTTCTCTCTAGATTCTTTACTGTTTAGATCACACTGAGACTCTTGTATTTAGTCCTGGTGCTGTATGTTAAGAACAGGCCAGGCAAAAAGCATGATGATGAACACTGAACCCATGTCCCAGGTGGCGATGGAACCAGGGATGTTCAACCCAGAGAAAGGGAGACATATGGGGCCCACACAAGTGTTGTCTTTGGAGAGTTAATGGGCTATCATGGAAAGATGAGATGAGCTTTGCTCTCTTCCATTCCAGAGGGCATAAACAGGACCACAGATGAAAATTTCAGGGAGGTAGATTTCGATGAAAAATGAAGAATTTTTTAGTAATCACAGTGGTACAAAATGAAAGGGGCTCTTAGGTGGTGGTGAGCTCCCCACTGCTGCAGGGGTTCCAGCAGAGGCTGGAGAGCTACCTGTGTCATTATCACAAAAGGATTCCAAATTTGATGGGAGATTGGACTACATGACTTCTAACATGCCTTATCTTTTAACTTTCAATCCTTTATATTCCTCACTTTCTACCACAATAATTGAGAGGAGTTATGGTTCTTAGTATTCCTTAAACACTTTATACAAAAATCGACAAGGAAGAAAGACAAGGTGCATAGTACTTTCATTTACTCTGGATACTGCTGGCAAAATATATGGACTCGTGAGTTGGCAAAACAAACAGAGCTTTCTTAAACTTCCCCAAGTCTCCTATAAGCCTGTGAACGACACATGCTTCAAGCTACTTTAGTTTGGAATTCTGACCTAGTCCAACCAGTCTGCTGAGATCACGAACAATTTGCAGAGAACACAGGCAGCCTTGATAGAATGTAATGAAAGGCAGTATTAAAAAAAATAAAGAAGTCAGTGATTTCCTAAGTATGTACATTTTCAAAGGCCGTCATATCTACTCAACAAAAATTCATCTGTGTAGTTGCAGAACCTAGAAATTAAACAAATGCAAACTCAGCAGTCTGAGTTTCAAGACATTTACACAGGCGTTATTTCCAGGCATGATTTCCCCTGCTGAACAAGTAAGCCCTTTCTATTTAGACCTGTCAGGAGAGCAAGTGTAGTCTGTCACATGGAACCACAGTTTTGTTTCAATGGACGGCAGCATGCCCCATCTCGTATTTTTCCTGGGCTTGACACAGCAACAGCCACTAAAAAATATCATGAAAGCTGTACACACCCTGCCATTCTGCACACTCTAAAATGGCAGGAGAAAATAGCCCAAAGCCTTTCCTCCTTAATAATCTCTTGGACAGGTTTTAGGACTGAACCAGGTAATCTCAACGTGAGTAGAAAAGAAACGAGAAGAAATGACTATAAGTAGAAGAGGCGGAAGACAAAAGGCAATGAAATAAGTGACATGAGGTGAAGGATACCTCAAAAACATGGCAACATGTACTGTGATTTACTCATGGCTGATATTCAAGAAATATCTCTAATTTATCAAGAATGGTCACAACTTAGGAGAGAACATAGTTCTGTACCAGCAACCTGAGGCCAAGGCAAAGGAGATGTTCCTGCAATGATGATACCACACAGATTCCTGGAGGTCACCATTCTAGCTCCTGTTTAGACATCTGTTTCCTGTTCTCATGGTTAGGACCTGACTCTGGGTTGGAATTTCTTGGATGGTTCTCCCAGGTCTGTGACCATCTAATTAGTGATCTTCTAATTAGTGATTCTAACTCAAATTCTAGACACAACGTCGAGGTGAACAATTGAACTGGGTCTCATGTTGTGAAGTTGGCATTGGAGGGACCTTCTCTTGACACTGGCCTCTGATCATAGATGGCCATGTTGGTGCAGAGGCTGCCTCTCCAGTTCTACAAGATGGAGCAAGGAAGAATTCCTTGGATGGTAAGACAATCATGCTCTTTCAGAATTCTTCTTCTGAAACATTTGTAACTTCAAAGCAAGTTACAATTACAAATAATGTCATGTATTTTATTTCCAAAAAAGGATTGAAGTGAATCTTAAGACTCAGAAATGACCTTCTAATACAGACTGAGCAGCCAGTGCAGGCCAGACTCCATAGGACCCAGGGAATTATCCAATTCAACAACTGGTTAGAAAAGGGGCTCATGTGCGTGGGAAGCACAAAGGAAACTGAATTTCAGGAACTTTTGGACCAAAAGTAATAACAATATAAACTAGAATAGAAATTTGCCCCCAAGTGGAGCTGAACTAGACTACTAACTACTTTGATATTGAACCTAGCAGAGGACTAACCAGTGGCTGCTCTGGGTGACCTGGGGGTGATTCTGAAGCCTTTTTCTTATGCTGTAATGATGATAATAACCACGTCTGGAAGACCCATGCAAGTGTACAAAATGCTGGAGTGCTTACACACAAACACATACACAATACATATGTGTATCTAGAAAAATCATGGGGAGATGGATGAAACACCTACAGTTATAACATAAAAACCTTACCCCGTGGCCTCTGCTTGTTCTCTCTGTCTGAAAGCATTCCACTTTTTAGAACTTGTATATTTTTCCTTTCACGGAAGTAATGCTGTTAATGTGGCTTTTAAAAAGTTGTAGTAAAAAACATGTAACATAAAATCTACCATCTCAACCATTTTTAAGGGTATAGTTCAGCAGTGTTAAGTATATTCACATTGCTGTGAAACAGAGCTCCAGAACTTTTTCATCTTAAAAATCTGAAATTCTAGGACTTCCCTGGTGGTCCAGTGGTTAAGACTCTGTGCTCCCAATGCAGGGGGCCCCGAGTTCGATTCCTGGTCAGGGAACTAGGTACTGCATGCTGCAACTAAGACCCGGCGCAGCCAAATAAATAAATAAATAAATAAATAAATAAAAGAAACATTAAAAAAAATCTGAAATTCTGTAACCATTAAACCACTCCTTTTTACCGCCTAGCACCCAGCCCCTGGTACCCATCATTCTATCTCCATTTCTATGAATTTGACTACTTTAGATACCTCATTTAAGTGGAATCATACAGTATTTGGCTTTTTGTGACTGATATGGCTTTTAAATAAACACAGGGAGGTAAGAAGAGAAGGTATAAAGAAGGAGAGGGAGAGGGCAAGTCCACCCCGCTCCTTTTTCTGGTGTTGGCTAGAAAGGGAGGTCCCTGGAGTGTTGTCTTGGGCTGGACTGCAGTTGGCAGGGTGTGTTACAGCTGCAGAGAGAGGGTCCTCGCGGCAGAGTGGGTTCAAGGTCCATTCTCTCCATCAATAAGCCTTACTGGGGGCCCTAACTGTCAGAGTCCCCATTTCAAGCACGCTTTCTGAAGTCCACGGAACCTCAGCAATTCTTCAAGAATTCCCATGAAAAGCTCTCAGCATCTTTCTGGGGGAGGAAGAATCTGCATAAATAAAGCCTCATTATTTTAAGCGCAGCCTCTGTTGGAATCTTGGAGGGAGCACAGAAGAGGCAATGGAATGTGAATGAATAGTCTCTGAGCTGCCAAAGCCTGCTCTTGAGGAACGAAATATGCTCAGAATGTGCATCCCTCACGGACGCAGGCGAGGGGCACAGAAGGAAGGGAAATTTGGGTTCAAAACTGAAAGGCAGCCTGTGAAATTCAGTCGCATGTCAAAGGGATCATTGGCAAAAAATGTCTGGGAACCACTATGACACTCCGGCTGAACCTTGCAGGGTCACTCCCACCAACGCCACCTCACATGTCATTGTGAATAGAGCCACGTCTTCAGCACAAATCCCCCTTTCTCACCAAAACTTCCACCCAGCGCCCAGAACAAGGGAGACCTCCTAGAGCATCTCCACGTGGGAGCCAGACTCCTAGAGGCAGTTGACAGTGCAAACTGGGAGTTAACTTTTTCATCTGAGTGGATGGAGCTCAAATTACCAAAAGGTTAATTTGTAAATGAAAAAAATTCTATGAAAAGATTTATCCCAAGGCATTCCTAATTATCCTCGCACAAGCCTGCGGTGAAACTCTCAGTAGATCTTCAAGCTTTTGCTTTCCCTCTGCCTGGCTGCTGACTGCCCCCGGATCCTGCCATCCACCCACCCGATCCCTCGCGTCCTTTCTCAAACCTGCTCCTTGGGCAGTTTTTCTTTCCCACCTCAGTTCAGGGCAACTCCCATCCTTCCAGTTTTTAGGGCCAAAACCTCAGTCATCTTGGATTCTTTTCTTTTTCTCATATCCTACTTCCAATCAGCTAGTGGGAAGTCCTGGCAGTTCTGCATTCAAAATAGAGTCAGGTTCCAAGCCTTTGCATTTCTTCCCTGCCACCACCCTCCTACAAACTACCTCTTGCTTGAATCATTGCAGGACATGCTTAGCTGGTATCCCCACTCCTGCCCTCGTCCCTTTGTAGCCTATTCTCAACGCAGCATCCAGAGCCATCCTGTAGAAAGATAGGTTGCATGATGTCACTGCTCTATCCAGAACCATCCAGAAGATCCCTTTTCACTGAGTAAAAGCCAACATCATTAATATGGCCCATCAGGCCCTTCACTATCTGTCTCCTCCCAACACCCCAGCTCTAGACCCGGTCTCTGTATGTTGTCCGCTCCATGAGCCCTTTCCGAACTGCCCTGTCTAAAATTTCAACTCGCAACTGAAATGTCCATCAACAGATGAACGGATAAAGAAGATAGATAAAAGAAGGTGAATGGAATATTACTCAGCCATTCAAAAGAATGAAATAACGCCATTTGTAGCAACATGGGTGGACCTAGAGATTATCATACTAAGTGAAGTAAGTCAGAGAAAGACAAACATCATATGATATCACTTATAGGTGGAATCTTAAAAATGATACAAATGAACTTATTTACAAAACAGAAATAGACTCACAGACATAGAAAACAAACTTATGGTTACCAAAGGGGAAAGGGGTTGGGAGAGTTAAACTGGGAATTTGAGATTAACAGACACATACTACTATATAGAAAATAGATAAGCAACAAGAACCTATTGTATAGCACAGGGAACTATACTCAATATCTTGTAATAACCTATAATGGAAAAGAATCTGTAAAAGAATGTGTATATGTATACACATACACACACGTATAACTGAATCACTTTCCTGTATACCTGAAGCACTGTAAATCAAGTATACTTCAAAAAAATTTAAAAAAAACCTACAATGCCAAAATGAAACAAAACAAAATTTCAACTCCTGTCCTCACTAACTACTCCCCTCCCTGTTTTATTTTCCCCTGTAACACTGATCACCAGCTTACATATTCTTGTTTACTGTATGTTGCCCCTAATGGGAATGTAAGCTCTGGGAAGGCAGAGGGTGTACCCATTTTGTTCCCCGCTACATCCGGTACCTAGAAGAGCACACACAGTTGGTGCTCATTGCAAATCTGGTCAATGAATGAATGGCTCCTTCTGCTCATTCAGGTCTCAGCCCCAAAGCCTCCTCCTTGGAGAACCCTTCCCTGGCCACCCTATCTAATGTTGCTTCTCCCTTGGTGACTGTATCACGTCACCTCGTTTTAATACTTTTAGCACTCATCACAATCTAAAGTTATCTGTTTTCTTATTTGTCTTTTGCACTAAAATATAGGCCCATGAGAGCTCCAACTTTCTTTGTCTTTGTTCACGGCTACATCCCCAGCACTTAGAACAGGGCTTGGCACAGAGTAGGTACTTAGTAAATGCTTCTTGTGAATGGAGCACCTTCATGACAAAATCAATCCATATCTATTATTTTTTTCCCAATTCTTTATCTTGAAAATTCCAACCTACAGAAACGATGAAAGAAATGTACATCCATATACCTTTAATCTCAATTCACCAACCGTTAAATTTTGCTAAATTTGTATGCTCCCCTTGATCAAACTGTGCCTGAAGCTGTCCCAATAAATACCTTCTAGTGTTTTAAGCAAAAAAAAGTGTGCTGTCTTCTCTATATCTTTATCTATCTATAGATAAACACACCCCCACCCCCTCCACATATACATTTCTTCCCAAAACCACTTGAAAGTAAATCATGACATTTCATTCCTCAATACTTCAGCATATATAGCTTGAGAACAAGAACATTCTATATAACCAAAATAACAATTTCCTACCCGAGAAAACTCATGTTGGCACAATGTTGTAAACTAATATACAGTCTATATTGAGTCTCTAAATTGCTCCAAGGATGTCCTTCATCGATTTTTTTTTTTAATCTGGGAGCCAATCAGTATCACTTACTGCATTTGGTCCCACTTAATTTCCTTTGACCTAGGAGCGTACCCCATCATTTCGTCTTTCATGGCAGCGACACTTTTGAAAAGTTCAGGCCAGCTGTATTGAAGAATATCCCACAGAGGATGTCTAGCCATAGAACCATGTTCAAAAGTTAATCTAATTTATTCTTTTATTCTGTGTGGTTAATTAACCAATTTAATATACAGTGAGTTCATTTTTTCCTATTTGTTTTAAATTTTAGGGCTTGCTGCTTCTCATCTTTTTTGATTAAATTTTAATTTCTTGACTATGTAAAGCATTTAAATGGTTCAAAAGTCAATACCAATTAAAATGATAGAAAGTCACTCCCATCTCAAATCCTTTCATTCTGTTTTCACCCACTTCCCATAGGTCACCTTTTCGTAATTTTTTGTTTTTTCTGTGTTTCTTTTAATAAAATATGCAAATGTGCGTGTATACTTATAAATTATACATATGAATTACAAATACATACTCATATTTTCTCTTGTTTCTTAAACAAAAGGAAGCATACCATACCTAGTGTATGTGCTCTTCTGCATCTTGTTTTTGCCTTCTAAAGTATATCTTGGAAATTACTCCATATCAGTTCATGGAGATCTTTTTTCTTCCATATGGTTACATAGTAAGCGGTTGTGTAGCTGTACATATGTGGATAATCTTGCACCTATGTTGTTTAGTTATTTGTATAAACCCATTATTTTTTAGTGGGTCATTATGGACTGAATTGTGTCTCCCCAAATTCGTATGTTGAAATCCTCATCCCCATCTCCCCATATTTGGAGACAGGGCCTTTAAGGAGGTAATTAAGGTTAAATGTGGTCATAAGGGTGAGGCCTTGAGCTGACAGAACTGGTGTCCTTATAAGAAGAGGAAGAGACACCAGTGTTCTCTCTCTTTCTCTGTGCACAGAGGAAAGGCCATGTGAAGACACAACGAGAAGGAGGCCATCTGCAAACCAGGGAGAGGGGCCTTAGGAGAAACCAAACCTGCAGACACCTTGGTCTTGGACTTTTAGCCTCTAGAAGTGTGAGAAAATAAATTTCTGTTGCTTATTCCACCCATTTTGTGGTATTTTGTTATGGCAGCCTGAGCAGACTAATACATGGGTATTAGAAGAGTTAAATACTACAGGTTTTCCATGAAAACAAGCTAAAGATTGATTTAAGAGAAAATCACTTATAAAGAAACTTAAAAAAAAAGATATTTCTGGAGGCTCCTGATGCGGAAGGAAGAAGCAGCATTCTGTTGACCACAGAGTAGGAAGCAGTCTGCATTAAGTTGTTTTAAACACCAGTGTGAGACTTACAGGTGCAGGTCCACTGGAGTATCACTTTCTATTTTGACTCACTCTTCTGAAGTCTTAATCACACACGTGTCAGTTGTCTTCTTCCAGACTTTGGGCATGATGGAGGGAAGAAACCACCTCATTACTGCAGGTCCCCCAGTGGTCCAGGCTTTCCAGGATCCAGGGACGACTTTATGGTTGTCCTTTTTTAACAAAGCCCAGTTGAGGATGGAAGCAGCGTCTTTTACTCTTGGTTTTTGAAAATGTCATCATCCAACTGATTAATATAAAAACATGTCCTTCCTATTGAACATTCTGACACATCCTTAAAAAAGCAACTATCTGGAGATACTCAGTATATAACCTAAGCCTGAAGTAAGCTGATTGAGTAACTTCCAAAGCACGCATTTGTAGATATTTACATAGGTTTGAAAATATTCATGAAAGGACTCTCCTTGTCTTCAATTTCAGTACTTGTAGACCAGGGTAACACGAAAGGAGTGACACTCCCCACATCTGCTACTTCCTTCATAGTTGTACAAGATTTGACTAGATGGTGAGAATTTCCTTCTCTATCTGGGGACGCAGAGGGTCAGAGTCTTGGAAAACATCTGAGCTATTTTCACTGAAAATAACATTAGTAATTTCCAGAGATGCAACTCTAGAGAACATATAGGAAGGAAGAGCATCTGTAGGTTTCAATGATCAAGGTAAATTTAAATATGAAAAAAGTTCTCACACTTTTAATAAGAAGGAACTAGAAGAAATCTATTCTCTTTATTGCTTTTTGGGTTGATTTTCATTTAACCAATGAGACTGTGAGTGCAAGTTTGTCTGGTCCTAGTTAAGGACTCTAGTCTCTTAGTTAGGAGAATGGAGGGCCCGGAGCTGGAAGGAAGGGACCAGGGAGCACTGGTGCAGCACTGGTGCTTCCAGGAAGAAAATCGATGGGGCCACAGAAGTCTTGAAATCACATATAATGCCATACTGCGGAGTTGTACTTTTTCCAGTATTATGCTCCACAATCCACCCAATCTTCACTCCCTCCTTCCCTTCTATCCACTGAACTGTTCAAATAACCTTTTTATTATTACAGAAATGTAATAATGTACACGGTAGGAAATTGGAAAATGCAGACAAGCAAAACAAAACCCATCACATTCCCACCATTCACAGGTCACCACTCTTAACACTTTAGCACAGGTCCTTTGGCTCCTTTATATACACACACACACACACACTCCAATTTGTATTTTTTAACCAAACCGAGATTATACAGGACCTGTTGTTTCTCAGTCTGCCTTTTCCAATTATTACCACCTTTCCATTTCAGGAAAATTTCTCCTAATACCCAGACCACATTTGGATTTTTCCAATTTCCCCCCCAAAGTCCTTTATAACTGGTTTATCCAAATGAGTAACCACTCCAGGATCACGTAGTGCATCTAGTTTTTAAACCCCTTAACTCTTGTTTAATTTAGCATAGTCCCATTTTTATGACACTTATTGAAGAAATCAGGCCACTTGTCCTGCAGAACAACCCACCTTCTGGATTTGCCCCGTTGCTCCCTCATGGTGTTGTTAGGCTTGTTTTTGTAATCATTGGTTTTCCTCTAACTGGAAGTTATATCTAAAGGCTTTATGAGGTCAAGTTATACACGGAACACATCACTGGGGAGAGTGTCTATTTCATGAATATCATCAGAAGATATCTAACACTTAGGTGACTCACCAGGAGTGATGCTCAGGCTGACCCCTGCCTGGGTTTGTGGGTAGACAGTGTGTGTGTTGTTACTTTGTGTCTGTGTGTGTTGCTTAGCTACTATAGTAATGTCCAGCAAACATTCATCATAATGGTTTTAACCGTAAGTGATCACCTTTGCCTGAATCTGTTCCTGGCACTTTAAAGTATGTGGCACTGGATTACAAATACCCTTGAGGTATTTTTAGAGGCTTTGTCCTCCAGAAATTTAGTATCTCCTTGAAGGTCCTTGTATCCATCTGTGCTAAGTAAGGCATGATGCTCACAATATCACCTGGAAGGCATACTCCTTAAAAGGTAATTTAGGGAGCACCTCTATATGTATCCTCAGTCTGATAAATTGTTGGGGCTTAAATAGTTCCCAAATAAATGGAAGTCACCTTAAAACCAGCCATCCAGAGTAGACTTCATTCTTAGAGGAACCAGCAATGGGAGTTTAAGTATAGGAGCTCAATCTCAGCCCCCGACCTTTCTTCTCTTCTCTTTTCTGAAAGGGATCGGCAATTCCTGGTGGTCTCAGTCACCACCTATGGGCCCGTGTCCCTCACATCTGTATCTTCAGCTTTGCGCTCGCGGTGCCTTGGGAACTTATAAAGCACTATAGATACATATCAAGGCTGGATGGCCTCTTTTCCCACTGGTGAGTCCCACACTCAGTCTTTGGCATCTCCCAGCTCTTCACCAGGCACATAACCTTCATCCGCTCATGCTGGGAGCAGGGTGAGCTTCCGGGCTGTGCCCTCTGTCTGGAGTAGTTTGTTGTCCCATCCGTCCAACATTCCATTGCTAGACAGTTAGTCCTTAAATGCTTTTTCATCCTGTCACTTTTTGGCTCACAACGTTTCCGTGAATTCCTATTGCTTACTCCATCAAGATTAAATTCTTTGGTCTAAACCTTATTTTTTCCTAGGAAGGCTCCATGTAATCTGACCATATTTTGAATTATTTCCCCAAATCTACTCTTTGTGCTAATCAGAGCTGGCTCCTCAAGGCCCTGTGACTGCTTCTTTTGGGGCCTTTGTCGTGCCAGTGTCTTTTCCTGGAGGCTCTCTCCCCACTTGTTCCCTAAGAAAGTCTGATCAATCCAGTGAGTGTTAGTTTCAGGTGGTTTTAGGAGATGGAAGGAAAATCCTGTCCTCCCCCAGATCAGAACCTCTGTGGCACAAACAACGGCTAACACATAACATGGCATCTACAGCAAATGCTCTTGAATTGTTTACACCTTTGATTTCTATGGTTTGTCCTGATTCTTCAACTATATTGTAAGCTCCTTGGAGGAGATGGTTCTGTCTTAAATTTCTAAGTTAACCTCCCCAAAGAAATGATCTAGAAAAGGGTCATGTGTTCCATTCCTCTGCTTCTATGAAGTGCTGTACTTAAGCCATCTTGTCCTTTGACCCCTTTGTCCTTTTTTTTTTTTTTTTTAAGATTTTTTTGATGTGGACCATTTTTAAAGTCTTTATTGAATTTGTTACAATATTGCTTCTGTTTTACAGTATTGCTTCTGCTTGGTTTTTTTGGCTGCGAGGCATGTGGGATCTTAGCTTCTTAACCAGGGATCGATCCCGCACCCCCTGCATTGCAAGGCGAAGTCTTAACCACTGGACCGCCAGGGAAGTCCCTTGACCCCTTTGTCCTTTAAACACACACACACACCCCTCCTCTGAAGGTAATTCTGTGTTTGTTTCTACCCTACCGCAGTGTCTAGCATCTTGCACTGTTATCAAATTCTCCTTTAATAGAGCTGAAATCCCCCCCACGTAGCCAGGATACTATTTCTTCTGTTGGCAAGTGAGAATATCTGGTTGACATCTACTGTAACAGCCTCAAACAGGAGGCATGGAGAGACTCTGTTAAACAGAACTTTGAAAGGTCATCGCATTTCCGTGAATATCTTGCAAATCTGATGGATTTAAGTCACCCCCCCAAAATCCCCAGAGTTACAAAAGGTGTGCTTCAAACATCTTCTCTTAGAATCCTGCATAGTTCTCACTCCCAAATTTTGGTGGTCCACACTTTTCATCTTTCCACCTTCCTATTTGTAGGGTACAATTTAATTCCTGGGCTACAACAGCTCTACTTGGCAGAAAAAATATTCGCACATAGTCTAAGGTGTTCACTGGAAGGAAGAATGACATCAAATAGGAAAATGTCTCCCGTGGTACAAGAGTGCTCATCTTTACATGGCAACACCCTTGAGCGTCCTATCTTTCAGCAGACATTTTCCTGGCCTTTTAGGAACTTCTCCTGTTTTTCCCACCCTTCTCTTTTAGTAACTAATAAAACAAGAATAATAGATAAGTTGTGGGGCGTCAGAGGGTCTCTCTGGACAGATCTTTGAGGTGATCTTCACACATAACTCCACTCCAACCCGTATCACTCAACATGGCTTGGCACACACACGTGTGGCTACTGCCCTCTGAGACCTGCCCCGTTCTATTCAATTCTGGTTGCAGATACCGCCTCTGCAAATAACATCACCCGTACACTACTTTTAGGAAGAATAATCTGTCATTTGATTTTGTATGTAGAGAATTTAAAAAAATAAAGAAATCAAGAGAACAAAAATGAAGACTTAGAAATAAAGAATTGGGAAAAATTGAGTGGCAATGACAAGTAATACTATCCTTTATACAGCAGAAGACAAAATGAAATAGTTGTGACTTCAACCAGCTGGAGGTCTGTCATTGTGACCTTCTGTATCCTTCCTTTGATTTTCTTCTAAACGCAGGAATCTTTCGTTGGCTAAATCCCAGCATTTTTTTTTCCCATCCCCGGGCCAACTTTTTGGCTTGCTTGGGAACAGCTGCCAGTATTTCTGCTGCCAATCAGTCCAAAAATGTGCTCACATTGGAGGCCTGGCTCCATCCCACCCAGGGTGCTGAATGCACTCACTTTTTCACACACAGCCTTTGCCAGGCTGCACACACAGAAGTCCAGCTCAGACAGTACAGCTCACTGCATCACCAGCGAGCTTGGAGGAGGTGCCACTGTCAGTGAGAGAGACTGTCAACATATTTGAGGGGTCTAGGGCAAAGTGAAACAAACATCTTACTATATGCACCAAGTTAATGGGAAAAAGAACACTTCTGAAATATCAGGAAACCAAGTGCGGCTGTTTAATTGCCCCACTCCTGAAAGCAAAACCAACCCAACCCTTTGTCCAGCCTGTGATCTGGTTAAGAAACCAAACAAACAAGAAAATAAACAGGAAGGTATTAACTGATGAGTGCCAACAGCTATTTTGCTTTCTTTGTGCTTCTAAGAACAGCCTTTCCTACAGACAACCAAACACCACCCCAACGCCTGGATACGATCCCTTTTATTAAGGAATTCCTGAATCAATTTCCTGGTTTACAGCTTGTTCAACCAAGATTCCAGGTGTTCTCACCAGAAGAAGGGTTCCTTTCAAAAGCTGTCTGCTTGTATAGAACTGCACACCCACCAGAAATGTCACGGACACCCCCACAATAGAGCTGAAACCTGAAGCAGTTTGGGGACATTCCAAGTTTTTGAATGGAATGCGAATCCATTAAGATGATTAGGTAACTCTACTGATATCCTCCCATTTGTGCTCAGTGTTAAGAGCTGCCAAAGAAAAGACAGAATCAAAACCGACTCTTGGATTCCAACTCTTGAGTATTTTGGTGCGGAAACTGTATTTTCCTGTAACTCATTTAAAAAAACACCCCTTGCTTTCACTGTGTAATTGCAATCTCAGTTTTCAGGAAGCAAAGAGAAATGAGATCTATAATCAATGTTTCTCTTCTGTTCGGCTTTCAGCCTAAATGGTCTTGCTCTTTTATTGGCAAAGTAGGGCAGGTAATAACAGTGAACAAGAAACCTATTCTAAGAAGCACTGGCTCAAGGGAAGTACCACTCCATCACGAGTGACTCAACCATGAACTCAAGAGTGATTACTCTGCATCGATAAAGTCATGCTAATTGGACAATGGCTTGCTGCCAGCTCATGCTGGCATGACCTACAATACCCTTGGCTGACAGCCATTATGTCCATCATACCTTTATTTTTTTTTATTTTTAATTTTTTTTGTAATCTGGATGGGACACGGAAATAATTTTTTAAAAACCCTCCCAAGTGCTACTTAACTTATCATGAATTAAAAGTTTAATTAAGTACCCTGTTAAAGGCCTGGGTTCTATGATTAAATATGACAAAAATAATATGTACGATTCCTGATCAAGTGAGGAACTTTACAGCTCTGAACTCTGTCTCTAAATCTATTACTGATTTCAATTGAAATAGCTAAGCGATTCCATAACAGAGCAAAGCAAGAAACGTAAGGGACATTTAATTCATATATAGAGAAGAGTCTTGAAATGAATAGATACACTGGTACCTACTTTTATAAAATTTAATGCAAACAACTTTACTGTCAAAGGCTTTGTTATGAACCCATTTAAAAATGTTGATTACTGTGGTCATCCTACATTATACAGGGTGAAACAGGTAAAGTGAAAGAAAGCCTTAACACTGCCTTTGAAATCAGGTCACTTAAAAATAATTCTTCGAAAGGTCTTAGTTTTTGTCCACTCAACTCCTTCTACTATTCCAAAAGAGGAATGCACCTCTGCATAAAGCTCTTTAAATAGGACTTACTGGCCTCAGGATTTAGAAACCTAAGAGGTTTGGAAATAGCTTATATATTTCAGTTTTAAAATCAGCTATTGCTGTGGCTATTTTCACACCAGATTTCCCTCCCTCTGTAGCAGCACCACTGAGCAGCCTTCAGAAATGGAATCACAATAGTATTAGCTCCCCTTTTCACGGCTTTGCTTTATTGCACCCCCATCCGAGGCGGAGGCCCAGATTTCAGGGCTGGAAGTCACCTTTGTGTTACTATAAATAAGTTCTGCCTTTAGGCAGTTCAGACTTATCAGCACGATTCTAGGACTTGAAAACTTCTTACCTGCCGGCAAATAGTTACCTGGGATACTTTGACTTCTTATTTTTTTGCTTTTTTTTTTTTTTTTTCATCTGCTACCAAGTCTCACCAATGCAACTTGGAAACTTGCACCACAGCTTTTAATGAAGAGTCTGAGGTAAGAGCCATTTCATCAGAGAAGGCTGTGCTTTCCTTTTATGGGAATAATAACACCTACTGTTTATATGGCACCATCCTTCCAAGAAGTTTAACTTATCACATTTCATTAATCTGAAGAGCAGCCCTGAAAGGCAAACTGGTGCCCTGTATTGTTATTCCCTGCATACTCATGTGGAAATTGAGGTCATTAAATAATAATAATTTTTTTCAAGATCCTTCTGAAATCGCTACAGAGCAATGATCTGCATTTTCTACAATCTGTCTATGTTCTAGGTTATCAAATAGCCCAGTGGTTCTACAGCTCTTGAACTGTCATCTCCGATGAACTCTAAGACCATATGGGAAAAGTCAGGGAGAATTTACAAACAAAGATAAGACAAGTGAGCTCACGCCTCTTCTGAAGTCAGATGATTCTCTCCTTTCCAGACCAATCTGCCTCCCATCTCCCTGGTCTTTCCCTACCTCTCAATCCAAACGTCTCTCCTCTCGTTCTGACCTGCAGGATTTTTCTTCTCTCCCTCCAGCAGGAACCTAGAAAAATTCCAAGACCATCAACCTGTAGCACAGGCTAGGTCTCCAGAGATCATCCAGTTCAACTCCATCAATGTCCAGAAGGATGAGCATTGTTGAGCTGAGTTGGCCCACTTGCTCAGGAGATCCTATCCTCTCTCAAGTCCTCAAGAGCATTCTTTTAGCGATTGGCCTTCTGTCTGCCATATCAGCAAGTTTTCTGTCTCTTTTGGAACTTTCCCATCCGCCCAAGTATGAGTCAGGATGGGCTTTGCTGTGCAAACAAATAAACACCAAGTCTTAATGGCCTAACATGAAGGTTAAGTCCTCATTCATGTCATAGTCTGATGCGAGTCAGATGGCTCTGTTCCAACAGTGACTCAAGAATCTGGGTGGTATGATAAACTGACTCCTTTTTTACTCATGTAGGCACTGTAACTTTCTACAAACCCTTTTGCTATTAATACAGAAGTATATAAGAGCAATAATGATATTCACACTTGAACTCAATGATCTTAAACTATTTCCCCCATTATTTCTTAAATAAATGATAAAACAGAAGTTAAAAACACTAAATAACCCTAAATGCTAAAATATGTTCACTAGCTATGTTTAAGAAAATAAATGTTCGACAAAGAGAATAAGGTAAATTATGGTATGATTATGCAATTGAATAGTCTGATTATTAAAACTGCAATTGCAAAGATTATGCATGGAATGGAATATGAGTTGACACGGGAAGATTGTATGATATTCTGATGTTAACTAATAAAATGCAATATATAATCTTGCAATTCTATGACTGCAGCCATTTAAAATGTGTATACATAAAGAGAATATTGGAAGGAAACAGGCAAAAATGGAATTAATTGTGTTTCAGCTGGATTAGTGTTTAAGTTTTTTTTAAATTGGTTGTTTTAAAATTTATTTTTGGAAAGTAAGATGTAAAATAAAATAAAACATAAATCTCTAAAAAAAAAAAGAATCTGGGTTTTGGTTCCATCACCTAGGAGTTCTCTGACACCAGTTCAATGGATGTGAAAGAACACCAAGAACTCACACTTACTTTTAACTGCCTCGGGCTAGAAGTGGCACATGACTCCTACTCATGTTTTATTGGTTAGATCTAGCTACCCAGCAAACCTGATTGTAAATGTGGTCTTCCTGCGTGTGCAGGAAAGAGAGGAAAATTGGATATGAGTGAATATTGATCATCTTTAACATCGAGGGCAAGTGTGCTGGAATTTCTTCCTACTTAGAAAAGAAGCCCAAAGGAAACCTCTTTTGACTCTATTTCCCTCCAGTTACTGGCTCACCTCTTTGCTCCCTTTAACTCAAAAGGCCTCAAAAATGTAGCCTACATGAGCTTCTTCAAATCCTTCCCTTTCCCTTCTCTCTAGAACACAGCCCAATTGGTTTTTGCTCCTATTGCTTTCCCAAAGTGCTCAATGAAATCACGAATAGTTTCCAAATTGCTGGATGGTCAATTTTCAGCCTTCACCTTAGCTGCCTATCAGCATCATTTGACATTGTTGATTACTCTCTCCACCTTTCTTTAGCTGGCTTCCAACACACTAAACTCTTTTTTGTTTTTCCTTCTACTTCAATAGTTACTCTTTCTTGGTTTACCCTGCTGCCTCATCTTTTTCTCCCTGACCCCTTAGTTCTGAAAAGACCCAAGGATCAATCCTAAGACCTCTCTCTCTTTTTGTTTTTTCTGTCTACACTTATTCACTTGGTATTTGTATCTGGTCTTGGGGCTTTCAATATCCCCAGTACTCTGGTATTAAAACTTCTATCTCCAGGCTAGATTTCTCCCATGAATTTCAGCCATGTATATCCTACTGTGTAGTAGACATCTCTACTTAGATGCTAACACGCTTCTCAAGCTTAATATGTACAAAATAGAACTCCTAATCCTGCCCCACTCCCACCACCTGAAACCTATTTCCCTCACTCTTCACCAATCCCAGCTAACAGCAACTCCATCCTTCCAACAGCTTAGGCCCTAAACCTTGGAGTTATCCTTAACTCTTCTCTTTCTCTTCCATCCTACATCCAATCTATAAGATAATCCCATAAGCTCTACCTTCAAAACATTACCAGAGGGAATTCCCTGGCGGTCCAGTGGTTAGGACCTGACGCTTCCACTGCAGGGGGCCTGGGTTTGATCCCTGGTTGGGTAATTAAGATCCCGCAAGCCGCACAGCCAAACAAACAAACAAAAGTTTGCAAACTTAAAAAAAAATATTACCAGAATCCGACACTGATCACCACTGCACTGCTACCACCCTGGTCCAGGCCATCAGATCATGCCTGGTTTGTTGCCTCAGCATCTTAACTGTTTTCCTTGCTTCTGCCCCTGCCCTCTTTCAATCTATTTTCACACAGCAGTCAAAATTATCTTCTCCTGGGAAAACCTCCAATGGCCTCCTAGCTCATTCCAAGGAAAGGTAATGTATCCAAAAGGTGCACAGCCTTGCCCCGATACTTCTCTGACGTGCTGCCTCCTATCGACCTTTTGCTCATGTTGCTACCGTGTGTCAAACAGGCCAGGTCCACTCCATCCCCAGGGCCTTTTCCTTGCTATTCCTTCCACTTAGATCACTCTTCCCCCACATGTCAACATGGCTGTCTTCCTCACCTTCTTCAGGTCTTTCTGCAAAAGTCATCCCCCAAACAGGCCTTTCTTGACCACCCTAGTTAAAACTGCCATACCTGAACCCTGACGTTCCTTAACCCCCTTCCCTGTTTTATTTTCCTCAATGGCATCTAACAAAGTCCATGTTATATTTATTTATTTTCTGTCTCTCCTTCTCCCCCACTGGAATGTAAGGTCTGTTTTGTTCACTAGGTTCACCCAGCACCTAGAACAGCGCGTCCTGGTACAGTCTTTGATAAATACTTGTAGAATGAATGAATAAGTGAATGAACGAAGAAACAGAAGCTCAAAGAGGTCGACCGGCTTGCTCAAGACCCCATATGCAGTTAGTGCCAAGGTCCCGATTATGGTTTTCCCAGCCTCTCATGGCTGATGCTCCTCAGTTCCTAAAATTGGCCTGTTCTTCTGAGTTTTGTCTAGGTGATTAATGAGGGGATGCTAAAGGCTTGGCTCTGTGCTTTGGGGTGGGGGAGTGCTTTGCACTTCTTATCCTGGTCATGCCACTTCCCAGAGACCTCACCCCCTGCTTCCCGCCAAACCTTCCCTCCCCCTAGAGTCACACTCAGGCTCAGAACGCTCTGGGCATCCTGTGCTGTAGCGTTGAGTACTTTCTGTAGTATGACATCCTGAAAGGACTGTCCAAAGACAGTCACGACTGTCTTATTGTTTCTTTAAAAAACTGGGCCTAAGCCATTCCAGAGACATTAACAGCTTTCATAGCCTCTAAAAACTTTCAGACAAGAAGATTCCATAATTTCCTTGCTGGCCTCTGTGCTCCTCAGTACTACGGCAGGAACATTCTTTACTATACCCTGTGGTGGAGACTTCACAACAAATGCTGTGTTTCCAGAGTCCCTCTGGGTCAGTTTTCCCTTTTGTTTAGCACTACAAAAACAAGATTTGTCACAAAATGTTGGACGAGAGAGAGAAAGAGAAAGATAGAGGGGAAGCAAAAGATAGAGATAGTGAGTGAGCAGAAGTCTGAAATATATTTTTACCTCTGAAAGCATAAGTTCCGCCTAAGGGGCCATACATACCTCTACCCTACAGCCATTCCCTGCATGAACCCTTCCCCTTCTATACAGAGTGGGAGGACCCGGAAAACAAGCCCAAAGAAAGGTGCCGGAGGCTTGGCAATAAGCTCTCCCTCTTGTTTGTTTATTTATTTATGACAAATAAAAATTGTATGTATTTAAGGTACACAATGCGATGTTTTGACATATGTGTACCCTGTGAAATTATTACCATTATAAACAAAATAGCATATCTGTCACATCCCATAGTTATCCTTTGTGTGTGTGGTGAGAACTCTTGAGATCTACTCTCTTAGCGAATTTCGAGTACATATTACATTATTATTATTTTTTTAAATATAAATTTATTTAATTTTGGCTGCGTTGCGTCTTCGTTGCTGCGCGGGGCTTTCTCTAGTTGCGGCAAGCGGGGGCTGCTCTTCGTTGCGGTGAGCGGGCTTCTCATTGCGGTGGCTTCTCTTGTTGCAGAGCACGGGCTCTAGGCGCGTGGGCTTCAGTAGTTGTGGAGCGTGGGCTCAGTAGCTGTGGCTTGCGGGCTCTAGAGCGCAGGCTCAGTAGTTATGGCGCATGGGCTCAGTAGTTGTGGCTCTCAGGCTCTAGAGCGTAGGCTCAGTAGTTGTGGCACACGGGCTTAGTTGCTCCACGGCATGTGGGATCTTCCCGGACCACGGCTCGAACCCGTGTTCCCTGCATTGGCAGGCGGATTCTTAACCCTGGCAGATTCCCACCAGGGAAGTCCCCATAATACGTTATTATTAACGTTATTATTAACTACACTCACCATGCTGTACATTAGGTCTCCAGAACTTATTCATCTTATAACGGAAAGTTTGTACCCTTTGATCAATACCTCTCCTTTTGCCCTACCCTCCAGCTTCTGGTAACCACCATTCTATTCTGTTACTATGAGTTTGACTTTTTTTCCTTAGATGCCACAAATAAGTGAGAATGTGCAATATTTGTCTTTCTCTGTCTGGTTTATTTGACTTAGCATAATTTCCTCCAGGTTTATCCGTGTTGCTGCAAATAGCAGGATTTCCTTCTTTTTTTAAAGGCTGAATAATATTCACTTGTGTGTACGTATGTGTGTGTTTATATACAGACCACGTCTTCTTTATCCATTCATCTGCTGACGGACACTTAGGTTGTTTCCATGTCTTGGCAATTGTGAATAATGCTGCAATGAACATGGGAGTGCAGGTTATCTCTTTGAGATAGTGATTTTATTTCCTTTGGATATAGACTCAGAAGTGGGATTGCTGGATCGTATGGTAGCTCAATTTTTAATTTTTTGAGGAACCTCCATATTGTTTTCCACAGTGGCTCTACTGATTTACATTCCTACCACAGTGCACAAGGGTTCCCTTTTCTCCACATCCTGGCCAACACTTGTTATCTTTTGACTTTCTGATGATAGACCTTGGCAATAACCTCCTTTCAGCCACTCTTCCCTAGCATTCTGGGTGAGAGTCGACCAGCCCATCAGAATGGGGTTGATGGGCAAAGCTGCACCCCTTTCCTGCCCTCTGTACTCGACACACCATAACCTTAACATCATGCTTGTGATGCCACTTCCAGCATGGCCGGCATCCAGCCTAAGCGGTCTCTGTGACCATAGCCGAGGAGGTGCTCATTGAGGCAGCTTGAATCCGAAGGAGCAGAGCAAGAAGGGCCTTGCCACGCTTGGTACACGACCCACTTTCTCTGCATCTCTTAACACGAAATACACTTGCTATTACAAACCAAATGACCTGTTTCATCAGTGAACAGAAGTACTAAGGACAATGCCTTATCTCCTGCTATTTGCTGACACACATTCCTAGGTGTGCTTTTCCATGAGGAACCAACACTCAAGTCACAGAAATCCTAGGGACAATCTGTCATGCCAGTTTAGGAAAAGAAAAAAAAAGCAAGACAATTCCATGACTCCTTGACTTCCAGGAGGAGGCCTCTATTTTTGCCTCTCCCGTTTTCAGCTGAGAGGCTACACCGGGACTCTGGTCGGCTCTACTCTGTGGGTAACGGCGTTGCCCACCGGGAGTCAGGGCGTGGGGCTAGAACTGCACGAGTGGACAGTGGGTGCAGGCTGGGGCCGGCTTTGGCCTAAACTGACAGAGCAGGGGAGCAAAAAGGGTAGCGGTTTGTATCCGGAAGTTTCCTAGTCCAAAGACAGAGCTTTCAGGGACTTTCCTGATGGTCCAGTGGCTAAAGCTCCGTGCTCCCAAGGCAGGGGGCCCGGGTTCGATCCCTAGTCAGGGAACTAGATCCCACATGCATGCCGCAACTAAGAGTTCGCATGCTGCAACGGAGGAGCCCGTGTGCCGCGACGAAGATCCCACACGCGCAACTTAAGACCCAGCACAGCCAAATCAATAAATAAATATTAAAAAAAGAAACATAACCCAGAGACGGAGCTTTCAGACTCAGCCATGCCGGCCCCTGTGAAGCTCAGCAGTTGGCCGGGCAGGGAGCGCAGAGGCGAGCCAAGAGTGAGCAAGGCTGGGACCGGGCCAGAAGGTGATTTGAATTCGTGATGGATTACGATGAAGTTTAAAGATTTCCAAGGAGCTAATCAAATGCTTTTTCTTACATCATATGAACCAAATGCCAGTGAGTTCCAAGCAGCTACTTTCCAAGGTAGTGTTTGGGATGTTTGTTTATTCACCACTTAATTCAAATTCTATGAAGTCATTCACTGAGCTAAGTGGGACAGCATCTGAGAGCCTGCAAGGACCTTTCAGTGTGCACACGGCAAGGAGAGAAAACAATGCCCAGCGCCTGGGGCCCCAGGAGGGGCCTCTGAGCAGAGGCAGAGGCTCCTGGAAGGAGGCCTCAGAAACAGTTACAGACCCACAGAGGAAAATGCCACATGGGGGTTGGCCTGCATGCCCATCAGCAGGATGACTGGAGCTGGGTTACTGAAAATACGAATTCACGTTTCACAGGAAGAAAAAAAAAAAGTGTCTAGTTATTATCTGAAGGTTTCAGGTACATGAAGAACCAGAATGTTTTAATTATTTGGAAATGCAGATGATGTAGGAACAGAAATCATTTTACACAACTAGAAAGAAAATCAACACTTAGCAAATTCTCACTTAACTGGAACACTAACAATCAAAAGGTCAAACAGCAGATTTTTGTGTGGCATCTACACACTCTTAACTTCAAAGAGTGCCCAGTGCCAAGGAAATAAGTGATTATCAGGGATTTGATCTAAAAAGAAATTTTTAGGTTAGGTTTTACTGCCTTGGTATTGTAGTATGATAAATAATTTAAGGGCTTCAGCATTTTAGGGGTTTTTACAGGTAAGAACTGTGGCTCAGAGAGGTTAAGTGACTAGATCAGGATCACAGAGCTAACTGGGGGCAGGCCAGGGTTTACGGCACAAGGTCCAGGGAGTCTCCAGATGGGGACCGCAGTCATGCAAGAGAGACTAAATTACATAAATTATGGTTTTCATTTGTAAATATATTTTAACGTAATCTCTTTTTTTTGTAAATTAGTAAAAAACATATATGAGGTGACTCTCAAACAGATACAGATAATAAATTAACTGTAAACTCCACCCCCTCCCTAAAACCATTCTGGATAATTGGAAGTTTGTCAGATATTTTCAGAGAATTCTAGAGTTAAAGTAAATTCAAAGGCGCGCTTGCTACCCCTCAAGAGAAGAAGAAAGAGTCTTATATTTGACGAACACCAACCAGTTTAAACGTAGTCTTTTATATTTATCCTCTCACCTAATGACGGGTTAAGTATTTGCCCATTAATGCAGCTCAGGATCACCAGTCACACCACAGCTGCCATTTCTTGGCCTTCCCACATCACTTGGTACATAAGCATCCCTCCCTCCTCCAGCCCCAATTACATTATCTTCAACTGATTTGTCCTTTTGTTTCTAGTATTAGGATCTTTCTAGTTATCTACTTGCCAGTGGTGTGAGGAGTAGTAATGGAGCCCTTCACCTGGGTACATAACAAAGAATATTCATGTGAAACTGCCTATGTAGCCCTCACTTTGCCACTTTCCTGCTCTGCAGGGGTAACAGCAGACATTTCTTAACAGGGGACTGGACCTAGTGACCCCTCTGACCCCCTGTCTATTTTTGTCTTTGTTTTTTTTTGGGGGGTATAGATGGATTTTTTAAAATTGAAGAATAGTTGATTTACAATGTTGCAGGTGAACAGCAAAGTGATTCAGTTATATTTATGAATATATATTGATATATATATATTCTTTTTCAGATTTTTTTCCATTATAGGTTCAATACAAGATATTGAATCTAGTTCCCTGTGCAAATAATGTTGTCTTAAAAGTCTATTTTGACTGGTATCAATAAAGCTACCCTAGCTTCCTTGTTGTTTATTTTATATACAGTAGTGTGTATGTCTATTTGTTTTTTATGTTGAACTTGAATGTCTTTCTGTGGAGCAGCTGCCTGCCCCACCACGTCCTACTTCTCATACACAACCTGCTTTACTCATTTATATGATTTGCCAGGCCTCTGGAGACACTGGATCTGGGACCCCTGAGACTTAATGCTACTTGTGCCCATTAGCACCTCCCTCAGGGTGACCAGGTCTTTGGTTTCTCCTAGGGGTGCTGTGAAGAGCTGCTCTGTGGATCACGGCACAACTCTGGGTCTCTCTTCACATAGACTACGAACATGAGTTGTACCCTTGAGAGTTGTGCAGTGCACAGCCTGCACAACTGTCAGTGGCAGCCCTGGTGTTGTAGACCGTGCTGGGGCACAGGGAATGATTCTGGCCTTGAACACAAAGCCTAAGGCTGCTCAGTGTTACCCTTAGTCCCACAAAAATGAAGGGGAATCAGGATGATAGAAAAAGAGTAACTGTATAGACAGTTCAAAGGGGTGGCCAATTTAATGGTTTGTCGGCATGAAGCCCATCCTTTGAGTTCTGGCAGCTCAAACCATCCAACTGTATGTCATCTCTGGACAGAACAAGTCCAGCTACTAGTGTCCCCAAAGTACAGAAGTGACTGGACTCCCTGAAGTAATTAAGAAACCTGAGTAGGGTATTTTCAACGATGGTGAGAAAAAGCAAGTTTACACTTCTTAGAATCTTACTATATTAACTGTGAAAATGACTGCCTGCTTTTACTCTTCCCCCTGGGCAAGGAAGGTGCTGTGAATACTTTCATTCTTTTACTCTCAAGGGAAATCAAGTGTTGCTTCAACCATTTGAAAGAGAAAAATCATAGCAACAGTCCCAGTGATTGAGATCCCACATGTAGGACTGTACTAAACTTTGGGCAAACTACTCAAAACCCGAAGAGTAAGTGAACTAGAAACTAGGTGGGGCTGTGAGGCACAGGTGAGGTTCAGATTCATGCCTCTGAGACGTGAAATGCATCCAATAGAAACTGGCTCTGCCGCAAACCTAACGCGTGGGTGACTTGATCATCAGCCCCCGAGCAGGGATGTGGCACAGGTCCTACCTTCCAGGTCCTCCTCAGCCAACTGTCTCCAAGTCAACAAACCTCCGTTAGCAACTGCACGAACAAACCAAACTACTGTACCTCCTCAGGCAAGCTGACCACCAAGTCATTTCTCGTCTGTCCAACCAGCGCCTGCCAGAAGTATTCACTGCATGCGGCCAGCACAGCTCGGTGGGCCCGGAACTCCTTCCTCTCCACGATCAGAGTCACGTCACAGAGAATATCCTTTTTGCGCTGGTCATTGAGGCCCAGGAGGATGTTGGTGCAGTGGACTGTGGACTCATACACATACATGGGGGAGTCAGGCTTCTCATCCACAGACATGCCGTTCACACCCTGAAAGAAAGCAAGCAAGCCTGGGTCATCACGGCTCCCTGAGTCAGAGAGACACGGTGAGAAAGGATGCTGAGCGCCTGGGCGTCACCGCCCTGAGCCAGGGCGAAAGACACAGAACTGCCCGTCAGCATCTTACGCGCAGTTAGCACTGTGAGCTCAGAAAACATCTGGAAGGTTGTGTTCTGTGGCTGACTTCTCTCCTTTCCTCTTACTGAGTCCTTTTACCACGCGGAAACAAAGCCAGGTCTTTTAATGGAACACCCAAAACATTCAAAACGCATACCTACTTTAAAACTTGGTCGTTTTAATTTTGTTAGTGGACTGAAAGGGAACTTTCACACATACAGAGTCCCAGTGCAAAGTATTAACTGAGCTTTGTGTTAAGAGGAAATGACTCATTCTGAAGTATTGGCAGTGCTGCCTGGATGAAGCACGTGTAAGTTCCTAGGCTGAAATTTGGCTAAGATGCCAAGCAGAGTAAATATCTAATCACAATACGTAATTTAACAGGGGAACTAAACGGAATGTGTACGAAGGAGTGGATGTAGCCAGCTATCTAGCGCAATTGCCCTCTGCCACTTCAAGACAAAGCATGGCCACCATGATGCTACTGTTGTCATGAAAGGCTCTTGAAAAGAAGTGGAAGTGTGCTGCTGTTATCCCAGCAGACTGGATGTACATCCTCTTTAAGGAAACACAATATATTGCATCAGGAGTCAAAAAAACAGATGCATTCAACAGTGAAGATTACTTTTACGAAAGGGTTCTTTGCTTTAAAAAGTGTCCACTGATGTATTGATATTTAAAAAAAAAAATCTAATTAACTTACACAACAGTCTTCCAGTAATATTTACACAAGTATGAATTCCAATAGTGAGTCTTACTTTCTTTTTGCTTTATTATTATTTATTTTTTAAAAGAGTTTTAACATACAATAAACTGCATATACTTAACACTGTGCAACTTGATATGTTTTGGCATATATATGCAACAGTGAAACCATCATCACAATCAAGACAATGAACATATCCTTCACCACCAAAAGTCTCTTTATGTCCCTTAACAATCTCTCCCTTGCACCTCTCCATTCATCTATTGATGGATATTTGGGTATTTCCCAGTTTTTGGTTATTACAAATAAAGCTGCTATGGATTAGTGTATAAATCTCTGTATGAACAAATGCTTTCACTTGTCTTGTGTAAACACCTAGATATAGAATGGATGGATCATTTGGTATGTGTAAGTCTAACTTTTAAAGAAATGGCCCTGTTTTCTAAAGCAGTTGTGCCATTTCACATTTTCAATGGCAGTGTATGAGAGTCCAGTTCCCGCCCATCCTTGTCACCACGTGGTATGGTCAATCTTTCTAATTTTGGCCATTCTAATAGGTACACTGTGGAATCTCTTTGTGTTTTCAACTTGCTTTTCTCTAGTGACTGAAGATATTGAGACTCTTTCATGTGCTTATTTGCCATCTATTTATCTTCTCTGGAGAGGTAGATTCTTTGCCCGTTTTATACTGTTTTTTTTCCTTACTATTGAGTTTTGAAAGTTCCTTAATATACTTAATAAAAGTCCTTTATCAGATATGTGATTTGCAAATGTTTTCTCCAAGTCTGTAGCTTGTCATTTTATTCTCTTAGCAGTGTTTTTCAAAAAGCAGAAAGTGTTCATGTGATGAAGTCCAGTTGAGCAATTTTTTCTTTAATGGATCATGCTTTTGGTGTCATATCTAAAAAAATCTTTGTACAAACCAAGGTCACATCTTTTGTCAGATTTATAACTAGATATAAATATTTTTAATGCAATTATAAATGGTTTTGTTTTTAACTTAAATTTCTGATTTTTCATTGCTAGCATATAGAAATATAACTGATTTTTGTATTGATCTTGTATCCTGCAACTTTGCCTAACTTGCTTATTCGTTCCCATAGCCTTTTTTTTGGGGGGTGGGGTGGGAGGTAGATTCCACAGATTTTCTATATAGAAGATAATACTGTCTGTAAATGAAGACATTTTACTTCTTTCCCAATCTGGATGATTTCAATGTCTTTTTCTTGCCTTACTGCATTGTCTAGAACCTCCAGTACAATGTTGAGTATAAATGGTAAGAGCAAACATTCTCCCCTTGTTCCCAGAGTTATGGGGAACATATTGAGCTTTTCACTGTTATTTATGATGGTAACTATTGGTGTTTCATAGAAGCCCCTATCTAGTTGAGGAAGTTTCTTTGTATTCCTATTTTTCTGGGAGGTTTTTTTATTTGTTTTTCAAATCGGGAATGGATGCTGAATTTTGCCAAGTGCTTTTTCTGCATCTATTGAGATAGTCACATAGTTTTTCTTTTTTAGTATGTTAATAATGTAAATAACACCGATTGATTTTTGAATGTTAAACCAACCTTGTATTTCTAGGATAAACTCCACTTGCTCATGATATATTTGCCCTGTTATACATTGCTGGACTCAGTTTGCTAGCATTTTGTTAAGAATTTTTACGTCTATGCTCATGAGGGAGATTAGTCTGTAGTTTTCTTTTCTCATATATTTTAAACCTGGTTTTAGTATTAGGGTAATGCTGGTCTCACAAAATGAGTTTTGAAGGATTTCTTCCTTTTCAATTTTCTAGAAGAGTTTGGGTAGAACTGGTTTTTTTCCTTAAATATTTGGTAGAATTTACCTATGAAGTCTTCTGGGCTGGAGCTGTAACTACAAATTCAGTTTTTAAAACAAATTCAGTTTTTAAAATTCTAACTGCCTCCCAAAGGCCCCTCCTTCAAATACCATCACATTAGGGGTTAGGGCTTCATATGACTTTTGGACAGACATAAACATTCAGTCCATTAACAGCTGGTAATGAATTCTTTCAGTGTTTGTTTCTCTTAAGAAGTCTGTTGACTTCATTTTTGAAGTTATTTTTGTGGGCTATAGATTCTACATTGACAGTTTTGTTTTGCTTTTTTTCCTTTCAGCACTTTGAAAGATGTCTGTCATTGCACTGTCTTTTCATGTGCATGGTTTCCAATGAAAAATCTGCCTCATCCTTACCTTTGTTTCTCTCTACATAATACATCTTCCCCCCTCTAGTTACTTTTCAGATTTTATCTTTATCACTTGTTTTGAGCAATTTGATTATGATGTGGCTTGGTATAGTTTTTTCATGATTCTTGAGCTTCTTAGATGGGTGGTTTTATAGTTTTCATCAAATTTGGAAATCTTTTAGCCATTATTTCTTCAAATATTTTTTGCCAAATGTTTTTCCTGTCTCCCCTCCTCTTCTCTTTCGGGGAGCTCAGTTACATATATATTAGACCACCCGAAACTGTCGCACAGCTAACAAATGCTCTGTACATTTTCTATTTTTGCTAGTCTTTTTTTTTTTTTTCTCTCTGTGTTTCATTTTGGACAGTTTCTATTGCTAGGACTTTAAGTTCACTAATCTTTTCTTATGCAATATGTAATCTGCCATTAATTCCTCTCACAGTTAATTTTCAACACACAAATTGTGGCTCTCACCTCTAAAAGTTCAATTTGGGTCTCTTTTTGTTTGTTTGTTTGTTTTGTTTTTTGTTTTTGTTTTTTTTTGGGGTCTCTTTTGTATCTTTCATGACTCTACTTAAGATATTCAATCATTCCTATAACTTCTTGAACATCTGGAATACAGTTATAATAACTATTTCTGTCTGTTAATTCTAACATCTGTATCAGTTCTGGTTTAGTTTCAATGGATTGATATTTCTCTTCATTCCTGCTTCTGTGCATGCCTGGAAATTTTTGATTGGATGCCAGATATTGTGAATTTTACCTTGTTGGATGCTTGATACTTTTGTGTTCCTATAAATATTATTAAGCTTTGTACTAGGACTCAGTTGAGTTATATAGAAACAGTTCAATCCTTCAGGTTTCACCTTTGAGATCTTTTAAGTGGGAACAGCAGCATTTAATCTAGGGCTCCTTATTTCCCACTACTTCTAAGTATTTTACCCAATGCCTTGAATTATGGGTTTTCTAGTCTGGATGGTAGGAACAGGTGTTATTCCTGGCCCTCTGTGAGCTCTGAGTACTGCTCCTTCTAATTGTTTTGGATAGTTCTTCCCCCATTTTTTTTTTGTAGTCTCCTAACACACAGGTGCTAATGAGTACTCTGCAAGACACTGAAGGGAAATCTTCTTCAGATGTCTGGAGTTTTCTCTCTGTTCAGCTCTCCCTTCTCTGCTACCCTGCATTCTGAACTCCAGCCACCATAGTCTCTCCAGACTATTAGCTCTGTCTCCACAACTCAAGAGTCAGCCAGGCCCTCTTTGGTTCCTCCTTCCTGTGCCATGGCCTGGAAACATTCTCAAAACAGTAAGCTGGGCTCAGCTTCTTTTCCTTCTCTTGAGGATCAATGTCTTTTGTTGCTTGGCGTCCAAAGTCTTGAAAACCACTGTTTCACATATTTTATCTATTTTTATAGTTGTTTCAAGTGAGAGGATAAATCTAGTACCTGTTACTCCATCTTGGCTGGAAGCAAAAATCTTGGATTTATTCTTTATATTATAGTTACTGTACACACTTTACAAACAATAATTTATCACATTGTTAACCATATAGTATAAATTTTGCTCTACCATAAATGATGGTTTTTAATACCTAATTACAAAAATGTATCTGTCAAGAAGAATTTTCAGTTCTTTGGTATTCTAATAAAAGATAAAATATCTGTGAGCCTTATTAACTGGAATCATTCTTAATGCAATAAGAATAGAGTTATAAATGACACAATTCAGTTATAATGACCATAAGCCATGGGGTAAGATTGAGTTTACATGACTACTATCTATGACTAGTTAATTGTTGTTAAATTCTTTACTATCTAGTAAGAAGACAAATCTTTTTCTATTCTGGTTTCTTTTCCATGGAATGTTTTCAGGATTTTCTTATCTCCCATACAGGGTCTCCTGTCTGATTTATTTTCTCCATTCTTAGTTCTCAAATTATTACTCTTTCTCCTAACACATTTAATTTTCTCAGTCTGTGAAAACTAGTTTTGTTTTGTTTTTGAATCACGATAGCTTGCATATAGCTGACAGCACTCAAAACTGGGTGGGACAATTAAGGTTCCAGGATGTAAAAAAAAAAATCATAAAAAGCAGGAGATTTATAAGAGACATCTCATTTTTCCAATCCATTTATGAGTAATTCATATTAATGTACCTACATCAAGACGAGAGGAGCCTGCTATAATGGATACAAAGCCATAAATTCTTTAGTGAAACATGAAATGAAAGAAAATCAAAAGAGAAATGAAGTGAGGTGCAGTGGAAAGAGGAATGAACCAGGGCTCTAGGGCTTTCAGTCCAGCTCTGGCACTGACTGGCTTTGTGGATTTTGGATAAATTGCCTAACTTTCTCTGGACCTGCTTCCATGTTGGTAAAATGAGAAGCTTGGACTAGAAGACTAGCAAAGTTCTTAACAGATCTGCAATTCTATGAGTCTAAGTCTATAAAAGAAATACCGACTTGATCACAGAGAATGGGGTACTGTCATTTTAGTTGACAGAAGCTAGCTTTCTTTGACCTTATAAAGACCATTTATGTACCCTCTTTTCATTGTTTTTTATGGTTTAAAAACTGCCTCTGTAGAGCTGGTTACAGGGAATGGGGTGGACAATATACAGGAAGAAACCAAAGCCTTCTGGAAGAGAAGGAACCAGGACCCCAACCCCTGATCCCACAGGTTTCAAGTTAGGAAGATCTGTCAGGATAGACCATGGTGTCCCTAAGTAAATAGAGGGGCACAAGTCCCTTGAAGTGAAGTTATCTGTAGGAAATGGGGAATCCAAACCTAGGAGGACATTTTGGCACAATACGTGGAACTGATGCTATTAGCTCCTTCAGTCCTGGATATCTTAGCCCAGAGGTTTGTTCTGGGAACCATGGCTGAGCAAGGGAGTATAAAGTAAAAGAATATGTCACCTGGGAAACCAGTGTGGAGTTCCACTGAGGTCCGAGTGGGGGCTGACTGCTATATAGCAGCACTGGACAATAGTCCAGGCATTAATAGTGGTGAAGCCAAGGCAGTGGGTGGATTCTCAGATTCCAGTTCACAAGTAAGATGGTCTCTTTCTGGCTCTAGGACAGCTGGGAGGCTCAAGGAAAGATTCCATATCCTGCTAATGGGGCAGGTTTGGGAAAATAAAGGACATGTGGCAATATATGCACCCTGAGTTGATGAAGCATGCTATGATAGTCACATGAACATGGACACCTGTTTTTTGGGCTAAACCTTCCAGAGAGTTTTAGAAGACACTTGAAACATATTAGATCTGTTCATCAAATGGTATAATCTAAAATGTATCATTCCCTCAGTATCCATTTATGATAAAAACTCTCCAGAAAGTGGGCATAGAGGGAACATGCCTACATAATAAAGGCCATATATGACAAACCCACAGCTTACATCCTACTCAACGGTAAAAAGCTAAAAGCATTTCTTCTGAGATCAGGAACAAGACAAGGATGCCCACTCTCACCACTTTTATTATTCAACATAGTTTTGGAAGTCCTAGTCACAGCAATCAGAGAAGAAAAAGAAATAAAAGGAATCCAAATTGGAAAGGAAAAAGTAAAACTGTCACTGTTTGCAGATGGCATGATACTATACATAGAAAATCCTAAAGACGCCATCAGAAAACTATTAGGGCTCATCAATGAATATGGTAAAGTTACAACATACAGAAATCTGTTGCATTTCTATACACTAACAATGAAATATCAGAAAGAAATTAAGGAAACAATCCCATTTACCATTGCATCAAAAGAATAAAATACCTAGGAATAATCCTACCTAAGGAGGTAAAAGACCTATACTGGGAAAACTATAAGACACTGATGAAAGAAATTGAAGATGGCACCAACAGCTAGAAACATATACTGTGTTCTAGGATTGGAAGAATTAATACTGTTAAAGTGACAATACTACCCAAGGCAATCTACAGATTCAATGCAATCCCTATCAAAATACAAAGGGCATTTTTCACAAAACTAGAACAAATAAATTCAAAACTTGTATGGAAACACAAGAGACCCTGAATGGCCAAAACAATCTTGAGATGAAAAACGGAGCTGGAGGAATCAGGCTCCCTAGCTTCTATACTACAAAGCTACAGTAATCAAAACAGTATGATGCTGGCACAAAAATAGACACATAGATCAATGGAACAGAATAGAAAGCCCAGAAACAAACCCACACACTTATGGTCAATTAATCTATGACAAAGGAGGCAAGAATATACAATAGAGAAAAGACAATCTCTTCAATAAGTGGTTCTGGGAAAACTGGACAGTTACATGCAAAAGAATGAAATTAGAACATTTTCTCACATCATATATAAAAATAAACTCAAAATGGATTAGGGATCTAAATGTAAGACGAGAAACCATAAAACTCCTGGAAGAAAACATAGGCAGAACACTCTCTGACATAAACCGTAGCAATAGTTTTTTTGGATCTGTCTCCTAAAGCAAAGGAAATAAAAGCAAAAATAAACAAATGGGACCTAATTAGACTTAAAAGCTTTTGCACAGCAAAGGATACCATCGACAAAAACGAAAAGACAACCTACAGAATGGGAGAAAATATTTCCAAGTGATGTGACTGATAAAGGGTTAATATCTAAAATATATAAACAGCTCATACAGCTCAATATCAGAAAAACAAACAACCCAATCATGAAATGGGCAGAAGATCTAAATAGACATTTCTCCAAAGAAGACATACTGATAGCCATCAGGCACATGAAAAGATGCTCAACATCACTAATCATTAGAGAAATGCAAAATAAAACTACAATGAGGTATCAACTCACACTGGTCGGAATGGCCATCATCAAAAAGTCTACAAATAATATACGCTGGACAGGGTGTAGAGAAAAGGGAACCTTCCTACACTGTTGGTGGGAACGTAAATTGGTGCAGCCACTATGGCGAACAGTATGGAGGTTCCTTAAAAACTAAAAATAGACTTACCGTATGATCCAGTAATTCCATTTCCTGGAGGAAACTCTAATTTGAAAAGATACAGGCAATTCAATGTTCATAGCAGCACTGTTTACAATAGCCAAGACATGGAAGCAACCTAAATGTCCATCAACAGATGAATGGATAAAGAAGATGCGGTGTGTATACACACACACACACACACACACACACAGACACAATGGAATATTACTCAGCTCTATAAAGAATGAAATTTTGTTATTTGCAGTACCATGGATGGACTTGCAAGGTATTAGGCTAAGTGAAATAAGTCAGAGAAAGACAAATACTGTATGATATCACTTACATGTGGAATCTAAAACAATACAACAAACTAGTGAATATAACAAAAAGGAAAGAATAATCTATCAATCTCATGAAGCTGTTGTTAGACTTTAATCTGTCTGAGGATTTTCTTGATTTTTTGTTACATTATTCCTGGATAATCCTTCCTGTGCCATGCCAACCCCACTCTGTGCCTCTTGGCTTTTACATTCTTACTGGAGCTTATCACACCCCTCCCTGTTGGCCCCTCTTCAAGCATAATGGAACATACTGTTTTCCTTCTTCTTTAAGAAATCAGTCAGCCCTTCCCATGCTCCAGTTATCATTAGTGCTCTTCTAGGAACTCTAATTTGTCTGTTTTTGACTAACCAATGCCAACCTGAATTCTGGTTCTCCTATCATTGCATTATGTCCTATTAAGTTTTCCTTTTTTCATTGGCTTTACTAATACCAAAAAACATTCCCCCCCTTCCCAATGCAGCAAATCCTGAAATCTGTAGCAGGACCCATGGGATCTAAGAATGAAATACCTTGTAGTGAGTAACAGCCCAGAATAGCATGGAGGAGTCTGACAGCCAGTCTTTACGCTAAGCATTAGACAATGTGTTAAAGTGTGCAGACATTAGCTGAAATCAGATTGTAAGGAAGCTTTCCAAAGGTTCTGATTTGGGTTTTGGCTGGATCTCATTCTTCTTTTTGTAGGCCAAAAAAACCCCAGCTGCACATGTACACACACATATACCCCAATCATCTTATCATATGGTTTGGCAGTAAAAGTTAATTACTATCATTTTATCATAGTATGCTCATCCCCTCAAAAAGCTGCACGGACCACAGCTCTTATCAGTCAAAGAAGTAGTATTAATGAATACAGACTCACTTATTAACTCACTCATTCACTCTTTGTTCATTATTGGGTCATATTCAGAAATTAAAATGTCTAACACTTAGTTCTGAAGGCAAAAGTATAAATCAAAAAGCCAAAAAAAAGAAAAAAAAATCTACACTGGGAAATCTGAAAAGCTGCAATTCACAAAAAAGTAGAATGTTAAGTTTTCCAGACAACCTGTCATGTCTAGAATGTTTCAGAAGAGAAGAAATGAATACGCCTTGGAGGTAATGAAAAAGACCAAATTATAAACCATTTCACTTGAAATTCCAACCACACTTCTCCTAGAAACAGTGCATTAAGTAAACACTTCTGTGACTCAAACACTAAATTATTTAGTAATTGCTGAGTATATTTCTGCTCTTATCAAGCATGCTCTTTTTAAAAAATAGTTATTTACTATGAAACCATAAGGGTTAGTTTTTATGAAAGAAAGTTATCAAGACTATAGAAATCTGGGGACTTCCCCGGTGGCACAGTGGTTAAGAATCCGCCTGCCAATGCAGGGGACACGGGTTCGAGCCCTGGTCGGGGAAGACCCCACATGCCGCGGAGCAACTAAGCCCGTGCGCCACCACTACTGAGCATGCACTCTAGAGCCCGCAAGCCACAACTACTGAGCCCGCATGCCACAACTACTGGAGCCTGCGCACCTAGAGCCCGTGCTCCGCAACAAGAGAAGCCACCGCAATGACAAGTCCGGGCACCGCAACGAAGAGTAGCCCCCGCTCGCCGCAACTAGAGAAAGCCCGCGCATGCAGCAACAAAGACCCAATGCAGCAAAAAATAAATACATAAGTAAATAAATTAAAAAAAAAAAGACTATAGAAATTTTAGCGTGCACAGCGCCATTAAAATTACGAAGTTATTACTTTTGGCTTGGAAACACTTTTCAATCGCATCAGGACTCAAACTTCTTACTTAAAGTGGAAAGCAATCCAATTTTGGTATTTTCTAATGGAAAACTGCAGTGCCTGTCACTTAATGCCTCTAATGCCTTTAGGTAGCTAAAGTGACGGCCTGACATGGGGCACTAAAACGTTCCATGTTCTTTATTCACTCAAACACTCCATCTGTGTGTGTACTAGTTAGTGGCTAGGGAACTGAAATTTAAGGCTGTTGTTAGGAGGAAGCACTTACAATTGTATCATCAAATCCTTAATAGCTCTGAGTGGTTCTTGTACTTCAATATAAACTTCCATTTTCCTTGACCTTTCAGGAGGAAGTTCAATTTACCGATACAGTTTGTGACAGTGGTTTTTACTGCACAGTTGAAAAAAAAATTAGGAACCGTCATAATAGGCCCCAGTTTTTTGGGTAATTTTTAATGTTGATGTTGTTGTTTGACTTATAAACAGACCCAAATAAAAAAGAATCCAAACTTCCAAAATATCCAGTGATAAAATATTAGTGACAACGACTAGCATTTCCATATTTAAAAGTAAACTGTTTGGAGAGGCAGAGTATGATACAGAGGCTGAGCTACAAGAAATATTAGAAAGTTGGTAACAGGTGATATGTAATAATCTAAAGGTAATAAAGAATTAAAGATTTATTGGACTTCCCTGGTGTCGCGGTGGTTAAGAATCTGCCTGCCAATGCAGGGGACACGGGTTCGAGCCCTGGTCAAGGAAGATCCCACATGCCGCGGAGCAACTAAGCCCGTGCGCCACAGCTACTGAGCCTGCGCTCTAGAGCCTGTGAGCCACAACTACTGAGCCCACATGCTGCAACCACTGAAGACCGCGTGCCTAGAGCCCGTGCTCCACAACAAGAGAAGCCACCTCAATGAGAAGCCCGCGTACCGCAACGAAGAGTAGCCCCTGCTCACCGCAGCCAGAGAAAGTCTGCACGCAGCCACGAAGACCCAACACAGCCAAAAATAAATTAAAAAAAAAAAGATTTACTACTTATCCACCGAATTGGAAAGAAATGGAAAGTTAAACAATATCAAGTGTTTGTGGAGATGTAAAGCATTAGGGACTCTCATACACTGATGGTTGGTTCAAATTCTTTGGGAAACAGTTCAGCATTATCTAATGAAGGTGAAGATTATCACCCATCAATTCCATTCCGAGGTTTCACACAAGCGATGCTCCTGTGTATCTGTAGCAGAACTCTGGACAAGAGTGTTCACAGCAGCGTTTGTTCAACTCCCAGCTGGAAACAACGCAATGTCGGCCGGTAGCACGATTAATAAATACGCTGAGGTATATTCATATATTCATTAATGGAAGAATACAAAGCAAATTAGAACCACACGCAACATGGACGAATCTCACAAACCTAAAACCAACGTCGAGTGCTGAGCCAGAGAAGGCACAAAATTGCAGCACCGTCGGATTCCATGTACATCAAGTTCAAAAATGGGCAAAACTTCAGTATCTATAGATACATACATAGGTGGTGAAACTATAAAGAAAAGACTCAGAGTAGAGGTTCTGGGTGTGAGGAGGGAGTTATTGGTAAGTGGCACTGGGGAGGTCTCAGGGGTGCTGTCACTAAGGTCTATCTCTTGACATTGGTGATAGGAAGATGTGTGTTTGCTTTTCATTGAGTTATACATTTGCTTATGCACTTTTCTTTTTCTGCATTGTATTTTCTCAGTAAAAAATCCCATCTCACTCCAAATTGAAGATTTTAGGAAAGGATTTACAACTCAAGTTACCTGGCTCCAGTTCAATGACTTAATTACAAAGGTCCTGGTGTGGACTTCGGGTTTTAAAGGAAGATACACACTCACATCTTACAACCTACAATTTAAGGTCTGAAGGGTCCTTAAAGATAATCAAATCTAGTTGGACCTTTTAAATAAGAATGTGCAAGAATGGGCAGAGTATAGGGACGAGACCCCTCGGGAGGTGGTGAGACATCTGGGCCCAGGCCTCTGTTTCTGAACAAAACTCTTTTCAGAGACCTCATGTTTCATCATCTTCTCTCCTGCGAAAACCAAATCACTTCAGTGCACTTCCACTTCCTTATCTATAAAAGGAGGAAATGGACTAGGTGACCAGAAAGGTAATTTCTAGTTCTAATTTCGATGGTTCTGTGAAAGTACAGAAACTTTAGGAAAAACTTGAAACATGAGCTTTTCTAATCACAGTCTTGAGAAGGCTTTTTTTTTTTTTTTTTTTTTGGAAGTTAGAGATGCTCAAAATAACACAGCTGGCTGGAAGGGAGAAATGCCATCACATAACTTTTGGTAAAGATGAAGAAGAGAGGAAGACTTGCCCAAAAACAATCTGAACTTTTTCCCCTTAAAAACAAGTCAACCCAAAGGAAGGATGAATCAAGGGCCAATTTGCTCATATCAGTGGAACACAGTGTCCATTGGGACTGAACAATAGTTCAACACCTTGTTCTTTTCCCACCCCGCTCCACCCAAAGAGGGCTCTGGTGTGCAGGACGGGTTCTCAGGAGCCGTCTTGGATATGTGGCTCTGGAATCAAGCAGGGTGTCCATCACCCCCTCCTGTCCGAGTCTCCACCCTGTCCGAGTCTCCACCCAGTGATGTCAGGTGATCCAACACTGTTCAGGGGCCCCAGGGATGCTATGGCTTGGATTTAACAATCACATAGTACATACACTGTCATCTCAAAAAGCAGATGAAAGAATTACATGCTTTGAAATCAGTGGGGGAAAGGGACTCCACATCAGGCTGTCCAAGATACACGATTATTGTCAGTGGAGGTTGGATGATGGTGGGGAGGGTGTGTGGGGGAGGGAGGAGGGTGGGCAGGGAGGAAGTGTGGAATTAGGGATGGGTAGATTTGGATATGCAGCTGTGCCATCATCTCCCCTGCTTGTCTTGGTTCTTTTGCGGTAACCCCCCAGCTAAGGGTGTAGCCGAAGCCCCCATTTATTCTGCTGGGGTAGTTCCTTTTCTACCCTTGGCAAGTTTTCTGTCTTGTCACTTCTAGTTGGTCTCCGGTACTGCTTCTTTGTATCTGTGTTCTCTGTTTATACTCATTTCTCATACACCAATCTCTGCTTCCTATTAGCATTTGCTTCTTGCACATTAGGAGTGAGAGGACAGAGAGAAGTCATTTCTTTTCTCCATTTTTCTTTATCAGGGCATCTGTGTGAAATGTTCTCTCCTGGTGTTTGTTCCCTTTCAGCCAGAGAAATATGACCCTAGAGCTTCATGCTGCTCATGTGAGAAGAAATTACGAACAGTGATTAGGAGGCTAAATGAGGGTGGTAGAACCTATTTACTTCATTAAGGTTCCTTCAGGGAAAATGCAAGAACGGGAAACTGAGAGTTAAGGGTTAATACTAAAAGAATAAAAGATCCATTTGACTCAGAGCAATCTTCAGTCTGCCTGGATTCTATCAGACACCCTTCTCCATGGGGAAATCGTTACAGAGAAATGACATGCAAAGTGCACCATAAAGCATCTGAGTCAAACCAGAGGGAAGATGACTCAACGGATCATTTTACGTTTTAATAGGAGGCACTGCAGATTTGTACCCAGCGCGCAGTTCAACATGGGGCGTGCATCCCCTCCCCAAAACTTCTCCATCAGGTGGGAGGGGAGTTCCCAGAACCTGACAGAAATTATTCTGTCTTAGTGAAGAACCAAGTCAAAACTCACAGCAGAGAATCAAAGACTAAGAAAAGACAACCGATAGTCAAATGCAGAAAAAAGGCGAGCCTGCAAGTCTGTCTGATTCCAACTTTAGCATTACTGTCAAACCTAAGACTGTCAAAAACTGAACACAGTAATTAGTGGACTTCAAATCTGATTAAGGGGGTGGGGGAAAGAAGAGGGAGAGAGAAAGAGAGGGAAGGAGGAAAGGGAGGAGAGAGAGAGGGAACAAAAAGAAAGAGAATATTTAAGTGTTATAATTTAAAAACATTGCTCCTTGAATTCGTTTCAAAAGATACTGTGTCGTTAATTTCAGGAGTTTACTCACCAGGTCAGTGACAATGCTGGGCTTCAGTGTCGACGTGAAGAAACCATATTAGCAAAGCCATCGTTTTCTGGGCTAGTTACTGCTTGCAGGTGCTAATATGTGTAACTTGCAAAGGTAGATTCATCTGATCAGGAAGTATGATGCTAGCTAGAGATTGGATTATCAAACCTAACTCCTTCTCGCGGAGCGGGGGCAGGGGGTCACCTCCAGACACACTTTTGACAGAAAGGTCTGCCTGTACATAAAGAATATCTACAGTTATGTGGCTGCTCATCCCTGTAATCTCTAGCAATGGCTGTTCCACCTCCTTTGAGGGCGTGCTGCTTACAGGTGGGAAAGAAAACAGAAGTGAGTTTCTGTGGCTTGGCAGAAATACAGCTTTCACAGAAAAGGTTCTGAATAAAAGGAAACTTGCTTCTTTCATGCACTGGGGTCTTTTGGACCACATGATTCTGTTCTGAAATATTATCTTCTCTGCAGGGTTGCAAGCTGGGACGGATGAAGTTTAGATTGCAAGATGGTTCAGCTGGTAACTAAAACAAAACTCAGCGCCCACGTAGGCAGCATCCAATCAGGGCGTCAAGGCAGAGGAGTCATCTGGCTCAAGGGTCACTTCGGGAAATGCTCTGGGAAAGGTCTGTGGATTTTCCACTGAAGCCTGGGCACCCTCACTCCTGTTTTTCCATTTCAAAATGATTAAAACCGTGAAGCTAAGAGCATTGCTTGGCAGTCTGTTAAATCCCACATCAGGTAACAAAAGCACTTGGACCATCTGTCACCAAGGAGGAGATCAAATGGAGCTGGAATATTAACACACAGGTGAAGTGCTCTCCTGGGAGGATGGGGAAAAGGCAGGAGGTCAATGAAGAGAGATGGGGGAAAAAGGATGTGCTTGGAGCCTTCCAAGTCCCTGTCCTGTCCTTGGCAGCTTCTCAGGGTGATGAGAAGGATATGCTTCAGATAAAGCAAAGTATATTAAGAAGAGATTATTTTCTAACTCACTGATTGTAAAAAGTCAAATATGCACTGCCATGGAGGAGAAAATACCCTCTTTCCAAATGGTCAGGAAGGGGTATGACCAGGTGGTACCAGGGAATCACCCAAAAGCACCCAGAAGTACCAGGCAGGAAGAGACCTCTCAGTACTTTCTTTTCTTTCTTTCTTTTTTGTTTTGGGTTCTGGGTAAGTTCTTTTTTAAATTTTTGTTTAAATTTTATTATTATTATTTATTATTATTTTTATTTTTGGCTGTGCTGTGCAGCATGCGGGATGACCAGGGATCAAACCCGTGCCCCCTGCATTGGGAGTGCGGAGTCTTAACCACTGGATTGCCAGGGAAGTCCCAAGTTCTTTTTTTTTTAATTAAAGCATAGTTGATGTATGATATTATATAAATTACGGGTGTACAATACAGTGATTCAGAATTTTTAAAGGTTATACTCCATTCATAGTATTATAAAATATTGGCTATATTTCCTGTGTTGTATAATATATCCTTGTAGCTTATTTTATACCTAATAGTTTGTACTTACCCTTATATTGCCCCTTCCCTCTCCCCACTGTTAACCACTAGTATGTTCTCTATATCTGTGAGTCTGCTTCTTTTTTGTTATAGTCACTAGGTTGTGGTATTTTGTAGATTCCACATATAAGTGATAGCAGACAGTATTTGTCTTTCTCTGTTTCAGTACTTTCTTGATTCTACAATGGACTTGCTTCCCATTTCTCCTTCCATCCCTAGACAGAGGGCCCTCCATTTGAGTCCCTGCTCTCCCACCTCCTAGCTGGGTACATTAATTAGACTCTGTAATCCTTTGTTTTTCCATCTGCAAAATGGCTATGTGAAGACTAAATGAGATGAAGCAATAAAGTATTTAGGATGGTCTTTGTTTTACAGTAAACACCCCACAAATGGAAGCTATGATTATGAAAAGAAAATTAATTTCTTTGTATACTATATAAAATGTGTAATTCTGTACAGATTGAGAGTTTCTTATATTGAGGCAAACCTGAACTGCATGAAGAGTGAGGTATGTCTTTGTTTGCCAGATTCTTCAGCTTAAACCTGGGGAAAGCCCAATTTGCCTGATCTCCATCCATGGCCTGTGAGAAAATGATGGGACAATGTGTGGGATCTGGTGCCTTCTGGTAACTTCAACCATGACACCACTGCAGGCTTCCCTCTCTAACACTGTATGATGACCAAGAAGGTCAAATCAGGCAGTAGATCTGAGAGCTGTCTGAGAAGTATAAAGTACTCTGTTTGCATCAGGAATTATCCTCACCTCTGTCTGACTAATTCTACACACGATTGTACCAAGAATGTCTGCTCTGATGGGCACTTAACCCTGATATATTTCTCTTTCACGCCAAGAGAAAGAGCCTGGCGGATGGGGGGCTTGTCCTGATTCTCATCTAACAGTGTTTCTGGAAGATTCTATCCCTTTATATTTGCTAGAAGGATGTGCCTTGAATAGTCCGCCTTCTATGACAGGCTTTCCCTGTTTTCTCTCTCTGCTATCTTTTGCATGTTTCATACAAATCAGAACCTTCCTTCATCTTGAGAGACAGCGGGTATAGCGGTGACAAGCCAGGCTCTGAAGCCAGCCTGCCGGCATCTGCATACTGACCTCAAGCTCTCTGTGAGGATCCCTCATCTGCAATCCAGTTGTCATGAGGAATAAGTAACCTAAAGCACAAACATGCAAAGCGCCTGGAACAATTCCCAGAGTGTAGTAAGCAGGCACTAAGTACTGTATCAGCAGGGTTAATAGAGGCAGGACCGTGTAATGATTGAGGACACGGCCTCTACAGCCAGGCTGCCTGGCTTGGAATCCTGACTCTGCCACTCATTTCTGGCCAAACCTTCAGCAAGACACAACTTTTCTGTGCCTCAGTCTTCTGATTTGTACAAAAAGGGTAAGATAAAGAGCACCTACCCTATAGGGTCGTAAGGATTAAAACATTTCACATGTTTGTTTGTTCATTAATTCACTCATTCAATATGCACTACGTGATCAATAAAATTAGCTCTTCTCTGTCAACAAGCCAACGGTTTCCATTCACTTTTCATTCCCAGACTGATGACGGCTTGGCCTTTTTTTAAAAAAATTATTTTTTAAAATTGAAGTATAATTGATTTACGATGTTTCAGATGTACAGCAAAGTGGTTCAGTTATACATATACATATATATGTATATATATATATGTGTGTATATATATATACCTATTCTTTTCCTGACTCTTTTCCACCTTAGGTTATTACAAGATACTGAATATAGTTCCCTGTGCTATACAGTAGGTCCTTGTTGTTTATCTATCATATATACTGTAGTGTGTATCTCGCTTGTCCTTCTTTCACATTGGCATCTCCTACTTTCAGTCCTGCCAACATAACTCAGACTTGCCCAGCTGCCACCCTATCGCCTGGAATTACAACAGTCCTTTCATTGTATGGATTTAGGGTAACTGGAGTAAGGCTGGGTATCTGCATTTTACTCCCCAGGAAGCTGATCCAAGGCAGCCTTACAAACCAGGGAGGTCCACCTGTTACTTCCTAGAGCTGGAGGGCATGGGCAGCTCACTTAAGTTCTTGGTCTCCCTGTATGTAAAAGGAGGATAAAATCTGCCTCCTAGGAGACTGTTCTGAGATTTGAACGTGTTGCCTCACTTCCTGATGTCCTTCAAGTCTTTGCTCAGATGGCACCTTCTCAGGAAGGCCTTCTTGGCCACCCTACTTAAAGCCAGCCCCCCACACCTCCTGCCTGCGTCTCCATCCTCCTTCCCCACTTGGTGTTGCTTTTGTTTCTGGCAAGGCCACCTTCAAACTTGCTTCTTCTCAGATCCTCCTATGCTCTCTGGAGCTGCTTGTCTTCTCTGGGCCACCAGGCCACCTTGCGGATCTATTTATCCACAGGAAACCCTGTCCCTTCTGAGCAATGAGAATGTTAGAGGAAACTAATGCTATAACCTCCAAGATACACACCAAGAGAATGGGAAGGTACAGAAGCTATAGGAAAAGGCGAGGCTGACACAGTAAAGGAAACGCTAACATTTGTAGAGTTTCTCAGCAGAAGGGTCTGAAGTGTGTTTTATTTCCAAACTTTCTGGGACCAACTATTCACTAACAGTGAAACACATTCTTTGTCTGCTTGTTCTGTACAACATGGGTCCCCACAGAGTATAATTTAGCTCTTCTATCCCGGTAAAAGCACGATGGCTCTGATTCTTTCTCCCTAAGTTCATAGCCTTTAATCTTAAACTGCCAAACAGAGGACAAATTATGCGCTCCCTTTCAGCAGCACGTGGGCCTCCAAACCCTCAAAAGATGATGGGCACACAGGACCCTCAACTGCATCCCCAGGACTATGTTTTCAGAGTGTGACTGAGCTAAGAAGGCCATTGCCTGGGCATCAGCTGCTCTGGGATCATACACGGCTCTGGGGGGCCCAGAACTGAGAGAAGACCATGAGAGGAAGGTTTCTGATGTTCACTCCAACATCAGACAAAGGCCACTGAGCAACTTTCTCCCAGATGCTACAGGAATGTGCCTTAGTACCACTCATAGCAGTCTGATGACAAACTCTTCTTTAATAATTTATAATATGGAATTAATTGTAAGACACTGGAGTCAACACAGCCGAGGTTGATAATAAACCATTCATGATCTTTCTGGGAAGGTGGAAATGTATTTGCCCAGCAATCCCCAGGAACAATCCCTGGTGGATACTTTTCTGATCAGTTTAGAAAAGAATTGATTAAAAAATAGCATACGCGTTGTCGGACTTCCCTGGTGGCGCAGTGGTTAAGAATCCGCCTGCCAATGCAGGGGACACGTGTTCGAGCCCTGGTCCGGGAAGATCCCACATGCCACGAGCAACTAAGCCCATGCGCCACAACTACCGAAGCCCGCGCGCCTAGAGCCCATGATCCGCAACAAGAGAAGCCACTGCAATGAGAAGTCCGCGCACCGCAACGAAGAGTAGCCCCCATCCGCCACAACTAGAGAAAAGCCTGCATGCAGCAATGAAGACCCAATGCAGCCAAAGATAAATAAATAAATAAATAAATTTTAAAAATGATTGGGATTAACCAAGATGGCGGAGTAGAAGGACGTGCTCTCACTCCCTCTTGCGAGAGCACCAGAATCACAACTGGCTGCTGGACAATCATTGACAGGAAGACACTGGACTTCACCAAGGAGGACACCCCACATCCAAGGACAGAGGAGAAGCCACAGTGAGACGGTAGGAGGGGCGCAATCAGAGTAAAATCAAATCCCATAACTGTTGGGTGGGTGACTCACAGACTGGCGAACACTTATACCACAGAAGTCCACCCACTGGAGTGAAGGTTCTGAGCCCCACGTCAGGCTTCCCAACCTGGGGGTCCGGCAACGGGAGGAGGAATTCATAGAGAATCAGACTTTGAAGCCTAGTGGGAATTGATTGCAGGACTTCGACAGGACTGGGGGAAACAGAGACCCCACTCTTGGAGGGCGCACATGGAATAGTGTGTGCATTGGGACCCGGGGGAAGGAGCAGTGACCCTGGGGGAGACTGAACCAGACCTACCTGCTAGTGTTGGAGGGTCTCCTGCAGAGGCAGGGGCTGGCTCTGTTTCACCGTGGGGACAAGGACACTGGCAACGGAGGTTCTGGGAAGTACTCCTTGGCGTGAGCCCTCCCAGAGTCTGCCATTAGCCCCACCAAAGAGCCCAGGTAGGCTCCAGTGTTGGGTTGCCTCAGGCAAAACAACCAACAGGGAGGGAACCCAGCCCCACCTATCAACAGTCAAGTGGATTAAAGTTTTACGGAGCTCTGACCACCACAGCAACAGTCAGCTCTACCCACCACCAGAGCCTCCCATCAAGCCTCTTAGATAGCCTCAACCACCAGAGGGCGGACAGCAGAAGCAAGAAAAACTACAATCCTGCAGCCTGTGGAACAAAAACCACATTTACAGAAAGATAGACAAGATGAAAAGGCAGAGGGCTATATACCAGATGAAGGAACAAGAAAAAACCCCAGAAAAACAACTAAATGAAGTGGAGATAGGCAACCTTCCAGAAAAAGAATTCAGAATAATGATAGTGAAGATGATCCAGGACCTCGGAATAAGAATGGAAGCAAAGATTGAGAAGATGCAAGAAATGATTAACAAAGACCTAGAAGAATTAAAGAACAAACAAACAGAGATGACCAATACAATAACTGAAATGAAAACTACACTAGAAGGAATCAATAGCAGAATAACTGAGGCAGAAGAACGGATAAGTGACCTGGAAGACAGAATGGTGGAATTCACTGCTGCGGAACAGACTAAAGAAAAAAGAATGAAAAGAAATGAAGACAGCCTAAGAGACCTCTGGGACAACATTAAACTCAACAACATTCGCATTATAGGGGTCCTAGAAGGAGAAGAGAGAGAGAAAGGACCAGAGAAAATATTTGAAGAGATTATAGTCGAAAACTTCCCTAACATGGGAAAGGAAATAGCCACCCAAGTCCAGGAAGCGCAGAGAGTCCCATACAGGATAAACCCAAGGAGAAACACGCCGAGACACATAGTAATCAAAGTGGCAAAAATTAAAGACAAAGAAAAATTATTGAAAGCAGCAAGGGAAAAATGACAAATAACATACAAGGGAACTCCCATAAGGTTAACAGCTGATTTCTCAGCAGAAACTCTACAAGCCAGAAGGGAGTGGCATGATATACTTAAAGTGATGAAAGGGAAGAACCTACAACCAAGATTACTCTACCCAGCAAGGATCTCATTTAGATTTGATGGAGAAATCAAAAGCTTTACAGACAAGCAAAAGCTAAGAGAATTCAGCACCACCAAACCAGCTCTACAACAAATGCTAAAGGAACTTCTCTAAGTGGGAAACACAAGAGAAGAAAAGGACCTACAAAAACAAACCCAAAACAATTAAGAAAATGGTCATAGGAACATACATATCGATAATTACCTTAAACGTGAATGGATTAAATGCTCCAACCAAAAGACACAGGCTTGCTGAATGGATACAAAAACAAGACCCATATATATGCTGTCTACAAGAGACCCACTTTAGACCTAGGGACACATACAGACTGAAAGTGAGGGGATGGAAAAAGATATTCCATGCAAATGGAAATCAAAAGAAAGCTGGAGTAGCTATACTCATATCAGATAAAATAGACTTTAAAATAAAGAATGTTACAAGAGACAAGGAAGGACACTACATAATGATCAAGGGATCAATCCAAGAAGAAGATATAACAATTATAAATATATATGCACCCAACATAGGAGCACCACAATACATAAGGCAACTGCTAACAGCTATAAAAGAGGAAATTGACAGTAACACAATAATAGTGGGGGACTTTAACACCTCACTTACACCAATGGACAGATCATCCAAAATGAAAATAAATAAGGAAACAGAAGCTTTAAATGACACAATAGACCAGATAGATTTAATTGATATTTATAGGACATTCCATCCAAAAACAGCAGATCACACATTCTTCTCAAGTGCGCATGGAACATTCTCCAGGATAGATCACATCTTGGGTCACAAATCAAGCCTCAGTAAATTTAAGAAAATTGAAATCATATCAAGCATCTTTTCTGACCACAACGCTATGAGATTAGAAATAAGTTACAGGGGAAAAAACGTAAAAAACACAAACACATGGAGGCTAAACAATACGTTACTAAATAGCCAAGAGATCACTGAAGAAATCAAAGAGGAAATCAAAAAATACCTAGAGACAAATGACAATGAAAACACGATGACCCAAAACCTATGGGATGCAGCAAAAGCAGTTCTAAGAGGGAAGTTTATAGCTATACAAGCCTACCTAAAGAAACAAGAAAAATCTCAAGTAAACAATCTAACCTTATACCTAAAGAAACTAGAGAAAGAAGAACAAACAAAACACAAAGTTAGCAGAAGGAAAGAAATCATAAAGATCAGAGCAGAAATAAATGAAATAGAAACAAAGAAAACAATAGCAAACATCAATAAAACTAAAAGCTGGTTCTTTGAGAAGATAAACAAAATTGATAAGCCATTAGCCAGACTCATCAAGAAAAAGAGGGAGAGGACTCAAATCAATAAAATCAGAAATGAAAAAGGAGAAGTTACAACAGACACCGCAGAAATACAAAGCATCCTAAGAGACTACTACAAGCAACTTTATGCCAATAAAATGGACAACCTGGAAGAAATGGACAAATTCTTAGAAAGGTATAACCTTCCAAGACTGAACCAGGAAGAAACAGAAAATATGAACAGACCAATCACAAGTAATGAAATTGAAACTGTGATTAAAAATCTTCCAACAAACAAAAGTCCAGGACCAGATGGCTTCACTGGTGAATTCTATGAAACATTTAGAGAAGAGCTAACACCTATCCTTCTCAAACTCTTCCAAAAAATTGCAGAGGAAGGAACACTCCCAAACTCATTCTATGAGGCCACCAGCACCCTGATACCAAAACCAGACAAAGACACCACCAAAAAAGAAAATTACAGACCAATATCAGTGATGAATATAGATGCAAAAATCCTCAACAAAATACTAGCAAACAGAATCCAGCAACACATTAAAAGGATCATACACCACGATCAAGTGGGATTTATCCCAGGGATGCAAGGATTCTTCACTATACGCAAATCAATCAATGTGATACACCATATTAACAAATAGAAGAATAAAAACCATATGATCATCTCAATAGATGCAGAAAAAGCCTTTGACAAAATTCAACACCCATTTATGATAAAAACTCCCCAGAAAGTGGGCATAGAGGGAACCTACCTCAACATAATAAAGGCCATATATGACAAACCCACAGCAAACATCATTCTCAACGGTGAAAAACTGAAAGCATTTCCTCTAAGATCAGGAACGAGACAAGGATGTCCACTCTCACCACTATTATTCAACATAGTTCTGGAAGTCCTAGCCACGGCAATCAGAGAAGAAAAAGAAATAAAAGGAATACAAATTGGAAAAGAAGAAGTAAAACTGTCACTGTTTGCAGATGACATGATACTATACATAGAGAATCCTAAAACTGCCACCAGAAAACTGCTAGAGCTAATTAATGAATATGGTAAAGTTGCAGGATACCAAATTAATGCACAGAAATCTCTTGCATTCCTATACACTAATGATGAAAAAATCTGAAAGAGAAATTATGGAAACACTCCCATTTACCATTGCAGCAAAAAGAATAAAATACCTAGGAATAAACCTACCTAGGGAGACAAAAGACCTGTATGCAGAAAACTATAAGACACTGGTGAAAGAAATTAAAGATGATACCAACAGATGGAGAGATATACCATGTTCTTGGATTGGAAGAAATCAACATTGTGAAAATGACTCTACTACCCAAAGCAATCTACAGATTCAATGCAATCCCTATCAAATTACCAATGGCATTTTTTATGGAGCTAGAACAAATCATCTTAAAATTTGTATGGAGACACAAAAGACCCTGAATAGCCAAAGCAGTCTTGAGGGAAAAAAACGGAGCTGGAGGAATCAGACTCCCTGACTTCAGACTATACTACAAAGCTACAGTAATCAAGACAATATGGTACTGGCACAAAAACAGAAACATAGATCAATGGAACAGGATAGAAAGCCCAGAGATAAACCCACGCACCTATGGTCAACTAATCTATGACAAAGGAGGCAAAGATATACAATGGAGAAAAGACGGTCTCTTCAATAAGTGGTGCTGGGAAAACTGGACAGCTACATGTAAAAGAATGAAATTAGAATACTCCCTAACACCATACACAAAAATAAACTCAAAATGGATTAGAGACCTAAATGTAAGACTGGACATTATAAAACTCTTAGAGGAAAACATAGGAAGAACACTCTTTGACATAAATCACAGCAAGATCTTTTTTGACCCACCTCCTAGAGTAATGGAAATAAAAACAAAAATAAACAAATGGGACCTAATGAAACTTAAAAGCTTTTGCACAGCAAAGGAAACCATAAACAAGACGAAAAGACAACCCTCAGAATGGGAGAAAATATTTGCAAACGAATCAACAGACAAAGGATTAACCTCCAAAATATATAAACAGCTCATTCAGCTCAATATTAAAGAAACAAATACCCCAATCCAAAAATGGGCAGAAGACCTAAATAGACATTTCTCCAAAGAAGATATACAGATGGCCAAGAAGCACATGAAAAGATGCTCAACATCACTAATTATTAGAGAAATGCAAATCAAAACTACAATGAGGTATCACCTCACACCAGTTAGAATGGGCATCATCAGAAAATCTACAAACAACAAATGCTAGAGAGGGTGTGGAGAAAAGGGAACCCTCTTGCACTGTTGGTGGGAATGTAAATTGATACAGCCACTATGGAGAACAATATGGAGGTTCCTTAAAAAACTAAAAATAGAATTACCATATGACCCAGCAATCCCACTACTGGGCATATACCCAGAGAAAACCATAATTCAAAAAGACACATGCACCCAAATGTTCATTGCAGCACTATTTACAATAGCCAGGTCATGGAAGCAACCTAAATGCCCATCAACAGACGAATGGATAAAGAAGATGTGGTACATATATACAATGGAATATTACTCAGCCATAAAAAGGAACGAAATTGAGTCATTTGTTGAGACGTGGATGGATCTAGAGACTGTCATACAGAGTGAAGTAAGTCAGAAAGAGAAAAACAAATATCGTATATTAACGCAGGTATGTGGAACCTAGAAAAATGGTACAGATGAGCCAGTTTGCAGGGCAGAAGTTGAGACACAGATGTAGAGAACAGACATATGGACACCAAGGTGGGAAAACTGCGGTGGGGTGGGGGTGGTGGTGTGCTGAATTGGGCGATTGGGATTGACATGTATACACTGATGTGTATAAAATTGATGACTAATAAGAACCTGCAGTATAAAAAAACAAACAAACAAAACAACTAATACTAAACTTTCATTGGGTTATTTGTATGGAAATATGTTAATATAAATGTTTCAGACATTACATGAAATTTCTAAAAATCTTATATGTTCTGGTATAATGTTATAAGTCATTATCCTAGTTATTACTTTAAAATGTATATCTCAGAAATAACTAATTTTCTTGTCAACTGCATTATTATGAACTTTCATCAAATCTTTAACCATGGTCATTTTTAAGTCTTTTGTCATTTACAGACAGTTCTGGGTGTACTCTGATGCTTTTGCAAATATGTTCCTATAAAAGGGTTTCATCTTCAAGAAATTCATGGAAAAGACTCTGACAAGTACAGGTTTCTGGTAACTGACTGTACTGCTGAGCTGAATGAATAAGCATTTTCAGAACTCTAAGGAAAAACTGTTGAACTCACAAAAGTGCTAACAAAAGATCAAGATGAAAAAAAAATTAATTACGTGGGACTAGAGTGAACTGATGAGGATGAGTATAATTTTTGTGACTTCTGTTTGAATTAAAAAAAAAAAAATCCCACAAGGACTCAGAGGCAAAGAATATACAAATCAATTTTCACTGCAAAGTAAAGGAGCTGTTACAGTAGAGGATTACTGGACTGAATGTCAATATTATGACATAGTATGAGTGTGTTTCATGTTTGGTAATTGCAATCATTGTTGCTTTTGTTGTGGTCATCCATGTACAATGCTTGGTGTCAGTCTATTTATCTCTTGTAAAAATAAAATACAGAGTGTGTGTGTGAAAATAAATAAATAAACAAATAAATAAATAAATAAATAAATAACAACCAAAAAAAAAAGATTGGGATTAATTCCTTACAAAAAAAATAGCATACACACTGTAAAGTTCCCTACCACAATGCCTTCAAAATTCTTTGAAAAGGAAAAAGATGTCCACCCATTTAAAAAAAAAACTTGCATGTTTCTAAAGGAGACACTTGAAAACCAGGAAAAAGCATCACCTTCTTTTTAAAAAAATCAAATAAAATGGCACAGCAGAAGTTCACATAAAATGCCCAAAGATGTTTCTTTTCAATAGAACTCAGGCTGAGTGAAAGACATTCTTGGATTCTGAGCTTTGGCTGGTTACCTAGGTTGCAAAGGATACCAAAAGAGACTCACACCGGGAATTCTCACTTAGAACGCCAGTCAAGGAAAAAGTTCATAATCCTTTCAGATTTTAAATTCTCTGTGTCTGTGCGAAGGAAAACCATTTAGTAGTTTGGACAACTGGAAAAGATTAGACCAGACTTTATCTATAAAGATGTGGGTTATACTCTTCAAAGACAGAGGGAAATGGCTTTTTAGGCTCCAGCGCTATTCTTTTTGAAATTGTGGTTATACGAAGTCTGCTGGTTGTTTAATCAGAATGGAAATTGATACATAGAAAAGCACACCAACTGAATCTAGAGTATTAGCCTGATATTCATAATCAACATCTGATTACTCAAAATTGACCAGATTTGAAATCTATTAAGATTTCTTATTTATTTGTATGTGCTCACAGTTATTGCTTTATTTTAAGGAAACATGAAACGCTTAATGGTTAATATAACAATTTCAAAAGATTTTTCATACAGATTGGACTAGACTCTGTGGTCTTTACAGAACGATCATTACTTAGTTAATGAACTCGGCACACTGAACATTTTCCAGCCACCTGAAACTCCCAAGTATTGGGTGAATTTTTGGCCAATTAATTATCAATTACAACATCATAAAACATTAGCACAAAAATAGGAATAATGAAATTTAATTATACATTATTCTTCAAAGTTGCTGCAAATACTATACAAGACTGATTCTGATTAATAATTCATTCAGCAATAAAGTATCAGGAAAGATAATTATGCAGTGCCACAATCCTCACACTGATTTCTATAATTACAGATTATAACAGTGTTAGCAATTTAAAAGGTTAGAGAGCTGTGGTAATTTGCTATGTCATCCTCAGCTATATTAATGTCTCTCTTTGAGCACCAAAGATAATTGAAAGTATAATAATGGACCAAATCAGATGGCTTGCCCATGCTCTCCTCACCAAAACATTTCCAACCTGAGTACACTAGTAAAGTCAAGTCCTTGATAATTAGCCTCTTTCATTATTTAAGTAGTCCCACTACTCATTCGGTTTATAGTTAATTGAAGAGAGAAAATACATAGGTATATGTGCCAAAATATGCAAACACAGAAACATAAGCTACAGAAAAGATACAACATGGAGACAACTACATTTGGTATATAATTTACATCTGGCATGACTATGAAAAAAATGTCTGTATAATTACCCCTCAGGTAGTTAGACCTGCCAAGGAACCCACATAATGAAAGCTGAGTCTCTGTCTTTGGTAATATAGTTGAGTAAGTAGCACATGAAGACATACAAAGTTTATCAAATTATCCTCTCTGGGTTGTTTATATATCGTGACACACCAAACTGCTCTTGCCTTGTAGTTCTATTATACCCTGAGAATGAAAATAGACACATCCCACTAGGAATACTTACTCTGTTCTGCCTTCAGTCCTTGAGGAAAATACCTGGCTAGTAATTGATAGCCTCTTCCCATACACAATATTTAAATGAAATTTTCACCTGGGGAGAAGCCCAAGTAAACAAAACATACAGATCTACACATAGAAAAATCACTTTCTTCTCTGCTTTCACTGATATTTTTGGAAGAGATGTACCGTAAGACATTGTGGCTTTCCTCTCCTGAATGCCTTAAATATTCGACTAATTTCAAGTCTGGCTCATACGGAGGAATAGATGGAAAATTTGCTGGGACTAAAATCTTAAGCATCATTTAAATGAGCTCCTAGCAGAGTCTTTTGTGTGTCTTGTTGGGAAAGGGAGTTCCTCCTTCTAGAGTATGCCAGGGTCTGGCTTCAAGATTTCATTACAGCCGACCCCCCCAAAAGATGCTACAAGGAGACACGGTAAAAAAAAAAAAAAAAAAAAAGCAGTTTCATTCTAGTGCTAGAAGGGACTTGTAGATCCTTTGATTGAATTTGCTCCTTTTACAACTGTGGAAATCTAGTAAGTCTTGAGTAAATCAAAGTGATTTACTCCAGACCACAGAACCATTCAGGAACAGACACAGGAGAACCCATGTGTTTCTGATTCCCAGGTTTCTACTGTATTGTATTAAAGAAAATTCAGGAGGAGGAGGGTCATGGGGAAGAACACGGAGACAATTTTTTTTTGTTCCAAAACTCAGCCCTTTTCTTTACAGTTAATTTCCACAAGGGTGAGAAGTATAAGATTGGGGGTGGGTAGAGGAAGACTGTTAAGAGTATAAAGAATTTTACACTGAACACCTATATACCCACATCTAGATGTGACAGTTAACATTTTATTATGCTCATTGCATTAGAAATCTACCCAGCTATACCCATTCCTCTATCCGTCTATCAATCCATCTGAGTGCATATCGAAGTAAAGTGCACACATCGGCACACCTTCCCCTAAATACTTTAACAGGCATATCATTTGCTGGAGTTCAAGATTTGTTTACAGTTTTTCTCTTCTGAGGTATAATTTACATACAACGAAATGTACAAATCATTTCACACTCACTGAGTTTTGATAAATGTAGATAACTGTGTAATCTGAACCTTATCAAGCTCCAGAACATAATCATCACCCCAGAAAGATTCCACATCCCAGTTAATCCCCCACCACGTCTGCCAAAGGCAACCACGGCTCTAATGTTTTTCTAACATAGACTAATTTTGCCTGTCCTAGAATAGTTGAATTTTGAAAACTATTAAAAGCCTCCTTTGACAGTTAAGTGGCTAAATGTTGTTCTGTTTTCCTTCTTTCGGTCAACAAACACTTCCTGAGCATTTACAACAAGCCACACACACTGAAAGCCAGTAACAACAAAATAATCATTCCGTTAAATCTGGAAAATAACTTCAATGGTGGTGAGAACTGTGGGATTAATTATATCTGAAGGGCGATTTGGACTTACAGCCAAAAGGGAAGCCACACACCACACCCTGGGTCTGTTACTCATTTGGAAACTTGCTGACTCTTCAACAGAAAAGTAAAACCCATACCCATGCCCAGCGAAAAACAAGGGCTCTGTAGGATCCTTGGAGTAAATCTGAAAAATGAGGAGTCTTTTTTAAAATGCCCATCTCCATCAGCTCTGTGCTCTGTGACCACCTAGAGGGGTGGGATAGGAAGGGTGGGAAGGAGATGCAAGAGGGAGGAGATACGGGGATATACGTATGCATATAGCTGATTCACTTTGTTATACAGCAGAAACTAACACACCATTGTAAAGCAATTATACTCCAATAAAGATGTATGTATGTATGTATAAATAAATAAATAAATAAATAAATAAATAAATAAATAAATAAATAAATAAATAAATAAATAAATAAATAAATAAATAAATAGATAAATAAATAAATAAAATGCCCATCTCCAGACCGATGTTCCTGTTCTGTGATGAAGATGGATGGTCACCGTGTGCCAAGCCCTAACCTATAAGGATACAGCCCCTCGTTTTACAGAACTGTAAAACCAGGAAGGAGGCTGCCAAAGGAGCCCCAAACCTCCTTGTTTATTTTCTTTTCACCAAACTGTGGGTAGTGGGTGGATTAGGCCTTTTTTCTTTTTTCCCTTCAGCAGCTGAATGATTGCCAAGGAGAGACACCCTTAGCAGACAAAGCATTCGGTCACTTCGTTCTGCAAGAGCTCAACAATGGCACACTTCACAAATCAGTCACTAAAATGGGATTATAATATTTTATAGAAACTCCAATGCTCTTTAAAAATTCTTCATTAACTCTTGTTACGGATTGATTGTGTCCCCTCAAAAAAAAAAAAAGCTGATGCCCTAACCTCCAATATCTGAAAATGTGACCTTACTTGAAAATAGGGTCATTGCAGATGTAAATAGTTAAGATGAGGTCACACTGGGGTAGGGTGGGCCCATAAGTTACTATGATTGGTGTTTTTATAAAAGGAACTCCATGGGAAGGCAGAAGAGAACACCACGTGAACATGGAGGCAGAGATTACAGTGGTGCTTCCAGAAGACAAGGAATGTCAAGGATTGCTGGCCACCAACAGAAACTAGGAAGAGGCAAGGGTGGATCCTTCTCTACAGGTTTCAGAGGGAACATGGCCCTGCAGACACCTTGATTTTGAACTTGTAGCAACCGGAACTGTGAGACAATAAATTTCTGTTGTTTTAAGCTAACCAGTTTGTGGTATTTTGTTACAGCAGCCTTCAGAAACTAATACAATCCCAAAGATTTTTTTTTTTCTTTTTGGTAATTTTTAAAAAACGGAAGCATAATTCACATGCAGAGAAGTGTATCAACCATAAGAGGACACGCCAATGAATTTTTTTCAAGTGAACAGACCCGTGTAAACACCACCCAGATCAAGAACATGACCACACCCAGAAGTCTCCTTCATGCCTTGTCCCATTCACTATCTCCACCAAGATGACCGCCATTTTAACTTCCTCCACCATAGATTAGTTTTGTCTCCTTTTTAACTTTAAATATTTGGGAAAATATACTACTTTTTTGGGGGGGTGTGTGTCTGGCTTCTTTTGCTTCTTATGTTTGTGGGATTCATCCATGTTGTATGTAACACTGGTTTCTTCTGAAGACGATTTTAAAAATAGCATTAAATTATTTTTGGTTTGTTTCGGTTGGTTCAAATTTCAAAAGGTACAAATGGTATACAGGGCAAGTTTTCAAAATCTCCCCTCCCTGCTTCCCAATCACACATTTCTTAGCGGCAACTCATGTTAACTGTAGATCCTTCTAGAAGAATTTTATGCCTATTTAAGCAAAGATATATATATTTATAGATACCCTCTTTCTCCTTTTTTACACAAAACCTAACGTATTATACCACTATTAGGTACCTTGCTCTTTCACTTAAAAATATATCTTGGTCTTCATCCCATAACAACACATAAAAGCTTCCTCATCCTCGCTTTTTGGTTACATAGAATTCAACTATAAGAATATAGTATAATGTATATAACCAATTCTCTATTCATAGTCATTTAGCTTGTTGTCAGTCTTGTGTTATTATTAACAAGCCTGCAATGTGTAACCTTGTAATTTTGCACATTCATATATTTTCCCTATGGCTGATGGGAATATAAGCATTAAAAGGATATAAGCTTTTGTAGTTTTTTTTTTTTTAAGATTTACTTATTATTCATTTATTTATTTAATTTATTTTTGGCTGCGTGGGGTCTTAGTTGCAGCAGGCGGGATCTTATTTTTGTTGTTGTTGAGGCATGCGGGATCTTTCATTGAGGCGCGTGGGCTCTTCGTTGAGGCGTGAGGACTTCTCTCTAGTTGTGGCATGTGGGTTTTTCTCTTCTCTAGTTGTGGTGTGAGGGCTCCAAGGTGCGTGGGCTCTATAGTTTGCGGCACGTGAGCGCTAGTTGAAGAGCGTGAGTTCAGTAGTTGTGGCTGGCAGGCTTAGATGCCCTGTGGCATGTGGGATCTTAGTTCCCTGACCAGGGATCGAACCCGTGTCCCCTGCATTGCAAGGTGGATTCTTTACCACTGGACCATCAGAGAAGTCCCAGCTTTTGTAGTTTTGATATTGCCAAATTGTTCTCCATTTAGATTGTACCAATTTAAACTGCTGCCAGCAATGTGCAAGAGTACCTCTTTCTCCATAGTCTTGCTAATAGATTGTGTTATCAAACTGTAAAAAAAAAAAAATCTGCCTGTTTGATAGGTAAAAATAGTATCTCATTATAGTTTTAATTTGCATTCATTTTTTATATACAAAGCTGGATATATTTAATATGTTTATAAGCAGCTACCTATATGCCCTCTTCCATAAATTCTCTGTTAATAACCTATTTTTTTCCTATTGCATTGATGGTCTTTTTTTCTTAGTGTCTTGTAGAGGCTCTTTACATATTAGAGAAATCTGCCCTTTCTCTTGCATGAGTTGCAAAATATTTTTCCTAGTTTGTCACTTGTCATTCGCCTTTGTATACAGTGGTGTTTGCCCCTCAGAAATTTTTCATTTTAATGTAATTGGATTAATTTTATGGTTTTCCTTTTATGGCTTTTAGTTTTTATATCATACATCGAAAGGCTTTTTCCACTTGTGAATATAAACAATTTCCCCCTAAATTCTTTTAGTATTTTTAGGGTTTTTTTTTAAAAATAAATTTATTTATTTATTTATTTTTGGCTGCGTTGGGTCTTCGTTGCTGTGTGCGGGCTTTCTCTAGTTGTGGCTTGCAGGGGCTACTCTTTGTTGTGGTGTGCGGGCTTCTCATTGTGGTGGCTTCTCTTGTTGCGGAGCACAGGCTCTAGGTGTGTGGGCTTCAGTCACGCAGGCTCAGTAGTTGTGGCTCGCAGGCTCTAGAGCGCAGGCTCAGTAGTTGTGGTGCACGGGCTTAGTTGCTCCGTGGCATGTGGGATCTTCCCAGACCAGGGATCAAACCCATGTCCCCCACATTGGCAGGTGGATTCTTAACCACTGCGCCACCAGGGAAGTCCTCTAGGTTTTTTTCTTAATGTAAGTCTTTGATTCATTTAGAATTCATCTTGGTATAAAATATTAGCTATCAATAAACTTCATTTTTTCCAGACAGCTATTATTGTCATCCCAGCGCCATTTATTGGACAGTACAGTTTAACTGCACTGATCTGAGATGGCTTCTTTAATGTAAACTACATTTTCAGATGTATTTGAGATTATTCCTGGACTCCATACTCCATCAGGGACCTATCTAATTAATGCTCCAACTCAAATATATAAATATATTTGTAATATATTTTAATATCTAAAAAGCAATTTTCTCTCATTGTTTTCTTTTTTTTTTATTCTAGACTATTCCTAATTAAAAACATTTTTTTCCCACATGAACTTCAGCATCAGCTTGTTTGGTTACAAACAGTCCTGTTGTTATTTTCACTTGGATTGTGTTAAATCTGTGATGTTTAGATTTTCTATACAAGAACACGGATTGCCTTTCCACTTATTTACATCTTTTCTTTTACTCCTCTGCATCTTGGGGGAATTAAAAAAGTTTCACTTATTTATATGAATAAAGATTTATATCTTACAGATTCTTTGTGAAGCTCAATACCTGTGTTTATGTGCATAATGTATTTATGTGTATATTTACATTTATATTTGGATTTTTCTTGTTTTCTACCATTATATCTTCTAACTAGCTGTTGATCTTGCATATGAAGAATGTCATTTTTACATAATAAATTGGTACTCAGCCACCTTTACTGAGTTCTGTTATTGTTTGTAACAATTTTCCAGTTGATTCATAGAAACAAGCATACAATCCAAGTATACAGGCATATCACCTGCAAATTACAAATATAGTTCCACCTCTTCCTTTTGATTTTCTATGTTTTTAATTTCTTTCTCTAGTACTGCATTGGCTAGTACATTCAGGACAATGTATAATGTTAAGCACCCTTGTCTTCATTCTTTCTGACATGACATGGCTTCTAGTGTTTCCTTCTCAAGCACGATGCTCAATTTTTGGTGTGATACATATATTTCATCACGTTAAGGAGATACCACCATTTCTTATTTTATAAAGTGTTTTTTTTTTTAATTTTATTTATTTTTGGCTGCATTGGGTCTTTGTTGCTGCGCGCGGGCTTTCCCTAGCAGCAGCAAGTGGGGCTACTCTTCATTGTGGCGCGTGTGCTTCTCATTGAGGTGGTTTCTCTTGTTGCGGAGCACAGGCTCTAGGTGCGCGGGCTTCAGTAGTTGTGGAGCGTGGGCTCAGTAGTTGTGGCGCACGGGCTTAGTTGCTCCGCGGCATGTGGGATCTTCCCAGACCAGGGCTCGAACCCGTGTCCCCTGCATTGGCAGGTGGATTCTTAACCACTGCGCCACCAGAGGAGTCCCTATAAAGTGTTTTTTAAATGAAAAATGGATGTTGAATTACATCAGTATCTTTGCAGCATCTATGAAGATGATCAAATGAGCTTTTATAAATACTATTAATATGATAAATTGGGGGCTGGGATTGAAATAAATTATTGCTCCCTGGAAGCTCATGATCCAAACTCATCTCATACAACTCTCCCATCAGTTGGTCATATTCAAGATCTTTGTCCTATCGTAGCTCTACGCTGTTGTATGTGCAGTATCCACACATCACGTGCCCTTCCCACTCTTCTCTGGCAAACACCTGCTTATCCTTCAAGAATAATCTCAAATGTCAGTTCCTCCGGTTACTTCCCGACTCCTGCAGGCACAGTTGAGAGATTCTTGCTCAAGCTTCCCCAGCTCCCCAGTCGTATCACTGACACAGAATCGCTCATGTGTCTGTCTGCCACGCAGAGCAAGTCCCTCAAGGGCAGAAACCATACTTTTTTTCTTTTTTCTTTCCCGTAGCATAATGCCTGAAACAGAGTTGGCTACTCAGTACATGTTTTCACTCGCTCAATCAATACTGACCGTATATCTGCCCCCCACATACAGTACATGATGTCATGTGTTGTTCTAGGTGCCTGAGGAGACAGCCAGGAACCCAGCAAAGTCGTACTGTCAAGGAGCTTACGTTCTATTGGGGGAGATGGCAATATACAGACAGATAAATAGATTCCTGATCAAATGTGCTAAAGAGAAATAAATAAGGCAAGGCAAGAGAATGGAAGGTTGAGAACAGAGGTCCTGCTTTAGACAGTGTGATCACGGAAGGTCTCACTGATGCAGATTCTAAATGAAGTGAGAAACTATGCAGGTATCTGGGAGAAGAGCCTGCCTGACAGAGTAAACAGCTACCCAGAGCCTGGAAGATGTGGCCAGAAGGCTGTCGAGGTAGTCAGGGCAGTGAAAGGTGTGCATTCAGGGCGGGAGTCTGGGTTTTATTCTAAGTGCTATGGGAAGCCAAAGTAGGCAAGTGAGAGAATCTGATTTTTATTTTTAAAAGATGCCTTGGGCTTCTCTGTGGGAAGTGGGTTGTTGTGCCATCAGACTGGAAGCATGCTGGGGGGCTCTTGCAGCAGCCGAGGTGAGCAAGGATGACGGATTAGTCTAGAGAGGGAGCAGGAGAAGCGGTGACAAGTGGCTGGACCTGGCATATATTTGGAAGGTAGAGATGATGGGACTTGCTAGTGGATTGATGTGGGATGTGAGAGAATGAGTTAAGGATGCTTTCAAGGATTTCAGCTTAAGTGACCAGATGAATGGGGGGTGTCATTTACTGAAATGGGAAACCTCAGGGCAGGATCAGGTGTGGCGGGTGAGTGGAGAACAAGGGTTGCTTTTGGATGTGCTAAGTATGCGGACAGCACTATTAGACAGCCCTACGGAGATATTCTATAAGCAGCTGAACACAGAGGTTGAGATTCAGGGCAGGGTTGATTTTAGAGAGATAAATTTGAGAGGCGTTAGGGTGGAGATGGTATTTAAAAGCCGCAGTACTGGGTGAGATCACCCAGGGAGTAAGCTCATATGGGTTGAATGAATGAATAAGTAAGTTTGTGTGCAGGAAGGCACCTGTTAATAGGGTCATCTAATCTGACTCTACAGAAATTAGACAAAGAAATAACACACAGAGGGATGAGAGTGCACAGGTGAAATTTCCTCCCTGTCTAGGTGGCCAATTCGGATTTTTTTCCTTGCACTCTCAAGGAAATACAGCCTGTATCCCAAATTACCTGGGGACAAAGTGGATCATAGAACCCTCTGGAACAAGTTTCCATTGCTCAGCAGGTGGGTAAGGTGTGTCAACCTTCTACAGGCTGCTTGGGAACTAAGCACCTCTGTGGGTGAGCGCCCTGTCATAGCATGAGGTACAGGCTGGAATCAATAAGAGTGAGTCCTTCCGGAAAGAAAAGAGATTAACAGATGTACAAAATGTATTTCAAATTAGAAAGGGGAGAAAAGATCACAAATCCAACATCTGTAGACACCCTTTATGCACAACATGTCTCTACTGAAGAAACAGGCAGGCAACCTTCCACGACTAAGATACAGTAATCTTTGCCATAAACCCAGGCTAAGTTTTGTAGAATTTGAGATAGTGAAGCTGTATTTCTCAGAAGTCAAAAGCAGGTCAGTGGGTCCACCAAACTCTTTCGGTTACTTCAAATATATTACCCCAAACCAATAGCTTCTCAGGCTCAGAGGAGTATAATCATATTTAAAACTACGAAAAAGGGTGGTGATATAAGAGATATCCACTGTGAAAATTTCTTTTGCATACTTTCTAATATTTCTTTTTAAGTAGGCAGAGTTTCGTCTATCTCTTGCTATTTTGCTTTTTAATCATGAGGCATTAAAAACTGGCATTTAAAGTCTGCAGTTTCTTTTGACTTTCCTGATCTCCATTCATCCCATCCTGTTCCAGGCTTTCTGAACTTAAAAATCATGAACACCTTGTTTATATCTGCTCCCCTGCCCCGCTGTGATCACAAATATTCTTCCTATCTCTGTGTAATCCTCAAAATAGGAAATAAAGACCCAAAATAAAATCTCATTATCTTGTGCTTTCTCAAGTGTCCTATCTAGGTCCCAAAGAGATAAAGCTTTGTTCTAGAATTATTGTTATCTGCTGGTGAGAGCCAGTCTCCTCTACTCTTAGCTGATCAAACTACATAAATTACTGTGTTGACTTCTGGGTGCCTTGAAATAGACTCAAAGAAGAGCCAAGTTACTTTGAACTTTGGAAAGATGGGAAGATTCAGTCATTCATGCATCCAGGAAATGTTTAGTGAGTTTAACCAATGCCAGCCACTCAGCTAGGTGCTGGGTCACAGCACAAATAAGCCTTTGAACGTATAATATAGTGGATGACCAGGCAGATAGATACCATGCCAAAAGGCTGCTGCAGGGGTACTTCAGCATGCCATCAAGCACAGATGGGACCCTTCCCAGCAATGACAATGCCAGAACTGAATTCTAAATGACAAAGTAGGAGTTATTTAAGAGAATGGGGAGAGGAAGATCAACTAAAATTTGCAAGGAAGAGTCAACTAATATTTGTAGATCCCTAACTATGTTTTCTTTCATAAGCCTGATGCTAGGTATACAAAGATGAATCTGGTGTACCTCCTTCCAATAAGAAGACATAGTAGCTATTTTCAAATTTCTAAGGAGCAAAGTAAAAAAACACCAGACTTTTCTGGGTGGCCCAATGAATGATATCAACAGAGAAGGTACTGTAGAGGAGGCTGCTGGAGAGTAGATTCAATAGGCTCTTTCAAATATTTTCTCCACTGACCTAGAGAGATGCCCTTGTGAAAAAGATCTACTTTATGGACATTCAGAAATGGACTGATCAGAAATACCAGAATCTTCCCAATTAGGACTACAAGTGAGCTTAGGCATGATTTTTAATGGCAGTCAAGAGAATGTGGGTATCAGGTAACTGAGCCTTTTAATATTAACATGAAAATATGACCCTGACCATTAGCATCTCCAAGCAAAGATGGTCTGTGCCATCACCTATATTCTGCCAGCCTGGGGGCAGCCCTACATTAAAATTTTTTTAATTTTTAGAATTATTTTTTACATTTAAACAATTGGAGTATAGTTGATTTATTGATACAATATTATGTTAGTTTCAGGTGAATCACAGCAAAGTGATCCAGTTATATATATATGCTCTACTCTTAGCTGCTCAAACTACATAAATCACTGTGTTGATTTCTGGGTGCCTTGAAACAGACTCAAAGAAGAGCCAAGTTATGTGGAACTTTGGAAAGATGGGAAGATTCAGTCATTCATGAATCCAGGAAATGTTTTTATATATATATATAAAACATTATTTTCCAGTATAGGTTATTACAAGATACTGAACATTGTTCCCCGTGCTATACAGTAGATTCTTGTTGTTTATCTATTTTATATATAGTGCTGTGTATCTGTTAATCCCATACTCCTAATTTATCCCTCTCCCCCCTCTCTTCCCCTTTTGGTAAGCATAAGTTTGTTTTCTATGTCTGTGAGTCTGTTTCTGTTTTGTAAATAGATTCATCTGTATTATTTTTTAGATCCCACATATAAGTGATATCATGTAATATCTGTCTTTCTCTGTCTGACTTACTTCATTTAGTATGATAATCCCTAGGTCCATCCAGCAGCCCTACATTTTTATGGCTTGGTGCTTCTACTTCAGAAGCTAGAGACTCCCTAAACCCTGCCAGGAACTCAACAGATACTTAAGACCAAAAAAAAAAAAAAAAGGTTAATAAGAACCCTATAATGGATCAAAAACAGTCCCAAGATAAGTAGACAGTATGGAAAGGAGAAATTTATGTTAAACACACTAGAGTAGTGACTCTCCATGGCAGGCATGCACTGGGAGTGGGAGACACATGTCTGAAAGAGGCTTCCTGACCTACGTTAATCTTATATCACAAACTACTGACATTGTGTTGCTGCTGGGGACATACACAAGAAGAGTGAGTCATCCCTCTAGGGATTTGGGTTAAAAAACTCAAGAAAACAACATATTAGAACATCCCTTTGTACACTTTGCAAATATTTCACCTATTGTGCTTTACACGTGACAAGGTGATTGGTTTTTACACGATAATTACAAGAATGCAGGGAAAGGTGACCTCAAGACCAAGCAAGTCATTAGCATGAGGCCAAGCCCAGGCCTTGACAAACTGGTCTTGTTGTTTTTACAAATCTTCACTCTTTGGGTGCTTTGAGGAAGTTACTGGGGCTGGGGTAGTGGGAAGGGCCTGCAGTATAGACAGACAGGTTCCTCTCCCACTGCTGGTGAGAATCTGGCATCAGCTAGAACTATACTGGCACATCTATGGTCTACCCTAGGAATGCCTGAAGCGAGCAAAGTCTCTTCCAGAGAAGTCCCCCTTCCCTCCTTCTGTCTTCTGGATATCAGTGCTCTTCTGCTGGACAGAATCTCTTACTTTGCACCCCACTTTCACAAATCATTTCTCCCTTCCCTTCTATTCTTCTCACCTGCAGTTTCCTTGGTAAAGCTGAGCACCTTTGTGTGTTTAGAGCTCATATTAGTTTTCAGAAAGTTGTACCTGACTTATAACCTCTCCTGACGTTCCTAGGAGTATTTATATTCTAATTGAGGGTGAATTAAGTTAATAGATAATTGTGGACTTTCACATGGGTGGAAAAGAAAGGCCCTGCCAGTGCCTACTATATTCACACCACTAACCCCTGCAGGTGAGCGGCCCTGAGTTCTCACAAGCAGCCTTTAAAAAGCAGAACTTGGAGAGAATGTTGGCACTCCACTTTATTTTTTAAAAGTTATAGCTCTCTGGGCTAGCAAACACAATCTTAGGGAATTGATTGTCAAAGGTTCCATATCTCTTGGTGTCTAATGGGCTAGTCTAGGAGCTCCCTTGAAAGATTCTTGGTTAAGTCTCTCCTTGGTATTAAAGATTACACATAAAACCTGAAGCAAACAGAGCATCTCTCTAGACAATAGGAGGCTTGACTCATATTCCATGTTCATTGCTGACTTCTGTGTGGCCCCTAAATATTCAGTCATAGCTTCTCTGTGGCATAATCTAGGAAGTAAAGATATAATAGCTGAGATTAGGTTCAGGCTTAAGTCCTCATGCTGACATGCATGTTATCACATGTTATTGTACATGTGCTCCAGCCAGGAAGCAGGGCAAAGGAAAGATCTTTGGTACGAACGTAACACGAGAACTCCATGCGCATCTGCCATTGCTACAGTTCCTATGAAAGATCATGAACTTGGGGGTCAAAGACTGAAGAAACAATGGTTTCTTGGGAATTAAAGGTTGAGGTAAACGTTTCTAAAATGTGCAAAGAAGTTAATTTTGAAAATTTGCTGCTCACTTGTTATAACTTCAGAGTTTCAATTTTAATTATTTAAAAAATTCCCTCTAACAAACACACTTTCTGAATGACTACTGCCTCATCATTGGCAGCCAGTTCTTGAAACCTTGGCCCTCTGAGCGATTCTTAGGAGTATGTCTTAATGGGCATCCATTGAGCTACTGTTTCACCTGGGAGGAAGCTGAAGGATACAAGTTCAATTTTTGGCTCTAATACTTACCAGATCTTTATATTTAAAACAGTTCTTGTTGACCTTCAAATGCTTTTTCTGTAAAAAGTGGTAAATAATACCTAGCTTTCAGGGTTCTCGTGAGGACTGAGTTAATACATGTAAAACTGCAGAACTCAGAAGTTCCTTCTGTTATTATCCACAGAATCCAGAGTGAGCGCAAAAGAGCTATTTACAGCTATGAGGCCATCTGAGTGAGAAATGATGAGAATCCCAACTCCCTGTGTCCCATCTCAATGGGATTCAATCACTCCTCAAACATCTATTGACTCTGTCCGTGCCAAATACTATTTTAGGTTTTAGAGACACCGTTATTATATTGAACATGACAGACAAGGTCCCTACATTCTCAGGTCTTATATTCCAGTCAGGGGAGACAGATACTAAACACATAAATAAATAAACAGTACACTATCAAATAGTGATAAGTGCTATGATAAAAGCAAAATAGGGTGATATGTTAGGGAGCCACTGGGGGCTACGTAGAACAGGGCTCTCTGAGGTCATGACATTTAAACTGAGGTCTGAGTGATATGAAGGAGAGAGCCACATGAAGGTGTATGGCAACTGATTCCACGGTGGTCTGCGGGAACCCCTGGGGATCCTGAGACCGTTTCAGAAAGTCAATGAAGTCACTACTGTTTTCATAATACTAAGATGCTATTTGTTTTTTTCACACGTTGACATTTGCATTGATGGTGCAAATGTAACAGTGGGTAAAACTGCTGGTGCCTCCGCATGACACAGCCAGTGGCCCTGACTGTATTAGTTCTTCACCACCAGGCATGCACAGTAAAACAAAATGCTAGTTTCACTTAAGAATGTACTTGATCAAGCAGTAAGAATTATTATTTGCATTAAATTTACATTAAATCTCAACATTTGAGTACACGTCATTGTAACATTCTGTGTGACAAATATGCATAAAGAACTTTTGTTGCACACTGAGGTACAATTGTTGTCTCAAGGAAAAATATCTGTGGGATTGTCTGAGTTGCAAGTTGAATGACAACTTTCGTGGAACAACATTTTTACTTGAAAGAATGCCTGATGAACTATGGTTATTCAGATTGAGGTATCCGGCTGATATTTTCTTGAAAATTAAAAAGGTAAGCTGTTACTTCAAGGAAAACAACTGGCAGAATTTGTTGCCAATGATAAAATTCAAGCTTCTACAAAGCAGATTTTTTGAAAATGTGTATCTACTACTATGAGCTTGACAGCTTCCCCAAACTTAAAAACTTTTCTGATGCGATTGGTGGTAATTTTAACATGTGAACTTTTTGGACATTGTAAAATGAAACGTGTCACCATTCTGAAGATCTGTATAACTCAGTAAATCAACATTTTCCAAATAAGCAATCATGGACTTAAAAAATCATGCTTTGGTAATAGATCCATTCAATACGCAAAGCAGACCAATGCATTTTAATGTAACGGAGTATGAAAAGTTCATTGATATGGTTTTAGATTCTGCATGGCAACTAACCTTTAGGAAGTTACCATTTGTCAACTTTTGATGCAGTATCAAAGAAAAGTATCCACAATTGTTTGAAAAGACTATTAAAATACTCCATCCTTTCACAACTATGCGTCTGTGTGAGGTGTAATTTTCTTCATCTAATTTAACCAAAACATCATATAACAACAGATTGAATATTGAAACATATATTAGAATCAAACTATCTTATAGAAGTGTCTATTATGCCAGACATTTAAGAGATTTGGAAAAATATAAAGCAATGCCATTCTTCTCACTATTGTTTTTGTCTTGAAAGATTTAGTTTTTTCGTAAAGATATGTTATTTATGTTAACATGTAAGTGGGCTTATTATTTTTATTTTTAAATTAGCTAATAAATACTTTAAATGTTCAGTCTTAATTTTTAATAAGGTAAGTATATATGGATAAAACCCAAATAAACAAAAGCTCTTTGGGGTTTTTGCAATTTTTAAGAGTATAAAGGGGACTGTATAGCACAGGAAACTCTACTCAATACTCTGTAATGACCTATATGGGAAAATAATCTAAAAAAAGAGCTGATATATGTATATGTATAACTGATTCACTTTGCCATACAGCAGAAAGTAACACAACATTGTAAATCAACTATGCTCCAATAAAAATTTAAAAAAAAGAAATGTAAAGGGGTCCTGAGACCAAAAACTTGAAAACCATTGGTCTCAGAATAAGGCAGATTAGACAATAAAGTTTAAATTTATTTAAGTATTGCACAAATTTCGTTAGATTTATTCTTAGGTACTTAAAAATTTTGTTGTTATTGTAAACTATAACTTTTTAAAAGTTACTTTTCTGTGTTACTAGTGTATAAAAGTGCAACTAATTTTTGTATATTGATCTTATATCCAGCCACTTTGCCAAACTTTGTCATTATTTTTAATAGTAAACTTTGTCATACCATTACATTAGTCCAGTGGTTGGTAAATTATGATCCGCAGGCCAAAACTGTGCCACCATTTTTTTTTTTTTTTTTTGTGCCACCAGTTTTTGCAAATAAAATTTCATTGAAACAGAACCACAGTACTCATTTACATATCTGTAACTGCTTTCACACTACAATGGCAGAGTTGAGTGACAGAGACTGTATTGCCAACAAAGTCAAAAATACTTACTATCTGCGTTTTTATAAAACTCTGTATTATGAACCTCATTCAAAGAAACAACTTCAGCTCTGTTGATCCCTTATGTGGTATTTTTATTTTCAATTTAATTAACTTTTGTTCCCGTCTTTATTCATCCTCCCTTGTTTTCTCTATCTTTTTTCTACCTTCTCAAAGTTAGCTTATTAATTTTTACTTTTTCTTTTCTGCTAAAAGCACTTGAGGCTATAAATTTTCCTCTAAGTACAAGTCTCACTGCATCCCACAAGTTTTGATATGTAATATTTTCATTATCATTCAATTCTAAGTATTCAAAAATTTCCATTATGATGTCTTTGAGCAATGAGTTATTTAGAAATGTTTTTAAATTTCCAAATATAGGGGGGGATTTTGTGAGGGGGTGTCTTTTAGTTACTGACTTCTAATTTAATTGTATTATGATCAGAGAATATGGTCATTATTATAGTGATTCTTGGAAATTTGGTGAGACTTGTTTGTGGCTTATTATAAGGTCAATTTTTATAACTCTTCCTTGTGAAGAATACGTGTATTCTAATTGTTTGGTACAAAGTCCTTATGTCCATGAGTCAAGCTATTTAATTGTGCTGCCTAAATTTTATACCTTTACTCATTATTTGTTGTCTGCTTCACTGAACAATAACTTAGAGAAACATGAGAAATTTCTCTACAGTTTTATCAATTTTTGTTTTTTATATTCTGAGGCTATTTTAGAAATGTTATACCTTTTCCAATGAATTAAAACTCTCTATCCTTAATAATGTTGTCTTTTCTTTCTTTCTTTCACTTTTGAAAAATTGAAGCGTAGTTGATTTACCATGTTGTGTTAGTTTCTGGTATAGAGCAAAGTGATTCAGTTACACATATACATTCTTTTTCGTTATATGTCATTACAAGATACTGAATATAGTTCCCTGTGCAAATAATGTTGTCTTAAAGTCTATTTCTCTTTAAAGTCTATTTTGACTGGTATCAATAAAGCTACCCTAGCTTCCTTTTGAGTAGTATTTGCTGGAATATATTTTTTCATCCATGTATTTTGTCCTTCCATATTAGGTGTGTATTTTCTAACACTGTAGGGCTGAATTATTATTATTTTAAAGAATCTTAATTTTACTATATCTGTCTTTTAGCCAGAAAGTTTACATACACTGTGATAGCTGATATACTTTTGCTTTCTATTTGTCCTACTTTTTCTATGCTTCATTTTTGTCTTTCTCCTTGCTTGACTTTTAAAAAAACTGCCTTGGAAGCTATATACCATTTCTATTCTTTTAATAGTTACCCTTGAAGTCTAAAATTAATGTCATAATCTCCTTCAGAACAATAAAAGGACCATATAATGCTAACTCTGATAGCTCTTTCTTGTATATGTGGAGTTTTACCCAGTATTTTAGTTTATCTTTTCCCCTATATTAGACATTATTATTTCAAACCAACAATGTTTGTTTAGGTTTACCTACATGTTAACCAATTTCTTTGCTTATCATTTCTTCTTGTATCTCAGACTTTTCTTTTGCTATCCCTGTCCTTCTTTCTGAGGTATATCTTTGAAATTCCTTCAATATACGTCTGCTACTGTTAAACTCTTGTAGGTTTTCCTCTTATGAAAACAGTATTTCAACTCTTGTTTCTGAAAGTTACTTTTGCTGAGTACAAAATTTTAGGTTGAAAGTTATTTTCTCTCAGAACCTTGAAAATATTATTTCACTGTCTCTGAGCTTCAATTATTGCTGTTGAGAAGTCTGCTGTCAGTATAAGTATTGTTCTTTGGTGGGTGTGATCTGTGTTTTCTCCTTTTAAGAGTAAAACTTTTCTTCACTGATCCTCAGTCTTACTACACTGTAAAAGTTATGTATGCCTTTTTACTTGTCTGCCTAGTATACACTGCTTCCTATATCTGTGGATCCATATTTCTCACCTTAATTGGAAAATTCTCAGCCATAAATTCTCCACTGTCTCATCTCCATCTTGCATATTCTTTCCTTTTGTGACTCTGAATTGTCTTATGTTAGTCTTTCTTATTCTGCCCTCCATACTATTAGCCTTATATTTCCATCTCCTCATCTATTTGTGCTCTATTGTATGAAACTACTTTAGTTCTATTTTCCAGTTCATGAATTCATCGATTACAAATGAGCATGTCCACTTATGTTTTTGTTAGTGAATTACTGTTTTCATTTGTAAAAGTTCTCTGTTTCTTTTTAAGAACTGCTTGGTGATTTCGATAGCCCATTGCTGCTTGCTAATTTTTGTAGTCTATCTTTAACTTAAAAATTTTTGAATAGGAACTTCACTGGTGGTCCAGTGGTTAAGAATCTGCCTTCCAATGCAAGGGATGCATGTTCGATCCCCAGTCGGGGAACTAGGATCACACATGCCGCAGGGCAACTAAGCCTGCGTGATGCAACTACTGAGCCCATGTGCTCTGGAGCCCATGTGCCACAACTAGAGAGAAGCCCACGTGCTGCAACAAAAGATCCCACACGCCGCAATGAAGATCCCGCGTGCCGCAACTAAGACCTGACGCAGCCAAGTAAATAAATAAATAATTAATTAAAATATATAGAGGTGGTCCTTTTGTTTTTTTAATCTGATAATTTAAACATCCAAAGTCCTTGGTGGGGAAGGGGTAATCAAAGTATTATTTGTTGTTTGTGATTTTCACTTGTGGTGGTTTGTTTCCTTCTTTGACAATCTTTGTTTGAGAATTCATAAGATCTTAATACGTGAAAAAACTGGAAGCCTAAGTTCTGTTTTGGATATATAAGTTTGAAATGATTATCAAACATCCAAGTGGATATGTCAAGTACATCATTGGATATATGAGCCTGATATTCAGGGGAGAGATCAGGGCTGGAGATATAAATTGGGGATTTAGTACCATGAAGTTTGGGGATCAGATGAGATATCAGTGAAACTTTCACTTATCAGTGAAAGTGCAGAGAGAAAAGATGAGGCTTAGGACTGTGCCCCAGGACACACCAATTCAGGTACGGAGCAGAGGAGAAGACAGCAGTAGTGACTGGGAAGGAATAAAATCCAGGAAAAGGTGCTGTCATGCAGGCCCAGAGAACAGTGGATTTTAGAAAGAAGGGAATGGTTGACTGTGTTGGATGCTGTTGAGAGGTTGAAGAAGATGAGGCAACTAGGAGGTCGTTGATAGGAACAGTTTTGCTGGAGTCGTAGAGTCATATGAGGGAGTAGAAATCACACCTATAGGCAAAAAGTTCAAGACATTTTGTGTGAAAGAGAGCAGTAAAGTCAGGTAGAAGCTAGAAGAGGGTGTGGCATAAGAAATGTTTTTTCCTCCCATTGGGCAATATTAAAGATTGTATACGTCCAGGGGAAAGACTGAGCACAAAGGGAGAAACTAATCATACATAAAAGAAAGGGGATATTTTCAGGAGCAACATTCTTGAAAAGGCCAAGTGCCCAAACGTCTTTTAAGATGTGACGTGGAACATGTGTGTGACATGGAACATGAGTCACACACATGACCTACAGAACAGAAAGTCTAGTCCTCATATATATTATATAAGGACTTGGGGACTGTGTAATCTGAGCTTCTCATGAGGGTGTGCTGCATCCTATGTTCAAATTTACCCATGCGCCAGTGATAGAAGCTATAGGACGTATATGATAGTCATCACCCAAAAGTTGTTTGGGGCAGTTATGAAAATAGGAGATTAACTCAATCACAGTGCTGAAGGGGCTTTAAGAGATTTTTTAATTTGGTCTCCTATCCACTTAGGCCAGTGAATCCTAAAGGTCTCAGAATAGACACCTCCTTCACTGTGGTATTCCTTGGGAACCACTTTTAGAACTTTGTCACCATGTAACGTGTCCAACACAAATTGAAGTCCATTTCCTCTTATTTTGTGCTTAGTGGTCATAAGCTATAGCTAACCTGTTATTTTCTTCACCAAAAAAAAAACAAAAACAAAACACCTTATGTATTTGAAGGTAGAAATTAACTTCACTATTTCTTCTCCAAGCTAAACAACCTCTTTCTCTTAATTTTCTTGCACAGATCTTATTTTTTATCATTTGGCTAGTCTTCTGGACTTTTTTCCCTCTCTCCAACTGCTTTTTTAAAAAAATGCAGTGACAAGAAATCGACAAGCTACTCAAAGTCTGAGTAATCCTGAGAACAGTGCGGGGATTTCAACACATCTCCCTTGGACGGATGAAAGGCTGAATTGACTCTGCCAAGACCTGAACACTCTCCAGTTCCTGCTGATCTGGGGAGACGCCTCCTCTTGCGTTTTCCTTATTTCGCTTAGCAATCTGAATAAAATGAAAATACAACCAGACATACGTAGGAAAGAGTTTTTAACGTCCCTATTCAGTAAATCAGTTTGACGTCTACATAAGTCAAAATCTGCACATACCAACTCCTTCTAAAGTGCTGCAAATATTTAAACTTACTAATAAAAAATGTTTTGTCTCTTAGATGTAAATTCGGGAGAGTGCTTCTAAAATCCAAAAGGAGGTAGTCAGATGAAGTAATTAATTAAGTGAAGTGTTGGGTTTGGAAAGCCTTCTACTATTTTGAGGCTAATGGATGGTTGAGAAACTCCTATGGGTGGGTGTGAGAGAGATTCTGCCTGCTAATTACTACTGAAGAAAATCTAAGCATCCAACAATCATTCTAATTTTTGCTAAGCAGCATGAAATATCACATACCATTACATTATGTTATGTCAAGTAACAGGATGTTCCTGGGGTAACAGGACAAAACAATACAGCTGGGAAAAACAAACTGAAAGGCCAACTGACGTGCATATAATTTGAAAAGAAAGAAAATGGCACATGTTGATAATGAGATCTAGAGCTGACTTAAGGGTTTTGATATCCGCAGGTGATTTTAGGAAGGTAGCTCTATCTCAGCCATAAGACTTGGCTCCCTTATTTACAGTATTTGTTTTACTCTGAATATGTATTGTAGTCTCTTTGAACTTTAACTTTTTCCTCTGTAAAATGGGAATAATACTACCCACCTTACCTTTCTTACATGGCTGTGTGAGATTCTAATGCCCAACACATTTAGGTGTTTTATAAATATCTAATTGGATACTTGTATCTATCTGAATTGGATTTACTATTATGTATTTTACTGTTTCTAGGATGTACATTTTCCCACATAATAATATTGATATTTCAAAATTAGGATATACCTTAAAATTGATAGCTTATTATACTTTGGTCTTTCTTTCTTCCTTTTTTAAAAATTGAAGTATAGTTGACACACAATATTATGTTAGTTTCAGGTGTACAACATAGTGAGCCAACAATCAAAGACATTATTAAACGATCACCACAAGTCTGTCACTATACAGCATTATTACAGTATTACTGACTATATTCCTTATGCTATATATTACATCCTCATGACTTATTTATTTTATAGTTGCAAGTTTGTATCTCTTAATCCCCTTCGCCTCTTTTGCCTACACCACCGCCGCCCCCCCCCCCACCCAAACCACCTATTTGCTCTTTGTATCTGTAAGTCCGTCTCTGTTTTGTTTTGCTTCTTTGGTGTTTTACATTCCACATATAAGTGAGATCATATGGACTTGTCTTTCTCTGACTTATTTCCTTTACTATAATACTCCCTAGGTCCATCTATGTTGTCACAAATGGCACTATTTGATTCTTTTTTATGGTCGAGTAATATTCAGTGTGTGTGTGTGTGTGTGTGTGTGTGTGTGTATCTTCTTCATCCATTCATCTATTGATGAACATTCAGGTTGCTTCCACACCTTGACTATTGTGACTAATGCTGCAGTGAAGGTAGGGATGCATATATTTTTTTGAATTAGTGTTTTGTTTCCTTCAGGTAAATACCCAGAAGTAGAATTGCTGGATTGTATGGTAGTTTTATTTTTAATTCTTTGAGGAATCTCCATAGTGTTTTCCACAATGACTGCATCAATTTACATTCCCACCAGCAGTGCACAGGGTTCCCTTTTCTCCATATCTTTGCCAACACTTGTTATTTGTCTTTTTGATGATAGCCATTCTGACAGGTGTAAGGTGATATCTCATTGTGGTTTTGATTTACGTTTCCCTAGTATGTTTTTTCTTTCTTGGTGGTACACAAAATATTATATTTAAATCAATGGCCTCTTAGAAATATGGCAGATAAAGTGTTTGGAAATGGTAAAATGTCAGTTACTCACTTATTCATAAAACAAGCTTTCACTAAAAGTCTCCCTTGTGCAAGGCATTCAGAAAGAAATGAAAATCCGTAAGACCTGATCCCTAATCTCAAGGAGAATGCAATGCATGAGACGGATGAGGCAGGATCAAATGCCAAACATTATGTGACATATGCCATTTGAGTTACATTCCAAACTTGGCACCCTGTGAGTGCAGAAGAGGAAATAACTTTCAATAGGAGCAATCAGGAAGACAGCATGGAGGAGATGACACCTAGGCCTGGCCTTGGCAGATGGGTAGCATCTCAAAAGGCACATTTGGGAATGGACATACAGATACACAGTGTGTATTCACAGAAGGGCAAGGAATCTGGACAAGGAGGAGTTTGGGACTGTGTTGAGGTGCTTGCTAAGGATATTAAAGAGTCTGAGCTCTAGCTGGTGGATAGATAAGGCTTTTGAGCAAGGAGTAGACTCATGAAAATGAGGCCTTAGGAGGATCTGATGCTCAGAGAGAAGGGGGAGGAAGAGGCTAGAAGCAGGGCATCCTAAAGCAAGCCGTGTGTAGGCTGGAGAAGTCCAGATAATGGGGAGGTAGAGGGGGTAGAAAGGAGATAACAAATGCATGGAAGAGTCATAGTTAAATACCAAAGATCCTTAGCAGGAATCTTAAGAGTGAAGTCCACTTCACAGCTAGACAGGAAGGACACACAGAACTGAATTTGGCTACCTGCTCCCTGAGGACAGGAACTGTATGTTTTGTTCATCACTAAACCCCAGGGCCATTGGGAGGGTTACACAATAACTATTTGTCCTACTCTCTTCCACCAAAAAGTCAATTTGTGCTTTTAATTCAATTCTGCAAGCATGTATTGAGGACCCACCATATGCTCAGTGCTGAGCACTGGGGGAGGAGGCGAGGGGAATGGTGGTTGGGAGAGGATGGGCTGTTGGGTGGATTGCTTTCCAAACTGGCAATCAATCAAGTCTTTCCCTTCTTGAATACAGGCTCCTGGGTAGTCCCCCCAGTAGACTCTGGGTGTGGCCTTGGGACTTACTTTTACCAAAGGGACAACAGAAAAATGTGATGCTACCAGAGACTTGAAAAACGCTTGCATATTGGGGCTTGCACTCTCTTGCCACTTTTTGGAATCCTGACACCACCATATAAAGGATTCCAGGATAGCCTCCTGGAAAACGAGAGACCACAGAGAATAGAGCTGAGTCAACCCAGGTGAGGCCTCCCTGGACCAACCAGCCCGCCAACTGCTGGACATACAAATAAGTGAGGCTATCTTAGAGCAGGGCTCAGCAAACTTTTTCTCAAAGGACCAAAGAGTAAATATTGAAAGCTGTGGGTCATATGATCTCCGTCACAACTACTCAACTCTTCTGTTGTAGCGTGAAAGCAGCTACAGACAACATGAGCAGGGCTGTGTTCCTATAAAACCTTATTTTAAAAAACAGGTGGCAGGCCTGTGGGCTGCAGTTTGCCTACTGCTATCCTGGGTCATTTAGCCCCTATCAAGCCAGTCCAAACCAGAAGAACTGCCCAGCCAACTGACAAAATTGTGAGAAATAATGTTTGTTAAGCCACTATGTTTGGGGTATTTTGTTACACAGCAAGTTCAAACTGATAAAGCTGGTATAAAACATAGACAACATAGGCCTTGTTTCAAGACACTTAAAATCCACCTGTGGAATGCAAGGATTCTTCAACATACGCAAATCAATCAACGTGATACATCATATTAACAAATTGAAGGAGAAAAACCATATGATCATCTCAATAGATGCAGAGAAATCTTTCGACAAAATTCAACACCCATTTATGACAAAAGCCCTGCAGAAAGTAGGCATAGAGGGAACTTTCCTCAACATAATAAAGGCCATATATGACAAACCCACAGCCAACATCGTTCTCAATGGTGAAAAACTGAAACCATTTCCACTAAGATCAGGAACAAGACAAGGTTGCCCACTCTCACCTCTATTATTCAACATAGTTTTGGAAGTGTTAGCCACAGCAATCAGAGAAGACAAAGAAATAAAAGGAATCCAAATCGGAAAAGAAGAAGTAAAGCTGTCACTGTTTGCAGATGACATGATACTATACATAGAGAATCCTAAAGATGCTACCAGAAAACTCCTAGAGCTAATCAATGAATTTGGGAAAGTAGCAGGATACAAAATTAATGCACAGAAATCTCTTGCATTCCTATATACTAATGATGAAAAATCTGAAAGTGAAATTAAGAAAACACTCCCGTTTACCATTGCAACAAAAAGAATAAAATATCTAGGAATAAACCTACCTAAGGAGACAAAAGACCTGTATGCAGAAAATTATAAGACACTGATGAAAGAAATTAAAGAGGATACAAACAGATGGAGAGATATACCATGTTCTTGGATTGGAAGAATCGACATTGTGAAAATGACTCTACTACCCAAAGCAATCTACAGATTCAATGCAATCCCTATTAAACTACCACTGGCATTTTTCACAGAACTAGAACAAAAAATTTCACAATCTGTATGGAAACACAAAAGACCCTGAATAGCCAAAGCAATCTTGAGAACGAAAAATGGAGCTGGAGGAATCAGGCTCCCTGACTTCAGACTATATTGCAAAGCTACAGTAATCAAGACAGTTTGGTACTGGCACAAAAACAGAAATATAGATCAATGGAACAGGATAGAAAGCCCAGAGATAAACCCACACACATATGGTCACCTTATCTTTGATAAAGGAGGCAAGCATATACAGTGGAGAAAAGACAGCCTCTTCAATACGTGGTGCTGGGAAAATTGGACAGGTACATGTAAAAGTATGAAATTAGAACACTCCCTGACACCATACACAAAAATAAACTCAAAATGGATTAAAGACCTAAGTGTAAGGCCAGACACTATAAAACTCTTAGAGGAAAACATAGGCAGAACACTCTATGACATAAATCACAGCAAGATCCTTTTTGACCCAGCTCCTAGAGAAATGGAAATAAAAACACAAATAAACAAATGGGACTTAATGAAACTTAAAAGCTTTTGCACAGCAAAGGAAACCATAAACAAGACCAAAAGACAACCCTCAGAATGGGAGAAAATATTTGCAAATGAAGCAACTGACAAAGGATTAATCTCCAAGATTTACAAGCAGCTCATGCAGCTCAATAACAAAAAAACAAACAGCCCAATCCAAAAATGGGCAGAAGACCTAAATAGACATTTCTCCAAAGAAGATATACAGATTGCCAACAGACACATGAAAGAATGCTCAACATCATTAATCATTAGAGAAATGCAAATCAAAACTACAATGAGGTATCATCTCACACCGGTCAGAATGGCCATCATCAAAAAATCTAGAAACAATAAATGCTGGAGAGGGTGTGGAGGAAAGGGAACACTCTTGCACTGTTGGTGGGAATGTAAATTGATACAGCCACTATGGAGAACAGTATGGAGGTTCCTTAAAAAACTAAAAATAGAACTACCATACGACTCAGCAATCCCACTACTGGGCATATACCCTGAGAAAACCATAATTCAAAAAGCGTCATGTACCAAAATGTTCATTGCAGCTCTATTTACAATAGCCAGGACATGGAAGCAACCTAAGTGTCCATCGTCGGATGAATGGATAAAGAAGATGTGGCACACATATACAATGGAATATTACTCAGCCATAAAAAGAAATGAAATGGAGGTACTTGTAATGAGGTGGATGGAGTTAGAGTCTGTCACACAGAGTGAAGTAAGTCAGAAAGAGAAAAACAAATACAGTATGCTAACACATATATATGGAATCTAAGGGAAAAAAAAAAGGTCATGAAGAACCTAGTGGCAAGACAGGAATAAAGACACAGACCTACTACAGAATGGACTTGAGGATATGGGGAGGGGGAGGGGTGAGATGTGACAGGGTGAGAGAGTGTCATGGACATATATACACTACCAAATGTAAAATAGATAGCTAGTGGGAAGCAGCCGCATAGCACAGGGAGATCAGCTCGGTGCTTTGTGACCACCTAGAGGGGTGGGATAGGGAGGGTGGGAGGGAGGGAGATGCAAGAGGGAAGAGATATGGGAACATATGTATATGTATAACTGATTCACTTTGTTATAAAGCAGAAACTAACACACCATTGTAAAGCAATTATACTTCACTAAAGATGTTTAAAAAAAATAAAATAAAATAAAATCCACCTGTGGAAGTAGGACACATGTGCAGGAGACACTTATACAACAATATGAGTCCATATGTGATTAAATGTCAAAATAAAGGTGTATAAAAGAGAAATATTAATTTGGACAAAAAATTGACTCGGATAGATCTTAATGGATGGGTAGAATGTGACAGCTACCCAAACAATTCTGTCTCTCCTTCCTTGAATGTTTATGCTGTTGGCTTTTGTGACTATATACTTCCATAGACTGAGAGCCCCCGGAGGGCAGAGGATGCTTTATTTTCTATTTTCTGTGTTCCCAGAGCCCAGCACAGTGCTCAGCTCACAGCCAGGCTCGATGCACACTTACTGAACAAAGCAATCAACCCAGAGTGGAGAGAAGGAAGGGCATGTCTGTGGAAAAACCAAACCTCACAACTAAAGGGATTTAGACCTCAGGGGAGGTAGAGACACAGCTGGGCACATGATTCTGGATCTGGGAGGACGGGTGAGAAGGCAGCGTGAAGGACCTGGAAAGTCAGGCCTGAGTGTTTAAACCAAATGTTATTGGAGCAAAGGGCTACATTTATGAAGATTAGTTTGGTGGCAGAGGGTAGGGTGGATTCCAGGCAGAGTTAGGACAACTTAGTAACCCAGGAGTGAGAAAAGAGACTAGCCCAGGAGTCAGTGAGAAGAGTGAGCCTAAAGAATGAAGGGACCTACCAAAACTAGAGTAAGTATAAGGGTGGTAGTTAAACCACTGCACTTTCAGGCTTGAAAGACTATCTGGAGGGAGGTTAGGTTAGAGGCCACTTCACAGAGAAGGTGGCCTGCCAGGTGTGCCAGGTGGGTGACGGGGAGAGGGTCCAAGAGAACGGCAAGGGTGTGGAGCTGTGAAACCACAGGGTAATAGAGAAACCACAAATGGTTTAGTGTTGCCAAAGGGCAAGAATGGCTTGTGTGTGTGTATGTCCAGCTATATCTCCTATTCCGCAGCTCTGAGCTACTGGTCTCCTCTCTTGGACACATCACACAGATTCCTGCCTCTGCTTTTACTTGTTAGGTTTCCTACGTGAGTGCTCAGCTCTGGGTTTATTGGTTCATTCAGTAAACACACATTGAACCCAGGCAATGTGGTAAAAGCCTGGGAATTTAGAAATAAAGATGGAGTGGCAGGAGATGAAACTAGAGAAATTTCCAGGGGCCAGACATGCAGGAGGTTATAAGAGGTTACAGGCTGCGTCGAAGGGTTTTGAATGCATGGGTTCACAGTTGTGTTTTAGAAAGATCACTTCCTTGTGTACAACAGAGGAGAGGAGGGGGGAAAGGCTGCAGAGAGGATGGTCAGTGGGTGAGGACTGAAGAGATGCCTGGATCAGAGACGTTGCAAGTTGTGTTAATGGATCTGGAGACTCCCTGGATGGAGAGCACGAAGGGGAAGCATGACTCATGGGCTTGTCTGATGGGTGGAAGTGAAGGGATTATTCTTGTCAGAGGGAATGGGAGGGTGAAATAACGAGTTCCAGTCTGGACAGAGGGCATATGAAATCCAGTAGGCAGTTTGCTATAAAGCACTGGAGAGAAGTTGGGCCTGCAGATAAGCTATAGTCAAGTTCTCAGTACTTAGGTGGTAGGTGAAATTCTTTAGGTAGCTATGGAACACCAACCTGTAAGAGGGAAGAGAGAGGAAGAGGGATTGCAAAGGAAACTGGACTGGCAAGGATTCTGGAAAAAACAATTGCAAACCAGCAATGTCTGTTCTTACGAGGCCACTGGATTTGACCTTGGTAGTCTGATGTTCACTTTGATTCTGTATGCAACCTTTACCACGGATTGCATTTGGAGCTTATCATGACCCTCTATCACCCACGAAACTTGACAATTTAGGACGAAGGTTAGTAAAACAAACAGACAGAACAAGTGATAAAGACTGACTGTTCTTTGATACTTCTTGTTTCAAGGTAATAACAACAACAATAACACAAATCACAGAGAATAATTTTTTGCCTAGCTTTGTCATTACTTTTCCACACTCTACAATAATCCTTGTCTTCATATGTTTGTCTTCCTTGTTAGATGATGGGGTTCCTGGGGCAAAGACTATACCTTACTCATCATTCTAGCCCCAGAGTCTACCATAGGACTTGACACATTCATTCATTCATTTGGCCAATACTTATTAAGCACCTACTACATGCCAAGGATAGTTATAGGCCCTGGAGATACATCAAAGGATTTGACAAATATTTCTGCACTAACAGAGCTTATGAATTTTAGTAAAGAGTGGGGACATCTAGCAATAAGTATAATGTTAGTGGCTAAATCACCATACTGTATAGATTGCTGGGTAAAAGGAGCTTCTGTTATCTAATTAAACCTGACAAAAGGGAAACCCGATTATACCTGGAAACAGGTCCTCTAGCAGCCACTTTTCCTGTTGCAGGGAGTTTCTGGAAATCTCTCTGCACTTGGTTTATACTTCACGTGTAAACAAAATCACTTTCCTTATTCTGACTATGTTCTAGAATTCCTCCTGAAGTCAGCATTTGTTTGTTTTTTTCCCCAGTAGTTAAAAAATACTTATTCTGGAAAGGCCCAAAATGCCATATACATGTACAGAATTCAGTTACTGAGGTTTTTTTAAAATGGGGGTATTGATTTTGAGCTTGATATTTTGTATGAGATGATACAGAAAATATCTGCTCAAGTGACCATTCCCTAAAACCTACTATTTGTAAGCTCACAGCAGGCGTCACCAAATATAGTAGATCCTGTCCTCAGGATCCCGTGATGTATAATAAGAGGGATAAGACAAACATAAGATATTATATGGTAAGACAATACTAAGGACATTCAAACGTGTCTTGCTTTTTCTTTTTCTCTTTATTCTGCTTAAAAGGCTAGTTTACCTCTCCCAGAGATGCCCTTACGCCCGACTCTACCTATCAGATAGATTGGCACCTGTTACCTGCTACCTATGTCACAGCTATTTGTGTATGTCATGCATCCTCTGCCTGACCGTGAACTCTGAGGGTGGAGACTGAGCTTTTACACAACGCTGCACAGCATGGTGGGCACTGAAAACAGAAACCAAGCCGTGTGGAAAACCAGGGGAGTGGAAGGTTAAAGCTCCAATATCTTTGCATTGGCTTATGAAAAAAATATCACGTGCATATTTGCGAATAACACAAAGGTCCAGAGAATTTTCTGGAAAAAAGGAAAAAAATGACTACTCTTTTAGGGCACTGCAAGTTTCTCTGAAATGGAATTTGGCAGTTGACAAAATCGCAGACAGCAAATGACCTCAGGTGTTATGCTAAGATTTTAGAAAGACATAAATGTCCTGTGAAAAATCAAGCTGACATCTGTTTCGCAATAAAATTCTTTACATATTTAACACCTGCATTTTCAAGGTGCTTTTGTATAAATCTCTTTTTGCGGGACTGTCGCGGGACAAGCCAGGGGTGCACACAGGCAGGCTCCTTCCGCCCCTCCCACGGCGGCGCTGAGATGCGGGGAAATGGGCACGTCCTTTGGCAGCTGCTGAGTCACAGGCTGATCCCAGAACTAAGAGCCACGCTCTCCCCACCAGGTCAATGGCCCCAAAGAAACACTACAGCTAAAAGGTGGCTGGGTGTGGTGGGGGAGAAATAGATTGTTCTTTACTTTCCTTGGAAGGGAAAGAATTCAGTTTTCTGATCGAAAAACCAGAAATGACTGGAGGGATAAAGTTGCAGTCTTCTGCTAAATAAAAAGCTACATCGCTTAGTGGGAGAAAAATCAGGAGAAATGCGTGTTCTAGGGGATGTACTCGGAGAATGCATGGCTTCCATTTTGACTTCTATGTAGCCGAGGATAATTAGCACCACTTCCCTGGAAATTTTATTCAAATTTCCATATGCAGCGATGCTTCCCTGGATTCTCGTGGCAATCATTAAACTGCACTTAGAGTGTGCACCAATTTACATGCCTGGCACTACACATAATACAAAGAAACTTCCTTTCTTCCTTTGATGATTTTCCTTCCTTCATTCTTTCCCTCCCTCCATCGCACAGCTTTTACCGTCACTCCTGCATTTACTGAACTAGACCTGTGAGGACTGCAGGAATACAGAAATACAGATGAAACGAGCCGCTGCTCCAACTTCTCAAATAGCAGAGGAGACGGGAGGAAGGCTGAGGGCAGGGATCCTAGCACTCGCCTCATGTTTGCCCAGGACCTTATGCTGGGTCTTAGATAAGGACCTGTTTCCTGAACATTTAGTGGGTGGAGGGATGGATGGATGGATGGATGGATGGATGGATGGATGGATGGATGAGATGACTGAATCTGGATGGCAGGGTTCCAATTTCTGAGTCAGTAAAATGGCTGAAACTACCCCCTCACCCCCGACCCCTGCCTGTCGCTTTTTCTGTTTCAGCAACCCCCTTTCCATGGGAAAGGATGGGACCAAGAAGATCAAGGTGGCACGCCGGGGCTCTTTATTCAGCAGTTTGCTCTGTCTGAGTTAATATATGGGTGAGGTTCCCCGTGAAGGACACTTTCCCAACTCCAGCCATGTCACAGAGACACTCAGCTGCTGTGTGTCTGGCAAGTTAACGACTATAAGCCCAAGGGAGGGGAGAACGGGAAAATGATAACATTAAAAAAAATAAATTTAAGCAAATTCAGAAGAAAATGAGAAAGGCCTCCCCCTGTCCCCTGCAAAGCTACCTAACACCTCTTGTTTTCAGTAACAAAAAATTACTGAAAATAGTACTTTAGAGTTTGTGCTCATCAAAATAATCCTACCCAGAATGCGCAGAGCGAAGTTAGCTGGAGAAAAAGAAGATAAGAGGGTTAGGAGAGAAGGAAATAGAGGAGGAAGAAAAAAGAAGCAGCAGAGAAGGTGGCTCGATGGTGAGATGGCAAGGTGACAGGAGACCGGTGAATATCAGGCCAGGTCTCTGGGGAAGGTCAGAGAGCACCTGCCAAGGACCTGACCAGCAGAGATGCGTGAGAGAGGACACCTTCTCCCAGTCTCCCCAGGTCCAGAGGGTGAAATTAAGCTGACAATACCAGCACCTGCTCTGTAGCAGGCACTGTGCTGGGGACTTTTATATGCAGCATTTTATTTTTGTACGTGACATTTTATTCAGTCGTCCAGCTCACAACTACCCTGCAAGGAAGGCAGTTCTGTCCCCTGTACCGGTGACAACCCTGAGCTCAGAGGTCATCAGTGGTGGAGCAGGGGCTCTGGGCAAGCACCCACCTATGGACAGCACATTGCTTAAGCCTCACGGCAACTCCGTGAAGACTACTATTTCCATTTTGCATGGCAAGAAATGGAGGCTTCCAAGCTTTGAGGGAGCCACTCACATAGTCACACATCTAGCAAGAGGCCAGGAGGCGTGGGAACTGGGATGCGATCCAGGGCTCCTTCTGTTTCACTGCATGGACTCCTGGGGGAAGTAGACAGCTCCCTTCCCCCGACCCCATCCCCACTTTCAACCTGTAACTTGTGGGCAGATGAAGGCTGAGTATCAGACCAACCAGGAACCGCATAGAGATTGGGGCTAATGTCCCACGGTCATCCTGTGACTGCATGGAATGGGAACTCTGATCCTTCAAAGTAGCATTAGGGTTATCTGGCTTGTGCTGCCACGCACTGCTGCAGTCTTGTCTATAACAGCTCCCAAACATGGCCCGAAAAGATAACGATTCTCATTCTAGTGATGGGGGGTGGAAGGGGGTTCATTGTTCCAAATGGGACCACTGGTTCTACTATGGGCTAGCACTAGCTGCAAGAAAATTCTTGTTCTGAGTCCAAATTGCTTTCTCTTGTACCTTTTGGTTCTGCTTTTTCTGGAATAACCAAGTCTTTCATGCATCGAAATACAGCTATTGGTGTCTCCTTCTTTTTATCTTCTCCAGGCTCACCTTCCTTAGTTCCTTCAACCACTGCTTTTAAGACATACTCTCTGATGGCCTCTTAAATCCCGATCCCTGTTCTATGTACCTCATCAAATGTACTGTCAAAAATTTGGTTCCTCCAGTATCAAAAGGCAGCCAAGGGTCCTTCAGAGCCATGAGCTGGACCATGTTGCTAGACAGAACATCACAGAGGTAGAGGTCTTCACCCCTTTTTCAGCTGACCTGGTTTTCTCTTCAGTGTCTCTAGCCAGTATCGTTTGGAATAAGGCATTTCAGGATCTCCAAATTCTTGTTTCTAAGGTTATTATTCACAAGCTCTTACAGAGGCAATTTTCTCAGTTTGGAGAGCAGTCAGGCTAGGAGCCTCACCTTTGCTGGGGAGACTGAGAAACTCACCACGTGATCACTCACACACCTGCTATTTCCTTCTGCATATCGTTTCTCTGCCTTCAGCCCCTTGGTCAATCCAACCTCCTCCCCTGTAAAAAGCGCACAATATCTCAAGGCTTCCCTGTAACCTCTGACAGGGGAACAAAGAGAAACACCTTTCACAAATCCATGCTATCAAAGGATAGAAGAGAGAACAGAACCTTCAGTAAAGAACACTGAACATCCCGCCAGAAAGTCCCAAACAACCCTGAAAAGTGAGAATAAAACTACCAAAAGCTGACAGAGGGTAACAAGCATTATTTCCAACCCACATTTGTCCTTCTAAAAAAGCCAACCAAACGACAGAAAAAAAAACCAACCCTGGAATGTAGGAAATCTAACATCATTAACATATTTCCTGTCCTCACACAGCTTATAAAAAATGTTTCTGAGCTTTTCCCTGGCTCATTTACAATGACGAGAGGGAGCGAAAAGGAAATGCAACAGATGGGACTACCATCCTCTCTCGCAGCAATTTATCGCCACTTGAGGTAGCCTGGGCGAGATTTCAAACGTCTTTCAGTTGTACCGAGAGTTTATTCCTGCCCAAGAACAATGAAGACGAGGCTCCTTAAAAAAGCTGCAGGTTATAAGCCATGTTTGCTACTCTGTATTTTTGTTGTTTCTAAAAGAGATCATCCCAGCCTGCCTCCAACCCTCCCCAAACTGACTCCACGAGGATTTAATCTGGTACTGATTTAGAGCTGACAGGTGGCACATGCATAATTAAAGATGACCTAACACAGAATGCTCTCATTCCTGGCATATTATCAGACACTTAAGCAAAGCAATTATCAGTAGGCAATCTTTTCTGTCAACAGAGATAGAGATGAAACATTTCTTCAATTAAGAGGATTCTGAAAGGATGCTGTATACATATCCATCTGCAAATACTTGAAAATCTTTAGAGTTTAATACTAAGTCAGCTCAACAAGCACCTCTGGCCAGTTAAATTGTGTTTTTTTCTCCCCCCTACTTTTCCTGGAAGGTAACATTTTTTTTTTTTTTGCTTTATCGAAGTAGGAGGGTCACATTTTAAGCATCAGAATCTTCAAAACAAATAATCTGGGGGCATCATCAGAGACCTGATCCAAGCTGACAAGGAAATCTCTGCATTTTCCTGCCATTGCCTTGTTGGGGTTTACAAATATACCAAGCCTTCCTCACAGGTGCAAGGCAAAAAAGGGATAGGGTTTAAATAAAAGTAAATTTAATTAAAAATTTCCTTTAAAGCAGGATTATCAGTGTTCCACCAATGTCAGAGGATTTAGAGAAGTACTGTCAAGCCTTAAAATTTCATCTTGAATCTAAGTGATTTAAAGAATTTTTTTTTCATTTGAAGAAATAAATATCATTCAAAGGAAGAAGGGTCTTGACCAAATGATGGATTTCCCATTTCAGGCAGAGGAGGGAAGAGGCACTGTATTCCCTAATAGAGTACTGTATTTTTTATAAATTATAGTGCATGCACTTTATCTAAATGAATGCATTTTAGCTTTCTTTAGAACAGAAATTGCTTTAATGTTATAGCGAGACAAGTGATTTTCTTTTCTTTTTTAAAAGGTGCTTTATACGTTAATGGGTTTTTTGAAGCCCGTGTAAAAACTGGCTTCCCTGAGACAGAGAACTTCACAACGTTTGTGGTGCATATTTTGCCACATTTCACAAGAGGTCTTATTGTTTAAATTCTTATATCCTTATGTCATCTGTGAACAAACGGCTTTATTGTTCATTTGAACGTGTCTTTATAGGATCTCTGGTGGTAGGGCTGATGTTGTTGTTTGCCTTTTTTCCCTCATCAAGTCAGAACAAAAGTCCCTTTTTCTGCAGCACTGGGAACTCGGGAACACGGAGCGTGTGGCAGCTGTTTTCAGTTGGAAACACCATAATGATCATGTAAGTGAAGTGCTAACATTAATGGGCTGACTTCTGACAAGTAAATCAAGACCTATGGAAAAGTTTCTTCTACACTGCAGACTTCAAGGTAATGCAACATAGAAGCATTTCATAGGACAATTAGGAATCATCCAGTAAATTTAGAGGCTTGCCCTGCTGGGCAACAGGACTCAATTCCTTCCAAGATGTGTTTTCCTTGGAAGATACTCCATTCAGAATATTAGAGGAAAAATACCAGTAGTCTTTGGGGAAAGCATAATCAAGAGGAGAGGTGGTGGTGATGGCGGGATCATTAATGGGAGATTCAGCAGGACTCAAAGCTCAAGTTCATTATATTTCTCAGAACTAAGAATAGCTTCTGAATGAGTACTGACAATTCTCCATAGACCTATTCCTCCTAAGGAGCTCCCCCTTTCTCCCTTTCCAATTTTAATGTTAAAAAAAAAAAAAAGAGAGAGAGAATGTAGTCAAACATGGGTAGGTAGGCAGGAACAAAGGAACCTCTACAGACTGGAGGAGCACCTAACCCAGCTCCATTTTAGATGCTGTTAAACACCTTCCATCAGGATTCAACTCAGAAAAACTCAAAAGATGTAGTTTGATAGCATGCTGCGTCAAGAAGCCGGGACAAAGAAATATGTCGCATGTGTATTATTAGGGCCAATGGCAAAACACATGGGATCTCCCAATCGATGTCATGGATGAAATGAAAATATAAGATATAAGGTACATACTACCATCAAAATAACATAATACAGAGGCAAAAAATTCTAGTAAGTTTATTTAGGGAGAGACTCTCATTTCACATACAACCTAAGGGTCCCAGACTTGTTGTGTCGCTTTAGTAAATAAGGCAATGACTATAAGCACAGTCCTTGTATGCTGAGGATGGCACGTGATACTAAGACATTTTGCATCTGCCTCTTACACTTAGTTATCACTTTAGAATCATCAACTAACAGCATTTTTAAAAATGTCATTAAGGTGATGGTACCTAACATAATACAGAAATATCAACCATCTTCACAATATCAACCATTGTGAACCAAGGTTTCTCCTATCCACCCTCAACATTAGTTTTCCAAGTATCTTGGTTTTACTAAGTTTTATGTTTGGATGAATAAAATAAGATTGTAACTATGGCTACAAAATAAAGACTAAATTACAATACCCTGATATGGGTCAAGTATTATTTTGGAAAGAATAAAAGTCAAATCCAAGGTATTATGGCCACTGCTATCTGTGTCCCCTGTTTCAGAAAGGTTGCTCAAAATCTGCAGTTTGGAAGCCTTATAGAGACACTCTGCAGAATACCATGTATTCTCCTTGTTAACAGAAGCATCAGAGATGCTTATCAGGTTTGTTTCACTAAGGACAAAATGTAACACGTATTTAAGAAAGTCCAAATGATGCAGTTTCAACTCTCTATCCATTCAGAGAGGACATCGGCTTTTTGGTTAAGAAGTGGCTGTCACTAATCCCCGAGCAGTTGGTATGGCTTTTTCAAGAACTGGCATTGGAGGTCAAAGTGGACAAAGTGCCCAGAACACCTCCAGTGGCCAAGAAGGCAGGGGTCCAACTGATGCTCTTATTTTCTTCTCCTAATATTTCCCCCCAAAAGGTGGCCTCACTTCACTGCGGGGGGATAAAAGAAAATAGAAGAAGCGAAAAAATAGTTTTTCTCCACAAACGGCACTCTAGGAATCAACTGTTCTTAACTTGGAATTCTTTCACGAAATGAAATGTTAGGCGCTGGTCAACTTGTTGCCCTTCGGGATGGAAGGTGATGAGAGGGAAAAAAATGATAGGACAGGATTAAAGAAACGTATATTCTTATGAAGGCAGGGTGTTGGAAAAGAAACAATGTTACAGAGAGAAGGATGATTACATCCTCATAATGTATGTAGGATGGCCACCAAAAGAAAATAAGACAAGGGCTAGGTTAGAAATGAACATCTAGTATCACCAGCTACAAATGACAAGAAAGGGAATCCAGCACTAACCAGTTTATACAAATCAACTTACATTTACTCCCTTGTGGTCAGTTGAAACTTATACCCCAGGAGACATGAGGTGCTTTCACATGTACACATTTGTAACCTCTGAAAACTAATTAACAAAGGAGAATATAAAACCGCCAGGTATAATGGAAACAGGTGACGTCCACCCCTGCAGCCAGCTGTGATGTAATATCTTCCGCTTGGTGCTGACAGCCTTCTCTTCCCTCCTCTCATTCCGACACAATGCCTTCAGGTCTGTCTAAGTAATGTAATTTACTGGAGTGGAATTCCCTTGATACCCTGGTGCAGCACTTGGTGACAGTATCATTTATACTGCACAGTGTCGTGGCCTGACACTGATCCATTGGCCTTCACGCCTCATTCATAGCAGAGTGTGTAATTCCACCTTCCACGGTACCCTTCTGGGGTGTGCGTGGACAAATTTACTCCATTCAGCCCTAATTACAAACCTCGGCTGAAATGCTCTCATTAGATTTCTATTTCTCACTCCAGATGTCAATCTTATTGAAAATGTCAATTTTCCCGAGGATTCATCCATTAGCAATAAACTCTAAAGCATTCCATGACCGAATGCATTAAACCGGCAATGAGGACATGCACTTAAAATACATCATTAGAGTAAATCTCCATTGCAAATGCTTTACGTTATTCAACCAAAGGAATAATGAGCCTAGCCCGGCCAGTACCCTCAAACTGCACATGAAGGATAGGTTAAAACTTGCTGTTATGCAGGAAGAAGCAGGCGGTATATCAACGAGATGAATTTCAGAATCTGTGTCATTCCTTAGGAAGGTGTGGTAGGAAATCACAGCCAGAGCCAAATTTATCACCTTCTTTTGTCTATGATTTTTACAGAAACTTCTGTCTGTGGCAAAGTGCAATAAGACAGGCAAAGATAATAGGGAGTAGGTGTGTTCATGGAGGGGATTGAGGCTGTATCTGCAATGCTAGGAACTTGTTAGTCACCTAGAATGATTTGCTCTGCCTGAAAAGCATTCTTCCATTTCTTTCAACAGGAAAAAGGAAAAACCAGCAGTGTCTGGACGCACTGAAAGAACCTGGGTCCCATTCCAATGAAAGAAAGGTTTTACTGGTGTAGTTAACCTGAGAAATATCTGCACCCCACCAGACTGATGGGTCCTAACATGAAAGATCCAGAAAATCCAATGATGATGTTAACATATACATTACATTACAAATCAGAGATTGTATCTGTGATTGGGGTGGTAGGACAGACCATGAAAAGAAAAATTTGGAGAGAAAAAATTTAAAACTAGCAAAAGACATCAATTGATAAAAGCAAGCCATCACTGCTTTATACCTGCACCATGTTTTAATTCCTTAGCTTACTGGTCTCATTTATCACTTCTGGCCAGGTCCCAAGTGAGGCCAAGTCAGGGTACAGTCATAATTTCTTTATTAATTTGATAAATGAAGAAACTGCATCCCAGGAAGGTCACGGAGGAGGCTGAAGAGTCTGATGTGAACTCCTTAGCATCTAATACTAAAGGTTAACCCAAAAAAGTTAAGTGATACCTACAGTGGTGACCTTATTATGAAATATGCAATGTATTTATTTAATGGAAAACTTTGGTGGGCAGAAAAGGACTCCTAGAAGGGCAGGTATACATTACATTAAACAAAATAATTTGCACAAAATAATAAAAAGGAGAAGAAACAGTAATTGTTTTCTTCTTGTCAGCATCTGGTTATCTACAGGATTGATCAGATGTGACAACAGATGTGATATTGTCTACAGGGAATTAGACCACCATGGAAGCTAATTGCTCCTCAAGTTTTGCCCATTCCCCCCTGAAGTATTTAAAACCTTCCTTGATTATAACATTAGCGCTCTCTCTTTCATGATGTACATCAGCAGGTATTACAATTAACATGCACAGATGTCAGAACTGAAATATCCACGTTTAAATAAAAAACAGTGAGAAGGTAAAAATAACTGATTATGTTCAACACAGGGCTCACCTTAAGAGGAAAGAGAGGCTTCCAGGGTGCTAATTTAATGGCAAAATAAAAAACTGAGCCCCTGGAGAGTATCAGCAGCCCATGAAGAGCCAAGCTACTTGGGAAATGACCTGTAGCCTTCTGATTGAGAAACGATGAACAAGAGGCTGATCTTGTGTCCATTTAATTCCAAAATTTGTACTCCGAGCAGAGCGGGGAACCCCACAAATGCCCTGAAATTCTCCACCACATTCGTAGGATGCAACAGCACGAATAAGCATCACCATCAACCTTTTACTGAAGGCTGGCTTTGGGCTTCACGTACGTGATCTTACTGACTCCCCACCAGCAGCCTATGAGGTAGGCACTACCCCTGTTCCAGTTTTTAATGAAAGACATCCAGGCCTGGGAGAGGTTCAATAACGAGGTCAAGGTCAACAGGTAGCTAAGCCAAGATCTGAGGCTGGGTCCTCTTTCTCCCAAAGCTCTTGCCTCACTTTAACTACTCCTGCCTCACCATCTGCTGAGGTTGGAGACACCAGTGGGGAATGTGATCTGCAGTCATCAGTTTCCAGAAGCTTCTGGAATGACTGCTCTCTTGACTCATCTTATTTCCCAAATGACATCAAACTGCAAGGCTTTAGCACACTTGTAGACATTCTCGTTCTTTGGAAATGTCACAGCCACTCAGCCAGTAGAAAAGGGACAGCACCATCACTGGGATCACGGAGGCGCAAATTTCCCTGTGAACACCACCATCACCTCTCTTTGCCATTTCTTGTAGCCACAAACCGACACGTTACCACTTACTGTGGTTGCAGGAGACTCGGCCGTCAGATGAAGGGAGTTTTTACTTGGTTAACTGCCCCTCCGGCGTCTGTGTCCAGAGCAGGCCTGTGCCCGCCGCTGTCCCCGCCACCCCGTCCCTATGCCAACAAAAGGGTTCCAATCTCTCCGCAACACTGCTAAGAAATCCCTCCCTTGCTGTCCTATGAGTTGACAAGACACAACTTTCTAACAATGAGCCGAGAAGATGGATGCTGTAAAACAGCATTTCAAACAAGGCAATTACTCTTCAACAAAAGATTCAAGGATCCCGTCACTATTTCTTGCGACACAACTTGTTTGTGTATGAGTTGTGCCTTTCTTCCTTCAGAAGGGGAAAATGCTGATAAACTATCGCAAGCAGACACACAGCGCCCAAACCTGGCCGCCTTGCTGCTACTGCTGAAACAGAGACACATTTATTTCCCCAATGCACCACTTACCAGACAGATGCAAAGATGTGGGCAAGCCAGTCATCAGAATTAACAGAGTGATTGTGCTTGCACTACACATTCTGATTTGTATGAATCTTATTTTTAGCCACGCATAAAGGGCAATAAATGGAAAATCTTATTCTAACCGCTACTTTTTCTGGGCCACCCACACTGCTCCACCTACCGTACAAGTCCACAAATGTGAAAAAAACACACACACACACACACACAAAAAAAAACAAAAAAAAACCCAAGCCAGGGTTTGTTCTAACAAGGGATGCAAAGTGGCTAAAATGTGTGACATTTTTTCCAGTTAGTGTTTGTACTTTCATCCTTTTTCTGTATCAGGACTTTCAGGGAAAATGACTTATCTCTGGGCATTTTCAGAGACTCCACAGTGGTGAGCTGGCAGCGCAGTGGCACGCGCGATCCGCCAGGCACCGCCACCGCCCTGTTGTGAGCTGCCTGTCAACCGGCTTCTAGCAAAGAAACGCACCCCAAACACATTTCTGTAAATTCGGGCAGATGATACCTACAACGTTTCGTTTTGCAACAAGCTCGGTGTTTTAAAAGTTCCTCTAATGAACAAAAGTGACACCAGAAACGTCAACGTCTCTAGAACAGAGCAGGCTGTCAAGAATGATTTTGCCAAGGTTAGGGCAATAGCGCTCGTCCTAAATCTGCTCTCAGGGTGCCGTGGGCCAAGGCTCACCAAGGCACAGCATCCCCTTGCTGTCTCCCTTCCCTTCTCTGCATTTTCGTCTCTGTCTGTTCCATCCAGTTACTCCCCAAGCCTGCAGCTCCCCAAGCACGAATGCATACACGCTCTCCCTGCCAAGCGGAGCCGCTGATGTTGAGAAACACCCACCTTGAGAGCAAATAAAAAAAAAAAAATTGAGGAAGAGGATGTTTTCTGGGGGCATAGAGAGGATAGAGATGAGAGTCTATTTTTTTATCATCATCTCTTTAGACTTTTCATGAAAAGTTAAGTCATTAAGGTCCCTGGGTACCAATCCGAATGCATGTTCCTCTGAGCCCTCTGCAAAGCACAGCAGCAAACACACGCAGGTAAGGATTAATATTTAAAAGTCAGTTCCACCAAATAATGAAGACACGAAAAGAGTCAACGCTGAGAAAGGCATCTTTACCTGTGTGCTTGCTCATTATCCAGAAACTAGAGGAAATGCTGTCATCGCCAGTAGCTACACGCCCTGCAGAGCTCACACCTCCTTCTGAAGAGTAGCGCTGATGAGATGGATGAGAAAATCTTTCGGGGCTTAGAGTCCACTAGCGTCAGAATCTCTGACTAGTGTTGTAAAAACACGGGTAATTAAGTGTTACAAAAAAGTGGGTCATCCACGACTGAGGGAGAGCCACACCTCCCCACGCTAGACTCCAAATGACTGTGCTGTGACAGGGTGGGAGGGGTCTGAACACAGCGAAAGCAAAACTTTTATGTGGTGAGGAGCGTTTTAGTTTTCACTGGTTTAGGTTAGAGAAAGTTAATCTCAATGTCAACTGCAAACCAACTAAAACTTCTTAGTGAGTTTTTGAAGTTTTACAACAAATGCTGGCTGTTCGTGTCACTGGAAATTCAGAGTCAGTGTCACAAACAGTCCAAGGGACAGTCTTAGGTTTCTGTGACATGCCCGCCGCGATGAGCGAACGCCGTGACTCAGGGAAGCAAGGAGGTCAAACCAAAACTGAAGGCAAGGAACCGAGTTCTCACTATCCACACGAGCATCTCCTTCTCCAAGGGAGGATCAAAGCACTACAGACCACCTCCCACACCAGTACCCAATCCGGGCATTCGATACAGTTGCGGGCATTTACCAAAGCATCTTTCGAATACTGTCTGAAGAAGGCAGGATATATATACCTGGACTGAGCGCATTCGTTCATCTGTCACTCAAGAGCTACAGAAATTTTAATTCAAATCAGTACCTACTGTGTCCCTATTATATACAAGGACACAAAGGATGAGAAGGGATGCAGAGGGAAGAACTTAGAAGGACCCGCTTTTTAAAGAACCTAAGTCTTGTACAGAGGATGCTAAGACCTCGCCACACCCAATGCCTAATATGGATCATTCTTAAAACACAAAATCTCTTCCAGCAGCTGTTTACTAAACACTTTCTATTCTACTGACGTAAGGTTTGTGGGTGGCATCCCTTCAACCTTTCTCAGATGACTCCATTAACAATCCCCTTAATTTTAATCTGGGTTTTCTTTCAGTGTTCAAAGCCCTTCCTAACTTTGGCTAAGAGTCAGGATTCATCCTGATCCAAAGTCGAGCTCTCTCCAAAGGGAAGCACAGAGATATGCAGCACAACCCACGCCACAGCCCGAACACCATACCAGAGGAATCTGAAGAGAAGTTTCTTTGAAGGGGGATAAAGCATGAAGAGTTGAAGGAAAACTCTCTCTGGTTCATAGCACAAGAAGGGCTATATCTGAACGTAAAACTGGAATTTTATTGGAGTCCACATTGTTTGGAGTATGGCTGGGGGATGGGGGGAATTTGGGTAATCAACCTTTCCCACTTCTGCCAAATTGTCTTAGAGTGTATCAACTGTGAATTTTTAAATACCTAGAACACAATCAGTTGATCTAACACTAAAACCATCTTGGTCCTCATTAAATCTTTCTTTTATGATTCCAGAGGCCCACTAGGATCTTGCAGGGCCACTCAAAAATTATTTTTATTGACAGAATACAGAAATGAAAAAAAAAACAGTTAATAGTGATTTTCACTCCATAAAGACACTGGTGAGTCTACAGAGGTATCTGTCCTTGCAAGAGTTGATGACTGTAATTTGAAGGGAGAAAAATAAGCGACTAGGCGATCACTGTCCTAGAAAATGATATCAAAGGCATCATTCTTGAACTCCACCAATTTGTGGGATGTCAGCATGCCAGAGTACTGCTTGTAAATTGGGAATTAGTTGATAAAATGAAAAAAAGTCTGGAAAACTACACAGAAGTAGGAGTTAACAGGTAGGCTGTATCTGGGTAGCTGGATGAAAGGTAACTTATTCTCTTTATTCTCTTCTGTTATTTTATAAGTTTTGTACAATAAACATGTATTACTTTTATAATCGGGAAAATAAAGCTACTTCTGTTTTGATAAAAGGAAACAATTCTCTGATTCTGCTCTTTCTAGTCACTAAGAACACTTAATACATTGGATCTAGTATAGTCATCTGGGCTGGTGACAAAGCAGACATGAAATACAGGGAAAATCTGCTAGAAACAATAGAGTATAGCTTCTAGTTAAGCATAACAAGGACGCTTAAGAATCCTGCTACACTACAGAGCTTTGCAAATACTTTTCTTCCTCACCATGACCATGGTCTGGGCACTCTCCAGCTGTACCAGAGCTCCACCCGCCAGGGGCCTCACAGTGATCAGTTTAACGGGGGTGTCCTTGGAAGAGGGTAGCTATCCCTTGGGTTAAATTACGGCTTAGAGAAAGAGTTGTCACTTCCTTAGTAGAGGCACATCCAAAAAAGAGCACACAAATAATTTCAAAAGAGCAACAGATTGGAAATTAATTAGAATAAGGTGACAAACTATTCGTACTACAACTGACATCACTTGGTGACCAGCTCTGTCACATGCATGGCTGAGTTTATTTGGAGATTCGCAGGGAATAACACCTTTTGAAATTTGGACCTGTATATTACCATGCTGGTCACATCACCCTTATCTGTACCATGAGTGTATACGCAGAGAATGAAAATTAATTTTGATGATGCCTTGAGCAGAACATAATTGTGAAACAATATGTTATAAATAATCACGTACATTCTTTAAAAAAGAAACAGAATGGCTTCAAAAGCATGCCAATGGTTCCCCAATGACAATAAGAACTAAATATATATGTTCATGAAACTGTTTTATCACCAATCTTATCATTAACATCACAACTTTTAGAGCGCTTCCAAACATAATAAACAGAATAAATGTAAACAGAATATCTGAGATTTAAACTCTGGCACTGGAAAGGTGGTAAAAGCCAAAACTTGCACGGTTTCTCAAGAATAAAAATGAATTGTATATTTTTCTATTCTAAGTCAACATCTTTAGATTATTATTAAGACACGAAAATAGGTACAACAAAACCTCAGTTGATTAGACTATTTGAAGACAAGAAGAGTTTTTGGTTTGTTTCAGTTTTCCGGTGAATTGACAGACAGTTAGAAAATGCTTTTTGTTGAAAACGTTTCCAAAGCAGTTTCTTTTCCTAATTATAAAGGATTTAACCATTCTCAGTGATTCAGCAGGTCAGTGTCACCAACTACAAATATCCTCCAGGGTATATTCTCTACCTTTACTAAACCAAAGCTATCTTGTTTTCTGAATCTTTATCACTGAAAAAGGGAAGTGGGATGTGAGCGGTAGGGTGGGGTATGGGAGGGGTGGGTAGGAAGTATGAAGGCTAGTTAATTCAGGGTTCTGGTTACTTGGGTCCCAGGTAGCTGAGCCATCGCTAAATACGAATTCAGTGCCTGTAACCAGGCACATCTGATTCTTGGGGCCATGAGAGCTGACCAGGAGAGCCCCCGAGGGTCGGTCTTTGTTGGTTTTCTCTACCTCATGGCTTTTCCTCTGGGTAACTGTTGAGGGGAATCTGTGTCAGGGTCTCCATCCAGAAATCATGGTCTCCAAACTCCTGGGGCCGAATTTGTTTTGATTAGGGTCTGTATCTATGTCGTTTCAACTCACGCTTAGGGTGCCGGTAGCTACGTGTGATGTCAAAGATGAATAAGCACCTACTTCTCCTCTCTCTTAGACCTTGCTCACCTGTATTTTCTTTTCTATAAAAACCTTTAATTCCAGTTTTTTGATATTTTAGCAGCTCCCTATGGCAACTGACTCCAAAACCTTTGTTGCTACACCCTGTTGGCCATCACCTAAGTGAGAAGCATGGAGAGTTTATTTCTAAGCAGGTCTGGGAAGTCGGGGGTGGGAACAAGCGACTGATTTAGGTGTACTGTACTTCAACTTTGATGACTTTATTTCTCCTCTTTTTTGGTTATACCTTTTCCTTGAGCCAAATGCATACGTACGCATGTATGTATGTACATATATGTATACAATATGTATGTATGTATATGTATATAATACACACACATGAATGCCGCTCACATATCTAAGTGATTCTGATGTCTTAAGGAGGAAGTGGGATAATTTAGGACAGAGGTTTTTGAGCTCTTTGAAACTATGGATCCTTATGCACCGCTCTTCAGGAACTACAATCCCTGGTCAGACCTAAGGGCAGGGCCTGAAAGGAGTTAAGTAAAATAGTAAAGTAGTAAAGTAAAGGAGACCTGAGGGAAACATGGCTACTAGCCCCGTGAGAATTCACTGATCATTCTGCAAGGCCAGCTTTCTAGAAACCTAGAATAAAGAGCAAAATCCCCCCCAAAGTAGGGCCCAAATGGACTCAGTGGGTTCAATCCTGCACATTTCTCACAAGCCTGCAGGTCACCCCTACAATTGTTTTGTGATTTATGGGTACCATAATGCCCAATATTACAGAGATTTGGTGATGGGGGATGAACTGTACTTTCATCGGGAGAATGTCAAACAGGCATTATAATTAGAAGCCCTGTTGCAGGAGAACTATTTGCCACTAATTTTCTTTCCAAGTTTCCATTTTCTACTAGGCTTCAGTCTGTGGCAAGCCTATATCCCCTGGTTCCTGCTTCCACATCTGCCTCCACTGTTAAGACCTGTCACCTGCCACCACTAGGCACGCATCCTGGGGCGCGGTACACGGACTCATTTATGATGACACAATTCACATGAACTGCAGCAGCCCCATGACAGGAACACAGGAGGGTACACATCCCCTCCATCACAGTGAAGCAGCTTTCCTGCGTGTGTAAATGGCATTTTGAAAGAGATGATGGTCATTGATGGCAAATTTCCCTAGTGGTTTCTGACAAATATGTCCTTGTCCCGATAGGAAACCTATTCCTAAGACTGAAGTCTAACATTCTGCAGGTCCCTTACATTTGCCCAAAGGGGGCCAGGGTAGTGTCAGGGCTGATGGAGGTGTGAGGGACACAGCCATCTGTGCCTCTTCCGCCCTCCCAAACTATAGCAGCCCTGTCTAGCACTACTTAGTATTCTGCCCAGTATTCTTAGAAGGAAAGTAAGCTCTGGCATTCAGGGGTTTTTTGTGTGTGTGGTAAAATACACATAACATAACATTTACCACGTAAATCATTTTTAAGAGTACAGGTCAGTTGCATTAAGTACATTCACATTATTGTGTAACCATCACCACCATCCATCTCCAGAGCTTTTCCATCTTCCCAAAGTGAAACTCTGTACCCATTAAACACTAACTTCCCTTTCCCCTTTATTCCCAGCGCCTGGCAACCACCCTTCTAAATACTTTCTGACTGTGACTTTGACTAGTCTAGGTACCTCATATAAGTGGGATCATATCATATCTGTCATTTTGTGTCTGGCTTATTTCACTTGGTATCTTCATGTTTCATCCATGTTGGAGCATGTGTCAGAATTTCATATTTTTAAGACTGAATAATATTCCATTGTATGTACATACCACATTTTCTTTATTCATTCATTGCTGATAGAAACTTGAGTTGCTTCCACCTTTGGGCTATTGTGAATAATGCTGTATGAACATGAGTGTACAAACACCTGTTCAAGACCCTGCTTTCACTTCTTTTATACCCAGAAGTGGAACTGCTGGATCATATGGTTGTTCTGTGTTTGAATTTTTGAGGAATCATCATACCATTTGGTATTCAGTTTTTTTAAATTAATAAACTTAATGTTTTAGTGCAGTTTTAGGTTGACAGCAAAACTGCAGGGAAAGCACCGTGGGGTCCCACATACCCCTCGCCTCCACATGCATGATATTTTTATAGAGATGCGCTAGGCACTTGGTACCTTGAGCGTTTCGCCCAAGGCTGCAGTGAGAGCTTCAGGCAGGCGGCGCCAGGGCCGGCAGGAGTCTGCAGCTCCAAGTTGCCTGAGGTGTCACAGCAGCCTTCTACCCGTGCTGGCTCGTAGTTGTTAAACTGACTGACTTCAGAGGTCATCCATCAGGAAAACCTGCAGTGTAAACGTGGACACTCACAGACGCCAAAGCAGGAAAGCAGGAGCGAGATTAAGGAGCCTTCGATCCAACCTATTTCTTTTACTTCTTGGTGAAGATCTTCATAAACTGAAGCTTCCCAGAATGCTGTACGGAACAGCCAATTAGGGCTTGAAGGAGATGTTACAGTTGGTAAGGGTAGAGTGATAATAGGTAATTACATCGCTCACAACTCCGTCAGCCCTAATACCAACCCTGTTACCAGCCCTTTGGGCAGCTCCCAGAAGACAGCTCCGGATTAATTCCTTTTAGAACTCCTTCATCACCTCTTGCTTTTCTGGTCTTATTTGTCTGATTTTGTGATTTTTATTTTAAACACACGCAACTTAAATCTATCTCCGGGATTTTGGGCTCCGTTAACGTTTAGGCAATAGATAATGCTCCTTCATTACATATCTGCTTGGGAGTTGCTTTATTAAAAGTGAGATGTGACAGGGTGAGAGAGTGGCATGGACATATATACACTACCAAATGTAAAATAGATAGCTAGTGGGAAGCAGCCGCATAGCACAGGGAGATCAGCTCGGTGCTTTGTGACCACCTAGAGGGGTGGGATGGGGAGGGTGGGAGGGAGGGAGATGCAAGAGGGAAGAGAAATGGGAACATATTGTAATATGTATAACTGATTCACTTTGTTATAAAGCAGAAGCTGACACACCATTGTAAGGCAATTATACTTCAATAAAGATGTTTAAAAAAAAAAAAAAAGTGATTATTCTCAATTTCAGAGAGTTAGAGTAAAAGAACTGTAAGCCCTAAGTGCTACTTTGAATGATAACATTTACCACATTGAAGTAAAATGTTATAGATCACAATACTTATCCACAGATTCAAAATGCCCAGAAATTTCTCAAACATTTCCTGGACAGCATCACTCAGACTACTTTTACACTCACATTGACTCAGTGAAACAAAAGAAAACATGTTGTGTAAAACTCCTACGTTGAAAGCTTAGAAATACACAAAATGCATATAGGTTCACAGGCACATCTGTACATTTGCATGTATGCTCCCGTATACCCTAGTGTGCATTTGTTGAGCCAAACTCTTCTACTTTAGTCTATTAACATGGAATAAATTGTTCTTGTCCTCGGCAGAGAGGTGGCCGGCTTGTTCCAAAGCTAACACAGTAACATGCTGATCTTCCAAATATGTCAGTCCTAAGGACTTAAAACCCCACAAAACCCTGGACTTGCTGGCTTGGACTGTTTATTAGAGGTGCACCTTCCTTCCCATATGTGATTTGTAAATCAAGTCACATTTAAGTGTATGAGAGGAAGGATCATACTGGGATGATACACTTTGAAAGGGAACAATATATTTCCCAGTCCAGGGGGAAAAAGATTTTCTCTTTTGAGTGTGTCTAAAAGCATGATGAGGACACCTGCAAAAGGACCGTAGCTGTCATTTTAGCCTGTTAACAGCACTGTTAGTTAACCCTGTTGAAAGCCAAGGGCAAAGAGTGGCTGGTACTCACGCCTCTGGAGTCGAGCTGGCACAGAATAATGACATCTACTTGGCTGGACTTTCAAAGGTGACAGTGCTGAGGAGACCTTAACATTCTCTCTTCTGAGAGATGAGTCCATGTATTAAGTAAAGCACCACTATCTTAATTTAGTGATGTTTCATACACTTTTCTACCTTTATCATGCCTCCTTTCAGTCACACTTGAGTTAAAGCAGTGATTCTCAAAGTGGGGTCCCTGGACCAGCTGCATCAGCATTGCCTGGAAACTTGTTAGAAAAGCCAATTTCCAGACCTACCCCTCCAACCCCACGTCTCCTGAATCCGGTAGTCTGGGCACGAGGCCCAGCAAGCTGGACTTTAACAAGCCCTCCAGGTGATGCTGAAGCAAGCTTATGTGTAAGATCCACTGAGTTAGGGAACCACCAATATGCAGATTCTAACCCCGTTCCCTTCCTCAATTACAGTTCTCAAGACACCTTGTTATTATCATCTCAGAAAATTCTTAGCCTTGTTTGGTTGGAGGAAAGAAACCTTAGTCAAAACTTACATGTAATTTTTCCAGGTCCCGTGCTGGCTTCAAGTCTTAGGATGCAGGGAACCGGGCGAAGGGAGAGAAGAGAAGGCTACGGCAATCCATTCAGACATGGACCCCAAAGCTCTGTGGGGCAACCTTGTGACAGGTCAGCGAGTGTCCACCTGATCGGGGAAGAAGACTGTCCATTAGTAGAGGAAACCTTGCATGTTAACATCGTCCCCTTTCCCCTGCTATCACACTATACCCCATCCCTTCCCCTGCTTTCATGACCTCTAACTTACGGTGTGCCTCTGGACCGGTCCATCTAAACAGAATACGATAAAATAATCCAGGTATCAATGCTGGGGCTCACCCCAGGGGGAAGCACAGCCCTCACCGGGTGCTCTCCTGAACCCCAAGGCAGCTTGGACATAGGTCAATGTCCAATCAGTTATCTCTCTATTTAATCGCATGAATGTTTTCTTTCAACAAATCACAACACCTTGATTCAAAAGACACACGTGTGGGACTTCCCTGGTGGCACAGTGGTTAAGAATCTGCCTGCCAATGCGGGGGACATGGGTTCGAGCCCTGGTCCAGGAAGATCCCACATGCCGTGGAGCAACTAAGCCCGTGCGCCACAACTACTGAGCCCGTGTGCCACAACTACTGAAGCCCACGTGCCCTAGAGCCCGAGTGCTGCAACTACTGAGCCCACGCACTGCAACTACTGAAGCCCACGCATCTAGAACTCATGCTCCGCCATAACAGAAGCCACCACAATGAGAAGTCCGCGCACCACAACGAAGAGTAGCCCCCTCTCGCCACAACTAGAGAAAGCCCCTGTGCATCAACAAAGACCCAACGCTGCCAAAAATAAATAAATAAATAAATTTATATATTAAAAAAAAACACATGGTTATATTAACAAGAAGATACAGGAAGCAAATGACAAATTCGAGAATTCTGATTGAAATGAGATGATTCTCTGATGCCTTGAATATGTTTTTGAAAAAATTAATAGTACTTATTTTTTCCTGAGGATGAATTAATCCATGCTTATTACAGAACATCTGAAAGATTTACGGAAAAGAAGAAAAAATAAACATCAACTGTAACCTTGACACTGATAAATCATTCATGATATTTTGTTGTATAGGTCCACCACCCCTTAAATGAAACTCCTGGGCCAGATACACTTCAGAGTTCAGAACTGCTTGGATATTAAAGAGTATTACAATGCTAAACTACCATTTATTACATGATGCCCCACTGGAATCTGGAGCAGGACCCCATAATCAAACCCATTAAAAATCTCTGCAGCAAAATAAATGCATATTCTTATTTAGTCAGATAAAATAGAGCCTCACATTAGTTCAGATCAGATTTTTCTACCAAAGAAGTCACCAAGAGACCTTTGTGATTTTTGACCCAAAAGGATTCAGAATTGGGGATAAGGGATTGTGGATCAGTATTCTTTTCAGATACACAAAAACAGTCAGAGTTTTGTTTCTACTTTTTAATTCAATATTTTATGAATGTGAGCAATTCCCCAAGTTATTAAAAATTCTTCAGAAACATGCTTTTCAATGTCTACGTAATATTACACCCCGTAGAAAAGGGTTTTGTTTATTTCATTATTTCTCTCATTTTTGGAATTACATATTGTTTTCTTTTTTTTGTTACTGCAAATAACACTTTGAAAGACATATCTGAATATCAGATTGTTTGAATTTCTGACTATTTTCCTAGGTAGAGTCCTAGAAAAAGAATTATAGGGTCAAATGAGCTTTAAGGGTCTTGATGACTTTTCAGAAAAGCTGTACCAATTTACACTCCTGCCACAGCATGAGTGTTTGTTTAATTTATTTAACTACCCACTTTATCGCAGACACAGAAAAAATGCACTTGCTCATCACACACCTTAACAAAGTTCTAATCAGGGACAACCAAACTTTGGTTGTATTTTTGTTCTTCTTATGCAGAAGACAGTGAAGAGATCACTGTTTCCACATAAGAGAGAAATGGGAATAAGGTTAAGTTTACCAGCAAGTTGCCCTCATTAGACCAGACTGAGTCAGATCTGGGCAAGGGAGGAGTTGCCCCTTGTCCGTAGGGTCCTCACTTGGAAAAGGGTGAGGGGGAGTATGGAAGTAATCCGCACATCATCATGAGAGGAGAAACAATCATTTTTATTTGTGCGCTGATAAATTCTGTTTCTGGAAGACTGAGGCCTTGTGTTTCCCTTCCATTTGGTGTTTTCCTATTTTTTGGACATTTGGCTGCTCCTCAGCATGGCCATCAGAGAGCAGAAAGAGATGTGAAGACCAAATCAGACAAGCCCATAATAACGGCTAACCCTCCCGAGTGCTTATTACGATGTGTCAACTCTGGTGCCGGGTGCCTTGCGTGCATTATCTCATGTAATGCTGAGTGCATGGGTACAGACACTGGTGGCGGTGAAGTTCAAAAGTACGTCCTTGCTCATCAATCCTCTTTCTACCCTAGTAAGTCTGGAGGAATTAAACGTTTGCAATCTCAAAGATCTCTTCAAGCCTAGTGTCTTGAACGACTCCAAGATAATCCTAAGACTCAGTGACTCTAAGTTTGGCTATAAATCACAAATGTTATACCCTTACGCCTTTTTTTTTTTTTTTTTTTTTGTCAGCACCTCCAACAGTATCTTCACGAAGCAGGGAGAATGGCATAAATAAAATCCAAGAAAATTCTAGATAATCGTAAACACTTCGAAGGTCCTATATGGACAGGAGAGAGGCTGTATCTCAGAGTACAATGGAGAGTTGAGAGTCTGTTATATGTAACACGGAGAAGAATGAGGACACATACATAATATATACTTTAAAAACAACCAAAGGAGCTTCCCTGGTGGCGCAGTGATTGAGAGTCTGCCTGCCGATGCAGGGGACACGGGTTCGAGCCCTGGGCTGGGAGGATCCCACATGCCGCGGAGTAACTAAGCCTGTGCGCAACAACTACTGAGCCTGCGCGTCTGGAGCCTGTGCTCCGCACTGGGAGAGGCGGCGATAGTGAGAGGCCCGCGCACCGCGATGAAGAGCGGCCCCCGCTCGCCGCAACTGGAGAAAGACCTCGCACAGAAACGAAGACCCAACACAGCCAAAAATAAAATAAATAAATAAATAAATTTATAAAAACAACCAAACATACAAACACGTTGTTCCCAAATGTGACTACAAATTACTAATGCTAAATCAGGGTTCACAAGCCCAAGTTCCTTTCCATTTATAGCTTTTTCTAATAAAGTTTCTTGCTCTCTTCCCTTTACATATTTAACCTTACAGGATAATTGATGTAGAGAAGGCCACAATTTTCATACACTAATAAAAGAAAATCGAAGAGAGATTTTTTTGTGATATGGAATGAAATAACCCCACTCTTTCCCTTATCTAGAAACTCAGTTTTGCATAGTTTGGTATATACTATAAAATGGCAGCAGTTCACAGAGAGAAAAAGAGAGGGGGAAAATTAATTTTATTTTGGGAGTGAGTTAAATTTATCTTCTCAACAATCTTCTCTAGAACTAAGGGGTGTTTCTATCAAATCTATCAAAAGACCAAGGATGTATCAAGAAGTGGACCATTTCCTCCACTGTGGCTTCTCTTTATACTTAAAATAGCATTCTCCTGATAATTAGGTGTCAAGTGGGTGGAATGGCTTCTAAGTGATTTTTCTTTGCCACAAATGGATACATGGTTAATTTTCTCAGTACACCAGGCCTATAGGGTGTGAAAAATAAGGTGGTGATAGAGGAAATGACCACTGACCCTCAAAGAAAGAACATAGTTTGTATTTTCCAAAGGGCCTAATTACTTGGGGAGGGGGGGGAATAAAAAAAAAAAATAAACCACCACTAATGACAGAAATGATTACCAGAAGCTCTTTAGCTACTCAAACTGCAAAACTAGCATTTTTAAAGCTAATTACAAATTTGGATTCTCTCATTTAAAAAATATACTTTGAAGCAGCCCACTTCTGTTTTAGTGCTGAACCAAAGTCTGTGCAATTGGCACATTATCAAAGTAAAAAAAAAAAAAAAAGCGTTGCTTGAACAAAATTACACTTTCAATGTCACTAAATCTTGAACTGCAAAATACCACAAGCTAAAAACTAGTAATGCCATGTGGTTATGTTATCTTACATTTACAAGAGAGTTTATAGTTTCCTAAGCCCTAAGAGACTCAGACCGCGGCCACCCACAGGAGCTTTGCTATCAAGGTCAGGTCATTCACTGCCTCTGAGCTCGACACCTTTCACAGGTTCCTGTGAGGATCAAATGAGAATGCAATCAAGAGAGTTCTTGCGAACTCTTAAGACATATATAACATGTTGGGTATCATTATTCTTTTTACTAACAGCTTTGTGAGGCATAAAGATACAAATCCCCATTTCACAGTTAAGGAAACTGACAACAGGAAGACAGAGCAAAAATCAAAAAACAAAAAAACAAAAAACTGAGTTAGGAGAGTTTTATATCTGAAATGGCCACAAACTAGCTGAGTGACTCTCTGGACTTGATTTCTTCAGTAAAATGAGGGAGTTGGGTGAGATGCTTTTAAAAGGCTTCTTGAGACTAATGGTTCTGTGATCTGCGACTTGGCCATGGTAGTGATGGGGCAGCTTTAACAACGACTCTTAGGAAGCAGTCTCTCCTGGAGGTCAAGGTCAGCACTTAACCAATCTGCAGTGCTGGGGCAGGGTCCTTGAGCAGCCTCCCATGCCTGCGGATGGGCCATGCATTAACTAACTCATTTTGCTGGATCAAGGGGAGGTTGGGGGCATCCTAGGCCAATAGCCAGGGCCTCTGGGGCATACGAAGGAGGTTCCGGAAGAGCTTGACACAGCAGCTCTTTAGTTACTGGTACAAATATTTCACAATTCTAACAACTAGTGTAGCCAAATAAGTGTAGACCACTGGAATGTCGGTCTGGCTAACAGTCCCAAAGAGATGGCCACCTCTGCGGGCCACCCACCTTTCCTGACTGAGCTCCTACAGTGTTGGAGGAGAGATCTAAAAGGGTTACTTTTTGTCGTATGAGTGCACGTCACGGTCGCGTGAGAATCTCACTTCAAAAGGACTGGGGCCACTAACTTCTGCTTCTACTAATGATACTCTACCAGGCTGTCTAATACAACTTCCTGTAATGCAGAAAATGTTCAATATCTGTGATGTCCAAAATGGTAGCCATCAGCCACATGTGGCTATGGAGAACTTAAAATGTTCCTAGTGAGACTGAAGAACTGAATTTTTAATTTTAATCGATTTAAATTAGTGTACATTTAAATAGGCACACGTGGTTAGTGGGTACCTTATTGAATGGTGCAGCTGTAGGCTGCTTCACATACTAGTTTTCTTGGCTGTATTTTGGACCCCAGAAGCTCAGAGGACAATACATAATCATCTCTTCAACAAGCATTTACTGACCTCCTGGGTGCTGGGCACCATTCAGGTATCTCAGAACAATGGTGAATAAGACCGCCATGGACACTTCCTGCTCTCATGGTTTTTCTCAGCTACACTGATTTCCGAAGACCTCACAAAATCTTGAAGTGGTTCACCAGACTGTGCTTAGGAAAAGGTGGGTGAGGAGATATGGTAATGCTACACTAAGCATGAAAGCACTGCTTTTTCATTTCTTCATATTTACTGTTAGGAAAACTGGGGGAAAGTTTAAAAAAGAGATATCTGAATGGTTACTATTCATTCACTTACAAGTAAAGTAACATATCCCAGATAAGGGAAATCATCTGTAAGTAATTCCCTCTTGCACAAACTTAAATTTACTTAAAAGAAAAAGTCAGTGGGACCTGCATTCTTAAGCTAAGAAAAAGTAAATGGTATTTAATTACAGCAACAGTCATAAAAAATACAGGTGGGTCTCTCCATCTGCAAGCAGTGGGCAAGGGAACGTTTATACCAATTAGCTGTGAAATGATCAGGTTTTCCAGATCATCATCAGCCTTACTTACACTTCTTGTATAAGTAAGGCTGATTGCATTCTTTAGCCCTACAACTCAACTCTTAGCTAAGATTTTCACAGTGGCTTGAATGGGATTTGATGAGCAAAGCCCCCTTAGCTTTTCCCCAGGAAACTACAGGTGGAGGTATTTTTATCTACATCACAAATCGAACACCAGCAACATTATTTCTAAGAAACAGAAAAGTGGTTTGGTTTATTGGTTTTCCGATTTCCAGTATTGCTTCCTGTATCCTGTTGTCAATTCTCTCCTGTCCTGATCACCTTTTCCTACCTTACTCGGATTTAGACTGATAATAAGAAAGCAAGACAAAATATTCAGAATTGTTTTATGCTTTTGTTTGAACCTGAATCCAGGTTTGCCAAAATTTACGAGGACAGGGATATCACACGCCGGGAAACAGTGTTTTTAAGCTAATTGTCTCCATTGTGTTTATATTATTTCACTTGAGGTGAAAGAATCACCAAGCAAAATAACCTGATTTTCTCAGCATCCCAATGGGGTTGTACTTGGATGACACCATTGGGCCAATCTGACTTTTGAGCTTTAAAATGCCGCTCTGGTCCTCTGTGCAAAGTCACACTATTGGTTTTTAGGGCTAACAAATAACTATTGTACATATACACAGACATACACACATTCCATCACTTTTTCCCTCTGGATTGAGTAGAACGAGAAATTACAGTGGTCAGAAAACAAGAGTTCAAAACTTAGTTCTAAAATTACAAATTGCATTTCGAGACTACCATCTGCTGGAAAAGGTCAAATCTCAAATGTTCTGCTGGTCTCATGCTGTATAAAAATATTACTAAAAACTTGGTGACAGCTTTAGCAATAAACATGCTAACTTGTGAGTGGCCTTGGAGTCCTTATTCATATTCAGAAGCACTAAATTGAGTAGGCACACACCATTTTATGACCAGAAGGGCTTTAAAAAGAAAAGGGTCCATTGACGTTAATTTTTTGGAAACTACAGAGATGAGGGTTTTTTTTTAAATCTACATTTCACACAGAATTTCAACAGTCAGTTGTATGAGGCAGAAGACCTTTGAATCATAGATCTTGTGGCTTTTGTGTTTTGTTCTACTAGCATGGGAAGGTGATGTGAGGAAATGTGCTTTTTTTTTTTGCTGCAACAGAGAAAGAACTGGGGAGCAGCCATTTCAGAAAGGATGGAGGAAATTAATTAAGATAAAACATTTCTGAAAGTTTCCACTTACACATTTCAGATGCTGGGACCAAGTTACTCTAGTTGGAGAACCCCAGCTAGAAAATTCACTTCTTTGATACTCAAGGTATTTACGTTCCCAAAATATAGTGGAGAGCTCGTTCAGATTCCCACCCCTCCCTAAGAGGATGGTGCAATCAGAACAACTTGCCATTGACAATTCTGAAACGAAGCTAAAAAGAAACAAGTGTTGAAAATACACAACCTGATACCAAAGGGGAAACGGAGGGAGGGATAAATTAGGAGTTTGGGATTAACATATACACACTACTATTTATAAAATAGATAACCAGCCAGGACCTACTATAGCACAGGGAACTATACTCCATATTCTGTAATAACCTGTAAGGGAAGAGAATCTGAAAAGAATAGCGCTGAATCACTTTGTTGTACACTTGAAACTAACACAACATTATAAATCAACTATACTTCAATAAAAAAGAAAATACACAACCTGAAATAATTTGGGGGTTTCTGTAGGTTTTATAAGGTAAAAAAAAATGGAATACTGGCCTGTATTTATGCATAGTAATACTAATACTTTCCATTGACTCAAAACTTGCACGTGCCAGGAACTGTGCTAGGAGTTTTCGGGTATTATTAGCACACCCGGTGGATGAGAGAACCATGGCTCAGAGAGGCAATGTGCCTTGCCCAAGGTCACATTGGAGGAGATGAGAGGGGATGATATGTAATCTTTATCCATGCCCATCTGACCCTAAAGGCCACCCCTATCCTATGCAACACTGCCATCACTACACTTTGGGGAGACTACATCCCTCTCCCCAAAGGAAACATGACTGCTTTTCCATGTGCTACCAGTAAAATGTCAAAGTAAAGTGACAAAGCCGCAGGTCCTTTAGCAATTTAATTATTTGTGCATAAAGTTGACTAGCTTGTTAGCACTAAAATGGTTATATTTCATGAAGCATATTAGAATTAAAAATTTTTTCTATTGCAGTTTCTTAAAAATACTATCAGGTATCTTATTTAAAAATGACCCAGATCATTCTCTCCAGGTGAATTATAAGCATAGGATACCTGTCCTCTGTCATGAGACACAGCAGTGAAAACACTGTATCTCGTATCTCGCTCTGGGTCCCAGTCTTTGAAGGGCAGCACCACCCTGGCAATGCCCAAACAGAAACCACCCAAAGCAGATTCTGATGTGGCATTTAGGGCTCATGTACCATATTTTCCGTCCTTAGGTCAAAGACCATCTATGAAATCAGGCAGTCAGTGACTAAGTTCATCTGCAGGAGTGGAGATGGGCGTGTGTGTAGGGGCTGCCCGTCAATTAGTAAAGGGCAGTTTCTTGAGAACTCGGATGGGCATCAAGGAAACCACAAACAAAACGAAAAGACAACTCACAGAATGGGAGAAAATATTTGCAAATGATGTGACTGACAAGGGGTTAATATCCAAAATTTACAAACAGCTCATGCAGCTCAATATCAAAAAAACTAACAACCCAATCAAAAAATGGGCAGAAGACCTAAACAGACATTTTTGCAAGGAAGATATACAGATGGCCAAGAGGCACACGAAAAGATGCCCAACATTGTTAATTATTAGAGAAATGCAAATCAAAGCTACAATGAGATACCATCTCACACCAGTCAGAATGGCCATCAACAAAAAGTCTACAAACAATAAATGCTGGAGAGGGTGTGGAGAAAAGGGAACCCTCATACACTGTTGGTGGGAATGTAAATTGGTGCAGCCACTATGGAGAACAGTATGGAGGTTCCTTAAAAAACTAAAAATAGAGCTACCATATGATCCATCAATCCCACTCCTGGGCATGTATCCAGAGAAAACCATGGTTCGAAAGGATACATGCACCCCAATGTTCACTGCAGAGCTGTTTACAATAGCCAAGACATGGAAGCAACCTAAATGTCCATCGACAAAGAAATGGATAAAGAAGGTGTGGTACATATATACAATGGAATATTACTCAGCCATTAAAAAGAATGAAATAATGCCATTTCCAGCAAACATGGATGGACCTGGAGATTATGATAATCTCCTAAGTGAAGTAAGTCAAAGACAAATGTCATATGCTATCACTTATATGCGGAATCTAAAAAAAATGATACAAATGAACTTTTTACAGGACAGAAGCAGACTTACAGATATTGAAAACAAACTTACGGTTACCAAAGGGGAAAGGTGGCGGGGAGGGATAAATTGGGAGTCTGGGATTGACATGTACACACTACTATATTTAAAGCAGATAACCAACAAGGACCTACTGTAGAGCACAGGAAACTCTGCTCAATATTCAGTAATAACCTAAATGGGAGAAGAATTTGAAAAAGAATAGATACATGTATACGTATAACTGAAGCATTTTGCTGTACAGCTGAAACTAACACAACATTGTTAATCCACTATACTCCAATATAAAATAAAAATTTTTTTAAAAAGGAAAAATAAATAATGCCTTGACTCTTCCCAGGTTCAACACTTGGTCTGGGCTTTTGAGGGATCTCTGCCTCTTTCATCCCATCTGAGAGCTTTGCTTCTGCCTGTGCTTCACCTATCAGCTAGCAAAACCTGTAAATTCCTCCCTGTGTGGGGAGCTGCCAGCCTCATCTGCAGGAGCAGGTGCCCCTTGACTTACAGGTCGTACAGGTATGGGTGCCAAGCGGGTCTCATGCAAGGCAAGGTGCCGCTGGGTCATTCCCACGTGAGGCAGGCGGGGTCCACACAGAGCTGACTGCTGCCTCAGGGGAGAGGGCTGCAAGTCTGGCCGAGGACCCTTAAGACAGGACATGCACGTGGTGTCTAAGAAGAGTGATGCACCCTTTCAGGAAAAGCCACTACCCTTGACCCAGCTGTTCCAGCCAAAAACCTTTGATTTTCTTCTCTCCCCTCATTTCTAGCAACTATTCCATCGGCAAGCGCTTTGACTCTAACTTCAAACTATATCTCAAATCTGTCAACTCCTCTCCATCTCTGCTGCCATCAGCATCACTTCTCACCTGGCCCACTGCTACTGCCATGGTAACTGGCCTCTCTGTGTTCAATCCACACTCCCCCCCCCAACCCCGCTCCCAGGCATCGAGGGTCCCCAAGACAATCCCAGGTCGGGTGATTCACTAGGAGACTCACAGGACTCAGCATAGAGTCGTTCCCATGGCAACGGTTTATGACAGCTGTCTGCTCCCAGCTCGAACCCTGACTGGGCTCTGGCCACACAGCCGCCCTCTCCCCCCCAAGACTCTCCTTCCCCAGGCTCTGCTTCCTGCCCTTGCTTCCTTACATGACAAACTCAGCTTCTCTCTCTGGATTTACAGGCTCCTATTCCTGCCACCATCGGCCTTGTATAAAAATCAACTGGGCTTAATCCTGCTGTGGTCACATACCCTTCGGAGGCTCTTGGGCCGTGGCCCTGAATCCCACTGTGCCGACTCCAGCCTTGCTCAGTCCCCAGCCCAGCCTGACATCCACCGCCCAGCTCCCCGTCCCAGCCCTCTGACTCGGGCCACCTCAGTCCTTCCCCCTTCTCTGCCCACTTCCCAGCTCAGGGCAGATTCTTGGCAGGATAAGGAAGAGAAAGAATGGGGAGCGGAGGAGAGTGAAAGTCAGAAGCGGCGGAAGCTGCTGTGTGTACACAAGGGCACTACATTTGTCCATAGGGATTTTATACTCTTCTGCAGACCTTAAAAAAAATTTTTTTTTTCAGAAACCACAGATCAGCAGAACTGCAAGGGACCTTGGAGATTGCCGAATCCAACCTCTTCATTTTACTAATTAGGAAACTGAGGTGTGAGGAGAGGAAGGAAAGAAGGAGAAGGCAGCATTTACTGAGGTCTCATCATCGGCTCTGGATACAAGGTCGCAGGTCACACAGCCAGCGAGCGGCAGAGTTGGGACCACACAGCACTTGAATGAGCATTTTCATCCCACACAAGTTTTGCCTGTTACTTACATATTCATATCATATGCAGGAAAGGGCTTGACATTTAACATATAAAGATACTTGGAATTCCCATCTCAAAAGGCAAATGGTTTTTCCCTCTGTATTATCCAATACAGTTTTTTATTGTGGTAAAATATGCAAAACATAAAATGGACCATTTTAAACATCTTTAAGTGTACAGTTCAGTGGAATTAAGAACACTCATCTTGTGCAACCATCATCACTACCCATCCAATACATTTTTTTGATAATAAAATTTTATTTTATTTTTTTTATATATTCTTTAAAAAAATTTTTTTTATTGTAGTGGCTTTTCCAATACATTCTTAAGTGAGTATTTTCTGAATAGTAAATTCAAAGTAACATTGAAGGACACCAAAAAAAAAGAAGTTTGAAGGAAAAGACAAGTGGAAAATAAACTTTTGGGGGGTTACATTTCATCCAACAAAACCTTTCATACACGAGGTCTCCTGTGACATATTTTTCATTATTCTCCTAGTCTTGAAATCAGAACTGTGAGAATGCTGGTCACCAGGTGAAAAGGCAGCTTTTGTCGCTTCTCTAGGACCTACACTAGTTGTATGCGGTTACAAAAATGTTACACAACCCACGACATCAAGGCCTTCCACGCCTCCTCCCTAAAAAGACAAATAAAACAGTATTTCTTGGAAAGATAGGCATTTAGCAATGCACTGTATCTAGATGGAGCTGTCTCTGCCACTGGCGTCTGCTTCTAAGGGTTCAAAAGTGTTGGCTCAAAGCACAAAGAACGTCCCTTAGCTATTCATCATTTAGTTCAACTCCACAATGTATTTACCGAGATTTCTTTTTTTTTTTTTCCGCCGTCCCTTCTTGGTTTAATGAGCTCAAATATACCAACATCCTGCCTTACCTAATCCCCTAACAAGTTCCATCAAATGCCAGGACAGAATCACACAGCACTGCAGGCACTAAGATCATTCGCTAAGAATTCATTTTTATTCCAAAAACTAGGAGCGCCAGACCATCCAACACAATCTATCACACAGCCAGAAAATGAGCCTGGCACTTTAAGAGAAACATCTAAATTAATTTTTTTAAACCTTTCTCCCATCGTAGGCTCTTTAACAACCTAATAACTCTCTCCTCAGAAAAAGATGAACAAATAAACACAAAGCCTTTCCACATAATGGGAAGGGTTCAAGGGCCCTTTGAAGCCTAAGACTCCATGGGGGGAACCCAGGTTAAAATCCTCTGCTGTAAATGAACTCCAACAAGAGTTCCCTCTGTGCATGCGTTTCTCTACTGGATCCTGGTCCCTGGAGCATCCCAGGGTGACTTCCTCTGGTGACCCTTTAGTCTCTGGATGAGGAATGACCTTTCTTGTTTTAGCTTCAGGAACATCCCCACCTGACTTCTGGTCAGAGTTACTGTGAACATGGCTGCGCTTCTCCCAAGCCAGCCGGCCGCTCCGGGAATACTCGAACTCTCCCCAGTCTCTTTCGAACTTGCCTTACCCAGACGGTCTTGGGTTCTGTTCTTTGATTTGCTGTCATGGATCCTGCTGCCCCCTCTCTATCCCTTGTCACTTTCCTTCTTGGCCCTTTGTGCACTCTTGTAATTTAAAAAATTAAACTTGATTTTCTTTCTTTACCATAAAAGTAACAACCTCTATTTTGTATTTAATTTCTTTGCTTTCCCTCCAAAAGCACCCTTCTACCTTTCATCCCTTTGCCCCTTGGGATTAATCTGCCCAACACTGTAAATCAACTATACTTCACTTTAAAAAATTAGCCTGTCTATTGTAAATAGTGCTGCAATGAACATTGGGGTGCATGTTATCTTTTTGAATTACGGTTTTCTCCGGGTACATGCCCAGGAGTGGACTGCTAGCATGGAAGCAACCTAAATGTCCATCAACAGAGGAATGGATAAAGAAGATGTGGTACATATATACAATGCAATATTACTCAGCCATAAAAAAGAACAAAATAATGCCAATGGTAGCAACATGGATGGACCTAGAGGCTGTCACACTGAGTGAAGTAAGTCAGACAGAGAAAGACAAATATCATATGATATCACTTATATGTGGAATCTAAAAAAAAAAAAAGGGGCACAAATGAACTTAATAACAAAACAGAAGTATAGTCACAGATGTAGACAACAAACTTATGGTTACCAGGGGATAAGGAGGGGGGGAGGGATAAATTGGGAGACTGGGACTGACATATACACACTACTATATATAAAATAGATAACTAGTAAGAACCTCTTGTATAGCACAGGAAACTCTACTCAATACTCGGTAATGGCCTATATGGGAAAAGAATCTAAAAAAAAGGAAGAGTGGATATATGTATATGTATAACTGATTCACTTTGCTGTACACCTGAAACTAATACAACACTGTAAATCAATTATACTCCAATAAAAATTTTAAAAAATTAGCCTGTCAATTTTTACAAAAAACTAGCTGGGATTTTGACAGGGCTTGTGTTGAATATGTATGTATTATCAGTTTGGTGGTATTCCCATCTTAACAATAGCAAGCCTTCTGATCTATGAACATTGGCTGTCTTTCCATTTCATTTAAGGTCTTCTTAATTTCTTTCTATAGTGTTCTGTAGTTTTCAGTGTATAAGTCTTGCACTTCTTTTGTTAAATTTGAGTGTTTCATTCCCTTTGATGCTGTTGTAAATAGAGCTGTTTTCTTAATTTTATTTTCAGAGTGTTTCATGGCTAGTGTGTAGAAATAAAATTGATTTTTGTACATGGATCTTTTATCCTACAACCTTTTATCCTACAATCCTAAACTTGTTTGTTAGTTCTAATAATTGTTTGTGCGTTTTGCTGTGTTTGTGGATGCCAGCCTTAAGTATTTTAAAGCATTCTAAAGCACAGGTAGACCGCAGCACATAAACCCAGCACTGAAATTGCACTGCAGATACCAAGAGCCCACACTACTCGTCCCTCCTCCCTAGGCACTGGGTGACGCTCCTGCTTTGGGGCCATAGTCTTAGTGGCATTCCTACTCTTGCTGACAGCCATACAATGATTTGGAGAGACATGTTTCTGGGACTCCAGGATGCACGGTGAAACATAAACCTATTTCCCACAGAAGTGGTGTTATAAAGACAAGTCAAGTCCTCAGCCTATCCTCTGGGGTCTACTTAAGTGGGCATCACTAGGTAAGGATGCCACCAGGTCTGGCTTCACCATTCCCAGAGTAACAGAATTTAAAGTTTCGTTTCTATAGGAAGCCACATCCTAAAGGAGTTTTGAATGAACCTTTACAAAAGAACCTTCCTATCAGCAGAGACTTCTTATGGGTTTTCACACAGACACATCTATCTATACACCTTTCCACTTCAGGACAGATTCCCAACGTACATTACTTTGAGGGACAGCGGTGGTTATTTCCACAAAAAACTGCTAAACTTGACACAAATTATAATTTTATTCTTTAGTAGACTATATTTTGCTTCAGGTTTAAAAACTGATTTCCAGCCAGCCAGCAGTCAGAGAACTACTTTGCATCTTGATCCATGAGTCACTGATTTAAGCATGCATTTGCCCAGAATACCCAGGCATGTGAAAGGATCAAAATATCACACTTTGATTGATTCAGAAAGTTATTTCCTACCATCACGCAGTCTGAGAGTTTCTATGCTGTGTCTGACTAATTGGGGAGGTTTAGGAGCTGAGAGCCAGGAGTCACTGTGCAGAAGACCTTGTTTCTTTTCTGGGCACCAAGATCCCAGGGAGTGAACCGGTTCTCCGTGGCAAAGTGTATCCGCATGACGCTCATCTGAGCACGATGTGGGTATCATCTTTTGAAGGGATCCTGGTTATTTCGGTTTGACAAAAATCGAGAAACATTTTAGAAAGAAAATCGGATTTGTGTGTAAATGAAGAATATTCCTGAAAAGAAACTCTGTTACGAAACTGAAATCTGGAGACCGCGGTGGTGCTAAGTTGAGTCATCAGTTCCCTTTACACCCTAATAATCGACGGCACTTTGATCACAATGACTGCTCTGGGTGATGTTTTTGTGTTTGCTTTTTTAAGTACTTCCTTGTGTAAACAGGTTGTCTTACAATCATCTTGCAAACATGTTTACATTTGGGGGATCATGGAGAACATCTGTTAGAAACAGATTTCACGCTTTTCTGTCAACTCAGGGAAATCCGAATCATGTTTCTTGGTAATATAAAAAAGCTCTTGGAGAGTTAAATGAAGTTCTACGGGAAGGGGGTGTTATGGAATATTTTGATCGCTCTTCGTATATGTACTTAGAAACTTGTCCTGAAAACAACCATTTGAAATAGTTCGAAACAGGTATTAATTATTATTTGTGGTTGTAGATGGGGACAAGGAGGTATGGAGAGGTTAAGTGGCTTGGTCAGTGACTGAGAAAGTGGCCAAAGTGGGAACCACACACCCCGCAGGGCTTTTGATTGACAATCTTCAGGTATCAAGGGGCCTGTGATTTTATTTCCACAAAGTGTTCCGATTCCTTGCAATTTTATTAAAGTCATTTATTCTGGAGAGGGCAAGAGGAGGGGCTGAGTGATGGACTCCAAACAAGGGCAGTCTTTTTAAAAATTTATTTTATTGAAGTATAGTTGATTTACAAGGTTGTGTTAATTTCTGCTGTACAGCAAAGTGATTCAGTTATACATATATATCCACTCTTTTTCATATTCTTTTCCATTCTGGTTTATCACAGGATATTGAATATAGTTTGCTGTGCTCTACAGTAGGACCTTGCTATTTATCCATCCTATATATAATAGTTTGCATATGCTAATCCCAAACTCCCAATCCGTCCCTCCCCCTCCCCCCTCCCCCTGGCAACCACAAGTCTGTTCCCTATGTTTGTGAGTCTGTTAACAAGAGCAGTTTTCAAATCCGGGTCCCGAGTTAGAGATCTAGGTGTGTGTGGAGAGGAAGGGCATGCAGAGGGGAACAGGAACAAAGCTCAGAGGAGAAGCTGGACACACAAGACTTCAGGCAAAACGCTTTACTGAAACCTCAGTACTGAGCCTGTGCCTGCCACGCCCGGAAGCACGATGTCCCTCTCAGAGGTACACCAACTTGCTCTGGCCCTAGGCAGGAGCTGCCTCCATGTGGAGGGAAATTACTGCCATCAGGAGGGAACAGAGACGCAGCAGGTTCCACAGCGCTGCCGCATGGGCAGCACAACCCCAAAAGCCAGGCCAAGGTACCCCTGCCCTTGACCCTGCCTTGAACTCATGACCCCCTCCGCCCCTTCAGTGCCTCAGAGGTCCCCACCCAAGTGAGCTCCCAGCGTCACTGCAGGACTTTTACCTCAGTCTGTCCTCTTTAGAGTGAGCTACTCCACCTGTATGGTGACTGAACAGCCAAGTGGCAGCTGTTTAAGGAGATGTGGCTGTACCTTGGCTGCATGGCCTGGGTGGGGGGAGGGGCCCTGTGCATGCATCCAGGCCCCTGTAGAGCGGGAGGAGTTGGGGGATGGGAGGACAAGGGGCAGCAAAGAAGGGCAGGGTGTCCACCGGCTTTCCCTGAACCACCATGCTCCAGCTGGGAGCTCCAAGGAGCCTGTGAATTCTAAACTCAAAGGCAGCCTTCTGAAAGGTCACTGAGTCATGGTAGAGGATAGAACGTATTTCATACAACCAGTCTGTTAGCTTCATTTACAACGTTTTAATATTTAAACATATGGCACGTGAGCTTCAATTGTGCCCTTGTCCCACGCCGTACAAAGGTTAGGGCCAGGCCTCCCGGGGGGTCATCAAGATCAGGACTGTGTAGCCTGTAGACGGGCACTTGGGGATTATGCACTCTGATGCTGCAGACCCTGACCCTCTGGGTGAGGAAGCTGAGGTGGCTGTAAGGGGCTTTCAGAATATCAAGGTGCTTACGCAACAAAGGTTTCCTTCACTGTTGTTTTGGGGAGACTATGTGCAAAGTGGGTAGCTAAATCTTTGCCCATCTAGCTGCTCTGCAGCCAAACACATCAGGGTCTTGCTATGGGCTAACTGAGAAAAACTTCATTTTTTTAAAAAAAAAATCACCCAATTCTTTCATCTCTTGTGGTTTCTTTCTTCCATACTTTGCAATAATACATTTACCAGCAGCTAGTTTAACAACTTGATGGTACCAGTGGGAACCAACCCAACAGCAGTTAGACACACCAAGGAAGGACCAAGTGTAGCCAGGCAAAGAAAAATACCAATGAATGTTAGGCTGAACTGTGAGAAATAATTCAGTAGCTGTACATCAAATGCATAAATATGATTCATTTTTAAAGGCCCATACATGTTACACCCACTTTCAGGAGTTTCCCAAAGTAATTTAAAACTATTTGATGTTGCTTCCTGTTTTTCAGTCCTTCTATCTGTTGATGGGGGTGGCAATTCTACTGTTACCAACTGAACGAGAAGAAAAGTGAAGGATGGGGCAAGTTTCCTAGTTTTAGTCATCAAAATCTGCTTTAAAAGACCCCAGTTTTAGATTTTAAATTTCCAAATTTGGGGCTGTAAGCTTCAAAGTCTAAGATTTATCCTGTATTATAACCCTAGATTGCACCAACATTTTCGCTTCATGAACTTACATCAACTTTGGGCTTCCTGCTCTCTCCAAAGCTTCCTACTAAAGCACCCAATCTTCAGAAGAGGGAGAAGAAAACAGGGTGGCAGCTCATTGGCCTCCGTCTATAGTCAATACATTTCTCCCTTCTTCCTTGAGGTAAGGACTGACCAGAAAAAGACCTTTTTCATATTTTGAAGCCAGTTTCAGAAACATGAGAATATTTCATAGATATTTATTCCATCAAATTATCCTCAGGTACCTCTCTGGAGAAGTGGTCACCTCTTCTTATTACATGGCCTGAAGAGCTCATTATTTTAATCCAGTAGATGGTTAATGAAAAGCAAACCTACACGCGCCATGAAATAACCACCCATCAACGCTATAGCAGGGTGAGAGGCATTTTCACAGTTGGGTGGCACAACTCACCTGCAAAGGCTTGACCACCAAGTGGTTGATTCTGATTAAACACCTCCAACGAGAAAAAAGGTACTATCTCCTAAAAAGCCAAGTCCATTTTGGGCAATTACATGCACAGTATCACTGCATATATATTTAGAGAGTTCTCTCCCAGACGAATCTGCCTCCCTGTAACCTAAAACCACTGGTCTTCCCTCCAGGGTCACCAGAGCAAGGATAACACCTACACACGTGTTAGGGAACAGTCATGGCTCCATCTTTTTTTACCCCATTTTTTTTCTCCAGGTAATTGTTTCCAGTTCCTTCACATGTCACTTAGGACATGGTTTCAAATTTTCTCACTACCACTGTCTTGGACCATTGTCTTTTGAAATAAAAAAAGCTCCAAGTTAAAAAAAATAACCATTTAAATTTAATACCATGCAATAGCCGACGATACATTTGCCAATATGTCCATCAAAATGAAATCTCAAATTCAGCATCATTTTAACAGTGAGGAGCAGACAGAACTATCTATCCCCTTCCTAGTCCTACAATGCAATCACAATTTCATTAATGTTTTGGGCAACTCCTTCACCTCACTGACTGGGACTGAGCTTGTGGAAATTAATTCCTACGAGGAGTTTTCATATATTGCTATTGCATTTTATTTCCCACATTCTCTATTCGTGATTTCTGTTTTTGGATACAACTGTAGGTCTTGACACTGATTTCTATTATTAAATGTCAGCTCTCTCAGGTTGAGTTCCTTGTTTTCTTCTTTCTTCTGTTTATCCGCTCAGTGGCAAAGGAACACATGAAAGAGAACTCTGCGCTCAAGAGATTTTTTTTTTTTTAATCCTGAAATTGCAGTAGGCTTACAAAGCAGTGGGCAGTCAGGGTGAAAACTAACTCAATACACAGTACCCTTTAGGAACTGGCTCCGTGTGTATGCCGCGTTGAATTCTGCTTGGTCAATTCCAAGAGGAAGCTCGGAATAAATATTTACCATATTTATTTATCTCTCCTACTGAGAACTATCTAAGACAAGAGGGTGTTTAATGATGAAAGAGATTTCAAGATTTCTGCTCTGCGCTGTGTCCTGCCCATGGGGCGTGAGGACAGATACAGGTCCCAGCTTCATAATGAAACCAGACACAGTTCACTTCCTTTTTTTCTGAAACCACCCCCTCACCTGGGGGATGTCTTGAGATGACACAGAGTTAGTCAAGTGTCACTAACCTGAGATAATGAAGGGAATGATTGGTACTCATTATCAGTGACAATAATAATATTTAAAATATCCTCCTGGGAAGACAGACAGCATTTGCTTGGGATAGAATACAGCCCTGACTAAGCTGACCTGCTCCAGCTGCAGATGCCTACAATCCCGAAAGGAGAGAGGAGACAGTTCAACTCCAGAGCTGTTTTCTCTTATAACTGGCATAAAAAGGAGAGGTCAAGAAGTGTCCAATCAGATGAGTGGACAGGGGGCTACACCTCCATGGTTTATTTACTGAACATGAACTACCAAGAAATCACAAACACTCTTTGTCCAATCCCTCCTCTGCCCCTGGCTTTTGGGAGACAGTCTGACTACCGGAGATCAGAGAGAGGAGGCCAGTGCAACACACAACCTGGTCATCAGGTGGGCTCTTCCCTTCCCGCAGCCTGGAGGGAGAGAACCAAAGGCTGGGGCAGTGGAGAATGTCTGCCATCTCTCCAGACAAGTGGAAAAAAACCCAAAACAAATGTAGAACCTAGACCCTTCTTGTCTCAGGGTCCCCCAAGAAATGTCTTCAGTCTTGGCTCTTTTCTACTGTCAACCTTTTTATTGAGGACACAGAGGTGATGTGTCCCATCCTTGGGCTTCCTGTAGGCTCTTCCTCCTCCTACCAGGAATCAATGACCATTCTTGAGTGCTGGATCCTATGCCCATGCTCTCACTTAAGGAATTTGTCCCTGCATTTATCCTTACTCTTCCTGTGACATCAATGTCTCTCTCTCCAGGACCACTGGCATCCAAGCACGTTTACTATCTCCCATCTTAAAATCCCTTCTTGATTCCATAACTTCTCCAGGTACCACTCCCTTTCTCTGCCCTGGTTTCGAAGGCAGACCCTCAAAAGAGTTGTCTAGACTTGCTTGTTTTCAGATTTCTCATTCTCTCCTTAGCCTGTTGTAAGTAGGTTTTGTGTTATTTCAGAGCAACTGCTTTTATCAAGGTCCCCAAGGATTCTACCTTCCCCATTCCATGCTTCACTTTCTATTGTCCTCTTCCATGACATTTTAGCGTCACTTGACTCAGTGGCCCACTTCCTCCATGAAACGACTTCTTCCCATGGCTTTAATGGCATCACATTGTCCTGGCTTCTCACCTGGCCTTCTCACCTCACCTGTGACCCCTCCCCCCACAGCTCCTTGGCTGGCTCCCCTTCTAAATGTTAGCGTGTTCCAGAGCTCCAACCTTGAAATTTTTCTCTTCTCTAACTACAATCACTGCCAGGTCTATGGCTTCTATTACCCATAGGTTGAGGGCTCCCAAATCTGTTATATGTTGCCCTGACCTCCTCTCCGATTTCCATATCCAATTACCCACTCAGCATCTGAACTGTATATCCAACATGCATCTCAAATATTACATGGCTGAAATGGAATTCTCGTTACCACTCTCCCTACTATCACTCTCCTGCTTGACACTTTTCCTTTAGACTTTGTGCTGCTCTTAGAATAGAATCCAAGGCCTGCAAAGCCCTGCTTGGCCCTCTCTTCTCATTCATACCCATCCTCCTCTTCTTCCCCCTTCTCCAGTTACTTCCGCCTGAGGGCCATTCCACCACCCATGTCCTGTCTGCTCCAGCGCTTTTTGCATCTTCTTCTGCCTTGGCCTGGAAGGCCCTTCCCTTAGCATGGTAAGGGCCTTCTCTCCCATGTCAGGCATTACCTGACCTTCCTATACACACATCCCTATAATTGCCCTCCTCCTGATCACATTGCTCCGTTTTATTACCTTTCTAGCACTCATCACTCTCTAAAATTACCTTGTTGACGAACAGGATTGCTGGTTTATAGTTTGTATTCCTGACAGAATGTGAATCTCCACTAGAGCAGGAATCTTGTTTCTTACGAAATTGAGTTATTTGTAGTGAGGTGGATGGACCTAGAGTCTGTCATACAGAGTGAAGTAAGTCAGAAAAAGAAAAACAAATACCGTGTGCTAACACATATATATGGAATCTAAAAAAAAAAAAAAAAAAAAAAATGGTCATGAAGAACCTAGGGGCAAGACGGGAATAAAGACGCAGACCTACTAGAGAATGGACTTGAGGACACGGGGAGGGGGAAGGGTAAGCTGGGACAAAGTGAGAGAGTGGCATGGACATATATACACTACCAAACGTAAAATAGATAGCTAGTGGGAAGCAGCCGCATGGCCCAGGGAGATCAGCTCGGTGCTTTGTGACCACCTAGAGGGGTGGGATAGGGAGGGTGGGAGGGAGGGAGATGCAAGAGGGAAGAGATATGGGGACATATGTATATGTATAACTGATTCACTTTGTTATAAAGCAGAAACTAACACACCACTGTAAAGCAATTATACTCCAATAAAGATGTTAAAAAAAAAAAAAGGAATCTTGTTTCTTGTGCTATGCTGTATTCCTACCATCTAGAACAGTACTTGGAATACAGCAGGTGATTAATATTTGCCAACTGGATGCAAGTATGTGTGAGTAACAATGGGTGGTAAGATACCCCTCAGGAAAGACCTCTGCATATTGCAAAATAATCACATACAAGTAAGGTAAGAGAAGTAACGTGTTACAACTAGTCCAGACTCTGTCTTCTCAGACATCATCACTCTATGAACGTCTGCCATCTTGATTCCATTTCAGCAGGTTAAACAAGACAAAGAGTCCAAGCTCTCACTGCCTCTCACCAGTCCCCAAACTGGTCTCCTTGCTGCCCATCTTTTTCTTCTCCAGGTCATCTTCTACAATGTAGGGAGTCATCTTTCAACATGGAAACCTCGTCACACCACTTCCCTGCATCCCACTGATTTTAGAATGAAGCTCAAATATGGCTTCCAAGGTTGTTCAGGATGCTGCTCTTTCTTAAGCCTCATCTTTAGCCACTGCTCCTACCCTGCTCTATGTCCCAGCTGTCCTGAAATTCAGTTCTTTGAAAGCACCAGGTGTTGTCCCCTCAGGATTCACACAGTCATTCATTCCCCTCCCCCTGACCTGGCTAACTCATCCTTCAGGTGTCAGATTCGACAGCATTTCCTCTGGGAGCTTTTTTGGACCCTCCCTGTCCGGGTTAGGTTTGCTTCTTTTGTAATTGACAGCATCCCGCACTTCTGCAGTAACAGCCTTTGCATTCCCGTGATGATCACTCACTTAAATGTCTCCCCCACTCCTTTGTAAGTTCCTTGAGGGCAAGGACTATGCTCTCCTGTCCATCTCTGAGCCCTAGCAAGAGGTGCTCAAGAATAATTACGGAATTAATGAACAAATGGACTAATGTGTGAACCCCACCAAAGACAAAAGAGATAATTCTAGAGGGTGTGTATGTGGTTAGCTTTGATTTTTCTATTTTCTTTTATCTCTTTGATTCTTCCTAATTCTTGCACTTCATTTTCAACATTCTTGCTTTTAGCATTCTAGTCTTTACTTGTATTTTGAATCAACCTACACTTCTCCCTTATTTTGTGTTTTTCATACCAAGCAGAAATAAACAATTGTTCTTTTTTTTTTACAGATTTTTTTTTGATGTGGACCTTTTTTTAAAGAGTCTTTATTGAATTTGGTACAATATTGCTTCTGTTTTATGTTTCGGTATTTTGGCCGCAAGGCACGTGGGATCCTACCTCCGCGACCAGGGATTGAACCCGCATTCCCCCACACTGGAAGGCGAAGTCTCAACCACTGGACCACCAGGGAAGTCCCAAACAATTGTTCTTTTTTTTTTTGTATTTTATTAATTTTTTTATACAGCAAGTTCTTATTGGTCATCTATTTTATACATGTTGGTGTATACATGTCAATCCCAATCTTCCAATTCATCCCACCACCACCACCCACCCCCGCCACCTGGCTTTCCCCCCTTGGCGTCCATACGTTTGTTCTCTACATCTGTGTCTCTATTTCTGCCTTGCAAACCGGTTCATCTGTACCATTTTTCTAGATTCCACATATATGCGTTAACATATGATATGTTTTTCTCTTTCTGACTTACTTCACTCTGTATGACAGTCTCTAGGTCCATCCATGTCTCTACAAATGACCCAGTTTCGTTCCTTTTTATGGCTGAGTAATATTCCATTGTGTATATGTACTACATCTTCTTTATCCATTCATCTGTCGATGGGCATTTAGGTTGCTTCTGTGACCTGGCTGTTGTAAATAGTGCTGCAATGAACATTGGGGTGCATGTGTCTTTTTGAATTATGGTTTTCTCTGGGTATATGACCAGTAGTGGGATTGCTGGGTCATACGGTAATTCTATTTTTAGTTTTTTAAGGAACCTCCATACTGTTCTCCATAATGGCTGTATCAATTTATATTCCCACCACCAGTGCAAGAGGGTTCCCTTTTCTCCACACCCTCTCCAGCATTTGTTGTTTGTAGATTTTCTGATCATGCCCATTCTAACCAGTGTGAGGTGATACCTCATTGTACTTTTGATTTGCATTTCTCTAATAATTAGATTTTGAGCAGCTTTTCATGTGCCTCTTGGCCATCTGTATGTCTTCTTTGGAGAAATGTCTATTTAGGTCTTCTGCCCATTTTTGGATTGGGTTGTTTGTTTTTTTAGTATTGAGCTGCATGAGCTGTTTATATATTTTGGAGGTTAATCCTTTGTCTGTTGATTTGTTTGCAAATATTTTCTCCCATTCTGAGGGTTGTCTTTTCGTCTTGTTTATAGTTTCCTTTGCTGTGCAAAAGCTTTTAAGTTTCATTAGGTCCCATTTGTTTATTTTTGGTTTTATTTCCGTTACTCTAGGAGGTGGGTCAAAAAAGATCTTGCTGTGATTTATGTGATTCATATCAAAGAGTGTTCTTCCTATGTTTTCCTCTAAGAGTTTTATAGTGTCTGCTCTTATATTTAGGGTTTATTTTTGTGTATGGTCTTAGGGAGTGTTCTAATTTCATTCTTTTACATGTAGCGGTCCAGTTTTCCCAGCATCACTTATTGAAGAGACTGTCTTTTCTCCATTGTATATCCTTGCCTCCTTTGTCATAGATTAGTTGACCACAGGTGTGTGGGTTTAATCTCTGGGCTTTCTATCCTGTTCCATTGATCTATATTTCTGTTTTTGTGCCAGTACCATATTGTCTTGATTACTGTAGCTTTGTAGTATAGTCTGAAGTCAAGGAGTCTGATTCCTCCAGCTCCATTTTTTCCCCTCAGGATTGCTTTGGCTATTCGGGGTCTTTTGTGTCTCCATACAAATTTTAAGATTTTTTGTTCTAGTTCTGTAAAAAATGCCACTGGTAATTTGATAGGGATTGCAATGACTCTGTAGATTGCTTTGGATAGTATAGTCATTTTCACAATATTGATTCTTCCAATCCAAGAACATGGTATATCTCTCCATCTGTTTGTGTTATCTTTGATTTCTTTCATCAGTGTCTTATATTTCTCTGAGTACAGGTCTTTTACCTCCTTACGTAGGTTTATTCCTAGGTATTTTATTCTTTTGGTTGCAATGGTGAATGGGATTGTTTCCTTAATTTCTCTTTCTGACCTTTCGTCGTTAGTGTCTAGGAATGCAAGAGATTTCTGTGCATTTATTTTGTATCCTGCAACTTTACCAAATTCATTGATTAGCCTTGGTAGTTTTCTGGTGGCATCTTTAGGATTATCTGTGTATAGTATCATGTCATCTGCAAACAGTGACAGTTTTACTTCTTCTTTTCTAATTTGTATTCCTTTTATTTCTTTTTCTTCTCTGACTGCCATGGCTAGGACTTCCAAAACTATGTTGAATAATAGTGGCAAGAGTGGACATCCTTGTCTTATTCCTGATCTTAGAGGAAATGCTTTCAGTTTTTCACCATTGAGAACAATTTTGGCTGCCGGTTTGTCATATATGGCCTTTATTATGTTGAGGTAGGTTCCCTCTATGCCTACTTCTGGCGGGTTTTTTATCATAAATGGGTGTTGAATTTTGTCAAAAGCTTTTTCTGCATCTATTGAGATGGTCATATGGTTTTTCTTCTTCAGTTTGTTAATATGGTGTATCACACTGATTGATTTGCATATATTGAAGAATCCTTGCATCCCTTGGATAAATCCCACTTCATCATGGTGTATGATCCTTTTAATGTGTTGTTGAATTATGTTTGCTAGTATTTTGTTGAGGATTCTAGCATCTATACCCATTAGTGATATTGGTCTGTAATTTCCTTCTTTTGTAGTATCTTTGTCTGGTTTTGGTATCAGCGTGATGGTGGCCTCGTAGAATGAGTTTGGGAGTGTTCTTCCTCCACAATTTTTTGGAAGAGTTTGAGAAGGATGGGTGTTAGCTCTTCTCTAAATGTTTGATAGAATTCACCTGTGAAGCCATCTGGACCTGGACTTTTGTTTGTTGGAAGATTTCTTTTTTTTACATCTTTACTGGAGTATAATTGCTTTACAGTGTTGTGTTAGTTTCTGCTATATAACAAAGTGAATCAGTATATGTATACATATATCTCCATATCTCCTCCCTCTTGTGTCTCCCTCCCACCCTCCCTATCCCAGCCCTCTAGGTGGTCACAAAGCACTGAGCTGATCTCCCTGTGCTATGCGGCTGCTTGTTGGAAGATTTTTAATCACAGTTTCAATTTCATTATTTGTGATTGGTCTGCCAAACAATTGTTCTTTATCTTGCCTAAGTTTAGGCGCTTTCTTCTAAAGTCTTTTTCACCTTCACTTTCTCCTAGTCCATCCCATGTTTACAAGCATCTACATTTATACATTAAAGTACTCTGCAGTATTTATTATTGACTATAATAGTTTTCTTACAGTTTCATTCATTATATGGCTATGTTTAAGGATAGTTAAGTCTAATAGACAAAGTTCCTTAGAGCAATTAAAATTCAGGCTAATAGCTTTTCAAGTATTTTCGAAGACATTCTATGGACATTTTCCAGGAGGGTAATGCTAACCAAGAAACCTGAAGGAGAAGCATCTATCGTTTAAAGGGAAGAGGGGCAGTGCCTTCACACAGCTGACTTTTCTTTGTTACTGACTGGCTTTTTCTGCTCCGTGAAGAATACAGACAAGACGAAAGGGCCATGATATTCCATGAATAAATAACTCTTTTAAGTACTTGAATTGCAAGTTAGAAAAAAATTACTCTCCAGTGATTAAAACAGCTTTCTAGGAGCCCGTGTTATTGCATCCAAGTACACCCCTAATCCTAGTGGGGGAGTTTATTCCTTTCAAGGATTGAGCCACACAGCTGATAAGAGTTTTGATAAATAATTTCATGGTATCTGTATTTGACTTCTGTTAATACAGGCATTATCAATGATCAGTACACAAGAGCTATAATGAACCCATTAATGTTAATATATTCTCATTAATTCAAAAGATATGCATTTCATTGATTCGTCATGGAAAGACCAATATGTACTCTTAAGAAAAGCTGACAGTGTTAAGCCAAGAGGATCACTGTAAGTATCTAAAATAAAAGTGGAACAAACAACGGATCATTTGTTCTTCTTTGCAGGTATCCAAACAGGTAGCAGCATAGTACAGTGATTGAGAGTGTGGGCTCTGGGGCCTAAGCAGGCCTGGGTTTGGTTCCAAGCTTTACCATTTACTGCCTATAAGGTATCCAGAGAAAGTTACTTAACTCCTCTAAATCCAATACTATAAACTGGGGATAACAGTACTTACCAAATAGGGTTTCTGTGACGATTAAAGGAGATAATACATATAAAGTAAAATTCGAGCCCAGTCCCAGGTACACAGCAAATATTCAGAACATTTTACCTAAATTAACTATTTTCTTTTATCTTACATTAATTACCCTTTGTACAAACATGTGACATGTAAAAACATTATTTACATGTAAGGCTTTATGTGATATTTATAAGCCTCTATGTGCATATGACATTTAGGAAATTTTATCTACATGCTGTAGGAACTGTTTGAGTTATTACCTGTCATGTACATGTAGCTACGTCTAGTGATGGTGATGAAGTCATGATCCTTCCAGGGTCTCCTGTGGGCCCAGTCTTTACTGCCCTTACCTAATTAGGTTAGTTTCAATCAACAACTAAAATGTGATGACTTAATGAAGAGCATACATATGATTAATTCACATATACCAAAAATAAACTTAAATACATTAATATAATGTCCAAAATTCATTATTTAAAATATTGTACACATTATAGAGAAATGCTTAATGATAGGTCAACCTATCACTTGATTTGTGATATAAGTTTACTGAGCTATCAATTTAAACTAAAAAAGCCTGAAATTTGAATATACAGAATGGACAAACAGCTGCAGAAAAAACCTTCTGAAACTATATAACGTTATCCAGCAGCTGGAAAACCAATTATTTATTAAAAATATTCAGAATTTGATATTACCCAGTAACTGCAAAAGTTGCTAGAAAGATATCATTAACATTTATTGAAGATTCTTAGTGGGTTAAAATGTTTTAAATAACAAATGTTTAGTAGTTTTAGTTACTGGCAAAAATAATCTCTTAAAATATGATGCTCATTCACTTTGAAAAGAAAACTACTAACTTGGACATTTCTAGATAATCATGAAGCCGCAGTTTAAAACTCCCAGACGTGTGTGAAAACATATATGATTTGCCTGTTATTGAAACACTACGTCAGTCAAAATTGGGAGTTGCTTATCTTGCTTTATATCATTTGTTACAGTCTGTCTGTGTCTAGGTAAATGGGTCTTGCTCAGGTCTCGGGAACATTAAAAACCCAGAAAAGCCAGCACGGCACTAGGAAATCCTGATGTAACAGAAAGACACAGGGTGAAGAGTCAGAAGACGCTGCTGTAAGCATAATTCGACCTTTTGCTAACTGTGTGACCTGTGTCATTCATTCACCTACTCCAGATATCGCTGATATCAATGGACAAGACAGATATGCCCCTTGGAGAGCTCACTCAATAAGGCTTACTAGCACCCTAAAAATGGGGAGGACCACAAGGATGGCAAGGAATTTAAACCAGGCATCACAATAGAAAGTCCATGATGATTACCATTTTCATGGAACAGACAGCCTCTGGGTCTGTTTCTTTGTCCACAGAACACAACAGAAACACCTACTTTCTCTACCTCAGTACGGATCAAACTCTGTGAGCACTTGTTATGGTGTACACATTTGAAATTAAACGAAAAAAATACTACCTTATCAGAATAAACCATTAGGCAAACTAATTCTCTTAAGCTCAAGGTTCTCAGAACAAAGCTTGCCTACTTCACAATATCTTCACTGATACATTTATTGGCCCTTCCGAAGAAGCCAAATATTTGCATAACTATGAACCTTCTTCAAATATCTTAAGTCTTGGTACAGATCTTAAAATCCCTAAGTGGGTCCCTATATTTGGCAGAGAACTCTTCAAACCATTTTAAGACTACTTGCTTTTTGAATAGGTTTTTACCTATGAGTTTCTTGGAGTGAGCCAGAATATATCCAGTAGAAAGTCTCTTAACGGATGGCCCTTAATTGACTGGATGGATTAATCGGACTTCTCCATCTCCTCTATAAAATATACTGACTGACACTGTGCGGTCAAATGAAGGCTGAAAGATGCCCTCTGGCACCCTGGAGCTCCCTCTTCGGAACTTCAGGCTTAAACTGTTAATGCCACTGTACTTGTTATTGTAATTATGGAATATATACGTATAGATATATTATGTATATGTAATATATATGTTTAAGTATCATGTTGGCTAATGAAATACGAGTGTGAAAATAAAGTTATTTTTCTGAAAGTTTAGTGAAATCAAATGAAAGAAGCAAGTTGCTGAAGGAAATCTGCTACTCAATTAGATATGAATAAGAAAACCTGAAGACTGGAGAAACAGTAAAAATTTACAACGATTTTGCGCTCAGATTGCATGACGAGTGTCTTTAAAAATTCTTCCACTTTAAAGAGACTGAACATGAAAACCTTGCAGTAACATGCATGGAAGATGACACAGAATTCCAATCAGTAGAGCCACTCTCCAAGAAAAGGCCTTGGGCTCACATCAGATTGGCAAATAACTGTTCATGTGTAGCTGTAAGTTAAACACATTCCTTAGGCTATGTAGTATCTCTTTTTATTTTTTATTTTTAAATGATTCACCCTTTAACTGATTTTTCAACTAACTAGAAAACTTGTGGTCCCAATCAGGTTAGCTAACAGGGCTATGACTGTACAACCAGCCCCAGGAATCTCTAGGCATACGGAGAGTCTTCTTTTTGCTCTTTCTCATTTTTTTTTTATTGTCTGACATTTATCAATGGTCATTCGTTGCTTACTTAATTAAAAATATTATTTTTTAATGGAAACACTATATATATAAATTTCAGGTATCCTGGAGCAAACAGAAAAGAAGGTCAAATATATTCACTCACGTGCTGTTTATTTAGTTAGTAATTTTAATTTTGCCTTCTGCATCTCTATTTCTGGTGTGAGGACACCTACTTATTTGTGAAATTGGTTTAATTGGGGTTCAATGAACATGAACCTCCCAGTAACAGAAGCTGGACCTTTCCAGTGTAAAGGTTGATTCTGGGGCAGCGGAACTCTCGCATGTGTGAACAAGGTTTCCTTTTACTAATATGGTTCTCCTCCTGTATATTTTGGGAAATGACACAAGTCCAGGAGTAGCACATCATGGGCAAAATGCACATCTCTGTCTGGGCCTTAAAGGGGCTGTGACTCAAAGCGCTTCGCTGGGGATGCCCAGGGGCTGTGCATGACCAGACACTGGCAAAGCATTTTGAGAAACCTCCTCCTCAACTGAGAAATCCACTATGAGAAAGCTGTAGCTTGTACTGAACAAAGAAATCAAGTTAATGAAACACCAAAAAAGACAGGTTTGTCTCAGTCTCAGTATCAAACACAGGCCCACCCTCCTTTACCAGAATGATAACAACCAAAAAAACATTTATAGGAAACGACCACTTGAAAGCAGTAAGATGGGATGTCCAGCTAAGACTCGTTTTAGCCTTTACTTTTATCTTTCTCCCTGTGGGTGGGGGTGGGGAAAACTGGCCCTGAACCTGTTCAAAGTCCAGTTCAACAGCCAACCGACTTACGGTTATTCCTCAGTAAACAGATCTCTAACTTCCACATGTCAGGATGAATGCTGGACCACGTCTCCACCACAGAGCAGGCAAGCAGTGTGGATGTGCTTAGAGAGACTGTGGATGTGCCTGGCTCTCCTAGGCCCTTTGATGGCTGGGGGACTGCTGGACAACAAAGGGACCCACCCGGACACAACCCTGGGCTCTATAGGCAGCTGCATCGCTAGTGTAGACATTGCCCACGGCAACTGTTCAATTGTTTTCATGGAAGAACTTCCTATAGCTATACCTGAAAAAGGGAAATAAAACCAAAAACTCAACCTCAGAGAAAAATAACGTGGTAAATCTTGAACGTTCTGCTTAATTTCAAAACTGCTGTTGATCCGCATAGACGACGTAGTGGGTGGAACTGTGGTCCCCCACAAGAAGACACATCCATGTCCTAACTCCTGGAACTATGAATGTGACCTTATTTGGAAAAAGGGTCTTTGCAGATAGAATTAAGTTGAGGGTCTTGAGATGAAATCATTCCAGATTAATTGGGTGAGCCCTAAATCCAAGACAAGTGTCCTTATAAGAGACAAGAGAGGACACAGAGGAGAAGGCCATGTGAAGATGGAGGCCAAGGTTGGAGGTATGCAGTCACTTCCCTTGCAGTCTCCAGAGGTTCCCCAGAAGCTGGATGAGGAAAGGAAGGATTTTCCCCAAGGCCTTGGGAGAAAAGTGGGACACCTTGATTTCGGACTTCTGGCATTCAGAACTGTGAGAGAATACAGTTCTGTTGTTTGAAGCCACCCAGTTTGTGACAGTTTGTTACAGTAGCCCTAGGAAAGTAATACAGAAGGCTAGTAAGATAGCCTATCAGGAGACTGGTGGGAAAACTTCAAGAAACAGCTCCTGAAATAGACGTCTATGTGTCAATATCATCCCCCTACGCCCAAAGCACAACGATTCTGAAGGGAGAAGCAAGCAGGACAGAGGGTGGAAACCTCCTCTAAATGCATGCCTGAGCCCCAAATCTGATGTTTAAGAATCTGAAGGCTGGGGCTTCCCTGGTGGCACAGTGGTTAAGAATCTGCCTGCCAGTGCAGGGGACACGGGTTCGAGCCCTGGTCTGGGAAGATCCCACATGCCACAGAGCAACTAATCCCGTGCGCCACAACTACTGAGCCTGCGCTCTAGAGTCCGCGAGCCACAACTACTGAGCCCGCGTGCCTAGAGCCTGTGCTCCGCAACAAGAGAAGCCACCACAATGAGAAGCCCGCGCACCACAACGAAGAGTAGCCCCCGCTCGCCGCAACTAGAGAAAGCCCGCGCACAGCAACGAAGACCCAACACAGCCAAAATAAAAACAAATTAATTAATTAAAAGGGAAAAAAATCATTAAAAAAAAAAAAAAAGAATCTGAAGGCTGGTTCAGTGGCCAAACCTGGTCTGTGTCAGAATCACCTGGAGAACTTTTAAAAATGTTGATTTCTCCACTTAAGGATGGTTGAATCAGAATTTCTCGGGGTCAGGTTTGAGACACTGTGTTTCTGAAAAGTTTCCCATGTGATTCTGATAATCCAGCCTTCTTAAGAATGACTGGCCTAGATGGTCTGCCCCTCCCTTAAATGTTTGAGAGGTAAATCTGAAGTCAACTTCTTTTAAATAGACATGTCTTTAACAGGCTGGTTTTGTTTTGTTTTTTTATAATTGGAGTATAATTGCTTTACAATGTTGGCTTAGTTTCTGCTGTATAACGAAGTGAATCAGCTATATGTATACATATATCCCCTCCCTCTTGGACCTCCCTCCCATCCCCCCCCCCATCCCGCCCATCTAGGTCATCACAGAGCACCGAGCTGAGCTCCCTGTGCCATACAGCAAGTTCCCACTAGCTATCTGTTTTACACATGGTAGTGTTCTTATGTCAAACCTGATCTCCCAATTCATCCCACCCTCCCCTTCTCCCACTGTGTCCACACGTCCATTCTCTACATCTGCATCTCCATTCCTGCCCTGCAAATAGGTTTACCTGTACCACATGTACCTCAATGTTCACTGCAGCACTATTTACAACAGCCAGGACATGGAAGCAACAGACTAGTTCTTATTTTAAAAATCAATTCTATTGTTTATGTAAAGCCAATAGAGATGCATTATAAAGTATTAAGCAATACAGGGAAGCACAAAGATGAAAGTAAAAATCACCCAGATTCACCACCTTGTGGAATCTTCCAAGCATTTATTCCCAGCATTTACTGGCACACAGATGTATCTGTACAGTTTAACCTTGTGACTCCAAGTGTGGCCCACAGGCCAGCAGCACTGGCGACAGTGGGGAAATTGTCAATAGGCTCAGAAACTCAGATTCCAGAATTCAGAATCCAGTCCTTCTGAATCGGAATCTGCATTTGCATATAAGTATTTGAGAAGCACTGGTTTCAGATAACTGAAAACATACTATGTTTTATGACATACAAGTCATACTTCTTGTTCTGTAACTTGTTTTTTTTTTTCACACATCAAGGTGTTAACCTCTGTCCTCAGCAATAAATACAGACCTATATGATCTTTCTTAATGGATACATGGTATTCCTTTATGTACCAGAATTTATTTCATCTGTCCCCTTCTGATGAGTTCTATTTTCACATTTTTTTTCGTACAACTGCAAACAGCACTGATAAAAGAATCCTTGAGAATACATCTTCCTGTCTCGCCAATATTATTTTTGGGCAAATCCCTAGAAGTGTGTTTGATAAGTCAAATGATGGGCACACTTCTCATTTGGATACGTCATGCCAGATGCCTTTCCCCAAATACCACACCAGCCCACAGGCTGTATACACCAGCAACACAGGAGTTTTCATAATAATTTTAACCTCTGCCTATCTGATACTTAAACATGACAGTTCATTGATATTTTTTCCTGCATTTTTCTAAAAACTATCAAAAAGCTGAATATCTTTTCATACACTTACTGGCCATCTGTATTACTCCCTTTGTGAACCGTCCAGAGTAATTTTGGTTATTTAAAATAGCAGTTATAGAAGAATCTGTGGAATTATAGAGTTTCGAAATACGGTTTAATCACAATGAAAAGACACGAAGAAGAGAAAAAAGAAGGAAGGGAGCAGAAAACGTGCCATAAAAAAGGATAATCAAAAGATTAGTTTGTGTGTTTATTTATAGACACTGGTTATAGCATCCAGTGATTAGGCAAATTAATGCAGCTGTGTATGATGGCAGTTCTGGGATCAGCTCCCAAATCCTTTTCAAATGATGCCACCTGTCACTTAAGTATTTTGCATTTGCCTTTTATGTTACATACATTTCATGATGATTCCCATTTTAAAAACATCATTAGTTAACCCTTTGGAGGCTGGCATGATATAGACTTCTAATATCTCTCTTACAGTCAGGAACGGAGAGCAAACCTTCCCCCCTCCCCCTGGACAGGCAGGAGAAACAGGGTGTTTGCCTCTGAAAAAGAACACTCCTCTCCAAATGGTCACTTTTTAAGAAAGAGAGCAGTTGTATCCACATCACTGGGTGCAAGTTCCCAGCTCAGCACCAAGTGAAAAACAATGGGGGTCAGAGGTGGTGGATCGGCTGGATGTCAGCAGGACGTGCAGACCAGGCTTCACTTGCAGGACACGTGCAGCCTTCACGCTCCCTGGGTGACCTCAGGCCTGCTTTGTCACAGAGGTGTCCACCGAGGGCTCTGCGCCTTATACGTAGACCCTCTTGCCCTAACAAACGGCAGGGGTCTTCTCACAGGGCCCCCAGAAATCTCTTTCAACCTGATGATGCCAAACGGGTGAAAACCCATCTCATTCGCCCCTACCACCCTCTGCTGGCCACAGCTTCACTTGTGGAATGAAAGGAGACAAATCAGCCACCTTCGTTTACTGAGCATTTTCCACGAATAGCAAGAGCAGCCGGCCGGGCTCTGGGGAGGCAGGAACGCAGGGAAGCGGAGGGCAGAGAAAGTGTCCAGACCCCACTCTGCAATCTGAGGAATGTGAACGGGGGCTGATCGAGGTCTTAGTCAACACGGTTCAGGATGTGAGAGCAAGCGGGTCCCACTCTAAAAGCCTGAAGAAAGGAATTTTCGGATAAAAAACGAAGCCTGACCTTCTACAGCAGGTCCTATGTAAACATATGAAGCACACAAAACTCCGGCACTGTGCAACCTAAAATAGATTTCAGTAGCTGCTAGAATGCGAGTGTTATGCACAACAGAGTCTTCCAGGTTTTAAAGGGATGGGGAACTCTGGAACCCACCTCAAAAATGTGGGTCAGAGCGAGCCCAGCACCCCTGTCAGAGAGACAGGGTGGCAGGAGGGGAGGCCTGGGGGCTGCCCGATGCAGACTTGAATATTTGGATAGGGGATGCGAAGAGCAGAAAGAATGAAGATCTTTAAACAAAGAGTAAAAATGAACATTTCATAAATATAAATATATATACATATACGCGCACGTGTGTGTGTACGTATATATATTGACCTGAGTGAAGTGAGTGACTGTTCTACCTGTGTAATAAGGTTCAATAGAATATTTAAGTTCACAGTAATACAATGTAGAAGCTGAGAAGTATCTCTCAGTGTTTGGCACATGTGCTGTGTGCTTTATGTCCTGCTCTCAAACGGTGGTATCTTTTTTTGAACAATTTAGGGGCAAAAGTGACGCGGCCCATACATTCTAGAACCAATTCTAAAATAGTAAGAGGTGGCCAGATTGCCTGGTTTAGGAGAAACAGCAAGTTTGCCTCTGAAAAGGAACACCGCTCTCCGGCTGCTCACTTGTGAGGAAAGAGAAGAGTTGCATCCACCTCACTGAGGGTAAAACTGGTTCCCTGCTAAGAACCGAATGAAAAAAAAAAAGGGGGGTCAGACGTCATGCACTGCCTTGAGCAGAACGTGCAGACCAGGCTTCATTCTGCAGATTCTCAACGCATACGTCAAGGCTGTCCTCCAGTCTGAAGATCTAACAGCCTACTGGTCAAAAGAGAGGAAAATCACAGGATGGGCGTGGATCACATTTCTGCTCCTCAAGCCGCAGCCACCCCGACTGGCCAGGGAGGAGGCATCTTCTGTCCCCTTCCCCGCTTACAGTGGGGACAGCGGGCTGTTGGCAACTCCTCCCACACAAAGAGTTGTTCACGCTGCAAAAGTGTTTACTGCTCGCAAGTACCGCTCAAAATTAATTCACAGAGGCGACACCAAGCAGAAAGCTTTGACAGACTGTCTTACGTGTTGACACAGCTATAAGTTGTTAGATAAAAAAAGTAACACACTTTCCCTCTTTTCCAGCCCATACAACAACCAAAGCTGCTTCCAAGAGAAAACACGAACTGTGTCTGAGGCGCCGAATGCCATTCTGCAGGTGAGGATGGCCGGTGCTAGGGGTGATGGCCTCAGGCGTGAGAAGAAGGTGGACCCTGCTTTTGAGGGGAAGTGGGGTGGTGAGCCTCTCACCCAACCTCAGTTACAACTGGTCATGGTGGTCGTCTTCCCTTCAAGAGCACGTCCCTTTAGGGCCAGCCTCAGGTGCCAGGGTGGGAAGCAGGCCAGCCTCAGGTGCCAGGGTGGGAAGCGGGCCAGGGCTGTTCCTGTACCTACTCAGGTTTCACAAGACACAAATAATTGATTTACCCTGTTGTGTTAGATTCAGGTATACAGCAAAGTGATTCAGTTATACACACACATATATATCTTTTCTTTTTCAGATTCTTTTCCATTATAGGTTATTGCAAGATATTGAATATAGTTCCCTGTGCTATACAGTAAGTCCTTGTTGTTTATCTCTTTTATATATAGTAGTGTGTATCTGCTAATCCCAAATTCCTAAGTTATCCACCCCCCTTCCCCTTCGGTAACCATACAATTAAAACAACACTCCGTTACTTACTAGGGCTTCGGGGAGGCTGGGGAGATACCATTCGTTAGTTCATGGATGATTTACATGCAAAAGTCATAAAGAATGCAGTGTTATTCAATGAGCTCCAGCCACTTGAGATTATTAGAGTAAAAAAAGAAGACGGGTGGGATAGCAAATATTTGGCCTTCTCTCCCTGATGTTTCACAGACCCTGGCTCGGCTCAGTGCTGTGCTGTGTGGTCAAGGTGTTGTGTTGGAAGATTTTTTTGGTCGGGCAGAATGTCCTCTCTGTGGAGTCACATGCCTTGGAAAATGAAGACTACTACAGTCAGCACTCGGATCCGCGGGTTCACCATCTGTAGAGTCCACCAACCGTGGATTGAATATATTTGGAAAAAAAATTCCAGAAACTTCCACAAAGCACAAAACTTGAATTTGCCATGCGCTGGCAACCATTTACATAGAATTGACATTGTACTAGGTATTATAAGTAATCTAGAGATGATTTAAAGTACTCAGGAGGATGTGCGTAGGTTAGATGCAAATACTATGCCACTTTCTCTACGGGACTCTGAGGCAGTCCTGGAACCAACCCCCCCGCGGATACCGAGAGACAACAGTAGCTGTGCTTCCCGGGATAAGAAGTTGCCATTCACATCAAAACTGAGCGGTGCAAGAGCTGTCTTTAGGTAGGCTACATTTACGTAGCTATTGAAAATAAAGTTTGCATGGAGCTGACCCAAATCAAAACTGTGAATGAGGAAAATTCTCTGACTCCCCACGGATTTATTTCACAGCAGCCCACCCATCTCTACTGCTCCAGCCACAGTCCACAGGTGCCCAGAGAGCCCTTCTGATTTCGCTCCTCACCCCCTCCGTGGCCCATCCTTCTCCCTCCCTCTCATTCTTCGTCATCACCAAACTCCCCTTTCGTTTGGTGTCAGGAGGAAGGCAGAGGAGAGAGTCCGTATTAGTATACAAATGACTGGTGGTATAAGGTAGTCATCCCCCTGAGTCTTGGTGGGGGGGAGGTTTCTTAGAATGCACCTTGGGTTGGTGGAATTCCTGCTGGTGGATGAGATGCAGTGAGAAGTCTTAAAACACTGAGTACAGAAGGGATCGCAGGGTGCCTGGAAATCTAGTATAAAGCAGGTCTGCTTTACCTGAATAGCCCAAGCTCAGTATTCAGGTGTTTAAATCTGTAGCCAGCAGGAGGGTCAACCTGACCATGAAAGCCATGTGTCAGAAGCACTGGTCCCACCAATGAAGTGGATGCTGACCCAGCACTAACACTGCCAAAGCATTTCCTCTGTGCCGGGCATCGCGCTATGTGCTTTTACGTATGTGGTCTCATTCAATATGGGCACACCTTGTTTTACTGCACTTCACTTTATTATACTTGGCAGATATTGCCTTTTTTACAAATTGAAGGTTTGTGGCAACCCTGTGTTGTCAGATGATGGTTAGTATTTTTTCAGAAACAGAGTAGTGGTTTTTTTTTTGTTTTTTTTTTTTAATTTTTGGCCGCGCTGGGTCTTCGTTGCTGCGCGTGGGCTTTCTCTAGTTAAGGCGAGCGGGGGCTACTCTTTGTTGCAGTGCGTGGGCTTCTCATTGCAGTGGCTTCTGTTGTTTCGGAGCACTGGCTCTAGGCACGCGGGCTTCAGTAGTTATGGCTCGCGGGCTCTAGGGCGCAGGCTCAGTAGTTGTAGCGCACGGGCTTAGTTGCTCCGCAGCATATGGGAGCTTCCTGGACCAGGGCTCGAACCAGTGTCCCTTGCATTGGCAGGCAGGTTCTTAACCACTGCGCCACCAGGGAAGCCCCCAGAGTAGTTTTTAATTAAAGTACATACATGGTTTTATTAGACATAATGCTATTGCACACTTAATAGGCTATATTATAGTGTAAACATAACTTATAGGCACTGGGAAACCAAAAAATTTGTGTGACTTGCTTTATTGTGCTATTCCCTTTGTTGTAGTGGTCTGGAACCGAACCCATAATATCTCTGAGGTCTGCCTCTACAACCTTGAGAGCGTGTGCTTCTGTTATTCCCATTTCCCAAGGTGGATACCGAGGCTCAAAGAGGTTAGGTAACCTGCTTAAGGCTACAACAGCTAACAAAAATGGCAGAACTGGAATTGACAGCAACTGAGTCCGGAACCAGTGCCCTTCGATTGCCTCCAGTGGGTTCATCCCAGTGTAAACCATCTACTGTGAACAACCAGCTCCATCCAGCACCCTGATTCACCACAATGGAACACCCAGAGGCCCTACCCCAGACACAAAAGGCTTTTCTCATGTGAATGCGAAGGTGTAAGGACTCGGAATTTGAATGCAGACAGATCTGGTTAGAATCCTGGCCCTGCAGCTGGCTAGCTTTATGACCTGGGGTAAATCTCTGAGCTTTTGTTTTCTCACCTGCCGAGTTCATCTGATACTTCCTGGTTCATGGAGGTGTTTGTGAATGTTGAATAAGGTAATACACATGAAAAATGTTTTCAGACACACATACTGCTAGATGTTATTATTACTGTTAATACAGTCTTTTGATGGGAAGAGCTGTCCCTTCCAGCAGAAGACTGACCTTCACGTAGATACCAACTAGCCCAACCTGAGAAAACCCAGGAGAAGGTTCTCAGGATGACCACTGGGGAGAAGGGAGTAGAAGCAGCTGACTATACTTGCATTTACCAGTAATAATGAAGTTTGACCCTGAAAGCCAACACATGAAGATGGATTCTGTGATACGTGGATGACAGACATGAATGTTAGATGAATTCAGAGTAGGTGATCCTTTTCACATTCACAGGCTGCTTGGAGACCCACGTGTCAGCTGCGGAACTAGATGAGTATGAGGCGTCATTTTCTTTCTTTCCTTTTTTTTTTTTTTGGCTGCACTGGGTCTTCGTTGCTGCGAGCAGGCTTTCTCTAGTTGAGGCGAGCAGGGGCTACTCTTTGTTGCGGTGCGCGGGATTCTCATTGCGGTGGCTTCTCTTGTTGCGGAGCGTGGGCTCTAGGCGTGCGGGCTTCAGTAGTTGTGGTGTGTGGGCTCAGTAGTTGTAGCACTCGGGCTCTAGGGCATGTGGGCTTCAGTAGTTGTGGCATACGGGTTCAGGAGGTGTGGCGCACGGGCTTAGCTGCTCTGCGGCATGTGGGATCTTCCCGGACCAGGGCTCGAACCCGTGTCCCCTGCATTGGCAGGCGGATTCTTAACTGCTGTGCCACCAGGGAAGTCCCTGAGGCGTCATTTTCTTCTTGGTGATTACACTCACGCCTTTGAACACTGCAGACTGGGTTCAAAAAAAAGGGTCACCTTTGTGCAGTCGACTCCTCATTTTGTAACAATTCCAAAATGCAGTAGCTTCTCCCAAAGTAGTTCAAAGACATGAACCTGCTGAGACCCAGGGGCAGCCATCAGGGTACTAAACCTTCTGCTTCTAATGGCCCAAATCTCAGCAAATACTTCTGAATAGATAGGTGAGCTCCAAAAGGACAGTCTGTGGTGATTCATCTAACCCTTTAGTATGGAGAGTCTCCAACCTTTTTCCACCCATGAGCTCACCCTTCAAACCACCACATTTGTGGCCATTTTGGGAGGGATGAACTAACGTGTAAGGCATTATGTCACTGTAAACAAATAATCACATGTAGGTTACTCTGTGGAAAATACAGCATTTCACTTTTGTGGTGTTGGTTCCGCTACAGGAACAGGGAATCCAAATGATGAGGTCAGTGGGCCAGCTGCCACGCCAAAGAGAATGCGAAGTCCACGCACACAGAGCAAGCTGCCTTCACTAGCGACTAAAAAATGAAGCTCATTTTTGTAATGCCAGCTAACGAAAGGGACTGCTTTCCTAAATTAAATGGAAACAGAGCTTCAGAGACTGCTTCTGGGGGCATTACAGTCACCCCAGGAGGTCAAGAGGGATGTTATCCTTGCTGATGACGGACACGGTCACATCCAGGCTTGATGACAACTAGCCACACTGCTGGCTACTAAAAAGTAAATGAAAACATGCTGCTATGACTGAGCAGCAAGAATGGATGTGATAGATGGGTCAGTGGTTAAGAGAGGAAGTTATCTACATCCTAGACACCTCACCCAGTCAAAGAGGGTAAAGTACACTCCCCTCCACGTGGCTGTGAGCTCCAGCTACAAGCAATGGGTGAACAGGTATGTGCACTGTTACGGAGGTCAACCTGACTTGGTCTTCCATCTATTCCTTCCTAAGGCAGAATATTGTTCTTGTAGTATGCAATAAAGCTGGTCACAGCCCCTACACGGTTTTTTAACAAATCTAATGGAAGGATCAGAACAAGCCTGCATTACATACAGGCCACACATCTCACCTGCCTATGTTCACCAACCATTCTTTCAGGAATCCAGACACAGAGCCCCTGGGTCTTCTATGATTTCTCTCTCTCTTGTTCCGTCCTGACTTTGTCAATATTTGCAGCCGGTATTCACCAAAGTCCCACTGATTACTCTTTGATATGTGCCTAGTGTTTATCTCCATCTTTCTACTCCTACTGTCACCATTTTTGTGCAAGGTCCTTCCCCCTCCTCTGGTCCCTCCACCCATGGCTACATCATCATAAGAACTTCCTGACTGGTCTTGAGCTTTGCTTCTGCCCCACCCATCTGTCAGGGACACCACCACCAGGTCATTGCAATGGCCTTCCAGGGCTTACAGGGGCAACCCAAAACTCAGCTTGTATTCGTGTCTGTCAACAACTCGGTAACCAATCTGCCCCTCCAATCTTATTTCTCACTTTGGCTCTGAACTAACCTCCCCTGCTCACATCCATGCCTTTTCCCACCCAAATGCCCTCTTCTACCTGGCTACCCACCAAGGCCCAGTTAAGGCACGTTTCCTCCAGGATGACAGCTCTGGCCACTCCAGGAAAATGTGCAACCCTGATCAGTCACTTGGTGATAAGCAGTATACCTCCTCATGACCTCTTTTATAATATTTATTGCTTTTGTTGTTATTCAAATGCAAATCCATTAATTTCTTATCTCTTCAGCTGGATTTCTCATGGCTCCCAGAAGACTATATTTTCTACTTCTTTGTATCATCTCTGCCTACCCCATCCTCTGTCCTTCTCCTCCTCCTCCTTCACAACCAGTGTGGCCACTGCAATAAATAAGGACTTGCCTTTATTTATGTCCTTAGGGGAAATCAGGAAGGGAATCTAAATGCAGTGCAAGAGTAAACTCAGCAGAGACGTAACTGGCCCGCTCGGGATGGATGACACAACAGAATTCAGTGAACCCAGAATTAAGTACTTCTGCTGTCAGCAAATCTGCAACACTGCCAAACACCCTCGCCAATGTTAAGTCTAGTAACAACTCTGGGGTTAAGATACAATTCAGTATGTAAGGTGGAGAGATGGGAGGAAATAAAAGAATTCCTCTACAGAAATGCATTTTTCCCTAAACGCTTTAAACACGTGCCTTCATTTTTTAACCAGTTTTTATTTAGAACCATTTCATATTATACAATTTTTTTTTTTTTCTGATGATGCGTATCACTGCCCTGTTTGGGGAGAGTATCAATCTGGGCATGCAGAGAGACAAGGGTAGTTCTTTTGTTACAGAAGGATGGACAGGCAGGAGTCCTTCCTGGTGGATGGGTTTCCAGGAGGCAGGAGTTTACCTGGAGTGAACGGTGGAGCTGGGCTCACAGTTCAGGTGGTCAGGGGTCCGAGGTCACGTTTTGCTGGGAGAGCAATAATTATGCAGCAGGATAGGCAGTGCCCAGGAGAATAATCTGAGTGGCAACCATCTCCAGAATGGTGGCCTCCAAAGTGAAACTTTTTATATTACAGAGCTCAGATCTGCTTAACTGAAAGGAAAGGCGGTGGGGCAGGGGGGTTGCTAGATGTGTTTATGTCTAAATTGAAAGTTGTGCACTCTGGCTGAATGGAAGCCTTGTGCAGAGTACTGGTATTTGCTTTGGTCAAGGCCTTTGAGGGAGAAGGGAAAAGCTGGGTCAATTCCTTCCTATCAACTTAGTTAGGAGGGCTATGTGGAGATCTGGGGCCTTGGGTTTCTAACAGTCAATTGTTGGGATATATGACAGATGCAGACACAGCGCAGATAGTATGAAATGTGGAATAAACAGGTCCTGAGATTGACACTTGTACAATAATTTTAACAGCACCCTTACTTCTGAATCATCTGCCTCCTCTCCCAGTGGAGTGATGCCCTTGTAATACCATCACCTCTCAGGCAGCATGCTGTGGCCACCTTTTTGCAAAAATGAGACTGAAATTAAGGAATGAAGGCTACGGAAGCAGCCCTGCCTTCCTTCAAAGAAGTTTTCTCACTGTACAAAAATTTTCTGCAGCGTTGCTGTCATTGTCCTCCAACGCAACACAGCCAACCAAAACAGTATCTCTGGCTTGTTCATCATCAACACGGTGAAGCTCTGTTCCCTCCTCATCCCCTCTACCCACCCATCTCTCTCTCACATCAGATCTGGAGAATCTGCACCAGGAGTTCAGAAAATGATGCAGCTTCTGCACCCATGACCTCAGGCTACAATTTTCCTCCAAGTTTTACTGAATGTTTGATGTTGATGAGAATTCTGGTCACAAACAACCTTTAAAATAGAGGGTGAAATGCTATGATCAAGATTACTAAGAAGCCTCGTATTCTCTTACATTAACCCTCCTCCTGTCGATTCCCTCATTCACTAAACATTTATGCACTGACTCAGGGCTCTTGGCCGATGGGGCGGTGATGATGCAGGGTCTCCATGATGCGCTCCCACCTATTCCACTGCCACTGGGCCTGTGGCCCCCTCCTCTGGGGCTTCTTGTCTTGGCTACAGCCAGCTGATCACCCCTACTTTTCATCTTGGCTGCTGCTTGCTTTCCAGCGCTCTGCCCCTTCTCTTTCCTCTCTCATCACTTCGCCCAAGCTTCCTGAATCCCTTTAAGACTAGTTACTCTTCCGCAGACACCACCTGTAAAGAAGGCCCTCCTTTCCTGTGATCAGCCAGTCCTGCAAACACAGTCTCAGGCTGTAAGTCTCACTACATTTTGCTGTCGCTATTGCTCAGGCTGTGTTTCTTCACCTCCAGAGGTATGGATCTTACTTTCTTATGCTTTTTTTTTTCTTTTTTTTTGGACACTTTCAGGATCAGTTCTACTATAGATAAACAGGACTGTTACAATAGGCAACTGTCATGTGAATGTGGCCGTGTGGGAAGCGCCTGGCTTTGGAGTCAGAGAGACCCGGTTTCAAATCCTGATCATTTGCAGTAGGAGATGAAAAGCCTTTGGCAAATCATTTAGCTCTTCTTGGCCTCTACTGCCACATCTGCAAAATGGGGATGGCAATTCTTACCTCATATGTTTGTTTTGATAAGGGTTCAATCTATAAAATGCCTTACACATAGAAGGCACCCTAGAAGTAAATGTTCCTTCACTGACCCCCCCACCCCCTTTTCCTCCCTCCTACACAGGTGATAACAGAAGATGGCCACAGTAAATAGGAAGGAAAGGGGACACGGCTGGCAAAATTAAGCAAAGCTGATAGTAATGAACAGAGTAACTGCAAACGACACTTAATATTACCAGGACTGTTCTACTATAAAAATCTAAAGATTAAGAAGATTAAAAAGAAAAGTAACTAAATTAGTTCTACAGAAGCAGCAAAAAGCAGAAGAAAGAGGTCACCAGGCCCTACAACAAAATGAGCACTAAGTCATGTTATTTTAAGTGTCCTACAAAGAAACAGGATATAAGGAAACTAGCGTGTGAGAAAGACTTGGCCTTATGCACAGAGCTGACACATATGCAGAAACCTAGACCAGATTCCCATTTTAAACAGGAACTTGCAGAGTAACTGGACCCCTTCTGAAAATGAGGCGGTTCTTGTATGCCAAGTCATCCTGTGACCCCGGACCGTGACACACACACACAGCGCCTGCTTGAGTGAAGCCACGAGGAGAGCAACGTGCCACAGACAGACAGAGGACCAGGCTGGTCTGGCTGCCACATGCCGTTTCAAACCCAAGACACACTATCACCTAAGGAATACGCACGCTAATATTTTATTCAACTCCTCCTTGGCTGCCACGCGAGTGAAGTAAATCACACAGGGGCCGTGTTCTTCACACTTAGGTGCTGTCAGAGAGGTAAAGCAGCTCTCTCTCCGCAAATACCCAAGCAGAGCATTCAGATGTTCCTGCTGGACTGAGGGAAAGCATGTGTGTCTGAGTGAAATGGGATGGCTTTCAACTGTCTAAAGATGTCATAAATCTACTAGCTTGAACTTCAAAGGAACAAATTCTGAGAAAATTGAAAATGAGGGTGGGCCCAGGAGAACAGGATCCACGCCATTTCTCGGCTCCTTCCCAGAAAGACAATGGGAACCAAACGGGACACCTCGTCTCTTTCTTCTCATTTTTACTACTTGTCACACTTTTGAAAATACCTTCTACATAGTTCTCTCTCTGGACCAATAGATTTTTAGTCCAGTTTGTGGTTAAACACTACTCCTTGAGCTCATTTTTTCTATGATTTGTGGGACGTTTTTATGCGGCTTTTACTGAGAACAGTTGAAAGTGAATTATCTTGGAGAAGCCTGTGGGATTCTATAATTCTCTAGTGCTCTTCCCCATCAGAATGATATATGCCAAGACAATTCTAAACCAGGAAGAACCTGATGTCCAGACTTCTAATAAGCTTTGGCTACTGTCTTGCAGAGCCAGGTGGAACAGTGAGAAGGACAAGGGGCTCGAGGCTTAAATCTACTCTGTGCGATGGGGACAAACGATCCCACCTCTCCGGGAGGTGACTATGAAATGTAAGAGGTGGTGATGTCTTCTGAGATTCTCTGAGCCTGACAGTCTATGATGTTATGACTTCTGCTCTAACTGCCCATATGCAGACGCCATGAAGCCCAGGACACACATTTGCAGAACCAAAGGCTCATTCTAGATTTAATCGGAGAGACAAGTGGGAGAAACACAGACATGAACTGGGCAGTGCAAGTCAGTTTAAATCACCAGGGACATACAGACAAGGATAATAATGTGTAGAGACAAAGGATCTACTTAAGTCTTTCTCTTGAAAAATCCTTGAAAAATCACTACCATCTCTTGGACACTACATGCTAATATGAATAATTGAGGTGAATCCATTAAACGCACCAGAGGACACTTCCTAGGAGTTTAATCTAAGGAATTCTTTTCTAGGCTCACCCCTCCAGCTCCACCAACCCCTTGCCACTAAATAATAACCCTCAACAGTGCTATCAGGAAATGAAACACACACCGAAGTAGGACATAAACATGGTGCCCGTAACCCACTTCAGTGTCTGTATTAATTCACCCACTGCATGATCTAGTAATAAGAAAGCAAGGGTGGGAAGACTGGTGGGGTGAAGTTAATCCTGCCGACTTTGAGTAGGACGCACCAGAACAGGAGTGGGTTTGCATTTTTGAAGGAATACTCTATCGGCTCCGTCAGCTTCCCCTGCACACACACTTAAGAAGATGCATAAACAGGATATGCCTACTTGGTTTCCTTGTTTGCTTTCAAGGTGACTTCACTGAAAAAGAGGCATCAAAGGCCTTTCTCGCTACGTCACCAGATTAAAAAAAGTCTGTTTACTGTGCTAATGTATGTCCGTGGCTGAAATCTGGAATTTTTCTGATCTTCTCTCTTTTCTCCACCCTTTCTCGTCTTTCTATCTTCTTTTATTTATTCCTTGCCACGATTCTCACGATTCAGCTTAATAATAGTAATGTTCTGTGTAAAACACTGTGTGCCCTGAGCTGTTGGGTGAAACAGCTGCATAAACCTAACAAATACTCACAGATAATGTTAGTAAGAAAGGTGAGGGCAGAGGTAGACAAATGCTTCTCGCAGCTGGTTCACAGCCACGGTGACATGTCCCATGAAGACACAGGCTCACAGCTCGGGGCTGTCAGTTTCAGCAAACTGCTGTCTCATACTCCAGGTGGCCGCTGCCCCTCCTATTTTCTGATAGAGCAGAGCTCTGGTGAGTTCTGCATATGGACTTCTCTCCCTTCTTTTCTTGGGGAAAAGGGGAGGAAGGGAGGGGACATTCAACAAACCAGCCAGCCTCAAATTGCACATGTAAATGAACATAGGAAACATGATTGTGTAATGCAGTGTTCTGATGCCACCCTTATTTGCCATATGAACAATACCCATTGTACTTCCCCATGGGTGAAGGGCCTCTACATTTGCTAAGGAATCCCTTTTAGTTAATGAGACAAGAAAAAGAAGATGAATATAGGAAAGAGAATAGGAAGACAGAAGGCCACTAAATTGATAAGATCATTGTTTCGGGCAGGATTAAGCCAGACTCCAGGTAACAGAGACCCCCCCCAAATAGAGGTTTAAATAACAGAGAAGTTTATTTCTCTTTCATAGAAAAGAAGCCAGGGGCAGAAAGGACCGTACGGAGGTTCCTCATTCATCAGGAGTCACGCTCGTTCCAGCTTTCCTTTCCATCAGTCCTTTGATGTGGTCCTCCTCCTCTAAGTCCAAAATGGTGCTGGTGCTCCAGCCATCACACTTATGTTCCAAGGAAGAAGGTGGACGAAGGGGTGAATAAGGATGTGGCCCATCCCCTTTAAGACTTCCTACAACTCAAACACACACTTCTTACGTTTCATTGGACATAACCTAGCCACATGGTCAGGGAGGCTGGGGAACATGCCTTTTAGCTAGCAGCAATGTGGTTTTCTGGCCAGCAGCTCAACTACAAAAGGGAATCAGTTAATTGGTGAGCAAGGAGAAGAAGACTCCCTGGTGGCCAACTAGCAGTCTCTCTCTGATATAATGAAGGCTTTGCAAGCTTCCTTATTTTCTGGGGCTGTATAATATAAAGATTAGCAACATATGCAGATGGAAACAAATAGAGCACCATTATGGTAAAGCACTGTAATAGTATTCTACAGAATTTAAGAAAAATCATATGGGTCCTTTAACTCATAAGACTCAGTAATGTTTTCTAATGATTTAACGTCATTTACAGGATAGTGGTAATATATCACACGGTGCTGCCGAGACACCTCACTGAGCCCAGGGGTAGCAAACATTTTCAATCAATAGCTTTGGACAATGAAATAGGCATGAAATCCTCTAACCTGTATTTAATACTAATCCGGTGGCATGAAGCAGTGAGGAAGGAAGGAGGGAGATGGAACAAACATTTTGGACAGCAAAAAAAAAAAAATGATCTTGCTAAAGAGTTACTAAGAATTAATTAAGGCACTGTCACAAGGGGACAATAATTGAATAATTCTCTAAGATATAACGAAAGTATTACTGGCGGGTGCAACTCAGCACTTTATATTAAATACCTTAAAAATTTGCAAGCCCTGACCCAGCAATTCTATTTCTAGAAATTTAACTTCAGAAAAATAGCCATGGATATACTTAGCGACTTACCTATGCAGATATTCATCAAGATTATTTATACCCGTAAATAAGTGGGAAAAAACCGTTCCATATCTAACAAGAGGGGATTGGTTGAATAAATGCTGATCCAGCTATTCTAATGTAACCATTACAAATGAGCTGGTTAAGAAAATTAAGTCATGGAAAACGGTCATAATTATATAAAGCATAAAAAATAATTATGAAACAAAACATGTAGTGTGACCCTATTTTTTGTTTAAAAATGGAAGTACACACATTACCATATATACCTGAATATAAGGTAGCCTCAAATAAAAGATCTGCAGGACTTCCCTGGAGGTCCAGTGGGTAAGACTCTGCACTCCCAATGCAGGGGGCCCAGGTTCAATCCCTGGTCAGGGAACTAGATTCCACATGCATGCCACAACTAAGAAGTCCACAACCCTGCGTGCCGCAACTAAGACCCAGCGCAGCCAAAATAAATAAATAAATATTAAAAAAAAAAAAGATCTCTCATTTTATCAATGAGAATACAAAAACAGTAAACAAAACAGTTTTGCTAACTTGAGTTTATAAACTTTTAGGAATGTGATGAAATAATGATCTTCTTATGATACTTAATTCATATTCGTATTATAAACAGAATAATAGATTGGTTTGTAAATTTTTTTGGAATCATATTTTATGCAAAAACGTTATCCAAACGTTTTACATTCATCTTCAATGTCTCCATCATTGGTAGAATTCCTTTCTAATCACCCAACACCTCTCATTGTCAGAGACAGAATCTTTGACTTAGTAGGTGACGCTGTCTCTGAAAATTTGATCCTGAGTGAGAAATATCCATTTGCATCCTATTAAGAAAGCTGGTGTTATCATTTCATCTGTAGGTGATCTCCACTACATAACCACTTATTGTATTGCTTTTAAAAGTGCTCTTTAAAAAGACTTGTTTTTAATGGCATCCAACCCAGGCTGTGAGGTCATGCTTTCAGGTAGGATGGCTAAATTTCTGTTGAATTTCATCACTTACTTTTAGAGCAATTTTATCAGGTGACTTCTACAAAGACCTAAAACTTGCACTGACTGAGGTGATTTCAGGATATGTCTTTTCCCAAATAGTACTTTGTTGTTCAAAATAAAATTACAGAGAGAATGCCCATTATCTGAGAAATTGTGTATGAACTTGAACATAAGATGACACCCACTTTTATAAAGGATAATACCTGGCCAAACAAAACCCCCTTCTGGCCTTATATTCAGATATAGCTCATGTACATATAGAGAGTAAAAGATGAGAATGACAATTTCTATAAAGTCTTCAGTGGTTACTGCTGGGTAGGGAGATTATTCTGAGAGATTTAAGCTTCTTTGTGTTTGCTTCTCTTTATTTTCTAAAGTTTCTTCAATGAACTACAATGACTGTCATAAGTAGAAAAATAGTGTTATGAATAAAAAGGAAGCAAAGAAGAGGCATTTTATTTATTTATTTATTGGCCAAGCTGCGAGGCATGCAGGATCTTAGTTCCCCGACCAGGGATGGAACCGGCGCCCCCTGCAGTGGAAGCGTGCAGTCTTAACCACTGGACCTCCGGGGAAGTCCCAGAAGAGATATTTTATAAGTAACACTTGGGGCATGAGCAGAGGCAGGCTAAGTCAGCCAAAGAGTGTGATCTCAGCTCAAAAACAATTCCCTATTGGCTTGAAATTGGTCACTCGGCTAGTTGCAAGTTAGTTAAAATGTAGATGTGTTTTCTAGAAAGGTAACTCATTCATCTCTCCTCCTATCCATATTTATAGCAGATTCATTTATCAGATTTGTTTCCGTGCCTGGACAAGAGTCCTGAGGGAACCAGTCAGGGACAGGATAAGGACAGGTCAGTGGCATGCGAAGAGAGATGATTAGAAAAGGTAAGGCACAGGACACCCCATCTCTCTTCCCCACAAAATCTCGGCAGCCAGGGAGCTGGGGAATAGGACTGAGACGGTTAAATAAAGGCTACTAATGATTGATAACATCTAGAGGCAGCGAAGCCTCTGGAGCTTGCCTGCCGGCTTCAGATCCTACCTCTGCCCATTACAAGGTGAGCTACCTTGGGCAAGTTACTTACCCTCTCTGTGCCTCGGTTTCCTCCTCTGCGGGATAATGATGATAACCCTTTCTACTTCATGAGGTTATTGTGAGGCCTAAGTAAGTACGTGTAAAGCCTTGGTCTGAGTTCAGTAAATGCTGGTTATGACTGCAGGCTGGGACCATACTAAGTGCTTAGACCATCATTCTCTCAGTTAATTCTCACAACAATGCTACCAGGTACATACAACTGTGCCCATTTTACAGATGCAGACACTGAGGCACCGGGGGATAAAGGGACTTGCGGGAGTCTGTACAGCTAGTTAGCGGGGGGATGGGGGTCCTTTAAAAGCCACAGTCACCCTTGCCCCCTCTTTGACATGGAATGTGCCTGCAGTTCCTCCCAAGTTTGCTTCCCTTTTTTCTATGCCAACTGCGTGGCTGGACCCCTCCTCAACCCTCCGCCAGGCTTCCTCTCCCCAGTTTCTTCCTACTTAAGGGAACATCCTGGGCAGTGCAGGAGGCCCCAGGGGGGTGGTTCTAAACCCAGAACTGATGTAACTTCACTGCTCAAAAACCATCAAAGTCTCCCTGTCTTGCTGACCAAAAGGAAAATGGCCAAAGCTTTCAAATCGACTCACCCTTTCTGGAATCATCTCTCCAACTCCACCCTCTGGGGCACCCTGCAGCTCCTGTGAGCCCCCCCAGGCACCTCCACATCTTCCACCTTTGCTCACCCTCTCTCTTGAATGTGCTCCTCCTGCTACACAATGTTTTCCTCATCTTTTCTGGAACAGCCGAAATGTCACCCCCTTTAATAGGCCCTGACTGAGGCCTCACCCATTGTTTGGTCAACAAACACAAAGAGCCTACTGGTTTTCAGGCACTGCCTCAGGCACTCTGAATATGGCCGTGAACGAAACCTCTGTCCCCACCTGGCTCTATGCTCCTAATCTCAACCCCCAGCGTGCCCTGGTGGTCCGCTATGCCATTAACATACACTCTATAGAGCTCTTTCCTCGGTTACAACATGAGTCTTTGGAGAAAGGGATCACGTCTCACCTAGCTTTATATTTCTTGTGTCTGGCACAGATCTCAGCACACTTAGTACTTAATAAATATTTGACAGACGAATGTTGTTCTGAAAAATCTACACGCTAGACCATACTCCCCAATAACTACTTTGTGGGCAATCCTACCTAGAAAAAGGAGCTGATTCAGCTAAAGATAATATTTTCCCCTTCATCTAAGAAAACTGATACCTATGGTTTGCCCCTGTTTGTCACTTGTGAACAATACAAAGAAAGGTCTATTTATTTAGCTCTGGATTCCTGGGACTTTGTACAGTGCTAGGTATTCAGTAGGCACTCAACAAATGTTTACTGGAGGAATGGAAGGAAGAAGGAAGGGAGGGAGAAAGGAAGGGAAGAAGAAAGGAGAGAAAAATGAAAGTTTGGTGCCAAGAGAAGAGTGGAAATAAGACCATGACCTCTGAGGTTAAGTGAGGCACAGCAAACAGGGCCTGCCCCCAAAGGAGGAAGGTGCTGTCAGGCCAGGAGAGGGACATCGAGCTAAGCCTGCTGCACCTGGGCAGGTTTAACTCCTCGAGTTAGCGACAGCACCTCTGGGAACACCTCTGGGAACACCGTTGTTCTGGAATGACAGGCCTGAGATATTTAAACGCTAACTGGGTGAGTAAGCCCCATTGAGGAGAGCAATAAAACCAATGTCTTACGAATATTCGAGACGCAACCATAAATAAATCAGTAATCCTTCCTGACACACTCCATTTGGCCAGTTGAGTCTCCCATTCACCTACAGTGCAGGTGAACAAACACAGATTTTGTAAAAGAAGCAGAAACAAACTCATGTTGAAACTGCCCAGAGCGCTATCATCCTCGATTACAAAGCGCTTCTGTCAGTAACCAACCAGGATTTCTACCAACCAGACACATAAAGGTGGAAGCAGCAATGCCCCCTGCAGACCGAATCACCCATAAAAATGGATGTACCACCCAGGAATCATGACCTCTCTTCCTTCCTCGTGCAAACTGGCCCCCCCATCGGTACCTTAAATCTCTTACAGTGGAGATTCAAGGTGCAGACCCAAGGGAAGAAGAAATTAAGTTAGATAATGTTTGTGGAAGTGATGAGACCATGCTGCCTGACACACAGTGGGTCCTCTTTAAATGTTTAAAAAAATTAAAAAAAACAACAAAGGAAAGAACAGCTCACCTAATCTCTACTTGGAATTTCTCAAATTACTCATAAGAGCACTTAAAAAAATTCCACAAAGACAGAGCACATGCAACCCCTGTCAAAATAGTATTAAGTGCTGAAATGCAGACAAAGATAGGCAATTAACTGCTACTAGCTTAGATGAAAATGTCTGCAATCTTGTTTAAGTGCTTGGGTGATATGAAGCATTTAGAGATAAACTTAGGAAGATGTGAGGGATGGGGAGAAAAGGGGTTTACAAAAGCAGCACGCAGTCAGCTTTTTATAAAACTGGTTCACACGGAAAACTTTTTAAGTGCAAGACACTTAAAATACAATCCAAGCTCCCTCAGAATGATGGGAAATGCCTGAAGGTCCCGGAAGGTCCCTAGAGGGTCTCCTTCTGCGAGTATATCCTCTCAAAAGTGCAGGGAGTGACATTCTCCTAAATATGACTGATGCGCCAGGACTTGAAATCAAATTCATATTGAAATATATGAATTCATCATTAAGTCTCCCTTTGACTAATTGGGACCCACCAAGTTGCAAGGAATGATAACCCCAAGAAAAAAGAATGTAATCTTCCAAAAGGACATGAATGGATTTGCATATGGAGGAAAAACACCTAGGCTTAAGCAAGAAGATAGGGTGTGTGTAGAAGGCAGCTGGGGAGAAATGGGTAGAAACTGACAATGTTCTTGAATGACTGGCTGAGCCATTTTGTGACCTTTTCTCTTTGACTTCCAACAAATTTTCAACTGTGGAATTTCAATCATGGAATCAGGAACAAATGACACTTAAATAAGAGTTTGACATTAAAACTTTGCTTTAAAAGTTTTACATTAAAATCTATGTATATCATATGATATCGCTTATACGTGGAATCTAAAAAAATGGTACAAATGAACTTATTTACAAAACAGAAATAGAGTCACAGATGTAGAAAACAAACTTATGGTTACCAGGGGCGGGGGGGGGGGGGGGAGGGATAAATTGGGAGATTGGAATTGACATATACAGCTACTATACATAAAATAGGTAACTAATAAGGAGCTACTGTATAGCACAGGGAACTCTTCTCAATACTCTGCAATGACCTATATAGGATAAGAATCTAAAAAAGAGGGGATATATGTATATGCATAACTGATTCACTTTGCTGTGCAGCAGAAACTGACACATTTTAAATCAACTATACTCCAATAAAAATTAAAAAAAAGAAACTGAAAAAAAATTCTATGTATAGACTTAAGTGCACAGAAGGAGAATTCCAAAAAGTTGAAAGATGAAGGATTTTTTAAAAAGATTCATTTAGGGGTACTGAATTTGGGGTTAAATTCTGGTATGCTGGAAGCAATATTCTCATATTACCATGTGTGACCAAAGAAGATTCCACAGAAACACAGACGTGATGCAATAACACCGTGTTCAACTCTAAGTCATGGTGTACTGACCCCGTCATGACTGTGTGTGTGTGTGTGTGTGTGTGTGTATGATAATCCTTGTTTTCCAGCAGTATCTGCCCTCAAGGACTGAAGTTGATGATTTTATACTGAGGCACTGATTCTGTCATTGACAGGGTGTAAAATTTTCTAGATAGAATATAAAGACAGAAGTGTCTAAAATGGCTTTAACTGCTCCATGATCCAAAGCTGATGGGCAACACGTGCAAAACCTTGTTCTAAACTAGATGGCCAGACATACTTAAATAGACAACTGGTCTCAACACAGAAAGAAATGGAAAACTGAAAAAATTAGTAGATGAATTATTTCAACTTGAATAATCAAATACCTTAATATTTCCAGGTAGACCATTTTTGAGTTCTGTTTGTTGTTTTTTAAGCACCCAGGAAGGATATTAGTGTTGAGATTTACTAAAAGACTGGATCATGTTAAATAATGTGAATCGGAGAGTGAACAGTAAGAAATGACGTATAAAATTAGCTCAAAAAAGTGGTTTGGGAATGAAGATTTACAAATTTCAGAATTCAGAGCCAATGACAGTAGAAGAAATAAAAAGACCTTCAATAGCCACCAACAGATATAAGTCAAAGAGAACACACCATAGCTTGTCCTCAGTCTCACATTTCTACCGCTACTTTGAAAAAAAAAAAAAAAAAAGAAAAGAAAATGACCAAAAAAGAATTTTTCCCGAAAGGGTAGAATATGGCAGAAATAGTAAATACCAAAACCCAGAAAAATGAGGACGTTAGAAGAAATGGGTGGCTTGCTATATGTGATATTAAAAATTGCCATAACAAGAATGGGGCAGTAATAAAAATAAATTATTTCATTTTTTGCAAAGTATGCGAGGGTAGGAAATTGACCCAAACTGCCAGAGAAATGAGGAAGCACTCTTTTCATACTCTGTTCAGAACACTATTTCATAATTTATCCCTTCCTCGGATGCCCTTTTTCTGCCACGTCCCTGCTCTCTGCTCTTCAGCTGTCCTCTCCCCAAGCTCCTCAATTAAATTATCTCACGTTTTTCTCTGATCTGCTGTTCACAGCTTGTCACATCACTCCACCATAAGCCTTCCCACACGATGCTGAAACAGTACACTAAGAGAGCCGCTGTTTTTCTCTCTAGCTGCTCCCCAGTGTCCCGGATCCCGGGCAGGAGGCGGGTGGGTTCTCTAACTGCAAGGCTCACCCCCCCAGTCTTCTTCTAAGGAACCTATCTATTCACAGCTTTAAAAAATTATGAAACGTGGTATGATCAACCTACTGAAGCCACAACCTATGTCCCAGAGAGACATTTTTTTTTGTTTTTTAGAAAAAGATGACTTTTTTTTAAGAAAAAAAATCAGAACTGTGCTCATCCTTATCCTGTTGGAGAAGAGAACAGGCAGTTTCCTCCTGAGCCCTTGGAATCACAAGACTCAAGTTGTGTAGTTACCACAAGCGCTCAGCTTTTTCTCTTCGGTTCATCCTTTGAGTCTGTAAGACATCTTTCACAAAACAATATTTCACAAACATTTTTACAGAATATTCAATCTAGACTGGCATGAATTATCCAGAACAGTAATACAAAGAACCTACACATCAAATTAAAGCAGTAAAACAAAAGGCCAATAACAGAGAAAAGGGAAAATATTGTTGCAAAATGAGATAAGATGAAAGAAAGAGACTCCGATGAGATTCTCCAGTTTGATGAGACGGAGGTGAAGAAGAAAGAAAGGCTTTTTTTCCCAGAGGGTCGGTGCTTCAAAGGAACAGCGCGTTGATTTAAAGGTGGCAACTTAGAGGAAGCAGAGGAAGCTAGTGGGTGATAAATAAGAATCCCACGTGAGCCAGGGAGACGCCCTTATTCAAGGGGAGTTTAAAAACATAGGCGACTTGAGCAGGGAAAAGCATTATTTTTCTTTCTCTCTTCCTCTCATTTTTTTCCCCAAGTAGGACTACTGGTTCCATGAGGAACCACACGGTCCAAGCCTCATAAGCCCTGATGGGAGGAGAGAATAGATCCATCCTTTCAGCAGGATAACTTGACAGTATGGTACCAAAACCCTTAAAAACGTGCATGCCTTTTGATCTGGTAATTCCATTTCAAGGATATGTGAAAAGTTATATGCGCGAGGATGCTATTTGCTGCTCTTTCTATAATGTTCTGCCTTGTTTATGATAGCGGGGGAAAAAAGCAGAAACAACCTCAATGTCTAGGAATAAATCAGAATACATTCATGCATGGCATTCTAGACAGACATTTGAAGTTATGCTGTAGAGGAATATTTAGTGACGTGGAAAAAAATATTCAAGAAATTAGGATATTTAGGAAGGATGTTACCAAAAAGTGGGAATGGTTAGGTTTATGTCACACACACACTCACACACACACACACACACACACTCAGGACTGTAAGATACAGTCAGGATGCACACAGGAGTTTCCAGGGATGGTAATATCATGAGTGCTTTAATTTCTTCCTTACTTGCTTCTTTTGGAAAATATCTTTTAAAAAACGTAATTTTCTTGATAAAGAGAAAAACAAGTAAATGTTTTTAAAAAGGAATAAAATCAGGTGGTGGTCTTGTGTACAGAAACCTATCAAATGCTGGGGCTGAGGGGCCTTCAGCTCCCCGAGTCACCCTCTTCATTTGATAGACAAGGAGCCAAAAGTGTTCAGAACAGGAAGGCTCTGACTTCAGAAACACTCAGGAAAGGAGTTAACAGCAGTCACAGCAAGAGGGAGGAGAGGCTGCTAAAGGTCGCTCCAGCAAGGCTGAGTGCGTGGGAATGATGAGCATGTATGATTTGGGAGTCGGGGTTCAACAGAGTTGAGAGTCCCACGTGATGTTGGGTTTTGGAACAATAACGAATGGGAACTTAGGAAAATTAGGAGACTAGAGCTATGTTAGGGGGCACGGAATGAACATTGTTCCAGCACCTTCGCGTAAAAGGCTCATGTAAACTCACGTAATCTTCTAAGTAACTCAGAAAATACCAGAACTCCCATTTTACAGATAAGGACACTGAGGTTAAAATAACTAGCACTGGTCACGGATCTAGCAAGGAACAGAGCTATGATCTGCTCTCTGGATGGTCTCCAAGTCCTTCCTCTTTCTACCGTGCTACACATTTGCCTCCTTCGTTTTGTCTCCTGAGAGAAAGAAAGACCTCGATTCATACAGGTTACTTATCAACCGAGGCGTCTGGAGTTTCGATGGCATCAAAGATCTCAACTGGTGAGTCAACGACGTTGGGGCAGCCCACAGCGAGCCCGGCACAAACTCCCCATCCATCCAGTGATGTATTCCTGGAACTGGAAAGGCCGGCTCTCCCCAAGCAGGGCAAGGGGACGCGGAGGAGGGAAAGAGTGGTATTTCAAAAGTCTGTTTTCTGGATCTAGAGGCACACCAATGTCTTTTCATCCTGCCCTTACAAATATCAAGAAATCTGTGCACCTTTCCTTCTAATATGACCCTCAGACTTCCAATTAGTGCTGTCTTCGAACTACCAGGAGTCCTCAGCTGTGACCTTATATAATAACAGCGCTATCCTGGCTATTACTTGTAGGCAAGCATAATAGCAGGCAGTGCAATACCTCCTCTCTTTTGGCCTGGGAAAGGGACAGCCGACAGTCCAGATCCTGTTTAACGGGAGGTCTTAACCACCTGTTAGCTACTTGCAGAAACCACGACACGATCGCTCTCCTTCAAGCTTACAGTGCTTTTCTCATTGCAGGGTTAGTGTAAACATTCTGTCTCTTCCTCCTTCCTTTCTCACTGCTCTGATCACCTCACCGGGGTCTGATTAGGATCACAGCCCTCTCTGTGGTTATCCCTGACTACGGCCATCAGCAACCAAACCTACCAGCTTACGTACAAGTAAGTCATAGCAGTACAACAGGCATTTGTGAATAAAAGAGTCAACTCTCATTTTGCAATTACTATTAGTTACTTAGTACTTTGAGATTTAGGTGATACTTCTAAATGGTAGCCACTCGCCACACGTGACTATTCAAATTTAAATTGAATGAAGTTAAAAATTCAGTTCCTCAGTCACACTAGTCACATTTCACGTGCTCAAAACAGCCTCACGTGGTTAGTGGCTACTGTACTGGTCAGAACAGACAGAAAACATTTCCACAACGGCAGAAAATTCTACTGAACAGTGCTGCTATAGCACAATGAGCAAACACAGGAACACTTACTGAACTCCTAAGTGCCAGCGCTGTTCTAAAATTTTTGGATGTATTAACTCATTTCATTTTTTTTTTTTTTTTTTGGCCGTGCTGCACGGCTTGTGGGATCTTAGTTCCCCGACCCGGGATCGAACCTGGGCCCTTGGCAGTGAAAGCTCGGAGTCCTAACCACTGGACCACCAGGGAATTCCCCCATTCCATTCTCAATATGACTCTATGAGTGATGTAGGGCTTGGTACTGTTCCCATTTCACAGATGAGGAAACTGAGGCACAGAGTGATTAAGTAATCTGATTCCTCTCTCTGCACTGTCTCCGAACCCACAGCCCTTGCCTCTGCAATGTCTCTCGTAGCCACGCCAGTGTCTGTCATCACAGGTACTATTCTTATTTAGGCTCTTGTTGGACAATTGCTGGACCTTCCTAACGATCTCCTTATTTCAGCGATCTTTCTCTTCATTAACGGCACCAAATACTTAACAATTAAGCCTCAGAGTCCACTGAAATAAGGTCAAAGCACTTTTCAAAGTTGCCTACAACATGGTCCCAATTTTTCTTTCTCATCTTATCCTCATGCAGTAGCTAGTTCTTATCAATAACTAGGGCCGCTGCATGAGTTCAGGTCTGCTGAGGAGCAGACACTAACATGGGATAAGACATGCAAGAGAGGGGAGCAGGAGTAGGCACAGAAAGCTTGCAGACTGAGATGTCAGCGTGGCCCCTGTGCAGGAGAGGAGAAGGGAGGGGAACTGCATGGAAAGCGGCTTAGAGTGCAGCACAGTTCCAAGAAAGGTTTAACCATGCCAGTGGGGAGTCCTGAGCCAAAGCTGCTCGGTGGAGGACCCCCCTGTCTTGCTGGAATGGGCATGCCTAGTGCTCCAACTCTGCACAATCCTGGCTGGGAGCAGTCCCTGGGAAGCACGGTCGAGGGACCAAAGTGTGGTGGGTCCAGAGGGGCCACAGCTAGGGATGCTAGTCAGTTGTGCTCCCTCTAAGGCAGGAAAGCAGAGTGGACATTTTCATGGCCACCCCGGTCACTGTATAATTTTTACCATTTTACTGGGATACTCTTAAGAGCGAAAGAGGGCACTATTAATCATTACACTAGGCAACAGACGGACTCAGGGACCACCCTAAGCAAATTGGAATTTATGGTCACCCTGTAACAACTTAGGTAGCAGAGAGCCTACCAATGTTCATCAGGTCTTTCCACTTTTTGGCATTCCTTCAGTCTGGAACTGCTTTATAACCCAAACTGTGGCTACAGAAATCTTAGGCATCTGTTAAAACTGACCTCAGATTTCACCTTCTGAATGTCATCTTTTCCTTCTTGGAACCACTTCACGTGTATCTTTCTTGAAATACTGATCCTCTTCCGTAATATATTTTAATTAATTCTGAATTATCTTTTTCCTGCCATCAGTCAGTAAATCCCCAAGGGCAGGGACAATTTTTTTTTTTTTCAGTTTTGTCTTCCCTTCGATGACTAGCACTAGCACAAGGTCACCATGTAGTAGGCACCAACAGTAACACCTACAGAAGGCTGTACTCTTCACTCTGCAGAGCCCTCCTATGGCTTTTCTGTCTGAAACAAATACTTGCATCACCTTGTATCTCGTAAATGCAATGTTTTCTATGTCTTTACAGTTCAGACATAGAATTCAAATATCAGCCGACCTTGGTGAATGAATTCTTTTACAATTTGCTAATTACTTTGTCCTTTTTCTGCTGAAAGCCTACACTGAATTACTTCAGCTTCGCCTCCAAAGGGGACTAACAAATTGCTGAATATAATTTGCACTTGAAACAATAAAGCTGTTAATGGCATTTGAGCAAGAACACCCATTATTTTCCTTGCAGCAATAAATCAGCATTTCATCTGTTATAAATTGCTTGGTCAGCATCAAATGGCTTCAGAATAAATCTCTTTCTCCTTTGTGCTTCTGCTGTCTATGATAAAAGAAGACGGCAGAAGGTAACCCCGTGTTCTGCATTCCCGGGCACATCATTTTCATGCTGCATGACTCTGTAATTTATTTCTAGTGATAAACCTCTTGTAGTCCTACACTGACTGATGCTCACATGTGTCCAAATATGCACAGGAAGACACAGGGACCTCTTCCACGTTAACACTGAAATGAAGGGGCTGACCATGGAGAGCAGAAATTTGATGCCTACTACAGATTTTAGTAAGTGGGTGGCTGTAAAAATAAACAGAAATGCTCTAATCATTAGACTATTTTTTTTTTCAGCCATGCCTCCAGATATGGCTGTAAATATCACAGGTTCACTAGATAGGGCAGAGTTATCCTCTTAAGATTGGATTATTCTAGCTTCACATTTCTGAGAAATATACCTAGTAAGTTCTACTTTTAAAAAATCCCTTGCCTTGAAATCATCTCAACTCTATGATTTATCTTTTCTTGGGTACTTCTGAACATAGCACAATATCATAAAGTAGGTGCCTAATGAAATATTTAAGTGAATGAGTTAATAGATGAATGCTTTTCATTTAGTCTAAGTCACATTAGTTAACGGTATTATTCATTCATCAAAATTAAATAATACTATGTCATCTACATTTATTACGAGCTGGTCTCTCTTCTCGATTTTAAAATTTACCGATATTCGGGAGTTATGCTTACTGTCAGTTATAGTGCTAACATTTCAAATATATGGAGGACTTTATGAATATTATTATGGATAATGGTGATTAGTTGCTTTTAATATCCTAGGGAGAGTGAGAGAAAATAGACTTAAGCTACAGCATGAGAGATTTAAGTTAGACAAGAGTGTTCTGGCATCAGATCTAATTAAACAGTAGAGTGGATTAACGAGAGAAGTTATAAAATCTTTAAAATAAGATGGACTCTCATCAATATATATATTATTAAGTATGCCCCTATATAAAAGACAGAGGAATTGGTTCCACTCTTCTTTGAGAGACAGGTATATGAGGTGTGTATCTATAATAATATAATTTTCCAGAGTATGAGCATTTCACATAAGATGACTGGTATCAATTTATAACATGAATCATAAGGACATAAATTTAAGGACATGAATCATATACCAAAGAAGTGACTTCTAGTTCTAGTTTCTCATATGTTATGTGGCTTTGGACCATTCTACCTCTAAGATAAAGATTCTTTTCTAATTAAATAGGAATAATCCTATTTCTAAGTACATACTCTTCAAAATAAATTATATAAGACCTTGTTGGGTAACTTATATTCTGAATAAATAAGCAGTAGGAATATCTGATTCCTATTATTTAAAGTTATTTCAATACTACACCCTCATTTATTGTAAATTAGAATATATATATGTAGTATACATATACATGTAAGTAGATTATATTATACAGTAAATTATACTATACTATAAATATATATACTAAATTATATCATATATATAAAGAAGAAAGTTTATCACACTGGTAACAATTAGAAAAGAAATACTAATAGATAAATTTTCGATTGTGGTAATTATGTGAATAGCAATCTGACACAGGATTCATCTTTAAAATCAGGTGCTTTAATGTATTTATGCCAATCTCTCTCCATGTTGATATTCTTACTGTGGAGCTTTATTACTAGACCATGAATCTATCACTTCAAAATTCCCAGGCGCGAGGCATTGAGAAAATGAAACACACTCCCTCTACGGTATGGGATTTAGAGGAAAAAAATGCTTTCTTAACCACTGGAGTACATTTTCCTCATCAAGATTCGTATGACAAACTTTGAAAAACTCATGGAGTAGACTATGCAATGTATGTTTAAGTGTTGTAACTGCTTTTGTGCTAGGATTCACATTATGAGAAAATTCATACTTACTACCTTTCTATTGCTTGGATATGGATCTATTTTGATTGTGGTCGATGGAGCCCGTACAGCCTAAAAAGAACATGTAATTCCATTCTCTTGTCTCTTTTGAAATAGAGACTTTGGGCTACAACATGTTTTTCTCAATAGTCCAACTCCCTACTCAGAGATACCAACGCAAACGTAGTATTTCAGGTGAATCATGAGTAAAATGCATTCATGGGGAGAATGAGAGAAGGATAAAGAGTGAAGAAGTGGAGCATGTCAAAAAGGCCAACTTTCAGGAGAAGGGCAGTCAACAGTGTCCTTGAGAGCATGAGAAGTGGAGGCAATCTTGAAGTCATTTGGGAACGAATCTTCCCCTTTCACAGATGAGGAAACTGAGGCTTAGAGAGAGTATGCGACCTTCTCAAGGTCACTCTGTCCTAGGAGATGACAGAAGAGCACTGCACAATTCCGAGTATGAGTGGCAGATTCAGACGTTGCCATGAGCCAGGGTAGCCGTCAGCCCCTCTGGAGGACCCGCTCTCTTAGTGCTCCAGCCTTGCTTCCACGCATCACCACCCCCTCTGAATCTGGTGAGTGACCGGGGACAACAGGCGAGGGATGGAAGGACATCTGCCAACACTCAGAATGCATTCACTCTGATGGCCCGAGCTCCAGTTTACCTTGGGAAGAGCACTGTCCTAGTTGGTACTGGACAGGAGGCAAAACAAGTGTTATCCTGACGTGGTCCTGCCCTGGAGAGACTCAGACGACGGAGGAGCCACATGCCAGCCCCTCCCAAGGCTCAGCTGCTTCCAGGAGAAAACGAAGGCAGCATGAAGCCAAGGGGAGGCCAGACAAGGGAGAGGGTGCACATACACTAAACTCCGAAATGTGAAGGAGGCTCATCTACGCTTCAGGTCACACAGCAGGTCACGTGGGGAGAAGCAGCTCTGAGCAAGGAGATCATATATACAGTGCCATTCCAGGAGGGGTTGTCTGTGATCTGTACCTTGTATGGATATAATAAGCACCATGCCTAAGACACAACAGCCCCAAACCACCGCCACCAAAACACAAAACACATGTTTAAAGGCGAGAATTATCCACAACATTAGGTTGTTTTATTTTTTCCTACATGGCTGATCCAGGAGCGGGTTGCAAAATCCATCATTGTTACAGGCTGGAAAGCCAACCAGGGGAGCCTTCTTAGAACTTTTAAAGGGAAACATTGTGGATGAGCCTTTTGGTCTTGCAGGAAAGATGGCTAGTTATGTTTAACTATAAACACATGGCAGTAGGTGTCAGAGATACGCTCCACTAGAAGACTATATAAAATATAAATACTGTTTTTGGCAAAGGACACTAAACTCAGAGAACCTGAGAATTCCAGACAAGGGCCAGGGCAGCTTCCCATGCTTTCTCAAGCATTTAGCAACCAGATTTAGTCTTCAGCTGAAAGGCTTTCATTTCAGGCAGTATGTAATTCATGCAGACGATTCATTTGCAATATTAAAGCATTACAACATTCTGTAAAAACTACAACAGCAAAAGACCAAAAACACAGGAGGTCTGCTCTGACTACCTAATTTAAAACTGCAACCTCACCCCGTCCCCAAACTGACACTCCTCTTACATTGCTCTACTTTTTTCTTTTTTTTTTCTTCCATAGCAATTATCATCTCCAAACATACTAGAATTTGTTTATTTGTTTACTCATTATTTTCTGTTTTCCCCCAGTAGAATATAAGCTCCAAAAGGGCAGGAATGTTTGTCTGTTTTATTCACATCTAGATCCATGAGTGGCACACAGCAGGTGTGCAAAAATGCCGGCTGACCGAATCAGAACAAGACGTGAATGAGCTGTCAATATTGTATAAAGCCTTTTTCTCAGATAACAAGGAAGTTGCCTCATCACTAACTACGAAGATATATTTTTTTTTTCTTTTTCTGTGTGTGTAGAGAAATTTGTGTTGCTTTTGGTCTCGCTTTTTAATGCACAATTCCATTAAAGTAACAATGATAGATCAATAGATATTATTGGAAGAGAGTTATGATGGCTAAGCAAGGTGCAGTGGTAGGAAGTAGGAGGTGGCAAAAAATACCCAGAAAAAAGGAGATGAATAGCTGGTATTATATAAAGTCAGATGGAATTATAAACCAGAATTTCATAACCGTATCCTCCTTTCACTTCATTATCTTATAAAATATAAGATATTATATAATATTCCTGCATTGGGAACCTTATGTACCACTTAACTCAATTCATAAGAGCCAATTCAGCTGCCCTTTTTATATTTTCAGTATAAATCACCGAGGTTAAAAAAATCAAATTCAGAGGTCAGCAGGGGCATTCTGCTATCAGAAAAAGCAGGTGACTAAGGCTAATGGTTCCAGGGTGACTAACCCCCCTTGTACGTGAAGCCACCATGATGACCTGCTTCTGTACATCTCTGGGGGTAGGGAGGGAAACTGAGGTAGGTACTGGGCAGTGTGAAAAGATATTTCACAAGGGTTTGTCTTTATAGCCTTATAATATGAATACTTTTGTACGGCACCTCCCCAGGCATAAGAAACGCTCTCACCGTACACCTTGCTCTGCTCTCATAACAGCCTTTTGAAGTGGTTAGGCTTATTTTCTGAATCTTGGAGAGTTTGTTACTTGCCCAGGGTGGTGGGCCAAAGTGGATCGTTCCTATCTTGGTTTAAGAAAGCAAGTACAATATACAAAATAGATAAACAACAAGGACCTATTGTATGGCACAGGGAACTATATTCCATATCTTGTAATAACCTATAATGGAAAAGAACCTGAAAAAGAATAGCCATATATGTATGTGTGTGTGTGTGTGTGTGTGTGTGTGTGTGTGTGTGTATATATAACTGAATTGTTTTGCTGTGCACCTGAAACTAACACAACACTGTAAATCAACTATACTTCAATTAAAAAAAAGAAAGCAAGTACAAATTCAGTGCTTTTTTCACATGGCATGGCCAAAAGTAATACTCTGAAAGATCGGTTACCTAGCTGTCCACCACTCGTGGTTTATTACCAGGAACACATTTTACAAAAGTGGATGATTGTCTCGTCTCCGTTGCCACAGTGCTAGGAGATCAAGGAGGCACTACAGGTGGGATTTATTTAAGACCCGGCATTTCTTAGGTTATGGCGGAGGTCTGTGAACAAGAAAGGCAGCGGACTCACAGGGATCATTTAAAGCTGTGCCTTACCACCACCAACAAAAATGCTAAGAAACAGACAGAATTCCTCTCCTGTGTAGAAACGTTCCGTAACAATGGAGAAGTGTGTGCGTGTGTCAGGGGGCGGGGGGGGGGGCGGGAGGGCAGGGGCTGGCAGCTAAAATGTAACTTGGCCAAACCCAGAAAAGACACAGCATGTACAGAACGGGCAGATCTTGAGAGCCTCATCCCCACGCAAAGAGAAAACTGTGCAGTATCCAGAGAGAAGAGCTGGTACAGTAGCTGGGGAGAATTAACTACCAAAGGGGATGAATCAGCTCAGCGTCTGAAAACATCTCCAGGTTCTGTCAAACCTGCCCGCACTCTTCAAGAGCTTCAAGGCTCACAAACAGGAAATCGCTGGGTATGACTTAACCTGACTCTCTACCTCCTTAGAGAAGAGCTTGCCCTGAAGAGTGATGAACAAAGTGTGGAGCCAAAGGGTGAAAGGTGAAGAAGAACATGAGTTCAAGTTCAGGGTATGGGGCATTTAGTGGAAGGAAACAGTTTTCTAAACACAGAGGATTAGTTGGGGTTCAGCACCGGGCTCAGTACCGGATGACATCTTCACTCGAGCAGCCTAACACCTCACAGAAATGAAGAGAGAGAAAACTGCATTACAAAGGGGCTTGTGAAGACGTGAGATTAAGCTGTTCATTATTCATGGGTTCATTCACTCATGACATTCTGTATCAGGATATTTTCAGATACAGACCTAAACAAATAAGAGGATTGATCATCTTGCACAACAGAGTTGCCTGGAAAGGGTGGAGCTGTCCCAGGACTGGTTTATTTAGCAGCTCACCAACATCATCAAAGACCTAGGTTCTTTCCATCTTTCTGTCTATTTTGATTTGCTTAGATTAACTCCAAATTTACCCCCCTACCCCGGATCCGGGACTGGGGCTGGGGTGGGGGCCAGGTGCCCTAAAGCAGCTGGAAGAGAGTAAACACTTCACCCAACTCAGGGTTATACTAGCAAGAAAGGGGCCACTGGCCATTGGGTGGGTCCCCAGAGATATGTGTAGATGGTCACTCAGCAGTAGTCACTGAGTGCCTACTATGTGTCCACTCCTGTGCTGTCATGGAGACAAGGAATGGCCTCCCTGGAGGAGCTTAGAGATAATGGCAGAGACAGACATTAATGAAATAACCATGTAAATGAAGATAAAGCTGCAACTGTAATAAGTGCTCTGTTGGAAAGGTCCATGGTACTTAGGTACCATAACAGGGGACCTAGGTTAGAAAAGGGGGAGGTGAAGCTTCCCTGAAGAAGGGACGCTGAGCTTTGGGGATAAAGGATGGAGAAACCTTTCAGACAGAGGGAACATATGGAGTGACAAAGTGGAAGGATGGAATATGACACATTCAGAACTGTCCCCAGATGGAGAACAGACCGCGAGGGTGAGCCTGGAGCAAGATGAAGCTGAGGAGGTAACACAGGAGCCAGACCATCTGAGTTGTATGCAAGAGAAGAAAATATGAACACGTACATTTTTTTAAAACTGTTAAAATCTTAGACCTTTTGTTCACATCAAGTTTGATACAAAACAGGGCTCTAAAATGCCTTGGTGCACAGATGCTCTGAGAATATTAAATGACCATTCCCTGTCCTTTCCAAGTGAATATTTTCTGGTCGCTTTGCTTAGAGTGGCCCCTAGGAAAAGAGCCGGGTGTAGCGGGTAAGGGGGCAAGGCCTGGGCTGACCTGGAGCCTGGGTTGAAAGGTGAAGCCACATGGTAGTAACTCATTGAGAACGGAAGGAAATAATTAAAGAGGCCAAGATAGGAAAAGGACAGTGGCCTTGAGACAGGGCTGCATAGGATCAGGGGCCTGAAGAGGGGTTCATGGTGTGTAGTAGCAAGAGATGGGTGGTTGGTCTGGGGATGTGGGAAGACCCAGAAGCACGGTGAATGGAGGGAGCCCGCTGAGGGGCAATCTTACCTCCATGCCCCACCTTCAGCGAAGAGTCTAGCGTTTACTCTCTCTCCATATCCTAGGGAGGTAACAACAGCGAGACTGCAGAATTCAGTTTACCTCTGTGCTTTTGGGGGGTGTGCTTGCTTACTTAGCAAGACATGATGAGAAAATTATTCAAGGTAAAGTGCCAGAGAGTCCTCTTTCAGCAAATGAAAATATGCAAATACGCTTTAGGAATAAACAACACTACCACTTCCTCATGGGGCTGAAAAATATTATCTCTTACGCTGGTTTCTTATCACTATAAACTAACTCATAATTCCTCAATAGCTGAGTACAAATGGTCTAATTAACCATCTTCTGCCCTTCAAATACTTCAGAATTTCCACGGTGCCTAACCATGCGTTTCTTCTACCACATGGATGAGCATGGAGCTAAATGGGCTCTCATCCTCCCAAGCAGACATTTAAAGTGTGACAAAGTCATCTCAGAGAAGCTTGGTCCTTTTGAAATGAGATAACTAATTACCCAGTGAAAAGGCAGTCTTTTCCCCATTGGGAAATCAACTACGTGGTCTAGCAGAATGAAAGGCAAGGACAATGGCAAATCAGGTCTGCAAAAACAGTAAACAAAACAAGCCACAGGACAATTAGCACATGCAGAAAAGCAAAACAGCACCAGCCACAGAGCTGATTTGATTTTAACAAACTGAATCTGTGTTTCAGAAAGAAAGGCAAAAGAGTGAAAATACACAAGAGTATAAAAAAAGAAACAAAACACCCTGAAAGCAAAGTAAGACAACTAAAAGCAAACTAAAGCTCATATACACAGACCTCACAGACTTCACAAATTACGTTGTCTGAATTATCCTACAAAATTAGGAAATGGTCATTATATAGGTATTTTATCACTCAGGAAAACAGCCCACGTCTCTTCCAGAATCCCAGCTGCTAACAAACACAAAGCATTGAACCATGGAGACGGTCCTCCTCTCAAAAGAGGGACATAACCTATTTTCTCTAGATCAGATGTAGCCGGTGACTGAGAACCCATAGATACTGTAGCAACACGGAGAAAAGGAAATGGATGATGAAAGCAAATTTAATTCAATGTACATTATAATGTACAAAACTGGGAAAAGGGGAGAGAGGCGGGGACAGGCCCAATAAACACACACAGCGCCTACTTGGCTCCTTTTTAGTTTCATCAAATTTCGTATCTCTTTGTGACTGTTACCCCTAAGAAGCATGAAAAATTGACAATAAAAGGTTAGCCGAATGGAACGTTGGCCTTTGGTTAAGAGTCAAGCACAAAAAGAATCATAATTTTTTTCAACAAGCTTTCAAACAAAGTGTGCGTGCCCTTGACATCTGCTGATGAGCTATAGTTTCCTCTTCTTCAAAACTCAAAAGCGTCTCTAAATTAAACATAAGCTTGTTTTTGGTATCTGCAAAATATATGTGGATAAAATTCAAAGTTTTAGAGAGGGAGTTGCCATAGAAACACACAACTCCCTAAAAGAGCAATCCGTTGTCTCTTAAGGGGACCTGTCATCATAGAGATTTGTTCATTGTCTGTGTGCGCGTGAGACCGCAGACAATGCATAAAGGACAGTCAGCATAGACACACTGGACAAATACACAAATGAAATAAGTTAAGTACTTTAAGTAAGGGGCCATGAGCCCTTTGTGTGTGTGTGTGTGTGTGTGTGTGTGTGTGTGTGTGTAGTGGGGGTGGAATCATGTGAGCTGAACCCTTTGGTACAGCTGAAATGCAGCCATCATAAAAAGATTTATTCAAAACACAATTCTGCAACAATCTGCGCATTGCACACAGTTCTGGACTGTTTTCTGTGAATTCTTTTAAAATGTGGATGTAAGTACTACAAGCAGCACTTACAAAAATAGCTTTATTTTTACTAGCAGAGTAGACTCAAGCTAAAAATAAACCAAATGGGAATTTGGTACTGCAGACTTTTCAAAAGCATAGTGTCAGTATACCTAAGACAAACACCACCTCTTCGCTAGAAACTTCTGTGCAGCATTCCAAAAAAGCCACCTTTTAGCCAGAGTACAGTTCTTCAGACTTGGTGTTTCTGGAGACAAAGGAACCCCATGGAGCAAACATCTAAGTTGGAGTCCTGAATCAAACCACTTACTGGTCCTTAGAGAAGGATTTCTCCTCTCAGGCTTTCACCAGAAGCGGCCAAATTATCACACAGCCCTTTGACGATGGGATGATCTTAACTGGGAGGAATTAAAAGAGATATTTTTGAGGGGTTGTGACCCAAAAAACCCTGTAATGAAAGTTTGGGATTCAAAAAAGTTAAAGCCATCTGAGTCATGATTTGTCTGAAAATGTGGTTTTTCCGCGGCTGTATTCATCTATGATTGGTACTAATGATTTGCAAATCTTATGAATGACCATAATCATGATATTTCTAATGAAACACAAGCATTCCATAAACATTAAATATTTAATCTGCTAGGTAAATACAGCTACTGTTAACCAAATCTGACAAATGGGAGAACTGATACCACCACTCATATTTGCCCCAAATCACAGATGACTAACTTCTGAATTCATTTAAATAAATATAAACAATAAAGTACACATGTGCTTATTTACATATGTGAATAAACAAAGTATCATGATTAGGCATAGTTACACAACTGATTAAAAAGTCATTCAAGGGCTGACTCAAAAACGGATCAAGTTACATGTAGGTAACATGGCCCTAGTATCATGAGTTGGCATTATTCTTAAAAAAGAAAAGAAAAACCAGAATGTTTAAAATCTCACCTTTCTATTGCTAAGTGTAACAGATGAATATCCAGTAGTGGTTAGTGGACCACAAGGCAGTGGTACCAACTAGCATCTGGGTGTCAGTTATAGGTCTGAAAATGTGCATTGGAAAAAGTGGAGCATCTGGCCAGACGAATGTACTCTACTTGGATTTCACAGTAGTAGTACTCTTGACTTCTACTCACCCTTTAAGATTCAGACCAACCAAGAGCTCCTTAGGGAAGCTTCTCTGAGGCCAGGGACTCTACTCCAAAAGATTTCCTGAATCTCTGTAGCACTTCTTCATTGATATTCAGCCACTGGCTTTCTCAAAGCTTCTGATTCAATCACAAACTTCTTAAGGGCAGTGACCATATCTATCTTGCTCATCTCTGGAGCCCAGAATTGGTGGGAGCTCAATAAATGTTTGCTGAATGAATGAATGAGTGTTAAGGACTGGATTTATTTAAGTTACTAATGCTCTTATCTATCAGATAATTTATTAATCTGGTAAAGATCTGATAAAAATGGTGCGGGGTTGAAAGAAATAATGTTCCTGGTTATCTCAAAAAATTCAGAGACCAGAGATCTGTCCCTTAACATGGATTTTCATTTCCTATGGACAAGAAAGCAAAGAATGACCATGATATTCTGTACTTAAAACCTGGAGGGTTAAGGAACTATCCACACCTCACTGATGTTGTCCATTCTTTTACCTTGAAGGAACCCTGCTCTGGGAATGACAGATGAGGTTTACATAATTACAGTACACTCTTTGACATGTGGCTCTTAAGTCTGTACACATGTCCAGTGCTCTGGAAGCAGATCAGCAATTAGTTTTTTTAAAAATAACAAAAGAGAACCATGTTGGTCAAATAAAAAATAACTGATATAGCCTTCAAATTCTCCTAAACTCCTGAAAAGCTTATTTTTCCTAACCATACCAGTCACAAATGGAGACACTCACCTCTCTCTTAATACAATCAACTTCCCTAAAGCTGACACATACATACACACCAGACTTTGGGAGAATTCTCCAGTGGGGATTTAAAAGGAAATATCTTGTGGCAGTGGAGTCACATGGAGGCTTCCAACAGTTCAGATATTTGCCATCTACACAAAGAGGGAAAGGTCCTCCATGTTGTAACTGTTTGATAAACATACCACAGTGGGCTTTTTACTTCTTCTGATATGAGTGAAAATAGCTTCTTGTTCGTATGTAGTGAAGGCATCAGGTAAAGGCAATGAGGTGATAAGTATTTATAATACAGATTTAATTTTTCTCTATCAACATTTCTGCTTTAAGTAGGACCATCCTACTTAACATCTTGTCCCACTAATTTTTACTTCAAGTTGAAAAGAGTAAAGTGTGAATGCCTAAAAGATTCCACTCACCTTTTTAGAATCAGCAATCTAAGCACTAATCTTTCATACAGCTTTAATCTAGAATGTTATTTTAATAGGAGTTTATAAAATTATCAAATTGAATTATTTAAAACTTTTATAAATCAAGATCAAAGGTGGATAATCTCTTTGTTTTTTAAAAAGTAATACACATGACCATCATGTGAAATTACAAAAATCTTAGCCATTCATGATGCTTGGGGAATGAGTCTTTCTATACAACACAGTTTCCCAGAGAGCTGAAGGACTCCAGGGTTTACTTAAAAGAGAAATACTTGCAAAATGTACCATATATTTTTGTACCTCCATGATCAGAGCCTACATACATAATACACGTTTTTCCTTGGTAACTTACAATTGAAAATGCTAGCTCATTTGTCTAAACTGAATGTAGTTCAAAATGTGATACACATGTGGCTGTAGATAAAAATATATGTGCTATGATACATGGAATAGGAAGCATCCCATTTGACCCTCAAAATACTCTGAAATCTGTCCTCTCAAAAAAAAAAAAAATTCCTGATGTCAACTTCTCTTTTGGCCATTTGCCTCCCTCCCCTGCCCAGAGGTAGGGTAAAAGCTATGCAGCGCAGTATGACTTTCTGGGGAGTACAGTGTCATTTTGAAAAACTAGTTAGTAAACCTAAAGCTAAAGAAGTTTCTGGACAAATGGTTTTTCTGTTCTCTAAGTGGGTATCTGCTTGGATGTTGCGATCAGCTACCTCTGACTTTAGCTGGAACTTCAGCCTGTAGAGGCTCCCAAAAGCTCTGGACCAGAATGCACTTACCCAGCTTTTTCACTAGCACTAAGTTTATTTAACAGTTGGGGAAGAGGAACACCTTTGAACGATTCACAAATCTGAGTTCCGATGGTTAGGAGTTCTCCAGTGCTTCACTTCTTTAAACTGAGGTATTCTTACAAACTGTTGGTAGAAAGAAACTGGCACAATCTCGTTGAAAGGGCAATTTGGCTCTCTCTCTCTCTCTGGATATCAAAAGCATAAGAAAGTACATATTCTTTGACCCAGCAAATTCCTTTCTAGGAATCTAGTCTAAGGAAATCATTGGATATGTAAACAAAGAGGATGTGCAAAGGGGTTGACCACACCATTCATTATAAAACGAAAGTTCTGCTTAACTTCTAACCTTAGGGGATTGGTTAATAAAATAATGTAGTCAAACAGCGGAAAACTATTATGCCATTAAATTTTGAAAATAATGATATAGACCCATATTAACTGAAATGCAAAGATTTCCACTAGATATTGTTAAGTGAAAAAAAAAAAAAGGTTTCTAAAATATGTATGGTATACATAGGAAAAAGTCTGCAAGGACATATATTAGAGGTTCCCAAATGATTCTGGAAGCACTTAGAGTCTCAGTAATTTTTTAACAATGCCTCCAGGCCCAAACAGATATCTAACAGTGCTATTTGTTCAGTAGCTAGATCCAAACAACTTAGTGTTTATACCCTAATGACTTAGTAGCTATTTGGAAAAAACACACATAAATTAAAAGAACTATTTTTTCTTTCTTAAATAACTTCTTAATAACTTATTAATAGAATGTATGCACCTGTTGGTCAAGCAAAACTTAAAATCTTGGAGTCAGATTGGATACGACTATCCTCATTTCCTATTCCATGCTGGTTTTCACTTTTTGTCATTAAAAACTCAGCAATCTCTGAAAACCTACTTTTGCAAAGGTCTGATGTCATCAGAAGGAATGTAGTATAATCTAATGTTGAAACTTTGAACTACCTTCAACACAGCGTTGGACAGATGTGTTTCCCTTGATGATGGAAAATATCCTGTGGCACCCTCGTGAATTTGCTGTGCTGTCCCAGTGCACCTTGGCACACAGCTTGGGAACTGCAGATCCTTAACAGTATTAACAGCTGCTTTCTGGGACTTCCCTGGTGGTCCAGTGGTTAAGACTTCACCTTCCAATGCAGGGGGCGTGGGTTTGATCCCTGATCCGGGAGCTAAGACCCCACATGCGTCACAGCCAAAAAACCAAAACATAAAACAGAAGCAATACCGCAACAAATTCAAAAAAGACTTTAAAAATGGTTCACATCAAAAAGAAAAAAAATAGTTGCTTTCTCTCTGGTATGGGTGATTTAAAAAAAAAAAAAAAAGATTTTCTGACTCTTTTCCCAATAAACATCTGTTCCTTTTTACAATGAGAAAAACCATTAAACTGATTTACATGTTTTCAAAAGTTTTTTTTTCCTTTAGCTTTAACAACAAACATTGATTTCTCACTGATCTCAAGGCTGATAAGTCCAAGTTCAAAGCCCCAGCCAATTAGATGTCTGATGAGGACTTCTTCCTGGTTCATAGATGGCTCTTTTCTTGCTGTGAAAAGTTTTTTTGTTCTTAAAAGAAGATAGATATTCTGCTGTCCTCAATTTTATACTCAGCATAAACACTAAAAATTTAAAGTCTTACTAAATGTCCATCAACAGATGAATGAATAAAGAAGGTGTGGTACATATACACAATGGAATATTATTCAGCCATAAAAAAGAATGAAATAATGCCATTTGCAGCAACATGGATGGACCCAAAGATTATCATACTAAGTGAAGTAAGTCAGAAAAAGACAAATACCATGTGATATCACTTATATGTGGAATATCAAATATGACACAAATGAACTCATCTATGAAACAGAAGCAGACTCACAGACACAGAAAACAAACTTTTGTTTACCAAAGGGGAAAAGGGTCAGAGGAGGGATAAATTAGGAGTTTGGGATTAGGAGATACACATTACTATACATAAAATAAACAATCAGGTCCTACTGTATCACACAAAGAACTATATTCAATATCCTGTGATAAACCATAATGGAAAAGAATATGAAAAAGAATATATATATAACTGAATCACTTTGTTGTACACCAGGAACTAACACAACATTGTAAATCAACTATACTTCAATAAATAAAAAATTGAAAGTCTCAGATGATGCCCTAATGATACAAAGCTCAGTCCTGAATAACGTTCTGCGTTAACTCTTACCATTCTGAACGCTTCCTTGATACTTGCACAGATAGGACGGATGAAGTCACCGGTGTCAGGACACTAACCCAGACATTCATCCTACTTCCTGCGGGTAGCCACTACAATTGTTTGACAATAGACTCTGTCTCTCAGCTGATGTGTTTGTAACAGAGCATGGTCATGCCCTCGTGGGAACTGAGCTGCAAATGGTCCTCTGCTCTTGGTCTCTTTTCAAACAGTGCCTGCTGCTTCTCACCCTGGTGTCCACTGCTGCTGTCTTCAAAGGTCTCCACTGCTCTCTTTGTTCCCTTCTGGTTACTTCTGCCCTGTTTGTCAGTTTTCACACTAAAGAAATGAATGGCCTTTTATAACTTCACCAACTGGGGCTTTCAGAACCAACCAGAGTGAGTTAAGTACAACAGATATTTAGCCTCCTTTGGTATTTAGTTGTTGGTGAGTATTTTGTTTGTTTTATCCCTTGTAGGGGTTAATGGGTAGAAATGATCATTTTCCAGTTTAAAGTTATTTTTAAAACCTGAGGATTTAAAAAGTTTTGGTGTTGAAGTTTTCTTGTGGTTAATATTTTCTAATCATTTCCTTTCTTACTCAAGAAGTACCCAAGGAATTATAAAAAACAACTTATTTTTCCAATATGGGAACATCTACAAATGTATACATCATTTTCAACTTAACATTTACAAATGTAAGTTAGAATTAACAATGCTGCAGTAGTGTAATGTTTCAAGCAACTTCTTGCATAAACTTTAATTGAAATGGCCCCTCCTTAACGATCTTTAATATATTCTCTTAAAAACGAAGAAGAATAATAACATTTCCCAGTCCTCCTTTACCTGCCTAATTGTTCCCTACAGCACTTATCACATTGTAACATACTACAGTTGATCTTTGAACAACACTGGTTTGAACTGCGTGGGTCCACTTATACACAGATTTTTCCCCATAAATATAGTACATATTCTCACTTTACAGATCTTTGAATTAACTAAGTGTGGGGAAAAGTTTGTGTTCAATTAGAGATCACAGTATGTGGAATCAAAAGAACTAGGGTTTGAGCTCTGATTCTATCCAAACTGTTTCAGTTTCCTGCCTTTGAGTCAGCCATTTATCAATTCCTTTGTTTTTGAGGCAGAGATGGCAGTACACAGATTTTCAACTGTGGGGTGGGCAGCCCCTAACAGCTGAGTTGGTTCAGGGGTCAACTGTATATACTTTACCTATTTATCTTGTTAATTGTCTGTCTCCTCCAATTGGAATGTAAGCTCGATGGGGGCATGCTTTTTGTCTATTTTAATCATTGATATATCCCCAGCACAGAAAACAGCCCAGAAAAATGTAGGAGCTCGACAAGTATTTGCTGAAAGGTAAATGAATGAGTGACAGATTCTTAAAATCTTTCATAATTCCATTTCAGAGGGAAATTTTAAAAAATGAACATTAATGTTTATACAAACCAACTATTACTTTTTTGAAAATAAAAGTCAAAGTCAACTTTTGATTTCAGTAAAATCCACAGATTTCAGGATCTAACTAATTTAGTATTGCTCCCCTTCTGGGAAACATTTCAACTTTCAAGTTAAGAGGACTTCTGATTGTCAAAGTATGGCAAATCCATGTAGAACACCTAAAAATGCTGGGGTGAGCATTAAAAACACTTTAAAAAATTCATGGCTAAACTGAAAGAAAGTAACAGCAATTGTTAAAGGTTGGAAATGACAAGGAGACAGAAACCAGGGAGGTAAGTAATCCCTGAGTTGGCATGTATCCTGGAGACATAAACTAATCCCAAGGTGTTTGTGGGACAGGAGAGAAGCCTAATGCATGCACAGGGTGTGAGGGTTGAAGCCCATACCCTTGAAAGGTCAAATCCTTGGTGGGTAAATTAAAAAAAAAATCTCCCCAGGAACAGAAGAAAGAAATGATAAGCAATAGTGATGAGAGAGGAGGGAAAAAACGAAAAAGTTTCTTCAGAAAATTCCAAGCCCACTCTTGCACTGTTTGGGATCAGAAATTACATATCCTCTCCCAAACACAAACATTTAGGGTAAAAAAAGTCCTAGGGTGGCAGTGCCCCCAAACATACACCAGAAACAAATTCAAGGCCTCTCTAGAATAATGAACTTTAAATCTGAGTTTCAAAGGGTTTTCATACATATTGTTCCAAGTAATTGAATTCACAATCAAAAATCTCAAAGCACAAAAAGAAGTAAGCGTCCAAGGACAAGAGAGAGAAAAAACAAACTGCAGAATCACACCCTCAGAGGATGGAGATTCTGTATGTATCAGATACAGAATATAAAACAGATATGTTTAATGTGTTTAAAGAAAGAAAACAGGATCTTAAAATTTGGAAAAAGAATAAGATATGAAAAATGACTAGGCAGATTTGATAAAGAGCCAAAAATAACTTCTAAAAATGAAAATAATTATAATTAGAGATTCAATGGGTGAGTCCAATACCAAAGTAGATACAGCTGAAAAGGGAATTAGTGATTTGGTAGCTAGATATAAAGAAATTACACATAATCTTGTACAGAGATGTGAAAAAAAGATAAAAATATGAAAGAAAGATGAAAAGTTATGGAGGCTGGAGTATGAAGGAAAATACAGAGAATGAAGGGAAAGGCAGCATTAGAAGTTATTATACTTGAGATCTTCCAGAACTATCAATCATCAAATTCAGAAAGCCAAATGCACGCCAAGGATGCTAAATAGAAATCTTCACCCAGATAAAACCTGGCAAAACTGCAGAACACCATCATCAAAAAAGATCTTCAGGACAGCCTGAGGAAAAAAGCAGATTATCTACAAGTAAGTGATAACTAGATTGATAGTTGATTTCTCGAGAGAAGAAGAGAAATCTGGGGAACATGTATTTAAAACATTGAGAGAAAATAATATTAAACATGGAACTGTATACTCAGCAAAACTACCTTTCATAAGCAAGAGCAAATAAAGGCATTTGCAGTCAAAAAAATAAGAAAGTTTATTTTCAAAAACATTTATTAAAGGAACTTCTAAAGGACATACTTCAGAAAAAAGCAAAGTGATCTGAGATGAAAGGGAATGGTGAGCCAAGGAAGCAGTAAACATATGTCTAAATTTAAATAAACACAGACTATATAAAACAAATGCTGACTATATACAAACTGTACTAACGTCTAACTAACTTAGTTTTTTATAAACTAAGTTAAAAACTAACTAACTTAGTTTTTTATATTTAAAAAAAACTAAGATAAACTAAGATAAAACTGAAAGCTGGGCAACAATGGCATACTAAGTTGAAAAAGAATGATCAGAATTAAAGAATTCTAAGATTCCTGAACTGTTTGGGAGAAGAGGGAAGACTTCATTAAGTTAAATAGAATGCTAACATCTCTAGGGTAAGCACTGAAAGAGAATAATGTGTACAACTGACAAACTAGTAGAAGAAAAAACTGGAACTATAAAAACAAAAACAAAGCAAAACTCATTCAACCCAGACATAGGCAATAACGAAAAAACTAAAGCACAGAAAAAGTAGGACAAATAGAAAGCAAAAATGAGACGATCAAAATGAATACAAATGCATTATTATTTTTTGTTTGACTAAAAATGCAAATGTAATCAATGCAATCTAGTAAACAATAGAAATTCACTACATTTTCTGGTTGAAAGACGGACTGTCTGATTGAATTAAAAAAAAGAAAACAGAGAGGACCTTCAAGATGGCGGAGGAGTAAGACGTGGAGATCGCCTTCCTCCCCACAAATACATCAAAAATACATCTACATGTGGAACAGCTCCTACAGAACACCTACTGAATGCTGGCAGAAGACCTCAGACTTCCCAAAAGGCAAGCAAATCCCCACGTACCTGGGTAGAGCAAAAGAAAAAGGAAAAAACAGACGCAAAAGAATAGGGACGGGACCTGCACCAGTGGGAGGGAGCTGTGAAGGAGGAACAGTTTCCACACACTAGGAAGGCCCTTCGCAGGCGGAGACAGGGGGTGGGCAGGGGGGTAAGCTTCGGAGCCACAGAGGAGAGTGCAACAACAGGGGTGCAGAGGGCAAAGTGGAGAGATTCCCTCACAGAGGATGGGTGCCGGCCAGCACTCAGCAGCCTGAGAGGCTTGTCTGCTCACCCACTGGGGCGGGCGGGGGCTGGGAGCTGAGGCTCGGGCTTCGGAGGTCGGACCCCAGGGAGAGGACTGGGGTTGGCTGTGTGAACACAGCCTGAAGGGGGCTAGTGCACCACAGCTAGCCGGGAGGGAGTCCAGGAAAAGGTCTGGACCTGCTGAAGAGGCAAGAGACCATTGTTTCGGGGTGCACGAGGAGAGGGGATTCAGAGCACCGCCTAAATGAGCTCCAGAGACAGGCGCAAGCCGTGGCTATCAGCGCAGACCCCCGAGACGGGCATGAGATGCTAAGGCTGCTGCTGCAGCCACCAAGAAGGCTGTGTGCAAGCACAGGTCACTATGTACACTTCCCCTCCCGGGAGCCTGTGTAGCCTGCCACCGACAGGGTCCCGTGATCCAGGGACAACTTCCCCGGGAGAACACACGGCATGCCTCAGGCTGGTGCAACGTCACGTTGGCCTCTGCTGCTGCAGGCTCGCCCCACATTCTGTACCCCTCCCTCCCCCTGGCCTGAGTGAGCCAGAGCCCCCTAATCTGCTGCTACTTTAACCCCGTCCTGTCTGAGCAAAGAACAGATGCCCTCAGGTGACCTACACGCAGAGGTGGGGCCAAACCAAAGCTGAACACCAGGAGCTGTGCGAACAAAGACGAGAAAGGGAAATCTCTCCCAGCAGCTTCAGGAGCAGCATATTAAATCTCCACAGTCAACTTGATGTACCCTGCATCTCTGGAATACCTGAATAGACAACGAATCATCCCAAAATTGAGGCAGTGGACTTTGGGAGCAACTATAGACTTGGGGTTTGCTTTCTGCATCTAATTTGTTTCGAGTTTTATGTTCATCTTAGTTTAGTATTTAGAGTTTCCTATCATTGGTAGATTTGTTTGTTGGTAGATTTGTTTATTGATTTGGTTGCTCTCTTCCTTTTATATACATATTTTTTTTTCCTTTTTCTCTTTTTGTGAGTGTGTATGTGTATGCTTTTTTGTGTGATTTTTGTCTGTATAGGTTTGCTTTTACCACTTGTCCTAGGGTTCTGTCCGTTCATTTTTTTTGTTAAGTATAGTTTTTAGCACTTGTTATCATTGGTGGGTTTGTTTATTGGTTTGGTTGCTCTCTTCTTTTCTTATTTAATTACTTTTTTATATTTTTATTTTAAAAATTAAAAAGTTTTTTTATTTTAATAACTTTATTTTATTATTTTTCTTTCTTTTTTTTTTTCTTTTCTCCCTTTTCTCTGGAGCCGTGGGGCTGATGGGCTCTTGCTGCTCCAGCCGGATATCAGGCCTGAGCCTCTGAGGTGGGAGGGCTGAGTTCAGGACATTGGTCCACCAGAGACCTCCTGGGCCCTCGTAATATCAACTGGCTAGAGCTCTCCCATAGATCTCCATCTCAATGTTAAGACCTAGCTCCACTTAACGACCAGCAAGCTCCAGTGCTGGACACCCTATGCCAAACAACTAGAAAGACAGGAACACAGCCCCACCCATTAGCAGAGAGGCTGCCTAAAATCATAATAAGTTCACAGACAGCCCAAAACACACCACTGGACGTGGTCCTGCCCACCAGAAAGACAAGATCCAGCCTTATCCACCAGAACACAGGCACCAGTCCCCTCCACCAGGAAGCCTACACAACCCACTGAACCAACCTTACCCACTGGGGGCAGACACCAAAAACAACGGGAACTACGAACTTGCAGCCTGCGAAAAGGAAACCCCAAACACAGTAAGTTAAGCAAAATGAGAAGACAGAGAAATACTTAGCAGATGAAGGAGTAAGGTAAAAACCCACCAGACCAAACAAATGAAGAGGAAATAGGCAGTCTACCTGAAAAAGAATTCAGAGTAATTATAGTAAAGATGATCCAAAATCTTGGAAATAAAATGGAGAAAATACAAGAAACGTTTAACAAGGACCTAGAAGAACTAAAGAGCAAACAAACAAAGATGAACAACACAATAAATGAAATTAAAAATTCTCTAGAAGGAATCAATAGCAGAATAACTGAGGCAGAAGAACAGATAAGTTACCTGGAAGATAAAATAGTGGAAATCACTACTGCAGAGCAGAATAAAGAAAAAAGAATGAAAAGAATTGAAGACAGTCTCAGAGACCTCTAGGACAACATTAAACATAACAACATTCGAATTATAGGGTTCCCAGAAGAAGAAGAGAAAAGAAAGGGGACTGAGAAAATATTTGAAGAGATTATAGGTGAAAACTTCCCTAATATGGGAAAGGAAATAGTCAATCAAGTCCAGGAAGTGCAGAGAGTCCCATACAGGATAAATCCAAGGGGAAACATGCCAAGACACATATTACTCAAACTATCATAAGTTAAATACAAAGAAAACATATTAAAAGCAGCAAGGGAAAAAACAACAAATAACATACAAGGGAATCCCCATAAGGTTAACAGCTGATCTTTCAGCAGAAACTCTGCAAGCCAGAAGGGAGTGGCAGGACATATTTAAAGTGATGAAAGGGAAAAACCTACAACCAACATTACTCTACCCAGCAAGGATCTCATTCAGATTCAATGGAGAAATTAAAATCTTTACAGACAAGCAAAAGCTAACAGAATTCAGCACCACCAAACCAGCTTTACAAGAAATGCTAAAGGAACTTCTCTAGGCAGGAAACACAAGAGAAGGAAAAGACCTAAAATAACAAATCCAAAACAATTAAGAAAATGGTAATAGGAACATACATATCGATAACTACCTTAAATGTAAATGGATTAAATGCTCCAACCAAAAGACATAGACTGGCTGAATGGATACAAAAACAAGACCCGTATATATGCTGTCTACAAGAGACCCACTTCAGACCTACGGACACATACAGACTGAAAGTGCGGGGATGGAAAAAGATATTCCGTGCAAATGGAAATCAAAAGAAAGCTGGAGTAGCAATTCTCATATCAGACAAAATAGACTTTAAAATAAAGATTATTACAAGAGACAAGGAAGGACACTATATAACGATCAAGGGATCAATCCAAGAAGAAGATATAACAATTGTAAATATTTATGCACCCAACGTAGGAGCACCTCAATACATAAGGCAAATGCTAACAGCCATAAAAGGGGAAATTGACAGTAACACAATAAGAGTAGGGGACTTTAACACCCCACTTTCACCAATGGACAGGATCATCCAAAATGAAAATAAATAAGGAAACACAAGCTTTAAGTGATACATTAAACAAGATGGACTTAATTGATATTTATAGAACATTCCATCCAAAAACAACAGAATACACTTTCTTCTCAAGTGCTCATGGAACATTCTCCAGGATAGATCATATCTTCGGTCACAAATCAAGCCTTGGTAAATTTAAGAAAATTGAAATCGTATCAAGTATCTTTTCTGACCACAACGTTATGAGACTAGATATCAATTACAGGAAACAAACTGTAAAAAATACAAACACGTGGAGGCTAAACAATACACTACTAATAACCAAGAGATGACTGAAGAAATCAAAGAGGAAAAAAAAAATACCTAGAAAAAAATGACAATGAAAACACGATGTCCCAAAACCTATGGGATGCAGCAAAAGCAGTTCTAAGAGGGAAGTTTATGGCAATACAATCCTACCTCAAGAAACAAGAAACATCTCAAATAAACAACCTAACCTTACGCCTAAAGCAATTAGAGAAAGAAGAACAAAAAAACCCCAAAGTCAGCAGAAGGAAAGAAATCATAAACATCAGATCAGAAATAGACGAAAAAGAAATGAAGGAAACGATAGTGAAGATCAATAAAACTAAAAGCCGGTTCCTTGAGAAGATAAACAAAATTGATAAACCATTAGTCAGACTCATCAAGAAAAAAAGGGAAAAGACTCAAATCAATAGAATTAGAAATGAAAAAGGAGAAGTAACTACTGACACTGCAGAAATACAAAGGATCATGAGAGATGACTACAAGCAACTATATGCCAACAAAATGGACAACCTGGAAGAAATGGACAAATTCTTAGAAAAGCACAACCTTCTGAGACTGAACCAGGAAGAAATAGAAAATATAAACAGACCAATCACAAGCACTGAAATTGAAACTGTGATTAAAAATCTTCCAACAAACAAAAGTCCAGGACCAGATGGCTTCACAAGCGAACTCTATCAAACATTTAGAGAAGAGCTAACACCTATCTTCTCAAACTCTTCCAAAATATAGCAGAGGGAGGAACACTCCCAAACTCATTCTATGAGGCAATCATCACCCTGATACCAAAACCAGACAAAGATGTCACAGAAAAAGAAAACTTCAGGCCAATATCACTGATGAACATAGAACACAGATGCAAAAATCCTCAACAAAATACTAGCAAACAGAATCCAACAGCACATTAAAAGGATCATACACCACGATCAAGTGGGGTTGATCCCAGGAATGCAAGGATTCTTCAGTATATGCAAATCAATGAATGTGATACACCATATTAACAAATTGAAGAATAAAAACCATATGATCATCTCAATAGATGCAGAAAAAGCTTTTGACAAAATTCAGCACCCATTTATGATAAAAACCCTCCAGAAAATAGGCATAGTGGGAACTTACCTCAACATAATAAAGGCCATATATGACAAACCCACAGCCAACAGCGTTCTCAATGGTGAAAAACTGAAACCATTTTCACTAAGACCAGTAACAAGACAAGGTTGCCCACTCTCACCACTATTATTCAACATAGTTTTGGAAGTCCTAGCCATGGCAATCAGAGAAGAAAAAGAAATAAAAGGATCCAAATCAGAAAAGAAGAAGTAAAACTGTCATTGTTTGCAGATGACATGATACTATACATAGAGAATCCTAAAGATGCTACCAGAAAACTACTAGAGCTAATCAATGAATTTGGTAAAGTAGCAGGATACAAAATTAATGCACAGAAATCCCTTGCATTCCTATACACTAATGATGAAAAATATGAAAGAGAAATTAAGGAACAATCCCATTTACCACTGCAACAAAAAGAATAAAATACCTAGGAATAAACCTACCTAAGGAGACAAAAGACCTGTATACAGAAAACTATAAGACATTAATGAAAGAAATTAAAGATGATACAAACAGATGGAGAGATATACCATGTTCTTGGATTGGAAGAAACAACATTGTGAAAATGACTCTACTACCCAAAGCAATCTACAGATTCAATGCAATCCCTATCAAACTACCAATGGCATTTTTCACAGAACTAGAACAAAAAATTTCACAATTTGTATGGAAATACAAAAGATCCCAAATAGCCAAAGCAATCTTGAGAAAGGAAACCGGAGCTGGAGGAATCAGGCTCCCTGACTTCAGACTATACTACAAAGCTACAGTAATCAAGACAGTATGGTATTGGCACAAAAACAGAAATATAGATCAATGGAACAGGATAGAAAGCCCAGAGATAAACCCACGCACCTATGGTCACTTTATCTTTGATAAAGGAGGCAAGAATATACAGTGGAGAAAAGACAGCCTCTTCAGTAAGTGATGCTGGGAAAACTGGACAGCTACATGTAAAAGAATGAAATTAGAACACTCCCTAACACTGTATACAAAAATAAACTCAAAATGGATTAAAGATCTAAGTGTAAGGCCAGACACTATAAAACTCTTAGAGGAAAACATAGGCAGAACACTCTATGACATAAATCACAGCAAGATCCTTTTTGACCCACCTCCTAGTGAGATGGAAACAAAAACAAAAATTAACAAATGCGACCTAATGAAACCTAAAAGCTTTTGCACAGCAAAGGAAACCACAGACAAGACAAAAAGACAATCCTCCGAATGGGAGAAAATATTTGCAAATCAAGCAACTGACAAAGGATTAATCTGCAAAATATAAAAGCAGCTCACGCAGCTCAGTATCAAAAAAAACAAACAACCCAATCCAAAAATGGGCAGAAGACCTAAATAGACATTTCTCCAAGGAAGATATACAGACTGCCAACAAACACATGAAAGGATGCTCAACATCATTAATCGTTAGAGAAATGCAAATCAAAACTACAATGAGGTATCACATCACACCAGTCAGAATGGCCGTCATCAAAATATCTAGAAACAATAAATGCTGGAGAGGGTGTGGAGAAAAGGGAACCCTCTTGCACTGTTGGTGGGAATGTAAATGGATACAGCCACTATGGAGAACAGTATGGAGGTTCCTTAAAAAACTAAAAATAGAACTATCATACGACCCAGCAATCCCACTACTGGGCATATACCCTGAGAAACAGAATTCAAAAAGAGTCATGTTGCAAGAGGCAGAAGATATGGGGATGTATGTATGTGTATAGCTGATTCACTTTGTTATACAGCAGAAACTAACACACCATTGTAAAGCAATTATACTCCAATAAAGATGTTAAAAAAAAAAAAAAGAGTCATATACCACAATGTTCATTGCAGCACTATTTACAATAGCCAGGACATGGAAGCAACCTAAGTGTCCACTGACAGATGAATGGATAAAGAAGATGTGGCACATATATACAATGGAATATTACTCAGCCATAAAGAGAAACGAAATTGAGTTATTTGTAGTGAGCTGGATGGACCTAGAGTCTGTCGTACAGAGTGAAGTAAGTCATAAAGAGAAAAACAAATACCATATGCTAACACATATATATGGAATCTAAAAAAAAAGTAAATCGTTCTGAAGAACGTAGGGGCTGGACAGAAATAAAGACGAAGATGTAGAGAATGGACTTGAGGACACGGGGAGGGGGAAAGGTAAGCTGGGATGAAGTGAGAGAGTGGCATGGACCTATATACACTACCAAATGTAAAATAGATTGCTAGTGGGAAGCAGCTGCATAGTACAGGGAGATCAGCTCGGTGCTTTGTGACCACCTAGAGGGGTGGGATAGGGAAGGTGGGAGGGAGATGCAAGAGGGAGGGTATATGGGGATATATGTACACATATAGCTGACTCACTCTGTTATACAGCAGAAACTAACACACCATTGTAAAGCAATTATACTCCAATAAAGATGTTAAAAAAAAAACAAAAACAAAACAGAAAACATGTCCACCCAAACACTTGAATGTGAATGTTCATAGCAGCTTTATTCATAATAGCCCCAAACTGGAAACAATACAAATGTCCATCAAGTGATAAATGGTTAAACAAATTGTGGTATATCCATACAAGAGAATGATACTCAAAGATGAAAATGAATGAAATACTGATACATTTTGCAACATGAATCTCAAAAGCATTATGCTAAATGGAAGAAGTCAAACACTATAAAGCCTACATACTGTATGATCCCATTTATATGACATTCTAGAGAAGACCATAGTACAGTGATAAAAAAGCAGATCAGTGGTTTCTTGGGCTAGAGGTGAAGGAAAGAAACTGACAGCAAAAGGGCATGAAGAACTTTCTGGTGTGATGGAAATGATCTATATCTTTATTGTGGTGTTGGTTACATGCCTTATGCACTTGTCAAAATTCATCAAACTGTACAATTAAAATGTTTGAGTTTTATTGTATATAAATTATACCTTAATACAGCTAATAAGAAAGACAAAATCTAGTTATGTGATTTACAAAAGACAAATCTAAAACCTTTTGCGTCCTTGAAAAAAAGGAAGTTGGAGAAAGATATTTGCACACAAATACCCAGAAATCTGGTTTAACTGAATTAAACCCATACAAAATTAATATTAGGCAAAAAGATGAAAAGGCTCATGACATAGTAATAAAAACATTTAACCCACCAGAAAGACATATGCCTAACGACATCTTCAAAATGTATAATAACAAAATTCACATAACCTCAAGGAAAAACTGACCATAGGACAATTTTATCTGTGAATATAAATGCAAAAATCTTGAACAAAATATTAGCAGTTTAAATACAGTAATTTATAGGAAAAAATAACATGCCTAAGTTTGAGTTAGTCCCATAATACAAAGTTACTTCAATATCAATTAATGTTATTCATCACATTAGCAGATTAAAGAAGATAAAACATATGATCATCTCAAAGGATGCAGAGAAAATATTCAATAAAATATAAAAACCATTCATGATTAAAACTCTGAGTCAACAAGGAATAGAAGGAAACTTCCTCAGTTGGGTGAAGGGTATCACAAAATAATGTTACATCATCTAGCAAACATCATACTCAAGGGTGAAACTTTAAATCATTGCCTATAAAGTTAATGAAAAGATAAAGTCTGCTATTTATTATCACTTCTGTTCAACTCTGGAGATTCTAGCCAGCTCAATAAAGTAAGAAAAGGGAATTAACATTATATAGAACGGAAAGGAAAAAAATCAAAGCTATTACTTCTTATAGATGATATAATAATCTAAATAGAAAAACCTAAAGAATCTATAAATTATTTTTATTAATAAGGAGGCCAATAATGTTACCATATATATGATAAAATGCAGGGCCCTTCAACAGTGAAATGGCTAAATATTGTTTTATAATAAATACAATAAAATATGATACAGCAATGAAAATGAATGAACTAAAGAAGTTACACACATCAATATAGATGAATCTCAGAACATACTGTTTTGGCAGGACCAAGTCACAGAATAACCCGTATGATTCCATTTACATAAAGGTTAAAATAATATAGTACATTGTTTAGGGATACATACATATGTGATAAAACTAAAGAAAAGCAAGAGGGTGATTAACTCCAAATCCAGGAAAGTAGCTAGGGAGAGCAGAATGTGATAGGAGGAAGGTACATATTGATATCAACAGTAGTGATAATATTCTCGAGGTAAGTGTTATAAATATGGATGTCTCCATTTTATTCTTTAAAATGTACCAACATGCTAATACATTCCCTTCTATATGTGTGGTATACTTCCTAATTCAAAGAAGTAAATGAACCCAAGTGAACTTGGTCAGAAAGTGCATTTTAAAGTACAGTAGGGACTTCCCTGGAGGTCCAGTGGTTAAGACTCCACGCTTCCACTGCAGGGGGTGCGGGTTCGATCCCTGGTTAGGGAACTAAAATGCCGCATGCAGCAGCATGGGGCGGCCAAAAAAAAAAAAAAAGAAAGAAAGTACTATACTATTATTTCAAGTGGGAAAACACAGGCATTTAGGAACTCATTTTTCTGTATCTAAGTTTTGACAGGGTCCAGTCACCCAAGCCAGACCCAAAGCCCCAGTATCTGCCAACAGCCTGCACGCTTCCCCCTCCTCCAATTCGTCCTCCACCTGCCCCCAGAGCAATCTTTACAGAACGTAAGCATCACCAGGTTACTTCCCAGCTTTAAAATCTTTCCGTATTGACCCATCCCTACACAGAATAGCCTCCAAGCCATTTAGAATACGGCCCCCTTTCTACTGTCCTTTCTGGCTGCTCTGTGTGTACACTTCAGATCACAGCATTGTAAACCAACTTCAGCTCTATGGTAATAGTAATATGTTAATTTAACATGCCGATATTAAAATATTATCTCATGGGTCTATACATTAGCATACCGTATGCTCTTCGCTCTTCTTGAAAAATCCTTGCCTGCCTCAGAATTATTATTCATCTTCAAACTATCACATATAGAATGGATAAACAACAAGGTCCAACTGTATAGCACAGGGAACTATATTCAATATCCTGTGATAAACCATATGAAAAGAATATGAAAAAGAATATATATGTATAACTGAGTCTGTACAGCAGAAATGAAACACAACATTGTAAATCAACTATACTTCAATAAAATTTTAAAAAATTATTATTAATCTTCAGAAAAATCTGTGAAACAGCTCCATTCTGAAGGCTTCCCACTCCTCACGGACCTCGTTGCTATCATTCCATTGAACACGTGCTGCTTTTTAAATCTGTCTGCCCTCCCAACTGCACTGCACACTATTGAGTGCAGGAATGGTATCTTATTTTTCTTTATATCTCCAGTGTGTAGCACAGCACTAGCCCCCCAGAAGCTATCATCTATTGAGCATCTACTGTATACCAGGCCTTGCACCCAGCTTTTCACCCATTATCCCATTGAACTCTCATGACAACTCAATGAACTATTATTAGCCCTTTTTTTTTTTTTTTTTTTTTTTTTTTACAAATAAGGAAACTGAGATCTAGGGTTTAACACCCCCAGGATCCCTCCAGGTCGTAAGTGGAATTCTGATGAGAACTTGGGTCTCTGGGACTCCATTGCTGAGGTCAGCACCTTGCACCTCTGGTGAAATGTCACGCACTCAAAAGTAAAACACGTCCTGTGAACTCTCACGCAACTCGTGCCCTGTGAAGTTTACGGAGCGCAACGGAGGAGGTGTCAGGACCTCTGGTTCCGCCACTTGTCAGCTGTGACTCAGGGCTGTCCCAGGCTGTCTTTGGGCCTCCCTTTCCTCACTAGGAAGGATTCCACACTTCACAGGTTCCGCATCACATGCTCACTCTTCTAAAGCGGATAAGAAAGTCTTGTGGATCGAAACTTTGGGTACTCTTTGCAGTTACTGGCCCTGAAAGAGCTCCTCTTTTACTGAAAAACTGTTTCTGAAGAAAAGATGCCAGAAGCCACTTTGGGGCAGGGTCAGGGAAGTGTTCACTTTGGTTCCCAGCCCAGAGCAGGCACCTGGCCTCCCCCTTGCCCCAAGGGCTGGAGATCAGAGGAGCAGCGCAGCAGCATGAAGTCAGCCAAAGACGCACTTTCTATAACCACTCTCCACAGAGGAGAAAATGAACAACACTGTGTTTAAATAATGTGCAGTGTGATATACCACCCAAACCCCCACCCTTCTTCCTGGGGAAATGCAAAGTTAGCTGTGGCCTTTTCACAAACCTCGGAGAGGATGAAATGTCAGCTGTAACTGAATTTCCTGGCTTCATTCCACGTACCTCACCACCTTACTATTATCTACAGTGACATTTTGGATACTAATATACCACATCTAAACATCAGCCCTCGCTCAGACATCATGTTACAAACAGCTGAATTCTACAGCTGTTCCTGCTAGAAACAGAAAGATTCTTAACATTTTTGAAGGGAAAAAAATCTGTTTGTTCACAGATGTCTCCCCAGCCGCGTTTATGGGGGCTTGTCCATTAGCTATAGCAAGTCAATGCTAACTATACTTGTCACTCCTATTTACACACACTACTGGTTTTAAGTAACCACTCCTTCCCATCTCCCAAAAAGACAGCTAAAAAAAAAATGTTCGCTTGGAGGAAGAGAAACTAAAATTCTTCTTGCTGTTCCTCTCAATCAGACCCTTGCAGGGGCAAAAGTATTCACTGTGGTTTATACACTTGTCACTCAAAAACATGGTACCTAGAAATGCCATGAGCCTTCCTATAATTTGACTTCTACTTAAGGAGCTGCATCAATACTTGCTTTGGGCACAAATTGCAGAGCAGCTGAATGGCATTTTGGCAATGGTGTAGATGAAAACTATTTAAAAAATACATCCCACCCCTTGTATTTCTGGGAGGCATTGCTAGATTGTAACATGTTCCTAATCAGTAGAGTCAGCTTAGCTCCATGGGGACCACACATGCACATGCGTGTACTGAGCCCTTGCTGTGAGCTACATGGTGTGCTAAATGGTCTACATTTGTGACTCCCTAAAATAGCCTTAGGCGGTAGGTATTTTCTCCTTCATTTTACAGGTGAGGAAACTTGAGTACTACATGAACTGCCCCAAATCACACAGTTCAGTAAATCTGCAAAACTGGAATTTGAACAGTCAATCAGACCCAGAATATGTAACACAGAAGTCCTTTCAGGGAACCAAGGAAACAATATTCATTCTTTCACAACCCTTGAAATACACCCTATTGTGTGCTTTTAATTTTTTTTCTTAAATATCAGAGGAAATTGATCATTGATGAAATGTAACCATCAAACCTTAATAAAGATTTCAATGATCAAACAAATAAACCCAAACTTTATTAAGTTTATTAACTGTAATTAAGACATTATAAATGTCAAAAGAAATAAAATATGGCTCTTAAAAGAGGCTGGGGGGACTTCCGTGGTGGTGCAGTGGTTAAGAATCCGCCTGCCAATGAAGGGGACACAGGTTCGAGCCCTGGTCCGGGAAGATCCCACATGCCGCGGAACAACTAAGCCCACACGCCACAACTGCTGAGCCTGCGTTCTAGAGCCAGGGAGCCACAACTACTGAGCCCGCTTGCCACAACTACTGAAGCCCATGTGCCTACAGCCTGTGCTCCGCAACAAGAGAAGCCACCGCAATGAGAAGCCCACGCACCGCAACGAAGAGTAGCCCCCACTCGCCACAACTAGAGAAAGCCCGCACGCAGCAATGAAGACCCAACGCAGCCAAAAGTAAATAAATAAATAAAATTGATTCTTAAAAAAAAAAAAGAGGCTGGGGGTGCGAATTTTAGGAAAATAAATGTATTTCAACTACTGCTCTCTCCTGGTGGCATAACCAAAGGTTATGTGGCCTTTGCTTAATTCAATCAATTTAGAAGCTTTTCATCTAACTGATCTATCAAGTCCAAACATGTAGGTAAGGAAAGACTGTATGGGGCTTCCTCAGGATGAGACTTGGTTCTAGACTGAAGTCAAGTACTTTCCACCTGGGTAACTATGAGAAACCACTTAGCTTCTCTGTCCCTCCATTTTTTCATCAGTAAAATGGGAATAATAGTATTTGCCTACTTCAAAGGTTACTGTGAACGTCAGAGATAATGCGTATGAATGTTCTTTTCAAATACTCTAAAACCGAAGGCATTCTCATTAATCTACTAGAGCCATTCACAGCAATATCCATTAAAATTAAAATTACAGTGGACCCTTGAACAACTTGGGGGGTAGGGGTACCAACACTTCATGCAGCTGAAAACCCAAACATAACTTATAGTCGGTCCTCTGTATGTGCGGTTCCTTCAGATCCGTGGTTCCCCATCCGTGGATTTAACCAACCGCAGGTTATGTAATATTGCAGTATTTACAATTGAAAAAAACCTTGAGTATAAGTGGACCCACACAGTTCAAACTCACGTTGTTCAAGGGTCAGATGTACATCTACTCTTTAATGCTGCAGCAGTCCCATTCCCGGGAACCAATGCCATAGAAATACCAATACTTCTTTGCAAGGTTATGTACCGAGATGTTTATGACTACAGTGTTGATAGCAGCCAAAAGGGGGGTCGGCAGGACCAAGATAAATGTCCATCAGTAGAGTAATGGTGGAATAAATTATAATAATTATACTATAGCATAATATGCAGCCACTAAAAAGAGTGAAATAGGGCTTTATCAGTTGAATGAAGAGATTTCAACATGGCTTTTTCAGAAAAGCAGGATGTAAAAAAATGTAATGAGGAGTCCCAAAAGTCATGTAGTGCTTTCAAACTTTAATAATTTCATAAGTGTAAATGCTACATACTTACAAAACAACATGAAAGGGTCATCATTTAATATTTTAAAATACTGTTTCTTATTAAAATTCAACATAACAGAAACCACTGCACACAAAAAATTAAAAGCAAAATTTTTCATTCAAAATTCACAAAGTAAAATAAATGCAAATAATTAAATGTTCAAATGTTTCTTTTATAAGTGTATAGCAATTATAACCCTGAAGTTATTAACTTAAAGCTGTACTAATTATTTGAGCATACTCCATATAATATGTTTTTACTTCTGTAAAAAAACAAAATGACAACCCTCACCCCTCACTCCCACTTGTGTGCTGGTGTGTGTGTGTGTGTCTGTATGTGCGTGTTTGTATGATTGTGCATTTATGTAACTGATTATATTAACACAGAGAAATAGGAAAGACTACCTGGGCAGTTAAAAGTGGTGAAGAGGGAATAAGGAAGTGAGTGATCTCACTGGTGCAAAAAGGAAAATTTTTAAAAAGGGGTCGTCTAAAAAGTGTGTGTGCTATTATCACACTCATGCACTAACAGAAAATCACTTGCATTATATAGATATATAAAAGCTTAGGGGCTTCCCTGGTGGCGCAGTGGTTGAGAGTCTGCCCGCCAATGCGGGGGACGCGGGTTCGAGCCCTGGTCTGGGAAGATCCCGCGTGCCGCGGAGCGACTGGGACCGTGAGCCACAGTTGCTGAGCCTGCGCGTCTGGAGCCTGTGCTCCGCAACGGGGGAGGCCGCGATAGTGAGAGGCCCGCGCACCGCGATGAAGAGTGGCCCCCGCTTGCCGCAACTGGAGAAGGCCCTGGCACAGAAACGAAGACCCAACACAGCCATAAATAAATAAATAAATAATAAAATAAAAATTAAAAAAAAAAAAAAATTTAAAAGTTTAACTTTTTTTTTTAAAGAAAGGAAAGAAACTTGCTCCAAGTCCCACACTAAGTAAACAGCAGAAGAGCCAGAACTTGTACCGAAGTCTCTCTGGCCATGAGGCCTGGGCTCTGAACCATTCTTGTGACCTGTATAACCAGCAAGGTGACTACTCTGATCCACCGTGGCTGGGGATCACCAGCACTGCCACGGGCAGCTTCAAGACGGGGCTACAGACCATTACTTGTGGACCTCTGGGGCTCTTTTCAAAACCACCAATTGTCCTTCGAATCTCTCATTTCCAGGCTGGAACAGTACAGCCCGGTTGATGGTGTAGCCGCCAGAGCTCAGCCTTTTGGTTGATGCTGATAGCAGCCCTCTGTTTCGTAGACATTATGATTTTAATCACCACTGCAATGAAATTCTTATTGATCGGTTCATCTCTGAATCAAAGACACCTTCCCCACCCCCCCCCCCACCCCAAGTAAACTAGAAGTGGAAACATCTTGGCAATCTCTAAATAAGCAATTCTCTTCCTTCCTCCAGGCTTGTCACATACTGTGCCCTCTATCTGGAATCCCCTTCCTCTTTTTCTCTGCCTGGGAGACTCCTCTGCATTCTTTAAGATGCAGCTCAAATGTCATCTTCTCCATCAAGGTTTTCCTACCTCTTCCAGGCAGAAGTGCTTCGCCCTCTGCATGCCCACACCGCTTAGGGCAGGCATCTCCCGGCACTTCTCACCTTGCCTTTGATTATGGGTTTAGGTGCTGATCCTCCCAGGGGACGCCTGGGATGGTGATGCCTTATTTATCTCTGTACCACTTCTCACCCTCCCCTTGTCCCGGGAGCTAGCGTGGTGCTTGGCACATCACAGGCCTTCAACAAAATATCAGTTTCATGGAACTGTGACCTTATGAATTCACAAGGTGAATTAGTAATAGGGTCCATTAGGCAGGCAAATCAACATTCCATCTTCTGCAAATGGGGCTAAGAATTCCTTGCCTTTAAATAATCTCTAACTAAATCTTTACCAGGAAACATGATACAACTCATACAGGTGTAGCTTCATTTTTGCCTCTTCCCAACTCAGCAACAGCAGGGCAAGCTACTACCCTTCCAAATGTTGGCTTTAGATGTGAAATCACACCCAGAGCATGAAGGGTGTGTATGCACATGTATGTATTCACATACAGAATGCTCTTCACTAATTCAGACCTACCTTTACCTGCTCAGGGTGAGACTATTCACAGAAATAAGAATGGCTAACGTTGTATAACACTTTGAATGTATTTGTTTTCAGAGACATTATCTGATCTGTGGTATGGAGCAAACAGCAAATCAATCAACCTGATGTATGTTTATGTTGACACTGATTTTGCGGTAGAGCATCCTTTGAGTTTGGTCTTCTTTACATGTCCATGCCTGAAAATGCTGACCGACTGTAGGTCCCTGCTGTGAGATGCAAGATCTGTTAAATTCGAATGTACTTGATAACATGCGTATCCCTTATTGTCTACCATAAATAGATTTAAGCAAGCCAAAAAGTTTGAACAAAAACTCATAATTCTAGTCAGTAATAGTGAAGAGTATCCCAATTAAGAAAATGGTCACTTATTTGTTCCTATTGCCATCAGTGAAAGCAGGAAAAGCATTTGGCAAATCGTCTTCTGTCATCCTGACATTTCAGAAGGATAAGTTCAAACAGATGAAACGGATGTACTACAGTAACTCACTCTGCTGTACAATTCAACCGGACCAACTCCCAGGGCTCTTGAGCTGCCTATAATCAAGAATGTTTGGCTGAGTTCTGTTAGCTGTCAAGGTTTAATAAGCCAAGCTAGTTAATGAGTGACGGCTAGATTTCATTCCAAGACTTCACATCATCCATGAAGCAATTAAGCATGTACCTCCTGGTCTCCCGTGGGAGTTCCAAAGGTGCCTCAGTCTACTAAGAGACTGAATTCAGCAAGGTTTGAGGGGAAACAAATAAACCACATTTAACCCTGAGAGGTAGCAGAGGATGCCTTCTCTCAGCATCTGTGTTAAGAGAGAAATCTTGCCAGTTTAATTGTTGTCTGCATAACTCGTGTAGCTATTTCTTCTTTTTTTTGCCTGTCTTTCTGAAATTATAAAAGGCTTTTATGAGTTGTTTATAGGAAACCAAGTACCCTGACCCACAGGCAAGGTATTCCTGGAACTGCTGAAATAGCAAGCAAGATAATGATATCATTTTAGAAAGTGCCAAGTAAGAAAGCTCTGATTAACTGCTGAAACATGCTCACTGGACATATTTGTAAATAGAATGAATGTCGCTTTAACATCTTTTCTTTATCAAGGCTCCCCCTTCCTGGTACGCTGTTACTGTGACTATTTCCTCTTTAGGGTCCTGCATATAAGGAAGGTTGTTTGATGTAAAGGAGTGACAAATCTTTTTTGGAGGAAAAAAAAGGTAAGTGTTCGCGGAGCTAATGGAAAGATTCTGAATCTCATCCAACATAGCGCGATCTTTCCACTTTGCATAACTTCCCTTCATCTGCCCTTTGCATTCCCTCCCTACCACGTAGCCCCACGAGGTTTTCTATCCTGATTCTCATTCTCCACAAGAAACAGACAAGGCATGGAGGAGAGCAGGCTCCTAGGAGAAAGTGGGAGGACAAGAGGGAGTTTTCAGAAAGGGATGGCTTCAGGGCTGACGAGGCAACGCTTCCTAACACAAGGGGTGAGCCCCATTCCAGGGGGCACATCCATCCTCCAGGAGGTGGGGACTTGTCTCTGTCACTCCTTGCAAACCCCTTCAGACTCCACCTGCTTCCAAGGGGCTTCAAGAAACATCATCTTAAGCTTGAAGGAGTATGAATACAAGCAGTTGTTTATGGTATGGCTAAGGGGGTGGCAAACAGAGAGTTGATGATTTTTACAAGTGACCCCAATCCTGTCACAATGCTTTGGCCAAGATGCCTCTTTTCGTTGGCGTGCCTGAATATAAACACTCAGAGAGTTCGTGAGTGTGTTCGCTCTGTGGTCAGCGGCACTTTATGGTGAGCTCTCCAGGGATGGAAGGAGTTCAGAGGACCCAATTTGCTACCAGAAGCTGAACGTCAGCCGGTATGAATGGTATGTAACTGGGCAGTTTTCCAAACCCCACGCCGTGGCTGCATATCAGGAAGGCTGCTATAAACAAATGTGCATGTGTGCACGGAGGCTGATAAGTCAGTGAGGAAAGATAGACATGGAACAGCAATCCAGCCTGAGGAAACATGCAGAGCCGGCTGAGTTTCCACTTTAGGTGAACAATAGCTCTGTTTCGGAAACAGGTCTGGATGGGCTGGTTGAACAATTAGAATGATCCTTTGACTTTTTATCCATTGAATGACTGTTTCAGAGGACCAGAAGCTGGATTCTTAACTTTTAAATTATCCTAATATTTATAACAAAACTAAAAGTAAGTTTTAAAAAATATTTAATATAAAAACATGCAAAGATATGTCAAGTGAAAACAGCACAAAGCAAAACTGCATATATAGATCTCAATTTTGTAAAATATATAGATACTTTTCAAAAGATACATTAAAAATGTCACTATGATATAACACTGGATAGTTTTCTCCTGGTGATGGAATTACATGTTATTTTGTTGATTTCTTTATATTTTAGTTTCCAATTTTTCTAAAATGAACCCGTATTAGTTTTGTAGTCAAGAAAAACACAAGTCCTCTAATTTAAAAAAACCATTATCCTACGGATGAACCAACATAACATGATACCCATGCATGGGTTACCTGGGTTGAGGAAGTCTGTAAAAGCACAAAATAGAACCATCCATAATGCTTATAAAATGTGAACATAAATTTGTCTTAATATCTACACACATTAGTATCTTCCGTCTTACATTTAAACTCCTAGAGAGCAAAGGCTGTGTCTAATTCTGTGCAATGTTTGGCTCAGTTAACAACACAGATAGAACATAATTTTTATGATGATTATGCAAATGCACCTGGTTCTTATTCACTGTGGGAGCCAGCTTGGAAAATTCCTCAGTGTTACTAATGCCTGCAGAGGGACACAGAATAAGAACATACATCCTTTCTCCTCTTTTAAAACCCCTATTAAAAATGACTTTTTTATGCAGCATGTACTTTCATAGAGAAGACTGGCCCTCTACCATATTTCAAGTGAAGAGAGAAACAGTACTATAATTTTCTCTGTTCTAGCCCACTTCAGTGTTACATAATGGATGTAATCCTAAGGATTAGTTTAGAGTATGATTTCCATATTAATTCAACTGCTGGACTCACCACTGACTCAGCCTCTGGAATTAATATAAAAGAGAGACACAAAAGAGTTTTTCCACTTAAGAAACAAAACCAAACCCAAACAGCCTTAAGTCAAACCACTCACATAACTCCGGAGCCGAAATCAAGAGAGCAGCTTCCATTCACAGTGTCTTCTAGACCCTCTCAAAGCGCTTCCCAGTGATTCCCCTGAATATGAGCAAGGTTACTGTAACATTTGAAGTCACCCTCCAGATGTACCTTGGTGTCTATAAACAGTAGCTTTTTATTCTTTTAGTGCAATAGCTGCAAGATGATACAAATGACTGTCAGTATTTGGAGCTGGTATTCCGTACTAGAAATTTAAAATACAGTGTATCAAACTTGGCCCAAATAAATCAGTTCCCTTCAAGGTTATCATGAAGTAGACAGGCAGGCAAATGTGAAATCCCAAGAGTTTATTAAATTGAAACAGAGAAGTCACTTTTGAGAACCCTGTCACTGCCCCTCCCCTACAGCCATCACAAGGGCTAACATTTACCAAGTGCTCACCAGACAATGAGCGTTAAGTGTATATGGGCATGACCTACCATAATCCTCAAAGGAGCCCGGGGAGGTAGATGTTGCCATCAGTATTTTAGAGATGATAGGTTTAGAAAGAGGTTAGGGAGATTGCCCAAGGTCTCAAGGCTCCTCTGTGGCAGAGCTGGGATTTGAACCCAGGTCGGATGACACCCAGGGTGCAAACGCGTAACCATTAAGGACGTGTTGACATTAGGGAGCTAATGAAGTGTGAGATCAAAAGTAACAGACAGACACAATTACGCCACTTTTAATTTAAGTCTGTTGCATATACATGGTTGGTCTTCCCCTATATTAAGCACGATGTCCTTATAAAAAAAGACACACTCAGCCAGCAAAAACCTCCTGAGGGAAACTAAGATCATTTTCTAAAGTAATAACTCAAGTCTAATTGAAAACATGGCCATACTGAGGCTTGGGTGTGGTCACCTGAGAGATCTGGAGGAAATCTAGAGGCAAAATTTACCGAATTTTCTATTGCACAATAGACTCTGTCTGTGGAAAGCACCCCCTAAACGGAAGTATCTGTCAAAGTAAAAATAAACCCAGTTAACAGCATCTGAAAAATATACTGTGAGTGGGATTCATATTTCTGTCATTTGCTACGGTACATGCATGTATTTAACTCTTTGGTCCTGTTAAAAAAACAGAAACAAAACACTTAACTTTTCAACCCAATCTACAAAGCTCTGACATGGACGAACACCCATTTTGCAGGAGTGAAGCGGAGGAGGCTTTTTCTGGGGGGGGGGGGGGGGCGGTTAACTCCCACCAACTCATGGGTCGCCAGGAGGCCAGGCCCACTGAGGACTCAGCTTTGCACGAAAGAGAAATCGTCTGTATCTCACATAGAGATGACTGGCTCCACCCAAAGTCATAAAAGCCAGACGGACAGATAACTTGGAATGTTTACTTATCGACTTACACTGAGAAATAGAATTTCCCAGAAGAGCATAATAGTGTTGCCAGATGATTACTATTTTTTAAATTGCAACTTTCACTGAAAGCCTACCATGGGTCAAGATCTGTCCTACGCCCTTTCACATGAGTGGTCTCATTTTACCCTCACAACAATCTTCTGAAGTATCTTTTGTGTACATGTTGGAGCGAAGGATGCTGTGGCCTGGAGAGGCAGGCTAAGGGCCTCGGCTGAGGTCACACAGATTGAGCAGCAGAGCTGACAGCAGAGGCCAGTCTCCAATGCTGAAGCCAAGGGTCTCACTGTTGGGAAAATGTGAAGTTCAGAAGGTGTTGGCAAGAGACCCAAGTCATCCTGGGTTGGTGTTTTTAAGCCTTTGGACTTGAAATATACTGGCAACATATAACTGCCAATTGGTCTATAAATAATCAGGGACATTTCTACAATTTTCAAGCTCCCCAACTCCTATTGGTGGCTGACACAGGGACCAGCAGCCGGCTGTTTGCTTTTGATGTGAACATGTTATAATTTCTAACATGTTGTTTAATTAACATTAAACGTTAATGTTAATTACTTAATTAACATTATCTACATTTTTTTGTTTTCTGTTTTTGGCTTTATGGTTCTTTAGTTTCTTTTAATCTAGAATAGTTTCACCTTCTTTTTTTTAAATTTAAATTTTAACCTTTATTTATGTATTTGGCCCAACCGAGTGGCTTGAGGGATCTTAGTTCCCCGACCGGGGATCGAACCCGTGCCCCTGCAGTGGAAGCGTGGAGTCTTAACCACTGGACCGCCAGGGGAAGTCCCAGTTCCACCTTTTTTTTTTTTCCCAAAAAAATGACATTGACTTTTGGAGGAGTCAAGAACAGTTATCATTTATAATTTTCCACAAAATTGATTTCCTTCTTTTCCTGCAGTGGTATTTAACTTCCTTCTCAACCCCCTTGTACTTCCTTTAAACTGGAATGAGGTCTAGAGGCTTGATTATACATTTTTGGCAATAATACCTTCCAGGTGTTGTGTCCTTCATACTGTATCACCTCAAAAGGCACCTGATATCAGATTATTCCACCCCAAGCAACGCTGTTTGTTCACTTGTTTAAGTATCTACAGTTATTTTGATTTTTGTTGATGGGATATCAAAAAATGGGTAGACAAACCATGGGTCTGTCTGAGTGTGGATTACCTTCTGGGAATTTCACACATAGCTAATCTCAGCCATTTTTCTGTTGATGTCTGAAAGTTTCAGTTTCAAGTGATGATATTTTCTGCCACTGTTCCTTGAAATTCAAATTTTGAGGGTGTTCATTATTTGGTACCTGGGCACTAACTTATTTATATCTATCAAAAATACATAAATATACATGGTGCAAAACCATGGGCCATACTGTCTACTCATTCATGACTAAAAGAGACACCGATAATTTATAAAAACCTATCCTAGGAAACTAAGTCAAAGAATACAGGTAATAATATTTTATACCACTTTTTCTGTTCCTACTGAAAAATGTGTATGGCTATTTCATACTACCAATCCAGCTCAAACAACTCTGAAAAGTGATTATAATCATGAAAGTTTCATGTTAAATAGCTATAATGAGGACTGGTGGGTCCTAAAAATGAAAAAATAATGCAACAAAAGGAGGCCCTCTGAGTATGTCTTTAGCGTTAAAAAATAAATAAAATGAAATCAGTTTCCAAAGTCCAGCTCTGAACATTTGGCCTGCTCTTGACTTTGAACTGTGGGCTTGACCTGGAGAATAAATCCTAATAGTGATTGTTCATAGCAACTTTGAAGACAAATAATATTACTGTGGCCTACTATGATTATTCTCTTTCTACAAAGTTCCCAAGGAAAACAGCCAAGATGCTTAGATTTTAAACAAAAGTTGAGAGAGTAAATGGTTGTAAAACACACACGTAGACATCTATATTAAGGAGTCAATAGCCAATTTTTAAAATCCACCAACAGGATAAAACAGAAATACAATTTTTGGAAAGAAGTAATAACGTAGGTAAACATCCCTGATTTTTTTGAAAGGCATATCCAAGCAGCCAAGAAATGGTGTTTTTGTTTGTTTGTTTTAATCGAACTGGGATTTTCCGGAGAACAGTATGTTGTTTTAATACAGTGAACTGCATGAGTCACATTCAGGAGAGGACTTCCATTAGCTGGCCAGGGGATGCCACTTAATTCTTTTTCCTCCCTACCCAAAGAGGGAGGTGCCAGAGTGCTCTCCTGATTCTCTGTTTATCTGCTGAGCAATAGGGCTCTTGCTTCAGGCTGGCTAATCTGCTGAGCCACGACACATATGAGAAGGCTCTCTGTCAGGACAACATGCTAACCATACTGTAGGTACCCCAGCCAGAGAAATGAAGCTGGAGCACTTCTGTACATCACCGCACCTCTGGGCCTCTGCTTCCTCACTGCTGGGGATCGAGCTCTTAACTCTGAACATCCTTTAGGCACTGACTCCCCAAGTGTCTGCGATTCTAAATAAGTTAAGTGCTATTTCAAATGATTCTTTAAACACCCATTGCAGATAACTACAAGAAATGCTCAGGCCTGAAAAAAATGTTCATTGATCACCAAAAAGTGACTCACTTCAAACTGATAGACTACTTCTGCTCTTCTGCTAATAACAGAGTTTTGTCATCCTCCACAAACATCTGTTGAACATTTACTGCACACAGAACACTCATCCTAGAGAAGAGAGAAGCAGTTGTCTACAATAAAAACACTCCGACTTTCCCTTCCAGGTCACACTGCAGAAAGGAGATAGAATGCATTAATTTTCTCATCTACCCTGCCCACGATAGCCTGTGCTTAATATAATTTACAGAAAACTAGAAAGCTAGAGTCCCTACAGACTTCTGAGATCATCTGGCCTATTGATTTCTTTGTGTGCTGAAGCCTTGGAGAATGTGATGTAATAACCTATGGACCATTCTCTCCAGAAAAATGCATATGCACACCACATATTGGACTCAATTCCTAGCATTTTACAGACGGCCCCTGAAGCCAACCTCAGCTAAGACACCAGGCTAACAATTCCTCATCTACTCCCATGGCTTCATCTTTTACGCGGAGAGCCCAAGTTTCAAACAGAGGGTGTGACTTGGCCACAGTCACATAGCAGAGACCACGAATGGAGTAAATGGAATAAAACTGAAAATGACGTTAAGCGCCCCTTCAAAACTCTTAAGTCGTCCTTTTCACAGAAGTCAGGCTTATCATGTTGCTAGAAAAGGTGAAAAGGTGAAATGTTTTTAGAGGACTATACCTTTCTTTTATCTCAGGGTTCTAGCTGAGCTTTCCACTGGAAAACAGACAGGTTTTCTTTCTCTTGCCCTCAGGCCAGGCCCACCTACGGTTCAAGGTTGCCTTTTCTGTGCTGGTCTCAACCAATCAATAAAGCCTGCCTAGCCTGAGCACATTCATAAAGGGGGGCAAGTATGAGAGTATGACTTAGAAACCGGTTTTAAGGAAACTAACATGAGTTCTAAAGAACTCTGAGTTAGTCACATAATGGATGTGTAAGACATTTTCTGAATCAGAAGCTGCTCCTTTATTTAATTAGGAAGAGGGAGTCTACTAAAGTGTTAGCAAGAAAACGTTCGACAGACTTGCTTTCATGATGAGATGAAACTAATTTCCAGCCACTACATTAATTTGTTCATTTGCAAAGGGCTTGTTCTTTCAAGAACTAAAACATTCATCGTGGGATGTTTGCGTTTACTCTTAGCCTAGCAACTCCACGTGATATGTCTTGAATTCAATCCTTTGAACAAAATACTCTCCTATGAGGCAATGTGACAGAATGAAAATATGCATGGGTTTCGAAATCAATAAAATCCAAATTCAAATACTGGCTCTCCTACATCTGGACAGGTAATGTCGGTTTAACAGTTAAAGTAATAATTATTTATCAAATACCTACAAAGGATGAACTGCATCCTAGACCCTACCCCAAAATCTGAATTTATAACATCTAAATGAATGAGGGCTTAGTTCATGCTTCAAATGATTCAAATATTTGTGTTAGTTTATTTTGACATATTAAAACTAAAACCACTAAAAATTAAAAGGTTACTGTTTAAATGACTATCTTGCCTGAAATACCCCTGTCAGGTTTTTTGACCAAAGGTAAATCTATAGTAGAACTGATGGGTTTTAAATCCTTAGATAACATCCGTGTTTTAAAATGACAGAACAATAAAACAGAAAGAGAATCGTTTCTTGACATGGGACTTCACGACTAAAATCTTAAATATTATGGTTCAGTATTCATGTGTTTTCACACTACCTACCAAGTTCTCAGACTGTACCTACTTAATCCTTTTCAAATTACTATCACTATCTTTTTCATGGAAAATTTCTTACAAATTACTTTGAGAAGCCAAAAATTCACAGTGGAAATTTCTTCCCAAGTCCTTTTTTAGATAAACCTATTCAACAGGCAAATCTAAATAATTTTTAGCAGCTCTAAATGTAGAGAATTCATGACTTCTTACTGTAATTGCAAAGGAACATACAAAGCAATTACTTAGTCACTTATAAAACCCACGTTCAACTTTCGAAATAATGACTACCCTGATAGGAGAGACAAGACTTTTATAATTAAATACTAAAGTCTAGCCATTTGAGATAAGCACAGCAGGTTATATAATTGTCATCTGCACTCACAATACCCTTTTCCCCTCTTGGATGCGTATCATTTTTCAGTAATAACAGAACATGTAACAAAAAAAAGTTACTGTACTGTAGGAAATCATTCTAACCACAAGTCTATACTTCTGGCGAAGAGTTAAAACCTCATTATTTTGGATTTCACTGGTTTCATAAGAGGAAAAAGTGCCCATTAATAGTGTAAATAAAATACCCTTGAGAATATATTAGATTCTTAAGAAAACAAAATAGTAAGCAACCTCAGGCACTCATTTACATATAAACACTTGGAGGGTTAATTGAAAAGCATGCTAGAATGGGATTCTCAAACTTTGATACGATCTCTTTCAGTGCCCTCGGATAAGCATGCTCTCAGGAGCAGCGGAAGATACAGCATACACGTTGACACTTTTTCCTAGAAAGATGGGGAGCTCTTGTGCACACGCCTGCTAGGAGCCACCTAGCACAGTCACTACTCATCCAGGGACTACATTTCCTAGGTCCCTTGCACTCAGGCAGAACCATGTAACTAGTTCTTACCACTGGAATATGAAGAGAAAATGTGGACTCCCTTCAGGGCTCTGGGGATTAAGGAGTGTTCCTTCTTTATGCTCTCTTCCCCTTCCACCAGCTAGATGCAGACAATCATCACAAGCCTTAAAGATGGGATTATGGGTTGAACTGTCTCCTCCCCCCTGGGAAATTCACATGTTGAAATCCTAACCCTCAGCCTCTCAGAAAATGACCTTATTTAGAAATAGGATAATTACAGATGTGATTAGTTAAGATGAGGTCACACTGAAAGAGGGTGGGCCTGAACCCAGTATGACAGGTGTCTTTATAAAAAGGGGAAATTTGGACACAGACAGGAATAGAGGGAAGATGCCGTGAAGAGCCACAGGGAGAAGGTGGCCATTGACAAGCCAAGAAGAGAGCCCCGGAACAGATCCCTCCCTCACAGCCTCAGAAGACACCAACACTGCTGACACTTTGATCTTGGATTTCTAGCCTCCAGAACTGCGAGACAATACTTTTCTGTTATATAAGGCATCAGGGCTGCGGCACTTTGTTACAGCGGCCTAGAAACCTAATACAGATGGTAAGGCCAGAATATGGCAGGAGGCTGAGTTCAGGATTCCTGAATAACTGCTTAATAAAAGCACTTCACCTATCAGAAATACTTACACTGGTTCAAAATTTAGCAAGAAAGGAAACTTTCATTGTGTCAAACCACTGAATATTGAGGGCTTATTTGTTATTAACAGCTAAATTACCTCATATAAGATTTAATGAAGTAATTTAACTGGCAAGTAATTTGTAAAGTTCTTCTACATTAAAAAAAAAACCCACAGACATATCACAGAGAACAATGTAACATCCATGTAAATGTTTAGGATAAAAAGGAACTTCAAAGAAAATCTGAATTTACAGGAAGATATTTGGGGGTAATTCCCCCAAATCCTCCCCAGGGTACAAATGTACTCTCCTCTGCCAGTAGAAAAACAATTTCCTCAAGAAATTTTAAATAAGCCACAACGTAAAGGTTGCTATCTATACATAGTTTAAATTATGCTATAATTCACTTAAAACAATTATTTTGCAAATTCAGAGAAGCATTTCTCCCAAGTGGCCCAAGTGTGTAAAATTTTACTTGGGTACTAAAGACAAGAATATTGCAAAATGAGGTCTCAGTTCTTTCCAAAGTTCTCACTTAATATTGTATTTAATTAATCTGGAGATGTCACCATGTAAAACCTTCTGCCCTCAAATATAGACCCAAAAAATGTACTTCCTTTGTGGTAGGATAACTAACACAGAATCAATACACCATTTTCCATTTTTTGACTACTTTTTTTCCTTGCATGATGAAATAGTAAAAGGACAGGTATCTGTGTTCAGACACAGAGTTGTAATTCAAAATACCTCAAATGCTGAGCTGGCATCTGGGTTCTCCTGTTTATAGAAAAGCTAGGATGATTCAGCCTGAGCTCAGAGCTCAATTTAGATCATAACATCTGGATTCCAGACACATGTGAGATGCAGCCGCAGGTCTCCAGGTCCTGACTGATCCGAGATGGAGACCAGAGACCACTCGCCACAAGGATTCCAAATGGAGAAAGTGCTCGAGGGAGAGAGAAACCTCAAAGGTGTTTGGAAGATCTGGCCACAGGCAGCCTGCTTCGAACTACCAGGCACACCATCATTTCCTCAGCGGGCAGGTGCTGGGGAGGCTAAGGGTAAGGTGGCCAGAGGATGACACTGAATAAAGAGTCCCCTCGTCAGCTCTGTCACGGTCAGAAAACATCCCTCACCAATGACTCCTTTCCTGAGGCGGTCATTGTTCAGATTAAACTATGGGAATCTGGCAATAAAATGAAAAATCTTAGAGAGCACACACTTCCTGCTGAGATTCGTGCTCAACTTTGCTTTGTTTCAAAGAGAAAAACTGGGATACCGGAAGAGAGAAATTGTTTTTAATTTTATTTTTAAAATTTTATTGAAGTATAGTTAATTTACAATGTTGTATTAGTTTCAAGTGTACAGCAAAGTGATTCAGTTATACACACACACACACACACACATACACATATACATATATATGTTCTTTTTCCAGATTCTTTTCCATTATAGGTTATTACAAGATATTAAGTATACTTCCCTGTGCTATACACTAGGCCTTGCTGTTTACCTATTTTATATATGGTAGTGTGTATACATACGTTAATCCCAAACTCCTAATTGATAAGAGGGAAATTTTTTCAATGCCTTTTTTTTCTTGGTGAGAAGAAATCATAGCCTCAGTCACTCTCATATAGGCTACATACTGAAATCTAAAAGAAGAGGGGGAAAAATAGTCGCAAAAAATCTTCCCTGACCAATTTTATCTCCATTAGAATTCATCCTGCTCCTTCCTTAGTTTTCCTTGGATGTAATCTATCCAGAACATTGGTGATGTTGCAGCGATGGATTTTATGTGAAAGAAAAAATCCTTCCCCCGCTGCTTTTCCGCACCTTCCCCCTCCGAGGTCTCTCGGCCTCTCTCTCCTTCTTGTCTCTTTGTTGTGAATGTCAGGGCTGTCAGTGTCACAGCCTGACATGATTAGTGTTTCTGACACTACACCAAGAAGCAGAATGAGAGCAAGAAGAACAGGCTAGGGTGTGCAGCCATTTAAAGAAGTCAAAGGGAAAAAAAGCCCAACTGCCTTCCTCTGAGGTTCCTTGATTACAGGGCAGCTTATAAATCACCCCGGATTTTTCTCATTTATCCAATTAGTCTGTTGTCCTGCTCCTGGGCAGATCCCGAAGGTGTGGATCTATTCTGTGAGATCAAAGTCAGTGGCTCTAATAACAGATAAGACAGAATTCGTGATTCAGCAGATTCTAAGGCTGTGAAGGGTAACCGTCGGTGCACTTTGGGAAGACAGCACCAGTCCATTTCGAGTATCGATTCGCTGCACTTTGTCACTCTAATGATGTTATCTCATTAAAAGAGATAAATGCCCCACTGTTCTTCCAATAGCATCTGCTTCTTACTCTTCTCTCTTTTTCAGCAACATGGCTCTCAGCAGCAGCACATTAAAATCAAATTGAAATCCAATGCAAGGCTTGGCGACAAGAGCTGCTTACGGAGGCTTCTTTTTTATTGCTTTTTCCTACTCTCGACCCCCTAGCTGCTCCCCCCTCCCTCCACCAGTCACCCACAGAAATAAGCAATACAAAGAGAAACAGATGTAGAAAGTAATCATAATAGGAAAGCATTTATTGAATGCCTATTCCATGGGGCCTCCACCCTGCCAACATTTCACATCTCCTACCTTGACCTTGTAAGGTAAGTAGAATAACCCCCAGTTTGCAAATGAAGAAGTGGAGTTTGACGTTAAGGTACTTGCCCAAGATTACACAGGTAGTGAGAGGCTGGACCACACGTGAACAAGGGGCCATCCAATGCAAGTCCTCTTTTTCTAATCCCCATTTTCATTCATGGAACAAATAAGTAAATATGATTGTAACTTGATTAGAATAGGTGAAAAAAATGTAAGAGAAGGTGGCAATTATTCTTCAGCCTGCTAGCACCCAGGAACACAATGCCATAGGCAGTGCAATGGTTTTGTTTCAACAGATTTCTTATTAAATAAAAAGGTTGCAATTTTCCATAATGAATGTTTTATACATTATTCCTTTGTGTATCAGGCCTCTGAAGTACACATTATTAAAGTCTATTAAAGTCTGTATTTAGCAGCATTACTAATGTGCCTTTGGGGAAATTACTACAATGAAACAGCATCAGTCTTTCACAAAATTTCGATTGTTTAATATTCTTCTTCAGACCTTCAATACATGTGTCTATTTTTAGCTATAAAGAGACCTCATGCGAAATGCCATAATCCCAGCCTAGAGCTGTCACAACGAATTGTTTATGGGTTGGATTTAAGGAATAACAAGAGATGCAGATATTGCTAATTTCACCCATCGTTTTAATTGTTGTTTTTATCCCCAATAACTTGTTGCAGTTTTCCTACTGTTCTAATTAACAGGAGCTCCTTGATCACTGACATGTGACGACACTTTACCTCTGTGGCTAGAGCTGGCTATCCTAATGGATTGCTCACATATATATCTAATTGAGATTAGCCTCTCAAGATAATGCCACTTCATTAAAGTCTGAGGGTGGTAAAACGTTACGAAATTATTCCATAAAAAAAAGAAAACCAAATAAACCACAAGAACATATAAACTACGATTAATCAAATCAAAATGTTTTCATTTAAACCTAAACATTGTCATTTATGAGAGACGAGAAATACATGTCTTCTGAGTATTAACTGAGGGATTTCTGCAAATTATGTAGTCTTACACACTCTAAATAGGCATCTCTCCTCTAGTACATTTATTAATTTTATTGAACAGTAGGAGGTTTTTAAAGCATAAAGCCAAGGATGTACATACATTCAAAAGCACAACATTCTCGGCAAACATCGTATAGAAAACAATAATGCTGGGCTTATTTTTACAGAGATAAAAGATAACAAGAAGCAGGAAAAAATGCCAGCAAACAGCTCCATGTTATAAGGCCTCTATATCACAAAAAGAGAGGGGAAAAAGGCAATTCAAAGCATTAGGTACTCAAATTAATAAGCTGGGATTGAAAGCAATCTCTCTGTTATGAATTTCCCCTCATACACACCAACTGCACCGGTGGAGGTGATAACGTTCGCAAAATCAGGCAAATTGAGTGGACTGTTAATATTCTAAAGATGGACAAGCCACAGATTAACTGAGCAACTAGTCATGTTTCCAATCACCGATTAACTAAATAGGATGTAACTTAATTGTCTCCATTAAGACCGACTAATTGAGAGGAAAGGGGCACAGCTGAGGACTTAAGAAGGATGTCAGCGCATTCCTCTGCCTGATGCACGAGGCCAGGATCCACTGGCCTCTTTGTTACAAGGGGACCCAGCCACCACCAGCATCAAAGAAAGAGGTCACCGCCCACATCATGTGTCCAAAGGACCTGTCTAATGACGCTGCGGGCTGGTGTGGGCTTAGTTCAACACGGTGCTGCAGAACGAGACCATGCCAGTTCAGTCAGCATTTAATTACAGCTCAACATGAAGGCTGGTAGGGCAGTTTGTCAGTTAAAAATTAAAAAAAAAAAAAGCGAAACTTGTTTTATTCAAGAAAATCCTAGGCACGCCTCTTTAAACCCTCAAGAAATAAGGATGACCAAGATTCCCACACTGACGATCACAATGTGTGTGAAGTGCCACTAAAAACAACGAAGTGGGACCGAGCATCCTCTTTCTTCCAAGTGAAAACTGTTTTATGGTCAGTAGCTGTGGCCATATTTCAAAGAGCTTATCATGATTCACAGCTCGGCCTCTCAGACTTGAAATCAGATTACAGTCATGTCAAACACATTCCTTCTCCTGCTCTGGGGCCGTGATGGTCTTAAACCAAAAGTCCAGCCTTTCTGTTCAGAAGCCTTAATTTCCCTCCCACCTGTTTGGATTCTCCTTCATCTTTTCTGACATGACGGGGAGCTGGTTAAGTGAGGCTACAGAGTCCTGCCCCTCAAGTCAAGGCGCTGCCATGCCCACGTGAATACTGCAGCGGGGCCCCCGGTCTCCTGGTTCCCCAGAATCATTCCTCTAAAGCCAAATTCTCTGTACAGAAGGGTTCAGATTCTCAACTTACACCCCAGACCGTGAAGATGCCTTCTCAGAGAGGCAGGCACCGACCACTGCCCCAGTGTGTGCTGTTGTGAGATGCAGAGGTAAGTCCCACACTCGAGGACCCACTGAAATGCGTTCCTGGTAAAGCAGAAGGAATGAAACGGAAGCACTGACGTTGCTCCTGCAGTAGAAATGACCGTATAAAGGGTGAATTCTATGTTAACTCAGGAAGCAATTCTCAAATAGCAGGTGTATGTTTTACATACGTTTACACACACAAGTTCTATACATGCACACGTTTTAAAGACAAATGAGCATAAACACACTCAGTTAATTCTTTTAAGTTTGTCTTCTCCCTACTTCATGCCAAACTGACCATCCTCTAGGTTACGATTATCTTAATCTTGCCCTCCCTTACCTCTTAGAAGGGAACTGCATTCCCGTTTTTGTCCTAAAAATTCACTGACTTGCCCAGTGAGATGCACAAGGAAGAGACTGGAGGTCTAATTTTCTCATTTCCATACACCCCACATTCAGCAGAATTTGACTTACATGTAACCCAGGTGCTACACCAGCCTTGTGCCAACAATGTTTCATTTAGCCACACAAATTCTATAAAAATAAAGTTTTTAAAATAAGGAATAAGGGCGATGTTTCCTTAACGATGTAGGAGGTGAGCACAGATGGGCTACAATGTCCAGGGCACTCCTGCTCAGGGCCCAGGGCCCAGCTTCTCTGACTGCCGAACACAGGACACAGGCACAGTCTAGACTCCTATCTGAGAATATGCTTAAAAATTACTGCAGACCCTAAAGAGCTTTTGTTCACGTCAGTAATTTCTATCAATGTTTTACTGCATTAAAAATTAAAGCTGAGGGCTTCCCTGGTGGCGCAGTGGTTGAGAGTCTGCCTGCTAATGCAGGGGACACGGGTTCAAGCCCTGGTCTGGGAGGATCCCACATGCCACGGAGCAACTAGGCCCGTGAGGCACAACTACTGAGCCTGCGCGTCTGGAGCTTGTGCTCCGCAACAAGAGAGGCCGCGACAGTGAGAGGCCCGCGCGCCGCGATGAAGAGTGGCCCACGCTCGCCGCAACTAGAGAAAGCCCTCGCACAGAAACGAAGACCCAACACAGCTAAAAATAAATAAATTTATTAATTAATTTAAAAAAAAAAATTAAAGCTGAGACATTTTTGGAACATGAAGACACAACCACACATTCCAACAGCCGTCATAGGGGTGACGTCATAGCATGTCATGTAGCCCCTTAAACTGTATTGTATACTTGAGAGAGAGTGGAAAGGGCAAAAAACGTCTCAGTATTATTATGAAAATAGTTTTGACCTTGCAGGTGGCCCATGAACAGGCCCTCCAGGGGTCCCCAAACCACAGCTTGAAAACCACTGGTCTAAACTTGGGCACATCAGCAATATCTTGAATAAGAGGATATAATGAGTAAGAGGATGTAACAGCCATTTAAAAAAATTTGAGCCACTGAATCAGAGGGCAGTGTCTTTTTCTAGAGCATTTCTGTACTTACTACTGCTTCCAAAACATCAGTACATTAAAATGCTCTTTCCTGGCAATATGTCAAAGAGAATGACTCCCAAATTCAAATCTCTGTTTGACCAATGGCTCTGTCTCTTTTTCATCCACTCATTAAATATCTCCACCCAGTTGTACCTCAAATGCAAAACAGCTAAAATAGCATTTATTTTAAAATGCTTGCTTTTTTCTGACTGTCAATCATAAGTACAAATACTTACTATAAGAAAGTTGAAAATATAGAGAAAAATTTGTTAAACAACAGACATTTATTTTCTATAGTTATGGATGCTGGAAGTCCCTGACCAAGGTCAAGTAGGGTTGGTTCCTGGTGACAGCTCTCTTCCTAGTCACCTTCTCACTCTTTCCTCATCCGGCCTTTCCTCAGTGTGTTTTCCAGATGGGTGGAGGAATGGAGAGAGCTCTCAGGTGTCTCTTCTCACAGAAAAATATTTTCTTAAATAAGAAACATGAATACCATGTACCTGTCTTCTGAGAAAACCACTGCCAGAATTCTGGGCAATATCTCACAGTCTTTTTTATCATGTATATTTTAAAAATACAGTGAAGTTCATATCTTAAAGATAATTTCATGTCTTATTTCAAAACACTATTTTTAGTATGAAAGAATGCATATTGCTAAAGAAAATATAGAACATACAAGCAAAAAGAAGATAACGCTCTTAATACTTTGATGTGTATCTGCAATCTTTTTCCTGTGGGTAGCCATGTATCTTTTTTAAAAAAACAAAATAATGATCAAACTGTACATATTATTAAGTAACTTGCCTTCTTCACAATTTATTGAGAACATCTTTCTATATTATCAAATATTACTCCATCCCTCCCTGTCATTTTTATTGTATGGATGTACCATGGTTATTATTTTTAAAAAATTACTATTATAACAATATGTGATGAATATCTTAGCTAAATTTTTATACACATCTATGACAATTCTTACTGAGTTCTAGAAATAGGAGTTTCTGAATCAAAAGGTGTGTGTATATTTGAGGCTCTGATACACATTAAGTCCCTTTGAGAAACGTGTTCTTTCATTAACTGTCAATGAGACAGCCTGCCAGTCCTATTCGTACCTTTGATGAGTAACCTTTATGAATCTTCATCAATTGTAGAAAATGCCATCTCGTCATTTTAATTTGTCTTTCTTTGATAACTGTTGAGATTGGATATTTTCTTATATGTTATTTGCTGATCATATTTCTTCCTTTATTGGTTTTATCTTTCTGTTCTTTGCTCATTTTTATTAGAGGAATCACTCTTATCTTACTAACTTTCAAGAATTTTACATACATCAGCTAAGTTAACTCTCTGTCATATATGTTATAAATATTGCCTGGCTAGTCTCTTGTCTTTTAGGATAGTTCAGAATGTCTTCTGATGGAAAGAAATCTTTAGGTTTTAAACAAATACATTTTCTTCCTTTATCATTTCTGCCACTAGAAATTAATAAGGCTCTCCTTATTCCAAGATCATTTAAGTTTTGTCTGTATTTTCTTCCATGTCACTGGTTTTCGAAGGGTGTGGTATTTCTCCAAAGTCTGCCAGGAGGGGAACTTGGCCATTTGCTTTCAGAAAAAAAGCAGTAGGGACTCATTAAATATAGACTGGTCATTGGGTGAAACCACCCAGAGTGTCCTAGAAAGGGGAGGAGAGAGATCTTACATGTTTACTATCTACCAAATCCTATCCTGCATCCAGTAACTCTGTTAACTTGCTCTTCAAATAGAAAAAGTTTCAAATGGAGAAAGTTTTAACATTAGGTGTATGTTTAAATATTAAACTCTGGGATGAGACGACTCCTCGCCTTGGCCAGAACAGAGGCTTTGGACGGCAAAGACCTTTGTTTTGTTTACTGGTGAATTGCAAGCATGGTGCATGGTACGCAGCGGGTGCATGATAAATGTGTTGAAGGACCTAGTGTTGAGTTATGTGTCTGCCAGGTGTTAGGTGACAGAACCAACGGTGGTGAGTTCTGGACTTCCCTGCTTCATATTAAAGAGTTGCAAAGTAAGAAGAACTCTAAATGAAGGCAGAAACTAAATTTCAGTGTTACTCTTCTGTCGACTGTAGAGATTTTGATCTGAGTGTAAAGGTGAAACTGCCTCAAATCTGGCACAGTAAGATATGGTGTTGAAAACTGGAAAATATTCAGCGAAAAAATTGTGTTGGGCATATAGTAAGCAAAACAGTGGCATCCACCCATCAAGAGAGATAAAAGACACTACCCTCCTTCATTTGATGCTATGGCGCTTGTCCAAAGCAGTAACAATCAGATTTGGCTTTATTGGAACATGACAAGCAAGAAACAGTTCTCAAGAAGATTCACTTTCACTGTGTGTGTGTGGGGGGGAGGGTGGAGAGCATTCTGTGCAATAACGGAAAAATCAATTCTTTTTCAATCAGATGGAGTGTCCTCACAAATTCAAGGCAGAGAACAGCATGCGATGTGCCTTCATGAGAACGATGGCCATGAGGGAAAGAGTTGAGGATTGTAATTCCAAGGTTGCTTTCAAGAGCAGAATGTTGTTCCTGTAAGTGTGCTTTTGTGTCTACAGTGGCATGTACTGAATGTACACCATTCTGCCCAATTGGCCTCCCCAAAATCCCATCCTGTTTAACTTGCCTCCCGTTTGGCTATGATTTGCTAAGTAACACACTAAAATCCTCTCTTTACAGCATGTTAACATATAGATAACACATATACATACGAAACACTAATCCTTCTTGTTAACAAAATTTATAATATATTATATATAATAAATATTTATACCTATTAACAAGAGAATAACCAAGAAAATAGAAAGGGTAAAGAATTTGGACAAAATTCAAAGTTAAATTCTAATTTTAAAGTTTTCGATCAATATTAAAGATTGGAAAATCAGCTCTTGGAAAAAGATCCAAGGAGAGTATGAAAGTTGGAAGGATGGTCTTCAAGTCTGCATAGGGCCGGGGAGAAGGAGAGCCCTGGGGAAAGTTGTGCACCCACAATTTCTTTACCATGTAAGGCTAGAGCATAAAGCCCAGAATGTACAACCATTAAAGTCTGTTTACAATATTTAAAAGGTGAATAGACGTGAAGGTGTCCACTCTGTATAAACCTACAGGTTGGGTATCAACCTGACATATCCCATGTACACCAGCCTCCGGAAAGGGCCCCAGGTTCACAATGAGCATTGTGGCTGGGAACGCCCTCAGAGTGCTGGCTGTCTGAGGGCTGGAACTGCACCCCTTTCCTGGTGTGTTCCCAGATCCGGGCACAGACTGAAGTTCCAGAATATGAGGAATGAAGGCTCTACCTGGCTGCCAGCAGTTCACTGACAGGTTATCCCGTTAAAATAGTTAGACAAACTGCCAATTCCTGGTGCCCTGTGGCCATTCCCGTGTTTTCTAGAGTATCGTCTCCAATTGACCCAAAAGAGAGCTGTCAATGCCTAACTGTGGTCAGAATTGCCCTGGTGCATCCGAGGAACAACACTGGACCCTCGGATGCTCCAGCCCCCTCCCCATCTGGACACCTCCCTGATTAAAGTGTCTCATAACTAGCTGGGGTTTGGGAAGGAAAGAGAGTGATTACCGTGTATGTCCAAGGAAGTGGAAAGTGTACAATTCAAATGTCTCCAGCTTTCTGGGAACACTTCTACTTAGAAAATCAATCACACCCACAAAAATATTTCCAACGTTCTAACTTACATATCCTAATTGATGAGATGACTATCTAGTTTTATTTGTGCTGAGATCTGTTTCCTCCCCAGAGGGTGACCTATTTTTTTTTTTTTTTTGTCTTATGCCAAGAAAACCATAAGAAAAATGCTGACCTATGAAGGTTACACATCATGCTTAATCACCACTTTAAATTAAAATAACATAAAATAAAGCATTCACTGGGTCACTCGGGCAGAACATAACCTCCCAAGCAACAGACACACCTACTGAGACACTTGAAATTTCTAAGGAGTCTGGTTCCCAGCTGTGTGTCAAGAGCCAAACCATGACATCAGGTCTTGCGTTACCCCGGAGAAACTTAGGGCAGGGCTGAAACAGCATACTGAGCCTGCCAATCTGAGATTTCCCAAGAGCTGTCTTAGCTTTTCACTACACCAAACTGTCAGTGATAGAAGCCAAGATTTGCAGTGACCGCCGTGATGGATCTCCTCTCCTCCTTGCCCTCTAATTATGACTTTGGGGAACAATACCTGCCTATCTAGGATTCCAAAAGCTCACTCCTCAAAGACTGTTGGAGGGCATTATGCTAAGCGAAATAAGTCAGAGAAAGACAAATACTGTATGATTTCACTTACATGTGGAATCTAAAAAATACAACTAATAAATATAACAAGAAAAGAAGCAGACTCACAAATATAGAGAACAAACTAGTAGTTACCAGTGGGGAGAAGGAAGGGGGGAGGGGGAGGGGAGTAAGAGGTACAAACTATTAGGTATAAAATAAGCTACAAGGATATATTGTACAAGATGGGGAATATAGCCAATATTTTATAATAACTATAAATGGAGTATAACCTTTAAAAGTTGTGAATTACTATATTGTACACCTGTAACTTACATAATATTGTCCAGCAACTATACTTCAATAAATATATATATATAGATAGATTTTTAAAAGAGGGTAAGTATTGAAGCCAGAGGGGGGAAAAGGTCAGCAAAGTTTTCCTCTTCTTTGGCTTGGCTCAGCCAAATGAAAATCTCTCAAAAAACAATTGCTTACTCTTTTCTGGTTTCTTCTGATGGGGTAAAGCAGCTGTGCCCGTGAGAAGGCCAAACAAAGGGCCATGAGAAAAATTACCCCTGGAAAGGGGATGTTAGTAAAACAATCTCAACAAGCTACATGGGCTTTCTAAAGCCTAGGAATTCCATAATCCATTTTTAAGACCAAATCATCTAAAAGCGCTGGCCAACTCCATCACAACCCACGGTTACCTCTTCTTGCAGTCTCTGGAAATGTCTCTCCCCTGTTTTAAATCCTTCAGTGGCTCTCAGAATGCAACCCTTCCCTCCTTCTCTGGGCTCACATCTGGCATCTTCTCCCAGTAAAGGTGTTCTCAACCAGGGCATTTTCGTCCCCTCAAGGGACACTGGCCAATGTGTGGGGACATTTTTGGTTGTCACAACTGAGGTTGGGGGAGAGGGATGTTACTAAACACTTCCAATACAGAAGACAGCCTCTCACTACAAAGGATCACCTGGTCCAAACGTCAATAGTGTCAAGATTGAGAAATCCTGCTCCAGTCATACCAAACTCTGTTGTTCTCTACACACGTCAGACTTTCTCATATGCTTTTGTGCCTCTACATAGGTTGTTTCCTTTACCTGGAATGCCCTGCCCTACTTCTGTGTCCAAGAAATGATCATGTATCATACAGAATCCAACTCAAGATGTCACCTCCTCTATACTCTCCTATCCAGATCCCCCAAAGTTGGGTGTCCCTTCTGTGCTTCCACAGCTTCTGGTACACGCCTCACACTAGCCACAGTGCCCCCAAATCGTCTGTCACCTGCTGAAGGTAGGACCTAAGCCCCATTCATCGTTTATCCCCAGAGTGCCCATCCGGTAATCAACTGCTGCATGCTGAATCGATCGGGGAATAAAGTGGAAATGTTGCAGATGCACCCAAGACTCTCTGGCAACAATGTCTAAGGGACAAGAGTGTCCCCAACACTAAAAAGAACAACAGCAAAAATTGATCAAATGCTCATAATGTAGACAAGGACTATATTAAACACTGGTACACATATTAATTCACTTCATCCTTATAACAACCTGGTGAGGTGGGTACCATTAGCATCAACATTTTACAGATGGGGAAACTGAGGCTCAGAGCACTTAAGCCACTTTCCCAAGGTCCTCAAAGCTAGTATCTATAAGAGCTGATATTTAAACCCAGGTAGTTTGGCTCTAGAGCCTCAATCTTCCAATATTCATGCCAAGGCAATTACACTAACAACCAACATCTCAGCTGCCCAGAGGCCTCTGATAAACACAGCTGACAACTCTGGAAGACTACACCACCACCAGTCCCTGTGACCCTGCCTGTCAACACTGCTTGCCAACCTCTGGAATGCTTCTGGCAGGAGATGCAACCTCCTCACACCACAGAAAGGTATCACATACCCAGGGTAAATCATGGTACCATAAAGACACAAAGGATGAGTCCCCAAAGTACCTCTTACCTTGTTCATGCTGTAGGGACTGCAGCAAGGGATTAGACATGTCACAATGCAAGGCAGCTCTTAAAGATTCACCTTGTTCCTGTAGACGTCACTTCCTGAAGCAGACAGCTGCACTGCAAAGACAAAGAGGATATCCATCAGCCGGTGTTCAGGAAGGCCCAGAGCAGTCCCGTGTCCAGTGGAACTTTCTGCCATGATAGCGAGGCTCCGTGCCTGTGTTATCCAATATGGTAGCCACTAGCCACATGTGGCTACTGAGCACTTGAAATGTGGCTAGTGCAACTGAGGGCTGAATTTTAAATTTTTATGTAATTTGAATTAAAGTTCAATGTAAATAGACACATGTAACGGTTAGTGGCTACTGTACTGGACAGTGCAGGTCTAGAGAGTCCAATCAAGAGTCTTGAGGCCATAGACACTGGGCACGCCAGTGTCCAAGGAAAAGCTGGATATTATATGCTCAGAGTGACTGCAGATACACAGGGACAAGAACACTCATTCATTCGATAACTATTTTTTGAGTCCTTACTAGGTGCTGAGTACTGAGGATATAGTGACCAGTAAGCCAGAGAGGTCAGTTATATAAGGGTTTCTAGTGCGGGCTTTGGCCTCCTTAGGAAGGGAAAGGATCTAGCATGTGACTAGCGTGTATGCCAAACCTAAATGCCTTCTGTGCTGCCCACAGGAATAAAGGAACAGACCAGTTGGGACTTCCCTGGCGGTCCAATGGTTAGGCCTCCGTGCTTCCACTGCAGGGGGCGCGGGTTCGATCCCTGGTCAGGGAACTAAGACCTTGCATGCCTCATGGCATGGCCAAAAAAAAAAAAAAAAAGGAACAGACCAGCATTTGCTGGAGCCTGATTGTACCACTGTCAGAGCTTAATAGCTAGAACCTTTCACAGAGCTTTTTGGGAGGAAGTGTACCATAAAAGAATTCAGGAGTTCTGTACTGTGGGCCTAATGAAGCAGATGACCCAACGTCTCCTCAATAAGGAAAGGACCCTTAAGGAAATAAGGGTCCACGTTTTTATCCACACTATTGGTTCTTTAGGTAGGTCTTTTGATTCATTTGAATTACATTTTGGAATTAAACAGTCATTGTTCACTTCCAGGATTCTTAATTTGTCAGACATTAAGAAAAAATACAGAAAGAAAATATCTTCAACCACATAATTGGATTTGTAGCCTTTTCCTTTGAAAGATGTTTCTGGGTGGATTTGAGAGGAGAACAAAACATGTAAGGTGCCTTATAATCACCTTATTCTTGTATTATTTTTTTCAGGTTGCATCTAGGAAGGATTTATATATCTGAACCTTTCCATAAAGACTGGAATTTGAGGTTTAAGCGGAACTGCAGTGCTTTAAAAAATATATTATTTTCAACTATATTAACAATATAGAAAATGTTCAATAGAAAAAGGAAGAAGTACTCAGAATCCCACTAGCCTACCATCACCTTTAGTTCTTAGCAGCCAGCCTTGGTCTGTCGGAGAACAAGACGCATGTCTGCTGAGTCGAGGGCACAGAAGTCCAAGGCTGTATTCTCCATATTAACATCTTTCACCATTAAGAAAGTGATTTTGCAATATACATTTTCAAAAGATAAACTCCTACTTCGCACACATTACTATTCTTTGAATACAATATTATTATAAATCAGAAGATAGGGAGAGGAAACTGAAGATCACTCCCTGGCTATTTGAGACACACAGATTCCAAAGAAAATACCACATTCAGTCATAGCAATGACATATTTTCACAATGATGTACAACATGGAGAGACCCTGGAATTCTGACTCTGTAGCCTAAACTACATCCAAACGCCTTCATCTGTACGTGAGGCCTGAGTAATCACTGTTTCAAAGCCAAGAAAATTCAACATCTAATTCTAACCAATCTTAAAGTGACTGAAAGAAAATTCTCCATGTAACTTTTACCTTTGAATTTCCAGAAACAGATGCTAGTGAATTTCTGGGTTTAAAAGTAGAATTCTATACATGTTAATTCCTTTTTGACATATGCATTTGATCTGTTTCAAAACTATAGCCCAGCACTTAACTGGGAAGTTTGTCCAAAAGCCTGGCAGAGATGCCTGATGTCACAATTCCATTCAAATGGACACAGTGGTATCAACACAGGAAAGGTGGGCACAAGGAGATAATAACAAACAGACAAGGATTCTTGAACATAATTTCCCCAAGGAAATCCCACCCAGCTCCAATCACTCCACCATCCCCATTCCCTCAGAACTTGCTTATATAGTTTGCACTTAACTAATTTTGGATCCTCTCCTGTTCCCCACCCTCACCAAGTGTTCTTGTCTCATTTTCATGTATGTTGGTTCTATAACGAAGTCAGAGTAAAAACTCTTCAAGGGAAATATTAGTCACCTAGAAAGTTCTTAATAAATATTATGAATAGATTTTTTTTCTTCGCTCTCACTCACAGAGCCTAGGATGATGTCATGACTCTTAATGTAGGACCTTAAAAACGATGTTGATAATTGTTGCAAATTGCCTTCAGGGTTTTCTTAAAAGAGGAAAATCTTTTCATGTCCAGGATCATAAATCTTTAAAAAAATACTGTTAAGAATACTTTACAGCTATGCAGCGCTCAAAACTGTACAATGCACTTTTATATTAATACTCTTATTTAGTACTGAGATCAATCTGAGTGGTAGTTTTCCTAATTAGGAAACCAGATGCAGAGAGGAAAAAGAATTCTTCTTAGTCATGCTATAGTAGGCAGTAGACCCTGGGCTGGAAGTGACTTCACTTTAAGATACTACAGAATTAAAATACGTTCAAAGACCACCAATAAAAAAACCTCCCCCAATAAAACACACATACACACACTCAAAGACCACCATTAACACAAAACACCTCAGCAAATGGATGACAGAATTAGAAATTGGGTCAGTTTGCTTCTGGACAGCAACAGAGAAGACCGGCCTTATTCCATGAAGTTCTTTCGATCTCCTTTGAAACACAGAGAACCTCGTTGTTTTATAGCCAATTCAGCTTATGAAGAAGCTTAGAAAAATCCACAGCTTAAAAAATGAGACTGCCTCTTAAGTATAAAGCCTTAGAGGAAAAGATATCAGAGTTACCATAGTGGAATTAAGGGAGTTTTCTTCTTTATTCTATTTTTCAGTGTTTTTTTTTAATGGTTCAAGAAGCTGGATTCTCCTGATACTAAGCGAAAGGAAAGCACAGATGCCTTTCAAGGGTGGCTGGAGAAAGCCCATCCCAGAGGCCAACGCGTGACTTCCATTCAGTAGCTCCTAACAGGGTTGGCTCAACAAAGCCCAAGGTCAAGCTGAGGCATCTAAAAGGTTAATGACATGCAATTCGTCTTTCCAGGCGGGTAAAGAAGTGTGGGTAAGCAGGGAGGTGGTGACAGGGTACGTGTAAGAAGAAGAGAGCAAAGAGAGAATGAAAAGGAAAGGTGAAGGCTACAAAAAGAGGAGAAAAGCAAAGGGCAGGCGAGCCAATAGAGCCCTGGAGACAGATTCAGTGATGTGGCCGAGTGCCCCTTGCCAGCTGGTCCTCACTGCGGAAGGGACCCAGAGACTCAGGCTCCTGATGACAATGCCACATCCTATGGCTTCTCTGGGATTATACACTCTCAGGGCCCGGGTGTCAGCAAGTGGGAGTTGGAGTAAAGTTAAGCCTGGGCCTACCTGTTTCACCACTATTTATTTACCACCAGTCTCCACCCACCATAGAGAAAAGCCTATGTCACCTGGATCGCTGATAATGGAGTAGAGAGGTACATGGTGAGAACAGCATAAGCCAACTTTATTCTCTTCTCCTTACTCTAAAGAGAAGCTTAGACATGTCAAAGGGCTGGGGGTGTGTGTGCGTGTGCGTGTGCGTGTGTACTGCGCTATTTCTTGGCCCTTGAAAATACAACTAATACTTACTACCAATATAGGAATCAATGGAATATGATGAGCTGGGCTTTTCTCCCCACTCCAACTCCCGCACCCCCTACCAAGATGCTCATTCTAGAAGCCTTTTGTGATACAACTCAAAGCTGGGTAGCTCAGGCACTTCTATGAGAAACGCGTCAACAGGAGCCAGCCATTTATACCTCACAGTGTCCAAGTTCCTTCTGGCTTTTACATATAACACACCCTGAGGTCAGTCTGTGGAATGGCCTCCAGTCCCTTCCCTCCCACCACTGAATCCAGCAGCCTAAATGAAGGGCTGGGGCATGAGGACCCAAGAGCTTGTGGGGAAGGAATAAGGGAATAAAAAGACAAACAGGTTTTGGAAAGAAAGGGAGAGCAAGCAAGATGATAAGAGTCTAGAAGAAATTCTCTAAATCTAGGACTCAGGAGCTTGGGAAACCACATGAACAGATGAGAGAAAGAGCCCTAATATCCTCCACCTCAGGGGAAGTAAATTTCATGGGCTGGAGTAGTTCACATGTCTCTGAAGCAAAGTCCTGACAACCTTCAAGTGGAATCTCCTTGTGCAAAACTGGAAAATGTAAAACCATTTAATTACAGACAGTCCAATCCCTCCCTTCCACAATAAGGGGTGTGGTGCTGGGATTAAAGGATCCAAAGGTGAAGCAGCAAACAGACCCCTGTCCCCTACCCTGAATGCACACACACCTCCCAAGTGGCTGTCTCCTTCCATTCTTCCTGAAGAAGCAGCAGAGGGACCAGAGCAATGCTCCCTGAGGAACTTCTTGAAGGTCCTTCTCCATCCTCAGGGTTACAGCAGACACGTGGCTCTGGTTCTTCAGGACCTCTGTGCCCTTGTTACCCCCAGCTTTAGGCAGCAAACATGCCATACCATGGTTCTGCCCCAAGAGACAGGACAACGCTGGCCACCCTGCCTTGCTCCCCTGTGCCCTGCCTTCACGGCGTGCCACAGAAAACATACGACCCTAGCCAGAAGGATGAGAGCATCTGGCCACCGAACATCATCAGAAGTCTTCTTCCCCAAGGAAGGGGACAGGCTAGGCAATTTGAAAATTAATATTCTGAAATACTAACTAGCATATGAGCTACGTTTCAACAGGAAACTGTGATAAGGAAGAGGAAATGAAAGGATTATAAAGGAGAGAGACACTCCTGGTAACACAAAAAAAACTGCCTTGAGAGCCAGACGGGGAGTAAGTAGAGTGCTAACAGTACAGTGCCAAGGGGTAGAGTGTCAGCTGCTTTCAGATGACCGCTTCTGGCATGTATGCTGGGGGTTCCCCGTACATAGTCAAATCCTAAGCCAGGATATCTAAGTTCAGCGCTATCACTCTATAAAAGATCAATTTCAGTGATTTAGGAGTATCTTAATTAAAGGCACAGTACAGAAGAGCTCCCAAGAGGGGGCCTGGTTCAGCCTACTTCTCTTGCCTGGGCGGCTATTTAAACCAGAGGACACAAATTCAGATGCCTAAGGGGTCAAGAAAAAATGAGATGAGGGAATAGGCCAGAGAAGACAATGAGGAGTAGGGGGACTGGAGAGTCTGCCACTCAAGTGGAGCTCCAAGAAGGTAGGAACAAGGTACGTGGCCCCAGAGCTTCTGATATTCAAGAAGGACAAAAATATTGAGAGAGGGGCTCCCCTGGTGGCGCAGTGGTTGAGAATCCGCCTGCCAATGCTGGGGACGCGGGTTCGAGCCCTGGTCTGGGAAGATCCCACATGCCGCGGAGCAACTGGGCCCATGAGCCACAATTACTGAGCCTGCGCGTCTGGAGCCTGTGCTCCGCAACAAGAGAGGCCGCGATAGTGAGAGGCCCGCGCACCGCGATGAAGAGTGGCCCCCCGCTTGCCGCAACTAGAGAAAGCCCTCGCACAGAAACGAAGACCCAACACAGCCAAAAATAAATAAATAAATAAATTTAAAATTAAAAAAAAATATATTGAGAGATTACGTAAAATCACATGCTTTTTCAACGTTGGCAATTGATGTTAATATTTTGGAAATCCCGTACGGGTTGGATTTGGTCGGTCAGGTTGCACCTGTTGTTGTACACCTTTCATGTCGGTCGGGGGATTCTTTGTTCCTTTAAATCTCCAGGGCTGGTGGCTCCCAGGCTGTCTCCTGACCCTCTAGGGTTGTACTGCTGTGGCTTCCCTGGGCACAGGGAGCCCAGTGGGAAGAGTGGGCAAACCAGGGATGATCAGGGGCCACATCAGTCTGTATGTCAACTCTGCCTCTTGGCACTAACCTTCTCTGAGTCTCTAGTCCTTCATCTGTAAAATCTGGGTAAATTCTTTATACCTCCTAAGATTATTTTGAGGATTAAAGGAAAACATGAAGAAAGTACTGGATGCACGATGTTAAAAAAGATGAGGCTCTTCTCCTCTTCCTGTTTCCCATCACCATATCAATTACCCTACTGGATTATACCCAGTATAATCAATTACCCTACTGGATTATAAGTATTTCAAGGGAAGAGATTTTGTCTGTTTTATGCCCAAATAACCAGCACTTATCCCACTGCCTTACATGCAGTAGGCACTCAATATATGCAAAATTTAATTATAATGTTGTTATGGACTGAATGTTTGTCTCCCCCCAAAATTCAAATGTCACCTAATTCCCAGTGCGATGATATTTAGAGGCAGGGCCTCTGGGAGGTAATTAGGTTTGGATGAGGTCACGAGGGCAGAGCCCCCATTGTGGGATTAGTGCCATTATAAGAAGAGATGCCAGCGAGCTCACATGTGTGCATGCATTCTCTCTCTCTCTCTCTCTCTCTCTTCCTCTCCTCGCCATGTGAGGATATAGTAGGAAGTCAGCTGTCTGGAAGAGAGCCCTCACTAGGAATCAAATGGGCTGGCACCTTGATCTTGGACTTACCAGCCTCCAGAACTGTGAGAAATAAACTGCTGTTTAACTTCCCAGTCTATGGTATTCTGTTATAGCAGGCTAAATTGCTGGTGACAGACATTTAGGAAGATCTTCCTTCAATCTGGCACCAACTGAGCCTTTTTCTTCTCATTTTATGTTCTTCTGATGCTTTAATGGCAATATCTATATCTACTCCTCACTTGGCCAGAATATTTTGAGACTAAATGAAAAAACAGGTTCAAATTAAGAATAAAGTTACTGAAGAGTTTTCTCTTAAGAAGTGTGGCATCACTTTTAGGTCAACAGGGTACGATTTGGGCACTCTTTGCATGCTTCAGAAGAAGAAAATGAAACATAAGCAATTTCATCACCCTACTAATAAGTAAAGAATCATGCCTTAATTTTAGCATCCTCAACTCATGTTTGCCAACAGTGCATGTCACTGCCGGCAGCGTGCTTGGTGGCTGGCCACGGTTGGAGGCAAATCCCCAGGCCATTTGTCCACTTTGGATTGAGAAGGCTGGCTTGTATTCCTCTAGGACAAAGGTTTACTAGCCATGACTGACTTACCCAGGTTTCTTTGATGTTATGCTGAAAGAATCCCAGAGACCTTCAAACAATCTCAGCTTCCTTCTCCCTTGGGGGGTTTGCTGAACAATTCAGGCAAACACATTTCCTGTGATTTGGTGAGAAGCTAAAATAACTCAACAGAAAGCCTAGTCAGTGGGGGACTTCAGAATGACCCACTGAAAAGGAAGACGATGGAAATCACTATGAAGGTATCTCTTTCCAGAAGCTCAAGGGGACCAGCTATCTCTCCAATAAAAGGTTTCTAATTAAGGGATTTAAATATTCTCAATAGTACCTTGAGGATAGATAGGTTGTAGTGAGAGGCGATCGCCTTATTGGGAGCAGAGTGCTTACAGCGAAACTCATGTGTTTAGCAAGTCAGACTGGGCGTGATGCCTTGTTCCTCTGGGAAGAAACAGTCATTAATCCTCAGAAGAAAGCTCAATTTGCCACGATGGGCCCCTGTCGAAAGCAATCTCAGGGATTCACTGTTGACCTCTGCTTCCCTGAGGCTCACATTCTGTCCTCTCCAACACCAGCTTCTCCGCAGCGTGGCTTGTTCTTTGTGAGGGCACCCTGTGTCCTAAAGTTTGCTTCTGCCAGGGCCCTGGGGCTCTCAGTGCTCTCAAATGAGTTTAGCGTCAAAATAACTGAAGTTCCCACACCTTGCAGGTAGTGTAACTAGGGAGCCCACAGCCATTCAAACAACAGAACACCGGATGCCCATCGCCCCAGTCCTGTGCCCCAAACACTCACGCTCAGAGCCCCACACAGACTCTGCAGGGAATTCATCTTGCTGCTTTGGGCCAACAGTTCCTGTGGGAGTGTAAACACCACAGCCCCTAGAACCTATGGCCAGGTCTGTGGCATCAGCGTCTTCTGGCACCCGGGTATCTCCCTTTCCTGCCTTCGAGCTCACGATGCACTTGTTATTTTCTATTTCATCCAACATACCTAAGGATTTTGGGGGTGGGTGGAGTGGGGCTGGGGGTTGGACGAGGGCCAGGCTGCACCAGCTCAGGATACTGTTCTGCCACAAATTCCAGTTTGGGGGTTCCCTAAACTCAATTCTGCCATATCCAGCCGTCCCCTCTGTGGCCATTTGGCTGTAATTCAGGCAAGAGCTAGAAATATGTTCTTTGTAGCGTACGCTGCATTGTTGTGACTCACACCCTGACTTTTCCTCGTAGCAGAGTGATGCTGGGTGAAGAAGAGCTTAAGGGTCAGGCCAGGCATTGAGAAATGTGCCCTCAGCCAGCATCAGCAGCGCAGGAAATTACCCCAAGGAAGCAGTCACCTCCCTGCACTCTCTGTACCCAGCTAGCTAAGTCTGTCCTGGGTTCTGAGGAAAGGAATGTGCCTGACGTTAACTTTTCAATGATCTAGAGCTGGATGACCGCACACTGACGTTTTGGTAGCACGAGAGAGGCAAAGAGGACGAGGAATGAGACATGCAACCACATGCCCACATCACACCCGTGGTCTGGAGAGGGGCCTCATCCTCCCACAGCAGCCAAGAGAAAAGCCACAGAAAATGGCTCCAGCCGCTGACCTGGAGGCCTGGTCCCCGGGGGATCCTCTGATCTCATTACGGCAGTCGACACTAGTCCTCACAAAACAAACAGAGGAAATTTATGACTGCCTTAGCCTGTGGAGAGCTCCACATTCCTTGCTTAACGAGAGTTCCAGCTTCGGAGACCACAGCCATTGGGATGGGGAGGATGTCTGCTTTGCTCCAAAGAAAGAACTGTGGTCCTGCCTCTTCCCCTCTTTCTGGGGCTGGAGAGGAAGGCGGTGAGCCTGGCGAGAGCCACTGAACTGGTGGCCTGGGGCTCTGCTCGGTCCCGGAAGAGAAGTTCCCTTTCTCTGTATGTCAACACCCCCAGGCGCAGTCAGTGGAGCCATTTACTCTTGAATAGCCCTGGGAAAGCGCAGCCTTGAAGGGTTCCACCTGCTGAGGCCAGAAGCCCGAGAGAGAGGCTGTCCTGTGTAACAAAACTCCAGGTTGTCTGGTGGGAAAATTTCTTCCCTAAAATACCCTTGGCTTGAGCCTTCGAAAACTTTACCTAACTTGGGGTTCCCACTTTTAGAATAAATGGCAGGAGGAAAAATGTTATTTTATACCCTTTAAGTCCATCTCAGATGTAACTGAGCACCTAGACTAGGAGGTGGAAGGTGAACCTCCAAACCAAAATACGAACAGAGAGGTGGTCCTGAGTCGGGGTGATTCTACCCACCAGGGGACACCTGCAGGGCGTGGAGACATTTTTGGTTGTCACGACTGGAGGAGGGTGCTACTGGCATCTAGTGGGTAGAGGCCAGGGATGCTGCTATATATCCCACCAGGCACAAAACAGCCCCCACAATAAGAATTATCTGCTCTAAAATGTCAACAGTGCTGAAACTGAGAAATTCTGTCGTAGAAGGAACACTCAAGGATGCATGTAGGTTTAAAATAATTACAATTCTTAATCTCATTACGATAATGTTGCTATCACGCAGTCAAAATGCGTACAATTAACCACCACAAAAACTTACCAGTCCTCTCTTCGAGTAAAATAAATGAAAACTGCCTTGTAACTATGCAGAGTCAGATCATTAGGGCTGCCTAGAAAACAGTGGGACAGCTTCAATTTTAGACCATAGGATCAGCACCGTCATGAGCGCTCTGCTTATTCCAGGTAAAGGTGTGATCTGCGTGCTTACCGTCATAATTCAGGGGTGAGTGCTAACAGAAAGAATTGATGAGCTCAGTTCCACGATTACTAAAACCATACATGTAACCTGAGTAGACCTAGGTCTGGGGAAAAAAAACGGCAAGATATTTCAACTTTCAAAATACCAACATAATATGAGGAACCGTGGTGATGTTGACCTACATTCTGGGGAGGTTCAAAAAAGAGCTGCATAGTAGGACACTAAATAAATGCAGAATTGCAGAAAGGTACCATAATGAAAATCATCATGGTGCGTATTTTGGAATTCTCCCATTTCTAAGTTTCTGTACCTGTTTCAAAATATTCCCTTTCTCTACATAGCATACTTTCATCATCTCTGATGTAAGAATGTATATTTCAATAATCCACTCATCATTCTCTCATGAACTCTTTTATTCCAGCAAAAGAAGGAAAAATCCCCATCCAAGCACAGCGCATGCATGTAAGCAAATCTGAAGAAGCAGGAGGAGAAGAATTTCATGAATGAGCAGGGGACAGTTTTTTAATGAAATGTTTTAAAGGCTTGTAGTATAAACAATAAACAAAATGGGTTCACTAAATGTTAATACTGTTTACCATGATGTAAGAGCTGGGCTTTTTTTTTCCCCCCATGTTCCAGAAGCAAGAGGAAAATGAATACCTTGGTAGGGAAAAATGATACCTTCCTTGGCATTTCAAAACCATTGCTCAATGCCTCTTGAGCAAGGGAAGCCACCGTAATGACTTTATTTTACCTACCGCAACTATGGGGCACTTCGGAGTCATTCTCCACCATATCCCACTTTCCTTCCTCCACTCCAGCCCTGCTACATCATCTCTGGAAACCATTAACCCAGAGTCCTGTTGCAATTTTCCTCTCCTCCCTCCCCTGCTGCCTCAGTCACGCTGGAGTCGGGACAAAGCCAACTTGTATTACATCACACAGCCAACTCCTTTTTCTGTAAACCATCTCGTTGGTAGTTTACCACTACTGGAACCCAAGGCTGTCAACAGTGTGGTCTTTGTTTGGTGGGTGTTGCTTGAAAAATTAAGAAAAAAAAAAGGAAGTTCCCCCATCCCTCCTTCCTCGTTTAAATACAGGCAGTGTGGGCTCAGGCACCTCTGCAGCCTGGCTCCACCCCGCCGTGTAAACGAGACATTACCTTATACACAAATGAATCTCCGCATTCCTCAGTCTAGCTGCTTCCCTGCACATTCCTCTGCCCCCCAGCTCACACCACTCCTCTGCCTTCCCCTCCTCTTTCCTCTGTCCCCACCCTCTTTTTTTTTTTTTTTTCCAATTTCCACTGCCTCACTGTGTTTTTGTGTAAATGATCTCACATGACTCAACAAATCCATCTGCCTGAAGCAGGCCAAGTCTGGAGCCCTCCCAGGAGGGAGGAGAAGAATTGCTTTGTGGAAAGGACCTGGAGCACTGCCCTTTCTCTGGCTCGAATTACCCGCCTGTCAGGCCTGACGGATTTGGCTAAAAATAAAAGGAAGCGGGCCGTGAAAAGCAGATGAATGGGCTCAGCAGTTCCTTAGATAACATGGGCCTGCTGTGGCCCCAGAGCTCCCCAAACAGAAACTTCAAATGCGGGGCTTGGGAGGGCAGGGATGGGGCGTCCAAGTGAAAGTAGAGGGGGTGGGACAGGGCCTGGGGCATAGAATTCTGCCTGAGGACTTTGTGTGTCTCTGTGTGTGTGTGTGTGTGTGTGTGTGTGTGTGTGCGCGCGCGTGTATGTGTATGTATGAGAGAGACAGAGACGGAGAGACAGAGAGAGATACTCATAGAAAAAGGTCCTCAGAAACACACTAGAGTTTAGTGGAGTGAAGGCTTGGCTCATTAAGGAAAAAAAGGAAGAAAAAAATGTTGTTTCCACTACAAAATTACCCTTCTCCCTACCTCCCAACACCAGACACTTTAAGCCTCCCTATGATGTCACTTCTGCATTCAGAGCCAGCAAAGAGCTCAAATCTTTCTTGTGAGTGGATGCCCAGCGCCCGCCCGCCCGCAGTGGGTATTAAGCACTTAGGTTGGCAATGTAATGACACACTGTAACAATCTGTAATATGAAGCAGTCAGCAAAGCCCTGGCTCCGGGAGCTGTTTCTCCCAACCATTAACCATATGTTTGGCTCCCCAGCTAGCCTAGCAAGTGCGGTTCCAGCTCACCATCTGGTTTCTATCCACACAAGCAACTGCAAAGCACAGACCATCTCCCTCTGGAGCCGTGTGTTTCTTTTTCTCCCTTTTCCGTTCTGCCCTTCCCCTTTCCACCTCCCAGCTCCTTCGGTTCCCTCGGCTAAAGAATTCTCTGCCATTCATCACGTGCAAAGAAAACTTTACCTGGCGGCAGCGGCAGAGCCATTAAGAATGCACAGCTGTATTGTAAACACGCCAGAGGGCCGGTTCCCATCCGCATCCGTCGCACGCGGTCCCTACCCCCTTCCTCATCTCCTATTGAGAGCTGACACTTGATCCAGGATGTTAAAAATAGGTACATTCTTGACAGATCCAGGGGTTGTTGTGGTGCCCTTCACACTCACTCCAAATTCTGGGAGTGGGGCTTTAAAACACACACACACACACACACACACACGTCCCTAAGTTTGCCTCAACATTCAATCCGCATTACATCAGTCTCACCCAGATGACATACCGGCTGCAAATAACCAAGTCAACGAAAGGATTCTATTCCTTTCTCTGCCCTAAAGGATTCGATCCCAAGTGTGTATTTTTCTTTCTTTCTTCTTTCCCTCCAGAGCCCAAACTGAGAGAGATGACGCTTCAGAAGAATAAGAGCACACAGCCTTTTTCAACAAACTGATAATTTGCAAAACTTAGGCTTATTTACATTGGCATTTTAATAGTATACAGTCACGACATGGAACAGACTACTGGAATTCAGATGCTTTTCTTGCAAGGTCTCCAAAGTATTTATCCCAGATTTTCTCCTTCACGTGATTTCAGGTACTTTATAACTTTTTAAAAATTTAAGAGACATTTGATAAACAGAAATTAGATAATTTTCCCGTCCCTACAAGAATTATATGTGCATTACCAGCCCATTTTACTGAATTAGGAACTTAAATTCTTTCCCACACCTTAAAAAAAAAAAAAAGCTGATTTCTCACATACCAAGAACAAAAGGAAGAATATCACTAAAAAGTGATTAAGCAGAATGTCAGATTTTATCAACGTGGCAGAGCTACAGAGGCTCTGTCAGGGGAGCACTGTTTATTCAGGGTAACAAGTGTGCCAGGAGGCCACTGCCTGAGCGGACGTATTACACCCACTGTCTTTGTCAGCCCTAGTTTCATAATCTGAGATAGGTCTTTTGTTTGCTATTTCTACGAATAAGGGACATTAAAGTTCTGCTGCAGGTAGGTTTTAGAGAATGACAGAAAAAAACTTTCAATTTCATAAGGCTTAAATTGTCTACAGAAGGTGTGTTCCATCAAATGCTGTTTTATCCCCCAAATCACAGTACAAACTTAAGATGAATTACCATGATTACAATATCACTAATAAAAAGAAAGAAAAATGATCAATTCACAGCTTCAACATTTTCATAGTTTACCTGGCTCTTTGGAGCCAGGAATCAATTTATTACATAATTACCGGTGCCCCCGGCCCAATGCTACCAGGATCCCTGGGGGTGCGGGGACCCTGGACATCAGAATTTTTGACAGCTTCCCAGCTGTAGCTATTGGGCAGCCAGTGTTGAAAAGTCTTGCTCTGTGTAAACTTCTGTGATAATAGAAACTACCTCATCAAAACCAGAAAGAAACCTTTGGAATGGAAATGTAAATGAAATTTAGGATTAGAACAGTGGCTTTCAAACTTGTTTAGAAGTGAAATCTTCAATCAAATGAAATCTTATATGAAATCCCTGTAAACAAAAGAGTAAAAGTGGTCATGTTTATGTCATTTTATGTTCTCAGTCTATACAATATCCATAGATTTCATAAATTCAAATGTATAATATTTTAAATTGCCATAAGTCAACCAGTGAGAACAAAGAGGCCATTTTATTGAACACAAAAGTCTGAAATTGGGGTTATGGCTCAGAGGCCCAGTGCTGTCCGCCTCGGCATCCAATTTTTTGCATGGCTAATGGTTCAGATGATCAAGGGTGGATGCATGCGATAATAGCAGTTTGTGCAGTAGGATGAAATTAATTCATACATTAATTTAATAAATGTCAATTAAATGTCTAGTACACACCAGGTACTGCCCTCAGGGGTCATTGGAGGAATAAATTGCAGCCTTTTCCCTGGAGCAGCCTAGTTAAGAAGACACCTAATGGCAGCACAGCAAGGCCAGCACAACAATGGAGGTACCAACCAAGAGCTTGCTGTGGGGAGACGGGGCATAACTTCAGCAGCAGCATGGGACAATTAAGTCAGGTCCTAAAACTCTGAGTAGGAATTTTACAGCTAACAAAGAAAGGGAAGGACAGCTCAGAATGAAGGAACAGAATGTGAAAAAAAAAAAACCCAAAAAACCAACAGCAACAACCCGTAAGTATAAATAGGCTTGGTGAGTTCTGGGGGTTATGAGAAACTCTGAGGAGAGCAGGAAGGGCTGGGATTTGAGGCTGAAAAGGGAACTGAGGCCAAGTTATAAGAAACTTTAAATGTCATGATACAGCTTAGACCAGCACTGAGCAACAGAAACCTAAGGTGACCACACACATAACTTCAAATTTTCTAGTAGTCACATTAAAAAAGTAAAAAGAAACAGGAGGAATTAATTCTAATGATATGTATTTAACCCAACAGATCTAAAACATTACCATTTTGACATGTAATCAATATGAAAATTATTAATGAGATATATTACATTTTTTATACTGTCTTTTTATTTTTATCTTTTTAAATTTATTTTTTATTGAAGTATAGTCGATTTACAGTGTTAATTTCTGCTCTACAGCAAAGTGATTCGGTTATACATATTATATACAAACATTCTTTTCTTCTTATATGCTTTTCCATTCTGGTTTATCACAGGATATTGATGATAGTTCCCTGTGCTATATAGAGTAGGACCTCGTTGTTTATCCATCCTATATGTAATAGTTTGCATCTGCTAATCCCAAACTCCCAATCCATCCCTCCCCCACCTCCCCTCTCCCTTGGTAGGTAACCACAAGTCTGTTCTCTATGTCTGTGAGTCTGTTTCTGTTTCGTAGATAAGTTCGTTTGTGTCATATTTTAGATTCCACACGTAAGTGATATCATGCGGTAGCTGCCTTTCTCTTTCTGACTTACTTCACTTAGTATGATCATCTCTAGTTTCCAGCCACATACTAAGTTTTTTTAGAATAGGGCATGGGTTTTATACCTATAACACATCTCAATGTGGACTGGCCACATTTTAAGAGCTCAAGAGCCACGTGTGGCCCGTGGACACTGCCCTGGACAGCTCAGGTTTGCACCCGATCCTGCAGGCAGTGTAGGCCAATGGACTTGCTGGGATGTGTCTTATGAGGAGACAAATGCGGCAACAATGTGGAGAACCAGAGGGAGTACTGGGTCTGGGAGAAGCTGGCGAGGCTGCTTTCATAGTCCAGGTCAGGGAAGAAGAGAAAGATAAGGCTCAGAATCAGGACAGTCGACCTGGCACGGCAGTGGGATGGCATGGAAGGGTCCGAGTCAAAAGACATTTCTAGGAAGAATTCAGAAAACTGTAAATAACTGTCCATGAGGGATGAAGGTGAAGGAACCATGGAACCATCCAACATGTTTTTAATGCTAGAATTTGTGCTTCATGTGAAAAGTTACTGACGGTGTATTTAGTACGAGGCTACACTGCTCCTTCCAAGCTCGCTTCCCTCTGCGGTCGAATCCAATGCCGTTTCATGAACACGTACGAAGGACTCCCCATGTGGCAGGCAATGCCAGGCACTGACAGGAAGGAGACACAAGTCTTCCTTTCAAGGGGCTCAAATATGAGTGTGGGAGACAGAACAGCAAATGACAACAGTGTTAAGTGCATGAATATTGCACTTACAATCTTAATGGAAAAACCCAAACGAACTTTTTGGCCAACCCAATAGAAGGCTGTGAAAGGAGGTCTCTAAAATGTTCCATAAAATACAACATAACTATTTCCTATAATATATTCAGTGGCACTTTTGAGATGGCAGGGAGTGGGGCTTTCAGATAGTAGTTGGCTTATGAACCGACTTTTGAAACTGATGCAGCATACGTTTTACTGCTGTGTTTGTATCTGGTTGCACTGTATTAAGAGAATCCTGATATTCCCAGGTCACTACAGGTATGACTCCCTGTCTGAATCCTGCTCTCTAAACTCAGAGACCAAACAGATTCAGACAAGTTTTCAGGTGAATCTCTTGCTATCTGCTATTCTTATTGCTTACCATTTGAAACTGGGAAACCAAACTGACGTGAATAACACTGTATCCTTTGCCACTAGAACTCACTCTGGGAAATTTCCATATCCAAATTTTGGAAATGAGTGGATTGGAACAGCAAGGAACACTTAAATTGGAAATCATAACAGTTCTTTAGCAATTCGCTTTGTAATCTCGTGATCTGCCTCAAACTAACCCAAAACCTTGAAAACATGCAGTTGTTAATCCCATTTCCAAGAGAAAGCTCTAATTTGAAAAGATGAGTGCACCCCATGTTCACAGCAGCACCATTTACAATAACCAAGACATGGAAGCAACCTAAATGTCCATCAACAGAGGAATGGATAAAGAAGATGTGGTACATATATACAATGGAATATTACTCAGCCATAAAAAGGAACGAAATTGGGTCATTTGTAGAGACGTGGATGGACCTAGAGACTGTCATACAGAGTGAAGTAAGTCAGAAAGAGAAAAACAAATATTGTATATTAATGCATATATGTGGAATCTGAAGAAACTGGTATAGATGATCTTATTTACAAAGCAGAAATAGAGACACAGACGTAGAGAACAAATGTATGGATACCAAGGGGGAAAGGGTTGGGGTGGGATGAACTGGGAGATTGGGATTGACATATATACACGATTGATACTATGTATAAAATAGATAACTAATGAGAATCTACTGTATATTACAGGGAACTTTACTCAACGCTCTGTGGTGACCTAAATGGGAAGGAAATCCAAAAAAGAGGGGATGTATGTATACGTACAGCTGATTCATTTGCTGTACAATATAAACTAACACAACATTGTAAAGCAACTATACTCCAATAAAAATTTTTTTAAAAAGGAAAAAAAAAGACTTTTTAATTTCAAATTTTAATTACTAACGATGACCTAACAATTACTTGATTTCTTTAATAATCAATCAAGGAGAATCCGAAATGTACAGTGGGGATACAGGACCATAAAACAGAATGTTCACTTCCTGTACAACTGGCCACTTAAGAAGCGTACACCCAGCGGAGGCTCCCTAGCCCTGCCTGGCATGTAACTGAGCATGCTGTATTTATCTAACAGGAGGAATTCACTTGTTCAATTTGTGATCAGACTGGAATCTGAAAAATACTGGTACAGACTTCCTTATCGACAACTCATTTATAACACGTTCAAATATAGAAGCCAAAACAGCAGAAAACACTTAATTTCAAGGTTAATTTGACAGTCCAATTCAATGCGTCGGTGGTCCCAATGCGTGAAAATTTGGTATGTAACACATTTAAGTGTGCATGTTTTTAAATCATAATTATAAAAAATTGCTCTAAATATATTAAAAATAAAATGCAAATTAAATGCTTGCACAGCCCCTTAAATATCTCCAGGGAACTTCTGCAGACCAGAGTTTGAAGATGGTTAGTGTAGGGCCTTTGAGGTCAAAATGTAAATCTAAGAGCAATACTCTGCTGCCCCTACTACTTAAGGATCATCAAGTCCTTCCCAAACTTCAGCTGGGAGAAGATACCATCCTTCATTATCCTAAAAAGTAGGGAAGCTGGAAAACAAAACCGCAGAAAATGTTTTAAGATTCACTAGTAAATTAGAATTTAAAAGGCTAGGACCCAAATCTGAGACACATCATTCACTTCTTAACGCTGTTCATTCACTAATTCACTCAACAATATTTACTGAGCACCTACTACGTGTCAGGCACTGTTCTGAGACTTGGGATAATCCGTGAAGAAAACAGACAAAATCCCCTACCTTAGTGGAATCTAGAGTCTAACGGGGGGAGACAGATAATAAACACAAATAAGAAACATAATACATTACTTTTGTTATAAGGTGATAAGTGCAATAAAAAAAATTGAGCTCAGAGGAATCGGGAATGGGGTGGAAGAGAAAGGCTGCAATTCTAAATAGATGTTCAGGGTGGGTGAGAAGGTGAAAATGGATCAAGAGCTCACATAAATCTTGGGCAGGCCATCAGGAGTGTGTGTGGAGGGTGTGTGTGTGTGTGTGTGTGTGTGTGTGTGTGTGTGTGTTACAAGAACAAAAGTTTGCATTTATCTGAAGATGAAGTGAAGTCTGGATAAGGCCTTCATTCATTTGATTTACCATTAAGAAACTTTCCTTAGCTTAATGGAATGTCCCCATTTCTCTCAATCAGCACAGTGAAAGACATAGTTTGTGAAAAATATTTTAAAAGCACGGCACCTTCTATGAAGAAAAAGGCCCGCTTCTAAACGCCTGCTAAGCAGAAAGTGTTTGCCACTGTCAGGAATACACTCGGCACATCCTCTAATCTGCATTATCCCCCAGCCACGTCCCACCCACACGCAGACCCCAGCCGGCCAGCTCAGCAAACGTGCACCAGCTCAGACTCCTGTAGAACAATGGGGTCTTTCAGACCTTACAATCTGGTGAAGAAACAGGCTGGAACGTCATGGGAAAAATTAGGAAATATCGGAGGAAAACAGCTCACAAAGTGAGGGGTGGAACCATTGCTCACATGTTCTAAGTCTGGAACAAAGAGAAACAACCGTGATAGCCCCCTGCCGGCTCTGACCCTGCTCATTTCAAAAGAGAGGCGTCCTAAACCCCTTTTCTCTTCTCGGGGATTACAGCAGCAAGACGTAGACAAGACACCAGAATGAGGAATTTTTAACCTAAAGAAGCAGAGTTCATTTCAAAAGCTTTACCCTCAAGAAAAGCATAATAACCAACCCAAACTACCAGCCTTTTTGTTCAGCGATCCAGAACACCAACGCGATTACAGACCAACTGGACTTCAACCACCACACAAAGGAAAACAGAAACTCCTACCACGATACCATGTATTTTTTAGCTCTTCCCAAGTATTCTTGCTATGAAATCCCACACAACCAGCCCCACCTCAGCAGTCCTTCCTCATCACCTGCCACACCCAGTTTATACCTTTCCCACCAGCCTAGCTCAATTCTCCATCTCCCAGCCTTTGCCAAAAGCTGTTCCACTTGCAAATTATCAATACCTGTCTCCTCTTACCCACCAAACAACATCTCTGTTGCCTTAAAAAATCTCAGTTTGAGACCTAGTACTTACTGCAAAATGAATTTCCAGATCAATCCAGTACATTTGCAAACTTGTCAACAAATGTACACTTCTGCTTTAATACGTCTTTATAACCCCACTATATTTGCCAGTGGATAAGTTAATCCGACTTTTCCAAACTTCCGAAGGAGAAAATTTGCACCGTATTTCTATCTGTAAGATTTTATCAACTGTTAAGCACTGCGGGCATGGCAGCCATCTCCCATGAGTGAATCTGATGGTCAACTATTTTGGGAAAAGACTTGTAAGTGGTTTATTATTATAAAGCATTATGTGGAAAAGTTGTTTATTTTACTCTTGGAAGGAAAAAGCAATGTGTATAAAAATCACAAAAATGTTTTAAAATGTAAAACAATTTCAAAAGAAGTACATCTCATAGTGAAAATAAGAGAGAACCTTACAAAGATACCCCACAGACATGTCACCAGTATTACTCCAAGAGCCTAAGCATAAGAATCACCTTTGGGGAGAAACCATCATTTGACAGCGAGGGAGAATTGGGAGTCAGGTAGTGAACTGAGCAGAATTAAATGCAAATTAATCATGCTGGCTAAAATGCAAAGGAGGACGGTGGTGAGACACTGTCAGAGGTAAGAAGTGAGTTCAGGCCCCAGAGGGGATTCCATAGTCAGCACCCTTGTGAACTTACAGACCAAGTTCTTAAACCACTGGTTCAAACTGCTGCTCATGAGAATCGCTTTGGAGGGCTTTTAAAAAGCCCATTTCGCAGGCGACATTCCACACTAATAAGATCAAATGTCTGGGGTGGGAGCTGGGCATCTGTGGTGTTTAAAGATCCCCAGGTGATTCCAATGTGCATCAAGGTTTTGGAACCACTGTCCCAGACTCTACCCGTACGTAGAGCACAACAACTGACATTAAAGATGGTGATGGCGATCAGTCCAGGTTAGCTGACACTGTTAAGTGGGAAATCACTCCTTTGGTTCATCTTCTTTGATTATCATAATGTGGCCTAATACAAATTTTTATTTTTATTGATTTATTTTTTGGCCGTGCCGTGCAGCTTGCCAGGGTCTTAGTTCCCCGACCGGGCCTCGAACCTGCGCCCCCTACAGTGGAAGCGCAGAGTCCTAACCACTGGATCGCCAGAGAAGTTCCAATTACACAGTTTTTAAAAGGCCCTAAATGAACTTGAGGCTTTGAGATTTAGACTAGGAAAGGGAAACCAGGCATGATGGTAGGTACAGGTCCTAAGAGCAACAATAATAATTGGAATGTTGCCCATTGTGCCATCAAGGGACCTGGCTTTAGAGGTAGCAGCCTGGATGCAAGGCCTTGGCCAGTCATCTGTTAGATGTGGGGCTGCCCACAACCTCTCTGTCCCAGGACCCTAGTGGTCCATCTGGGGCAGTGGTTCTCAGCCTGGGCTGCTTATCAGCATACCCAGGTGCAGGCTGCAACCCCACACATTCTGACTGGTCTGGAATGGGGTCCGGGGATCCATAGATTTTAAAAGCTCCCCAGGTGACGGTTGTGTCATGTGAGTGTAGAGAACCACAGCAGAGAGATTATGAGAAAGGGCTCTGAGGCCTCACCACTTGCGTTCAAAACCCCGCTCCACCAGTTACTAGCTTTGGATCAGTTTCCTTAACTGTAAAAACAGAGCTAATTGATGACGCCACCTCTGTTGTGAGGCTTAACTGATCGCCCTCCCTGGATTATTGTGAGGATTCGACGTCATACCTGCTACATAGCAAATGCTCAATTTTACATTTTCACATACAGACACATACGTGTATTTGTCATGCGATTAAATGGCATATGTATATAAAGTGCTTAGCACTGTCTCCTGTATATAGAAGTGCTCAGTAAATATTGGCTAAGCTGGTGCTGAAGCTGACAACAGCGGTAGTGGAAAAACTTACTGGAACTGGCTGTCTTCTCTTCGGGATTTCATCTTCTCCTCACTGCGTGGCAGCCTTTGCTTCGGAAATAAAACCTAAAATATATGAGGATTGGCGTGGGGGGTGTACCTTTCTGCTCTCTCTTAATTATTCAGAGGTCCACTAACTGGGGAGGGCTAATTCTGCTGCAAAGAGATGATGGAAATGTGGGTTTAACGGCAAAGAAGAGAAATGTGGCGACCTGCCCCTCCCCACACTATGATGAGCAGACGAACTTGACAGCCAGAGGAAACGCAACCTCCTCATTTCCTAGGGGGAACCCAGAGTGGAAATGTGTTTTGTCCAAGATCATGCTGTTCGTGGCAGAACTGGGATCTGACTTCAGCACCGAGCCCTTGCACTGACCCTCCCTGGTGACGAGCATGTCTGGGCGGCCCCCTGTCAGAGGGGAGATGCGGTACCCAGGGTCAAGGCCAACGTGAGGGGTGAGGAATGTGGTGCCCTGTTTTCCAACCGCTTCCTTCCTCACTCTGCCCAGTTCCCTTCCCTGATCCAAATTCCACGCCCTCCAGGCCATTTCCGGCTGAGATGGAGGATATGGGACACTAGAAAGCAGCCGTGCTTTGCTTTGTGGCCAAATTGCTTTCTCGGAGATGTTCAGTTCCAATTTTATAACATAAGACAATTATAAAAAAGGTTAAATTTCCCAGTGTTTCATTTATGCAGAACTGTTCAGGGGTGTACATATATTAAGGGATGCTTGCATAGTTTTTATCCACTGACCAAGGACAGGAAATCCTGTCTTCCAGCTGCTGAGTCTCAGACCACTCCATCCGAATATTCTTGCTGACAAATGTGACCTTGTCTCGGTTCTGAAGAATTTAAATATTCCCTCAATGTCATTTCTACTTGATCTTAGCAAGATGACCAAACTGCAAATTCAAATACCACTTAGTAAAAGTACAACATTCACGTCCAGTTACCAATCCCCCCTCCAATTCCAATCCAGTGACCCTGGGCTGGAACCTAATCTAAAAGATTACAAAGCAACATCCTGATGAGTTGTCATGGCAACACCTAGATGTCAGATATCCCATGTCCCAGGGCTGTAAATTCTCATTTTTAGCCTACTTATATCCTACTATTTCATGTATAACAACCAACTAAAATGCAATTTGATATGTCAGCTGCTAAACATAATAAGAGATGCCATTTGCTATTATAGCCAATAATAAAAGATTTCTAGTTGCTTCTGTTTTCAAAGATACAGCAAATCACTGTGTATTCTAAGTCCACTGGACCGGTCCTCAAAGAGAGGCTATTTAGCCAGACTTCCTCCATTTTTACTTAATTAGTCAATATTTAAGAGAGCCTTGGAGATGAAAAGAACTCTGGTGAAAGCTTGGCATTATTATTTTCTGAACAGGAGGAAATGCACTGATCTTCAAACTTTCAATAGACACAGTATATTTGATCCAAAAGAAAAAACACACACATACAAAAACCCTGACTGTGATCCAAGCCTTTCAAGGGCACAAATCTACAACAAGGGTGCCTTGCAAGACCTTCAATTCTTTATAACTGGAGAAGAGAGAAATTCGTATTCTTGAAATCTAGGTAATGCAACATCTTGTTTTAATCAGCAGTTTTGTTTTGGGCTGAATTTTTGAAATCCTAACCCCCAGTAAGTCAGAATGTGACTGTATTTGGAGACAGAGCCCTTAAAGAGGTATTTAAGGTTAAATGAGGTTACCAAGGGGAACCCTAATCCAATCTGACTGGTGTTCTTGTAAGAAGAGGAGATTAGGACACAGACACAGGCAGAGGGAAGATCATGTGATCTTCGGCCATCTACAAGCCAAAGAGAGAAGCCCTGAGAAGAAATCCACCCTGCTGACATCGTGATCTAGGACTTCCAGCCTAGAAACAGAAATAGAAATTTCTATTGTTTAAGCCAAGCAGTCTCTGCTACTTTGTTATGGCAGCCCTAGCAAACGAACACAAGTTTCCACCTTTTCTGCTCAATGTCAATTCACCAAGAGTGGCTTTATCTCGGGTATGATGGGGTCAAACTTCCCCCTGTAGGTCTCTCTCCCTGCCTGCCCTCCACCTGGAGCTCAGGTGGGGTTCACTAAGCACACACAGGGGCGGGCTGAGCTCTAAGACAATCGGGAAAGATCTCTCTTGAAATTCCCATTTGCTAAAAAAGCATTAAAACCACCTCTGTAAATAGCAAAGTTGATTGCTAGAGTTGTGTGTTTATTTTTATTTTCTCTGCTTATCATCTAGCAGAAATGCTAATGAGGAAAGAAATGTCCAGGAGATGAACAACAGGCCCAGAGGGAAAGAGAAAGGAAGACATGGATGATACACAAACCAGATTATCAGTCTTGAAATAATCCAGAAGTAGACATGTGATAAATCACACTACATGGGCTTTTTTAATCCTAAAAATAAGCAGAATGCAGAGAGGTGTACATGGGGCTGCATGCTAACAGCTTTAAACCAACACTAACCACCACCTGTGTAGACGTGCAAACTCTTTTTCTGCTAAAATTCTAAGAGACCTTTTCTCCTTTTGAGTTTTGAAAATCAACGTCTACTATAGGCGTCTTTCCATCTTCATGACAGCTGCCAGAAAGTTCAAAACCACACTTACGGCCTGTCTCTAGCAAGTCCAAAAATGGTCTTCCTGAAATCTTTTATTAATTCCTAGCCTCATTTTCCAACTTTTTGTTACCAGCTTTAATGGGGTGTATCTTTGGAGTCAAATGTTACCTTTTTGTAATAATGTGGGGTATTATTAACTAGATAGCCTTCATTAAGCCCCAAATATTTATGGATGCTTCTCTTCCAGAGCCTCTTTTTGATCCGTGAGATGGCAGATTTCATGCTTAAACGAAAATTTGTTTCAGCTCACGGAGAAGCTGAAGCAACATCAATTTCCCATACTTGTTTTAATCACAATATAAATTTATAAGCTAAAATAGAGAAGAGAGCTATGCTAAGAAGCTGGGACCATGATGCAGTGGGAAGTCAACCTTTTGTATTCGGTTGCTTGCACTCAGGATGTTGGCCGGCACCCAGAAGACACATAAATTCCCTGGGGTAAAGGATTTATTGGACTACCGGCCCCTCCTTTCTTCCATGTGAGTGTCACTACAGCAGATCTACAGCAAAGCCTGCCCTTGGTACCAGCCTTCAGCTTGCTTGGATGGACCCTGTCTGCTCCCATCTGCCTGTGCACACAGACTGCCAGCCCAGCTCCACTCCCAGTAATATCTACTCAACTATTTACAGTGCTGGCGTGGCATTACATACATCTGGGTTTGAATTTACTGGCTGTGTGATCTTGGACGAGATATTAAACACTCTCTTGAGTCTCAGGTGCCTCATCTGAAAGTTGGGATAATATAGAAAGTCCCTGTAGGGATTTATGTGAGGATTGAATTAAATAACACACATAGGTCCTAAGTTACATGTCTGGCATACCACAGTCAACACTCAATAAATATTAGCTATTATCATTATCATTATTATCATCACTCTTTTTTTTCAAAATTAATTTTTATTGGAGTACAGTTGATTTCCAATGTTGTGTTAGTTTCTGCTGTACAGCAAAGTGAATCAGTTATACATATACATATATCCACTCTTTTTAAGATTCTATTCCCATACAGGTCATTACAGAGTACTGAATAGAGTTCCCTGTGTTATACAGTAGGTTCTTATTAGTTATCTATTTTATATATAGTAGTGTGTATATATTATCATAATTCTTTAAAGAATGGCTGGTGTTCAGTGTAACCTCCTGGTCTTTCTGTTTTTTTATTGACGTATAGTCGATGTATAACATTATATAAGTTACAGGTGTACAATATAGCGATTCACAATTTTTAAAGGTTATACTCCATTTGTAGTCATTATAAAATATTGGCTATATTTCCCGTGTTGTACAATATATCTTTGTAGCTAATTTATTTTATACGTAGCAGTTTGTACCTCTTAATTCCCTACCCCTCTATTGCCCCTTCCCCCTTCCCTCTCCCCACGGGTAACCACTAGTTTGTTCTCCGTATCAGTGAGTCTGCTTCTTTTTCGTTATATTCAGGAGTTTGCTGTCTTTTTCAGATTCCACATATAAGTGATATCATACAGTATTTGTCTTTCTCTGACTTATTTCACTTCGCATAACGCCCTCTGAGTCCATCAGTAGGCTCTCTCCCAGGATTATTTCATTTCTGTGTGATCAGCGAGAGCGCCAGCCCCAGCCCTGTGGACCAGGCAGGAGGTGCCACACCTGAGCAGAAAGAGTGAGGCCCACCAGCCCTCTGGTTTGGAATGATACCTCACTTCATGCATGCATTTACATGGTCAGAGGAGTGTTTAGAGAACCAGATTTAGTGTTAACACGTGAGTCTGAAAAGCCTGTCTTCTTGGGGCTTTTGCTGGCAGAGCAGCAGAATGAGAACACGCCCCAGCTCCTAATCACCACCTTCATCAGCGATGCCAGTGCCCACAGTGGGGTCTTCTGGGCTGTGCGGATCGGGGAGCAGGTGAGGTAGTTACATTTCCTGGAAATACAGGCAGCAATTTCCTGTGGCTTCCTCTGTTTTTGATGTAGAGATGAGCACACGTAAAAAACTAAACACATCAAGGATCAGAGCATCAGTCAGAGGTGGTGCAAACACTGAAAAATACTGTCATTTTCTCATAAACAGATTCAGAAGTGCAAAGTACAGAGCAGCTTCCAAAGAGCACTCTCCCTTCTAAAAATCTGTACAGTAGGGTTGCGAGGCGACAGGAAGATCACAGGCTAAGCTTCCACACCTGTACTTGTATCTATGACCTGCTGCTTGAGTCGATGAAAATTCTCATGAACTGAGACCCAAGTGAGCAAGAACCAAATTTCCATGAAGGCCAATGTTTTGCATAAACCTTCGCCTGAAAAAGCTCTGGTCTGGTCACAGGGCTTCAGTAAAGATTTCTCTAGAATTTGGGGCCTGGTCAGAAAAAATTCACTCTCTGAAGTGGAAAGTAGTAAAATGATTAGATGAACTTAACTGTTTACATAACTATTCTAAAAGACAGTTCAGGATTAAATAAAGCAATGCACACTACATTTGGGAAATAGCCAGGCTCACGGGTGGTGACCACAATGTGTCCTTAGAACTAAAATGAAGCAGAGAAAAAGATATCTCGGCCAATGATACCATAACCTGCTGGAGACGGAAGACAGAAGAAGGACGTGTGGAATGCACAGGGTTCATTCAAATCAGAGCAAACACAGACTGGTTCTGGAGGCGGGGGCCTAGTTCCGAATTCCACGTTTGCCATTCCCTAGCTGAGTGACCCTGGCCAAGCTACTTAACCTCTCTCAACTTCCGATTCCTAGTGTGATTTTTGTTTGTCCATCACCGGCTCCTCTTCCTCTGTGAAGAACTGCCTCTCCACACCCACTGGGATACCCAGTGTCACAGCTGGTCACATGACACAAAGACAGCTTAGTTACAAAATACAGTTAAATCTTTTTCACTCAAGTTAGTCTGCTACTCGCAACCTAAAAGGTCTTGGTTAACACACCTCATTTTTAAGAGTTGCTATGAGAATTAAATGAAGTACTGTAAAGCAACCACAAGAAAGGCTGGTGGCATTTTTCCAAAGGTTGGTCAGCATAGGTGCTGGAGTCTGACTGCATGGGTTCAAATCCCAGCTCCCTTCACAAGGTAACTTTAGATAAACCACTTAACATCTTTGCCTCAGTTTCCCAGTCTGTAAAAATGGAGCTAATAACAGTAACTTCATCATAGAGTTTTGAGAATTGAGCCAACGGAGATAAAGCCTTTAGAACAGTGCCTGACATGCAGCAGTAAACGTTCCATAAATATTAGCTATCATGATTACAAAGAAAGAGCAGCTCTGACTGCTATTAAGAACCGTGTGAAAGTCACTGATCTAGACTTGTTTATCTTCCATAGGAAAAGAATCATTCTCAGGGAACTCTACTCAGTACTCTGTGATGACCTATACGGGAAGAGAATCTAAAAAACAGTGGATATATGTACGTGTGTGGCTGACTCACTTTGCTGTGCAGCGGAAACTGACACAACACTGTGGATCAACTCTACCCCAATAAAAATTTAAAAAGAAAAGAATCATTCTTCCAGATAATCCAGCTTGATGGAAAAATCCCTGAAGGACAATTAGAAAGAATTCAATTCCTCATCTTAGAACTTAGCCAGCGCTAATATTTGGTCCCCTGAGAATTTACTGACCAAGAGGATATGGCCTGAGCAAATGATCCCCATTAATTGTGCTGCCTCATCTCTCTCTTTCTGTCAAAAGATCTCAGTTATGAATTAATCTGTCATCAATTTAATCATAAGTCAATTCTTGCAAGTCACATCTCTCTAGAACTAATAAAACTGATTTTGGTCCTGTGGCTATCCCCCAGGGCTGTGTCCTTAAGGTGACCACCCGGATCAACCAGCCAGCCTCACTCTTGTTGAAATCTGTATTAACTGCAACTCAAGCCTATTTCATATACTAATTAAATGCAGCTTCTCCTTCCTCTCTGCTTTGTGTGGGACATAATCACTCATTCACTCATTCATATAATAAACTTATATTGAGCACTATGTGTCAGGTGCTGGGCTAGGTGCTGGATAAAACACAAGCAAGGTGCTTAGAGTCTAGTGAGGAAAGGAAGTCAACGGACCATTAGAAAACAGAGTGCTAGGACAGAAGTGTACCTGATGCCCGAGGAGAGCTCAGGCCTGCGGAATTCAGGCATTCAGTGCAAAGCTTTTGGGAAAGCAAAGGTTTGTCCAGAGCACAGAAGGGGCGGAGGGGGAAAAGGATGCTGACAGGAAAGGTATGTAGGTCTTAGACACTCTGGGATGTTAGGTCCCCTGGGAAGGAAATGTGCTCGGCTAAGGAAGAGGAGTCTTTGAAAGACTGTAAGAAAGTCACCACAAGACTCGGTTTTGCCTTTAGAAAGATCATTCTGACTGGCAGTATGAAAGATAAATGAAGGGGCCATATGTGGAAACTGGGAGGAGTAAAGTAAAGAAGGTACTGTGTTTACCCAGAAAAGAAGTGGTAAAGCCTGAATACAGGGGGAAAAAAGGATGAAGCAAAAAAGAAAGACTCTGGGATTCCAGAAAACGGGAGAACTGGATTCTGTGAAGCTATGCTTCTTCAGCTCACTGGACACTGTGGACCTGTCACTGTTCGGCTACTTCAAGAAGGTACATGAAAAGATGCTCCACATTGCTAATTATTAGAGAAATGCAAATCAAAACTACAACGATGGGGCTTCCCTGGTGGCGCAGTGGTTGAGAATCTGCCTGCCAGTGCAGGGGATGCAGGTTCGAGACCTGGTCTGGGAAGATCCCACATGCCACGGAGCAACTGGGCCCGTGAGCCACAACTACTGAGCCTGCGCGTCTGGAGCCTGTGCTCCGCAGCAAGAGAGGCCGAGATAGTGAAGAGGCCCGCGCACCGCGATGAAGAGTGGCCCCCGCTTGCCGCAACTAGAGGAAGCCCTCGCACAGAAACGAAGACCCAACACAGCCAAAAATAAATATAAAAAAAAAAAAACCTACAACGAGGTATCATCTCACACCAGTCAGAATGGCCATCACCAAAAAGCCTAAAACAGTAAATCCTGGAGGGGGTGTGGAGAAAAGGGAACCCTCCTACGCTGTTGGTGGGAATATAAATTGGTACAGCCCCTATGGAAAACAGTATAGAGATTCCTCAAAAAACTAAAAACAGAGCTACCATATGATCCAGCAATCCCAGTCCTGGGCATATATCCAGAGAAAACTCTTATCTGAAAATATACATGCACCCCAATGTTCATTGCAGCACTATTTACAATAGCCAGGACATGGAAGCAACCTAAATGTCCATCATCGGATGAATGGATAAAGAAGATGTGGAACATATATACAATGGAATATTACTCAGCCATAAAAAAGAATGATATAATGCCATTGCAGCAACACAGATGGACCTAGAGATTATCATACTAAGTGAAGTAAGTCAGAGAAAGACAAATATCATATGATATCACATATGTGAAATCTAAAAAATGATATAAATGAACTTATTTACAAAACAGAAATAGACCCACAGACAGAGAAAAGAAGCTTATGGTTACCAAAGCGGAAAGGGAAGGATAAATTAGGAGTTTGGGATTAACAGATACACACTACTATATATAAAATAGATAAACAAGGACTTACTATATAGCACAGAGAACTACATTCAATATCTTATAATAACCTATAATGGAAAAGAATCTGAAAAAGAATATATATAAATGGAATCATTTTGCTGTACACAAGAAACGAACAAAACACTGTAGATCAACTATACTTCAATTAAAAGAAAACTGAAGACTACGTGTGTTTATGCTACAGCAATGGGATCTGTGAAACTGCAAAGCCATTCCCCATGACCCAGGAGTGGCAATGCTCTTATTTGAGGAGCCTGGGAGAACTTGAAAATATAGACAGAGGGCCTTAAGTTAAATACTCATTCCTCCTCAGCAAGCAATTAAATATTATCATGAGCAACCATGTCTAACAGGCCCGGAAACACCCTGGCTTCTCCATCATCCTGGTGAACTAAGTGAGATTCCCCTACTATGGGGCCCAGTGTAGTTTCATTTCCTCAGTATCTCTTTCTTGCCACTTGACTAGATAAATGCCATGAGCCCTGCTATAATGTTAACACTCTCAGTGAGCATACATTTCACATCACAAGAACACCTGGCCGCATCTGTTTGTTTTGTGACACTCAGGCCTTGAGAGAAAGGTGGGGAAGTTCTCAAAACAAATCAGTAGTACATTTTATCTTAAGTATAAAGTGCAATGGAATCCCTTGGTTATGTCGTAGTCAGCTTTTCTGAATGACCCTGTTGGGAAATATTGAGATCGCTGAAGAAATAAGTTGTGACTTCCATTGTATTTACCACATACAACCTCTGACAAGGAAGAAGGACCACAAGGAGGGTTAATTAGATCCGAGTCAAAACTCCATCCAGTGGAGCCTGATGGCCTGGTGGGTCTTGTAGAGACACCCAAATGAATTTTACTTTTAAGGGACACGTGCTGAAGCCCATAGTTCCACCTATAAATACCAGAGAACATTTAGGAAGCCGGAACCATCTGTCTTTTAGAAATCAGTACTTACCTGGTTTCATCATTAGTTTAATTAAATTTATAAAACAGTGGACTTATCTTTTAGCCAAAAATATTTATGCATTAGGATGAAGTCATATTCTATATGAACCTAAGGGAATTTTGTAATAGTCTCACATCCCCATTGAAAAATACATGCATATTTGTATCTCTGTATCTATCGATCTGGTCAGTGTTAGGAAAGTAAAATGAATGAACTCCCTGAAACTCTCAGAGAAAAATTATGGAAAGACACATACTGGCTAGACACATTTCAGTAGTGGTTACCATAGAAACAAGTCGGTGGGTTTCGGTTTTGCAGTTGTGCCTTTTGATAAAATATTAAATTTCTTAGAGTATTTGCATAGCCATTCAACAGCACAACTGCTGGCATCCACCTGAAATTATATGTTTTAAAGATTATTTAAAGTAGTTCTCCTTCTAGGTTACTAATATCTAAAGAAAAATTCATTCTTAATAAGCTGATTCTAAAAAGTCTTTCTCTGCCTTTCCACTGTTTCATACTGTTTCATACTGAAGTGAGAGTGGTAAAGGCACAAAGACAGGAATCTAAGGAAACCAGCGTGGTCTTCCTCGGGGGAGGCTCTTGATGGCTTTCAAACCATTGGTGCTAATGTTCTCCAGGTCAACTCATTAGACAACAACTCTGGTAAACTGCTTTTAAAGAAATATCCTTGTAGCTTATTTATTTTCTATATAGTAGTTTGTACCTCTTAATCCCCTACCTTATCTTGCCCTCCACCCCATTCCCTCTCTCCACTGTAACCACTAGTTTTTTCTCTACATCTGGGGGTCGGGCAAATTGCTTTTAATTAAACTAATACTTAATCTCCTTTTTCCATGGCAAGACAGCTCTCTCTCACAATGTGAGAATGACCTATTTCCTCCCTGATGGAGTAAGAGTTGTAATATTGCCATATGTGGGGCTCATCAGATGTCTCCTTTTCACTTATGTTTAATAGTGTACTTCCTGTGGCCTTAGGGCTCTACAAATCCAACAGTGGCACTCCTTAGTTTGAAAATTAAGAAAAATTACATATCTTAATACAAAGATCAGAATTGCAAAGTTAAACACGGACTAACTCAAATACTATCTTTAAAGCACAAGGAACAGCAGGTTAGTTGCTGCACTAAATTCTTCCGACCGAAAGCCACTGACTGGGGTGTTCAATGATCAGCGCTATAATGATACTTGGATTATAACCAGTAGACAACCCAGGACATATGAGGTGTGCCAGGAACAGCCTAACAATCGCTGGACCCAGGGTCTAAGATGTCCACGGGCCACACACACAGGAATCTTTGAAATTCGGGTTGGTGGATTGAGTTTTCTGTTAGCAGGGAACAGCCTGGCTTTAAGCCAAGAACCTCAATCCCCTTCAAACAATGAATTCAGCAACAATCCTGACTTCCAGACAGAAGAAGTAAATCACATTAACAGCTGAGAAGAGGCTATGAACTTTCTGTTTGAAGGTCAACTACAAAAGAAAACAAGAGAATGATCAGCTGAAAATGTCATGGGTGAACCTGAACCAGGTGCTGGCTCTTGAATTACAGCAAGATCCTGGAGAGACATTAAAGAGATACAGCCACTCTATAAAACATTATGATTCTCTTTTTGCTTCCAAAAGTCTACATGCGTGGATGTACATATTTCAGTAATCTCTGGCAACAAGCATATATTTATATCTGTAACTACATATGACTAAGATGTAAATCTTACCTATATAACTAAGAGAGGGACCTTATCTTCTGTATGACTGAGAGATGATGGTTATCTCCAGTAGGATCAAAGGTCATGTTTGTTTTTCTATCATAAATATATAAGCACATACATATATTATACAGTATATTCTGACTATTTCTAAAAATTAAAAAAAGAAAAAAAACATACAAGGCTCAGTTAGTGGGATGACTAGAAAAACAAATATATGGATCAACCCCGGAACAAACCTCTACTACTACTGCAGACTTGCTAAGTAAAATAAAGACATAAAAATTAATCTTACAGGTCACAGGTATATTGTAACCTTAAAAAGTTCTTTTTGCACTAGTTATGTACTAGGTTAAAAAAAGTTTAATGAGAAACATTTTATTTGTTTATTTATGTTTTAAATAATATATTTTTAACAAATAAAATTATTTATTTATTTATTTATTTATTTATTTATTTTTGGCTGCGTTGGGTCTTTGTTGCTGCGCGCGGGCTTTCTCTAGTTGCGGCGAGCAGGCGCTACTCTTCGTTGCGGTGCACGGGCTTCTCATTGCGGTAGCTTCTCTTGTTGCGGAGCATGGGCTCTAGGCACGCAGGCTTCAGTAGTTGTGGTGCGTGGGCTCAGCAGGTGTGGCTCACGGGCTTAGTTGCTCCACGGCATGTGGGATCTTCCCAGACCAGGGCTTGAACCCATGTCCCCTGTATTGGCAGGCAGATTCTTAACCACTGCACCACCAGGGAAGTCCCTAATTCGAAACATTTTAGAGTAAATGAAAAATGTTATGTTTTAATGTATAATTTTTATTAATTATTAAAAAGTTGGAAAGTTTATTTTGCCTCATAAAAAATGTAAAGTAGGTTGCAAAGTAATTCTAAGATCAATGAGGAATGTTTTATGTTTCAAGGAGGAAAACTATTCAAAAATTTTAATTTAAATGATATTATTTTAAAATATTATTTATGTGATGACGAATTTTCCAAACATTTTGAAAATATTATGCTTTGGTCAAGGATGAAATCCATAATATTTAGTCAAGATTTGTAAAATACTCTGTTACTGTCTGCTTTACAAAATTCTTATGTTAAGAAAAAAGAACACAAGAAAAAGCGTTATTTCCCATCCCCCACTATAATGGACTCTTACAAGAATTACAAATTAAGTAAGAGGAGATATAGTTCAAAATTCTTAAATTAAATAAGCGGAGACACAGTTCAAAATTCTTAAATATTCATCACAAAATGAGAAAGCAAACTGACTTTCAAAACCATGGTTTCCACAAAGTCAACTACTAATCCTCAGCATGTAGATTACCAGCTCTGTGGATTAGCTGGGGTAAATACTGATTACCACATTTAGCTCTACCTTGCTAGGGATCAAGTCCCTCTCTCCACATCACAAACATGTGCAGGCTGCAAAAGACACCCAAATGTTAATATCACCTCCAGCCAAACAAATTTAAGAAGTTAAAGCCGCTAACTCCCACCAAAATAATATATTGCCATTTCCAAAGTCAAATAGATACAACATTTGAACTCTATCACTCTTTTCTATGAGACTAGAGATTAAGAATTGACTAAATGCACATACGGTTCTCATAATACATAATACAATAATATATATGTATAAGTGATAATCACGTATCACTTAATCATGGATTAAAAGTGCTGAGATAAGACTTCTTAATGGCAGCTGCTGGTTTGTAGGGTGGTGGTATCTACCCCAGCTAGAACCAACCTTGTCCTGTTATCTGATCACTTCAATGGCACCTGGGCCGGGACCAGCTTCTCCAAATGGCTCCCCTTCTCACCTACTCCCACGGCGGTTGCGGGGGGCAGGTTGGGACAGAGTCATACATATTCACGTTCGCATGGCAGTTACGCAGTTAGACTGCGTGCATATGGACCTTCCCTCCACCAGTGGTCTCATTTCCTCAACTACAAAATGTGAGGTTTAAAAGAGATACTGTAAAAATAAAACACAGTAGCACAATACTAAAAGCACAATAACTACTACCCCATTTTCACCCTTAACCCCTGTCTGCTGCCAACAGTCAGGTGGGACCCAGCTAGAGAGAGGAAAGAGTTGGGATGTGAGCAGGAAGATGTCAGCCACGTTGGCAGCAGCTCTCCTGCCCCGACCTGCCCCCTACAACCTGACATGTTTGCCACAGGGAACTATAAGTAAACAATAAAACTACCTTTTACTTTTTCAACCACCCATTCGTTATTAGCTAAAGGTTAATGAGATACAATGTGAACTAAATGAAAAGAAATTTTAAAAAAGGACCAGAGGTACAAGGTAGGGGCAGATTATATAACAGAAGTTATATCCAGGGTTTGTTTGTTTGTTTTCTGTTGGGATATTAGTCTGTTGTAGCTGACTATGGTCTATTTTTTAAAAGTTACTTTTAAGGTATTTTTATTAGTAGACTTTTTAAGAGCAGATTTAGGTTTATAGAAAAATTATAGAGCAGAAAGGTCTCCCTCCTCCCAGTGTCTCCTGTTATTAACATCTTACTTTAGTATGGTGCCATTGTTACAATTAGTGCATCAATATTGATATATTATTACCAACCCAAATCCACAGTTTTGCATTAGGTTTCACTCTTTGTGTTACATTGTTCTATGGGTTTGACACATGCTCAGTGTCACCTATCCACCATTACAATATCATACAGAATAGTGTCACTGCTTTAAAAATCCACTGTGCTTCACCTATTCAGGCTGCCTCTACTCCCCGCAAGGCTCTGACAACCACTGCTCTTTTTACTGTCTCTGTAGTTTGGCCTTTCCTGTAGCTGGAATCATATAGTATGTGGCCTTTTCAGATTGGCTTTTTTCATTGACAATATGCATTTAAGGTTCCTCCATGTCTGGATAGCTCATTTCTTTTTAGTGCTGAATAATATTCCATTGTATGGATGTATCACAATTCATCCATTCATCTATTGAAGGATACCTTGGTAGCCTCTAGTTTGGGGCAATTATGAATAAGGCTGCTATAAATATTCATGTGCAGGTTTTGTGTAGACGTAAGTTTTCCACTCATTTGGGTAAATGTCTATAATCACAATTGCTGAATTATATGATAAGCCTATGATGAGCTTTGTAAGAAACTGCCCAACTGTCTTCCAAAGTGGCTGTATCAATCTATCTTCTGTAATATTTAAAAATCCATCTACCAAAGTGCATCTTATTCTATCTATACAGTGTGACTAGGAAACACTCCTAGTATATTTTCTGTGATCTATCTAAGTGTAGGACAGTTAACTTTCAGAGTATGACCAAACTTACAAGACTGAAAAATTCAGGAATCCTGACGGATGACTTTGGGCAAATACCTGACTTCTACAGCCTCAAAAAATGTAACTAGTCATGAAGACCATCTTTAAAATCCCTTATAGTTATGAAATCTTATGCAATTCTTAAGAGGGAAATTATGATTTCTGTGATGTCAATAATTCCATTTGACTTTTAAACTAATTTGTTTTGGTATAATTTCAATGAACCCTTAACAAACTGTAGTTTAGACTTTGGAGAACATGTTTAATGATCAAGGTAGTGAAAACCACTTGGACTGTTGAGTTGTTGTTTTTGTTACTGTTTTGGTTTTAGGTCATGAAAGTTTTGTCCTGCTAACAGAAGAAAACATTATCTTCTCGTTGGAGACATCTTCTGACTAGTATTATGGTCTTTACATAATGTTTATCCCTTATTTCTACACCTACCCTAACATTATAAAGTAAATCTTGCATCCTCTTTCCCATGAACTTTACAGTTTGGGACCACTGGGTACCAACTATATGAACTTAGCAAAAATAAAGATTTGTCCAAAAAATGAAAATTTCTTTTCTCAGCATTTAAATACTTTCCTTTGTCATGAACAGATTTACTACTGAAACAGTTCCCTACCCTACTGCCTCCCCAATACCTCTAGAAATCACCTACATATAATGTAGTAAAATTTCATTGACTGCAATAACCGAATTGAGGAATAATAAAGCTCAGTTATGGGGCATTTAAAAAGAAATACAGTTTTATTATTTTCATGTAAATATAATAATAACGAACATTTAAATACTTACTGTGCACCAGATGCTACTCTTAGGGTCTTTCATATATTCTTTCATACATTCTTACATATATTCTTTCAATTTGCCTTCAAAATAACCCCATGAGATAATTACTATTATCATTTCCATTTTACGGAATCAGGAACTGAAGCTCAGGAAAGTCAAGCAGTGGCTCTGTGATCTCTCCAGCCTCCCTCTTAGGACTTGCAGCTCTGCCCCAGAGCCCCTGGATGATGGCTAGATCCAAAATTCTTGTGAATACTTCTGCCTACTTGGACAGAGCAATATCAATGGCTTCTGGGGTCTCCATGTGTGTCTACTGCCCATCTAGTAGGACCCCACACTCACCCCACACTCAGGTGCATACAAACACATAAACCTGCCCTTGTGTGTGCTCTGGACTGTGCCTCAGAGATGCTGCCATGCTCTCGGGACCATGGTCTGGTAGCATATCGGACACATGGCATGTTCACCCTCTGGACTTGACTCCTCCACAGAAGCTGTTTCGGTCTCCCTTGAGCCCTCACCTACTCTCACAGGTCCTTCCAGCTCCAGCTAATCTTCCTTAATCTGTGGAAATTATAACCCAGCAAGAACCATGAAGGATAAACAACGCTAAAAAAAGTTTTGCTTTGAAAAGAGATTCTAGTGATTTTTAATAAACTGGTAAAAACAATTGTTTAAGCATTGCAAACTCTTCCTTTACATGTAATTCATTTGGAAAAATAAGTAGACATTTCTATGTGGCTGAAAGTAATTTGTTCTCTTAAGTAGGTAAGTATATCTTTACACGTTCATTTACATTCACTAGTTTAGTTAGCTCCATTCCTACACAGATGAACTTCAGCCCTAGCTATGAGGGGACTAGAAATAATTTGAATTTGAAATAAGAGAAGTCTGAATTTTAAAAATCTTTAGAATTTTAGATTAAAAAAAATTTTTTAAGGAGGCGGAAATAAGAGTTGACGAAAATCTCCAAAGGCTTGCTCTCCAGGAATCTGCTTCAAAGGTCTTCAGGCCTAGATCCTCATTCCATGACAGGAGACTGGCAGTGACAGAATAACGAGGCACAAAGAAGTAGAATGGGTGACAGCTCAAGAAGCTCTCAAGGGAAGAGGAGTGGGAAAGAAGTGACAGAAGTTAAACTGGAGTGATAAATTGGTAGGTTGAGTCTGAGTGATTATTGCTGGAACAGAATGAACAGAGGGTCCTTTACTTGAACTAGAAAGGTGAAAGCTAGGAACCACTAACTTACAATTAATCTTAAACGTACATAAACCTGGGGTGCCTCTACTATACTCTCTTGCCGTTTAAATAATCGGCACAAAGTAGGTAAAAATTAAAGTAAATTACTGTGCTTTTTATAAGTGTAGTGTGTACAATGGAGATGATCAATTTCCAAAAGTTATAAAATATCTACTTTAAATATAATTGTCCCGCTTTTATTATTATTGTTATCCACTAAAACCAATTTTCTCCAACTAAAGTGAAAACCTCATGCTCATCCTTCAACATCTGCTCAGAATTCTTTAAGACAGGTTCCAACAAGTTTCCAGGCAAAAGAGAAAATCAGTTATGTTGGTGTTGAGCTCCCTCTGTCTCCCCCGACCCCTCCCTGTTGGTTGTAGGATGCAGGGAAGTGAATTAACTAAGGTATGCTCACCTGAAACAAAATAACACATTCTCTTAAAGAATACAGATTGAAAAAAAAAAATCATTTACTTGGTTTATTCTTTGCAGGGTTACCCCCAATTCAAGAAAAATGGGTACTTATTAAAATTCAGATTTAGAAAAGATAAACTAGATGATATATCTGGATTTATTGAAGGAATAATTTAAGTAAAGGATGGCCAAGTCTGTTATAGTACAATCTGATTCAGAAAATCATATTTCATAACAAATTTTCTGAGAACACAGATACTCCAGGGTATCTCTGCTCAAACACCAGTGTGGTAGTTAAACTGAATTTGATCAGGAAAACGAGGATTTACACTGAAATTGTTAGGTATAGCACGTGGAAGCATTCAAAAGAAACGTAACATTAAAGTTGTATGAAAATGTCCTTTCAATACACATGAAAAGTGTATTTTTCAATTTAGGATACCCGTTTGAGAGTCAAGTTTTTGATACTACAAATGGGAAAAGGACTTCAAATGTCAGTTACTATAAAAATGTTTTTACCGTTTTTATTTTTATGATAAAAGACTAAAGACCACGTATAAATGGTTAGCCTGCATGCTACTACTAGAGCAAGAACATGGATACAGTTTAAAAAGTAAGAGACTCTTTTTTTAGTCTCATTTATAGAGGACTGTTACAGCACATCAGACATGTATGTGGGCAAGTACTCATTTATTAAGGGCTCTCAAACAGCAATGCTGACATCATCAGTGCATTAAGGTAATTAAAATTATCCTTTTCTGATCTTAGAGGAATTTTTCATTCCTCTAAAGTATAGCTTCTACCTACTTTATCATTCTGAGATTTTCCTAGTCACTGTCTCCTACCTTATGCTTCAAAGGGGGCTAAGTGGATGTTACAAAGAGCAGACAAACAGCCATGATCCCCGATGGGGCTTTTTGTCAAATGGGAGAGAAAGCCATCAAATAAACAAACCCAGAGGTAAATATGTAATTAAAATTCTAATAAGGCCTAAGAAAGACAGAAGGAGGGAAAGTATGAACAACTGAGAGGGGGTTGCTCGTTAAGGTTGGTGGAAATCAGGGAAGGCTTCTTGGAGGAAGTGATAGAAGGATGAGCAAGAGTTCGAAAAATGAAAAGTGGGGGGTGGGTGGGCATTTTCAGGAGAATCAGCAGCCTCGAGGAAGAGCTTGGTCCCTGGTTGGAGTGGCTGATGAGAGGTCAATGAAGGGAAAACGGCTCGATGAGACTGGAGTGCCTGGCTGGGGCCAGGTCAGCAGAACTGCGTAGGGGAGGAGGCTGGATTCTCTGGGCAGTAGAAAGCCGTGGGAGGGCAGATGAGGGGTAGGATGAGCTGACTGCTTCACTATTATCCTGTCCTCAAGAGTCCAGACCATGGAACTGCCTTTGATTTGGTTTCTGTTCCTCTTTAGGTATGGAATCAAAAGGCAATTGAAAAAACGGGCAAGATTTTATACACTTTCCTGCTATCAGAGAATTCAAACACAAAAATATTAACAACTCATAGAGAAATAATGGAGACCTTTCAGAAGGTTTACTTCCAGTCTCTGATTCAGAGGCAAGCTCTGTCTTGTGGGCTGGGAAAGAGTGACTAGGTAAGATCATTTTCCTGTGTCACTTTTCAGAAAACAGGTCAGAAACATAATGGAAATGACTCAAGATGGCACCTTTTGGAAGACGGTCTCTGCCATGGGAACAGAGTGAGGGTTTGCCAACTGTCAGCTGAAAGGAGAGATGTACTTTTGCTCCTGGTTACAGCCAGGCACTGTGTTGGGATGGTACCCCAAAAAAATCTGGGCAGGTGACACAGCTTCCCATCATCTTCCTCCCAGGACTGCAAAGTCTGTGGCAATGCAGGTCCCCTCTCCCTGGGAGACCGCAGTGAACCTCTGTGTAAAAGCCACATTTTGTGCCTAATACCTAAGAGTAATCCTTAGATACAAAATAAAATGTTCATTGGAACATTTTAATGTGTTATAAAAACAAAAGCTAAGGTTGGGCAATAAAAAGTAACACTGTTTTACCCAGGAGGAAATAAACTCTATCAAAAATTAACATTTTTCCCAGCAGAGGAGATAACTTAAGTACAAACTTCACAGAACAAGACTACAATCTATTCCATAGGTGGTAGGTTCTAAGTGACAGACATGTTCTTCCTTCCTTTCTTCCCACCCACAGAGCTTGGGCCATTTCTAGAGGATGTTCAGCTGACATTCTTTCAAAAGATGCAAAAAGAGGTGACGCACACTCTCAGTGGAAAGGCAGTGTTCCACCAGTTTTGGTAAATACTGATCGAGACCTGAAGTTTTGCTTTCTAAAAGAAAGAACAAGATGATTCACATATGCCTTAAGGAAAAAGCAGGTCTGGCAGCCAGATGTGAATGAAAGTAAAAAGGTTTGCACTTAAAGTGAATCCTGCTCAAATTTTAGACAAATCATTTAACATATCCTTTTCTCTTTTACCATGTCACCATTCAGTACACTGTTTTTTTTTCCAGTTTAAGAAAAGCTGACCTACCCAAATCAGAATTTATAAACAATTAAGAAATAGTTATTTGTTTTAAAAATCATTTCCTAAGGAGTCAGTTTTCCATGTGTACTGAAGATCACTTATAAAAATGAGTTTACTGTTTAAGAGATAATTTTTCAAAAACACACCTAGTTTGTTGAATGATGTGTTCCCTGCCCTGTTCCCTGCTCCCAGGGCACTGTTCCCTGCCCATCCATCCATCTATTCATTTATTTGGCAAATATTAATTGAGCCCCTGCTCTGGGCCAGGCACTGGGATACAGCACTTGGGATACAGCAGTGAACAGAACAGGCTAAATGCCTACCCCAGTGGAGCCTGAATTCTCATGTTATGCCCACAGAGCTATAGAAGTGATTGTGAAGGAAAATGAGCTTTTAAAAAATAATAAACATTTCAGTTTTACAAGATGAAAAAGTTCTAGAGAGCTTTTACACACCAATGTAAACATAGTTAACACCACTGAACTATACACTTAAAAAATGGTTAAGAGGGTACATTTGATATTATGTGTTTCTTACCACAATGAAAAAACTAAAATAAATTCTAAAAAGGTCAAAAATACACGTAGCCAATATTTACTGAGCACTTACTATATACTAGGTTCTACCCTCAGCAGAGTGTCCTCTCACTTAATCCTCACAATAACCTTAGGAGGCAAGCACTGCTATTATCCCCATTTTACAGATGGGTACACTGAGACACAGAGGGGAAAAGCAACTTACCCAAGATTACATATCCAAGGGATGGAGCTGAGATGCAAGCCCAACTTGTCTCCCAACAAGTTAAAATGTTTCCTTACGTACACAAAGTTTTGAAAATAAGCAATACTATTTTCAATTGGAACTACAGTTAACAGTAGGAAAAGAGTAGTAATAGTACTATAATAGTAAAAGTAGCTGTAATCACCTCTGTTTTCATTCTTCAATTTGGTTTTTAAACTCTTAATGATTTACAGCCCAACTTACTGCCCTTTTGATGGTTATTTTGCCTAAAAACCTAAGTGTTGGACAAACTGCTTGTGACCATTTCTCTCTAAGCCATAATATGTTTTTCCTACCAATGGAAAAAAAAATCACACAGGATGGTTTCTTTTAAAACAGACATTACTGAAACTGTAAATATTTTTAGCCCTTTGTACTTTTCATCCAGCAGCTTGGCTGAGAATAATATAGAAACACTTAAAAATAGCCCTTCAGTACTCTGAAAACCATTAAATAGTTTAGCACATACCCAGCACCTGCTTGACTTGTCTTGCAATGATTTTGCTAGTCATATAAAAAAAGAAAACTCTTTCGGTTTCAGAATTTTTCTCCCTTAAAAACCAAATGTGTCACCAGGGCACTTTGTGTGAGGTTGCCCCCTCTCTTCCTAACTTAGGAGGTGACACCTGGACTAAGTCATGGGTAACTAATGAAGATGCAACTTTCCCCTCAGCGCAATACATCTCACAGCATGTGAGAAAAACCTCCCCAGGCAGTAGCCTTTATAACAATTGTTAGGATCTTAATGGAAAGTTATTTTGTTCTACAATTTATAGACGTTATTCAGGTTGATCTGAGGACACACAGTATAAATCTACTAATATAGGAAGATAACAGTAGTGACAGGAGATGCACTCTCTGACCTGTTTTTCCAGGGGTGGGAAAGTACGATCCATAGATTTCAGGACAGAAAGAAGGAAGAAAGGGGGAAGGAAGAAAGAAAGGAAATAATTTATTTAGACTCTACTCTGTTCAAATACTTAGTGCTTAGCGTCAAATTTCCAACTATGGTGTAAGCAGCACTATGTTGTAATGAAACAGGAGTAGCCAGCCTAGACAAACATCTACACCACAGTATTTTAAAGCCCACTGGTTTTCAGATTGCCAGTTATCCTTATTTAATAACACAAAGATTAACACAACTTGGTACCAGACAGCTTTTTCTCTCCAGCCAAATTGGTTGAAGACTTATAACATCACCTTCCATGATCAAAATTCCTTGGAACATGAGAAGGTCTCTGGCCCAAACCAAAGAGAGGTAGTTAAAAAACACCATGTGTTAAAAAAAAAAAAAGACACTCAGCGGAGACAGAGCTTTAGGGTGAATACATAATGTATTGTCTAAAAGGGACATTTTCAAGAGTGAAAGGGGATGTTGTTAATTAATCCAGAACACAGGTGTGAACTGGGACAGTCCTGGGCAAACCACCAGTATCCCACATCCCACACCTATGGGCCCTCAAGGGGAAAGTTAAAACCAGGCTTTGGTGTAAACCATTTTGTTTCCTCCGACAGTTTTAGGTCTCCTAAGATGTATGAGACCATGCTAATAAAATCTAAATTTTCTACTTAGCTTAATTTTTTTAAAAATCTCTTTCCTTAAGAGTAAAATTTGGGGACTTCCCTGGTGGTCCAGTGGTTAAGAATCCGCCTTCCAATGCAGGGGACACGGGTTTGATCCCTGGTTGGGGAACTAAGATCTCACATGCTGCAGGGCAACTAAGCCCACGCACTGCAACTACTGAGCCTGCGTGCCACAACTAGAGAGCCTGCGCACTGCAACTACTGAGCCCACGCACTCTGGAGCCCAAGCGCCACAACTAGAGAGAAGCCCGTGCACCACAACGAGAGATCTTGCATGCCGCAACTAAGACCTGATGCAGCCAAAAATAAAATTAAAAAAAAAAAATTTAAATAAATAAATACTAAAATAAAAGAGTAAAATTTGGAATGATTAGGAAGCATGTCTTCTTCCGGCTTTATCATTCAACTTCCCCAGGCACAGATGATTGACAGTAAGACTCTAACCAAAGCAAAATCAATGGATATATCATCCTGGACAGAGCATGACTCATTATCACCACTTTGGCTCATTTCACCAAAGACTGATGAATCACAAAGATACAGAAGACCTACTGGTATGAAAATGGAACACTAGGGATGCCAGAAACAGAATTTTAAAAGTTCCTGCAAGGTTAGAAATGGGCCCTCAAATGAATACGGTCGAGTTGACGAGGTTCCAACGTGAAGTTCTGCCCAGTTGGTCTGTAGAGGTGGCAGCTTCCTGATTCAATAGAGGCGGAGTGACAGGGCTGACAAAATGCCCTTTTGGCTGCATGAATAAAGACACTGTTCTCAGACCAGAGAAGTCCAAGTCCCACCATACTTGGTGGGACTCCAAGTCAAACTACTCATGGAGAATGGCTTTAAATTTTGCCCACTACATTTTAAGGTACCTTCTCATAAACTGGAGACTCTAAAGAGGAGGAAGGACCAGGATGAGGAAGGAACTCCACTTGAGGAATACTAAAGGGATTCTAGCATAAACAGCTTGGAAAAAGAAGACTTACAGAGATCGTGGTGCTGTCTTTATTCAAATAACTGAAGATCTGCTGTGAGAATTGTTAGACTTATTTGCTACATAGAAATTAGGATCCCTTCCCGGGAATTTGGGGTTGGTAGATGCAAACTATTACGTTTAGAATGGATAAACAACAAGGTCCTACTGTAGAGCACAGGGAACTATATCCAATCTCCTGGGATAAACCATAATGAAAAAGAATATTAAAAAAAGAATGTATGTATGTATAAAACTGAGTCACTTTGCTGTACAGCGAAGATGGGCACAACATTGTAAATCAACTACATTTCAATTTTAAAAAACGAAACTAGGATCCCTAGAGGAGGCATCTGCATCAGATGGTATTGAACTTGAAGATGTTTAATGCCCTGCCCACTCGCAAAACTGGTAATTACATGGGGGAAAGTGTCACACTCTTCATGAATCAAACACCAAGAATTGGCCTGGGGCTGTACCAACAGATTTTCTTCATCATGGATTGCAGAGTTGTTCTTTTCTAGCCAAGCTAGTGAATGGAAGGGCAACCCAAACTGCAATAATGATTTTTAATACATCTCACAGACAAGTCCAAGTGTATTAGAAAGAGAAAACACAGCAGTAGCTACACCATATATTTCATATTTGACCGAAAATTGGCCACACAGAAGCCTTAGTCATCATAAAGGACTTCTGTGGTCAAACAGAATATGTACATAGAAATAAATGAGAACATCACTGCTGAACTATTCTTTAAAAGCTATCATTGCACAAGTTGCTTTCAACATACAAACAATTCTTATTCCGAAAGACCATTTGTACACAGTAGTGCAATATATATTTATTTTTGTCTTACTCTTTGGCATCCTAAAAAAATCGTTTTCAAAATATCTACATCCATTTATAAAAATTTAAATGCAGGTACTTTAGCAACAAATCACAACCAGCTAAAAGCGCTTAAGGAGAAGACTCTAGGGCCAGAAATAAAACCCAAAAGATAAGACATATTAGAAAAATATATAGAGAGAAGCAAATCAATAGACTATAATCTCAATATTGAGCACAGAGTTTGGCAAATAGTTGGTGAATAGAAATAAATGCTCCCTACAGAATGGCTCAGTTAGGTATAGAGCATAATTGATTCATGAAAAAATAACTGTGTGTGTGTGTGTCTTCCTAGATCTTTTCAAAACTATTTGACAATATTTACCAAACACAAAGAAAACTGATATATTAAATCATGTTAATAAAATGAAGCAGCCGGACCTGTTGCTCTAAGGAAGTGGTGATAAAATAACCTGCTGTGTATAAGGCCTGAATCACCCAATGGTGTAATGCCTTGCAAACTTAGTTGACGAAGGGAGATTTCAGGCCAGTTTTTAATTGCTTGCTCTCCACCTCTTTGAATTCACAATATGTTCGGCTTTAAGGAAAAAAAAAAGGACCTACAGCCAAAGAAAGGTATATTAACTTATACTGAGTGTCTGTATCTTATATTTAAAGTATGTACCTTATATTTAAAAACTATTTTTTCTTGGACTTTTATCCTACAATAAACCAACTACAACTGCAAAAGCAATAAAAACCAGTACCAACAGAAACCAATGTGCTAGGGGATTTATAGCAAAGGAACAACAGCTTGATGTTTTCTGGCTGTATAAAGAGGTCTCCTGTCAACTCATTATCTTCCACTTACAAGTATTTTACTACATTTTAAAAGGCCTGAAGGAGCTATTGTAATGTTTCAAACTCAAAACTATCATCCCAAGGGTTCATATACCCTAGACTCCCTACAGCCAGCCAAAATCTCAATTTGCCTCCATGAACCCTCCAAAGTAAGTCAAGATTGTTAAAAATAGTGGGTTCCAATCGACTGACTGACTTTTTCAACAACAGATGGGTGGAAATAGCCTTCACAGATTTCAGAACCATAATATATCCCCTTGTGTAGCGCCTATAAATAATACAAACAATATCCCTATCATCATTGGAGATGCAAGAAGTCAATACAGACCATCCCCTCTCTTCAAACACATTATCTGAGGTGTTTGGGGTTTTCTTTTTTTAAATACTTGATATTCTTCAAGTGATTTGTGGCCACACAAGCCTGATTTTCCCAACTGAACCTCATTATGTGTCTGCTATTGCCTCTCCACCATCAGCCAGATTTATTCATTTCCATTCAACAATTAATTATTAAAATTTTACTCTGTGCAAGACAAAGAGCTGGGGCAGGTGGTACTAGAAATTCACAGTCCCATCATCAATGAGTTTTCAATCTAGTGGATGAAAGACTCATACACAAGTGTCTACTCTCCAATGCATCCCAATGGCACCTGAATGATGAAACCAAGACCCAAGGGTGGCCAAGGAGAAAGGAGGTGCTCGGCTGTGGTAAATGGGGAGAGATTGTGGAGGAGGTGTCACGTGAATTGGCCCTGAGAAGACAGGATGTCGTGGATTTTGCTTGGCAAAGATTAAAGGGAAGGAGAAGAGAGAAGACTTCAAGCAGAGAAAACACAATGAGCAGAATCTGCAAAAGCAAAAATGGCAAAAAGTATTGGGTACACCAGAAGAGCAGGTAAGGGAGGGTGCTAGCGAGAAGCAGGGTTCACGCATCCACGCTGGAGAAAGGCCCAAAATAAATGGTTCACCTTAAGGAGCAGAGGACTCACAGGGTCTGAAAAATCATCTTCCTCTCTCTGTAAGTTATACTCTCTGACTGAGTGCTCAGCCTCAGAAGGGCCCGGCATGAAGCAAGAAGGAAGAGGCAAATCCTGGCCAGATGTCCAGGTCCCGGACTAAACCCAGGAAGCCACAGAGCGACATGTCTTGTGACTAAGACTTTCTCCCATCAATCCAAAAGGTACTGAGACTCCGAAAAGACATTTACCAGTGGAAACTTGCCTTATTCTTCCTTTTAAAACTGTTCGGTTTTGAAATAAGAGGAGAACCTCTAAACTCTGAATTAACCCAACCACCTACCTGCTTTCTCTGTTCCTTCACAGGTCACTGAATGCTGAAGCTGCTTGGAAAACAAAATCATATAACTGTGGGATTTGGTACATCCAGGCTGCACAGCATCAGGTCCCCTGACTCAGCTGGTCCTCCTGTTTCCTAGAGGGGCTATTTCATCAGACTTACAGCCTCCTCTCCTAGCACATAGCTAGGTTATATCACATTTCCCAGCCTCCCTTGCAGTTAGTTTGTAATGTGTGACTGAGTTCTACCAATGAAATGTGAACAAAAGGGATTACGCTAATTTCCAGGCCTGGTCCATAAAAACCTTCCAAGTGTGATCCTCCGTGTTCTTTCCTCCTCTCTTGATGTGATGCAAAAAGCCCAGTAGCTGTGGAAGCCATGCATTGGAAATGGAGAAACTACAAAATGGAAGTAATCTGGATTTCTGAAGGACAACCAGGAGGAATGTCACTTATTATTCATTAACACCCATTTTGGACCTTGAGATTTGAGGGGTTATCTTTACAAGCAGCTAACATTATCTTAATAATACACAAATTCTGACAATGTTCTTTGCATTAGTTTGGGTCTACTGAGAAGTAGGCACCAAGACAGGATTAGAAATGCAAATGATTTACTGGGAAGATAAGAGGTCCATCAGACTACAATGTGGACAGAGAGAGGGAAGGGAGGAGGATGAACAGGAAATCTCAGACTGCAGCACAGTTCCAAGAAAGCTCTGGTCAAGCCAGTGGGAGTTCTCAAGCCAACACGGCCCACTAGAAAAATCCTGCATCCCACGGGAATGAGGCTGCAATGGGAACCCGCAATTCACTGATGGGGAGGAGCCCAGGGGCTCAGCGTGGTCTTAGTATCAATGCAGAGGTAGCTCCAGAGGGGCACCAACTGGGCCATCAGTCAACTATGCTCCAGCTGCAGATGTGAGCAGCTCATGGTTATGGATACCACACTCCTCAAACTTTCAAATTTCAAGTCCTACCTTCCCTTTCCTCCTTCCATTTACCCAAATGCACACTTACCCTTTCCTCCTTTGCTCCTGTCTTTTAAGAAGAGTTATTCTTTCTCTAGTCCAAAGCTAATCTCTCCATGTATTCCAGCTAATAGGTCCTCAGATCTTCTTAGAGACATCATTCCATTAATTGTCTCCTTCCTCTTCCTCGCTTCTGGATCCTATCTATCCTCTAGTATGCAAACATGCTCGAGATTTTCAAACTTAAAAACTAAGATTTAGGGCTTCTCTGGTGGCGCAGTGGTTGGGAGTCCGCCTGCCAGTGCAGGGGACGCAGGTTCGAGCCCTGGTCCAGGAGGATCCCACATGCTATGGAGCACCTAAGCCCGTGTGGCACAACTACTGAGCCTGCGCTCTAGAGCCTGCGAGCCACAACTGATGAAGCCCGCGCGCCTAGAGCCCGTGCTCCACAACAAGAGAAGCCACCGCAAGGAGAAGCAACGAAGAGTGGCCCCCACTTGCCGCAATTGGAGAGGGCCCATGCACAGCAACGAAGACCCAACGCAGCCATAAATAAATAAATAAATAAATAAATAAATAAATAAATAAATAAATAAATAAATAAATAGATAGATCAATGATCACAGATCATCACAACAAATATAAAAACAAAAACAAAAAAAAACAAAAAAAACTAAGATTTAAAAAAAAATTTTTTACTGAAGTATAGTTGATTTACAATGTTTCAGGTGTACAGCAAAGTGATTCAGCTATATATATACATCTATTCTTTTTTAGATTCTTTTCCATTATAGGTTATTACAAGATATTGAATACAGTTCCCTGTGCTATATAGTAGGACCTTGTTGTTCATCTATTTTATATATAAAGTGTGTATCTGTTAATCCCAAATTCCAAATTTATCCCTCCTGCCCCTTTCCCTTTTGGTAACCATAAGTTAGTTTTCTATGTCTGTGAGTCTATTTCTGTTTTGTAAATAAGTTCACTTGTATCATTTTTTTGGATTCCACATATAAGTGATGTCATATGATGTTTGTCTTTCTCTTTCTGACTTACTTCACTTACTATGATAATCTCTAGGTCCATCCATGTTGCTGTAAATGGCATTATTTCATTCTTTTTTATGGCTGAATAGTATTCTATTGTATATATACATACCACATCTTCTTTATCCATTCATCTGTCAATGGACACAGGTTGCTTCCATGTCTTGGCTATTAAAAATTAAGATTTAAAAATGTTCATGGACCCTCTTTATTTCCTTCCCTTCCCATCTCAGCTTTTTGCAAGAGCAGTGTGAGTGGACTGTCTCATTTCTTATTTTTTATTGCTCACCAACTGCTCTCATTAGGATTACGCAAACCTACAAGTTGACATATCCTGGAACCTGTGCCAACCTCTCTGAAATGTTTAGCACTTTTGACCACTCCTTCCTTCTGGAAACTCCTGCTTTGAGTCCTGGGACACCCTATCCTTAGGTTTTCCTCCTCCTGCAGATCATTCCTTCTAAGGCTTCTTTTTATTGGCCTCCTCCTGAAATGTCCACTTCCCAGGGCTTCTACTCTTGGTTCTCTCTGTTCTCTCTCTCTCACATTAATCTCACCCACCCCCAGCAGCACCAGCATCATGACTTAATTGAACACCATACACCGATGACATCACCCATGCAGTCAGTCACCCAAACCTGAAACCTGGGAGTTGTCCACAATTCATTCCTCCCTCTCAATACCTATATCCAATCAGTCACCAAGTTCTGAGGATTCTATTTCTAAACTGGCTCTCAGCACCATCGGCTCCTAATCCCCACCCCTACTGCCACTGCCCCATCGCTTTTCCCGTGGACTGCTGTAGGAGCATAGGACCTAATCCTCTGATTTCATTCCCTTAGTCACATGTCTACATAGCTGTAAGACAATAGCTCTAAAGCACAAATTGGACCGAAAATTCTTCATTGAAATTCCAGAAGTGGTTTCTCACTGCCTACAGGACAAAGGACCAATCTCCTTAGAATAGTATCCTTCATACTCGGGCTCCCGTTTATGTTTTAGTCTGATCTTCCTCCACGTTCCCAAGCTCTAATCATACTGAACTAACTGAAATTCACACAATGTGTTCTGTGCTTCTACAGCTTTGTACACTCCTTTTGCCTTGAATGCTCCTTCCACTACCCTTGTCCCACTGGGAGAACTTATTACAAATTCTTTCAGTATTCAGTGTGGGATTCATTTGTTCAGAGATGTCTTTACTCACTAACTCACCCTTCTGTGGGGCCCCTTCCCATCTCCACACCCCCATCCCAGACCATTCAAGTGGCTCTTGTACAGTTAGTACCAGTTCATGGCACCTGCCACATGATTCCAGGACAGCAGTATTATCCTGTTCCTTTCTGAACAGCATTGACACAAAGTAGGCACTTAATGAATGTTTACTGATGGAAAGAATGAATGATGAATAAATCCAACCCTCCCTCTTGAGTTCGTCCTGATAAAACTTGCCTCTTAAAAACAAAATTCTCAGAGTGGCCAAAAACCATGATGACGCTGATCAACATTACAGGCACGCGTTGATGGCCAAGTTCAAGTAGTGCCATCTTCAATTTACATGTGAAAAGTGAGCACTTGGCATCAGAGGAGAAAGATTCAAATATTCTACATAAGATCACCGTAAAGATAGCTCAAGGGCTATTACCCCAAGGGACGTGCATTCATCCTCAGTAACTGTATAAACCAGGGTTCACGTTTCACACAGGACTTTCTAACACAAATTGGAAACAGGAGACAGTTAAACCAGGCAAAGAAAAGTGTGGCTTTGAAACACAAGGAACTACATATGCATTTTACATTAAACGCTGTTGTAATGTGCTCACAGAACGTAGTACAAAAATTATCCTAAAAGTCATCGCTTGTAAATTTAATATGTAAATAGGAATTTAAAATTAGAAATCTCCATGGCCACTGAATACTAAAAGAGTAAAAAGAAAAAGGAAATGAAAGATAAAATACACAGTTTCAAACTCTCTGGGATGCATCTACCCTTCTGCCTGATCAGTGGGAGGCCAGTTATCACATTCAATGTACTGGGTAAACACAAGGGTTTACGGAAAATGGAACTTTTTATGAAAAATCATGGGTCAAACATCTCTATGACATATCTGCTGTTAAAGGAAACACACTTTTTCTCATACCTGACATGATGATGCATGATGTGCTTATCCAGAGAGACAGCTTAATATGGTTCCCATCCCAAGGCTTAGTCAGAATAGCTTTTATAAAATTTGAAAAATAAATCCCAAACATAGTTCTCGTAAAATATTAAATCCTGCCAAAGATGGATGTTTTCAGGGACACAGTCCAAAGAAAGCTTTTAATTTATTTAATGTTCTATGAGCTAATGGTATCAAGAAAATGTGTATTTTTGTTACAGAATACACAAATCAGTGATGCTTATATACACCATCCACTTGACTTAGTCCCTGCTGTTCAGCTTTAAAAGAGTAGCTGTTTTCCTGGAACTGAAACCTGAGGCTTAAATCTGCAAAAAGTCTGGGATGACATCAAGCTTAACATTTTTGCCAGGCCAGTAAAATTATTTCTCAAAATAGTGTGCTAGTATATCAGCTTTTAGACAAACCTAAATGAAACGTCAGGAAAGGACTTCCATGTTTACTCCTCTTGCCCATTAATAACCATCTCTGACTGTAATAACTGAAGGTCCCATGTTCTCAATGCAATGGCACCAGCAAATCCCCTTGGAAGTTTGCTCATAACCACCCAAGTCTAAGTAGATGTGACCTCTCAGGTTTTAGACTAATGATGCTAAAGAAATGCATTTGCAGGCTGAAGAGCTTAAACACTTCAGAGCACCAGGAGAAACTCCTTAAACTAAAGAAATATTCAGGGAAAATCTGTATCAATTGGGTGGTTCATTGGTACGTACTGAATTTATCCTTTAACAAACCAAATAGGAATTTGAATGATTTCCTTCTCTTTCTTCTCCTTATACTTTTCAAGTTCAATCTCAGTACTGTTCCATCTCTGCCCTTTTTATTCTTTGCCCTTGGTCTGAAGTTTTCAACTAAGAGTTACTCTACAACACTGTTGTGGTTATGGAGGGAAATGTTCTTATTCTTCAGAGATGATGCTAAGTGTTTAGGGGTAACAGGTCATGAGGTCTGCAACGTACTTTCAAATGATTCTTAAAAAAATGAGCCCCTTTCCCCAATACAGATACACAAAAGTATACATAGAGAGATACAGTAACAAATGTTAATAATCACTGAGTGTAAAGTTAGGGTATAGAAGTGTTCCTTATATTCTTTCATCTTTCCTCTAGTTTGACTTTTTCAAAACAAAGAGGAATAAAGTTTAAAAGAATTACCCTACTTAATGAGTACCAGCTTTTCATATCATAAACGCATTTTTTTGGTATCACAAACCTAAAGTTTGGGGGACCTTGTACTAAAGAGATGTCAGGACCAACAAAAGACACCTTTGATTGTCTTGCAGAGGCACAACCTTGATTCAGTTTGCACGTCCTGGAGGCAGCTGAGATTGGAGTCTGGGATGAAGATGGAGGGCTGGATGAACACATCCACAATCTAGGCACTTCCCTCCAGAAGTCCCCAGAAAGCTGGGGCCTAGGGGTCTCCCGGTCTCTACCTCCCAGTGAGCTCCTGGTTACTTGCCCTCTCTCCAGCATCTACCTGTAGCTCCTGGGAAATGTCTGGAAGTTCAGTAAGGGTTTGGGGGTAGATTCAAAGCACACACATGGGATGAATTTGCCAAATAAACAGCTGCGTGTTAGACCTCTTAATTTTAAAATATAAGTGTTATAAATATTCTTAAATGCTTTCAAAATTTCAGCTGAGTCTAAAATGCTTCTTCAGATATTTATGTGCAAATCTTACGCAAGTGATTTGCTATTCTAATCAGTACAGATCTGGTCAGAGAGACAAAAGACTGGAACTAAAGGTATGCTTCATTTCTGACAAAACATGAATTCTCTTTCTCCTTCAGTTATACTGGCACCGACGACAAAAAGACATTTTTTTTTTGCCACACTGCATGGCTTGCGGGATCTTAGTTCCCCTATCAGGGATCAAACCCAAGCCCTCGGCAGTGAAAGCACGGAGTCCTAACCACTGGACCACCAGGGAAGTCCCAAGAGGACATTTGAAACATTTCCTTTCAGCAGGCATGTTGGGGTGGTCGACTTCATCCTTACAGAGTATGCTTGTTGAGAGGGAAGGTGGCAGAAGACAGTTTCTTCTCCTTGTAACTATTTTTTCTAAAATCACTTTCCATTTGCCCTAAGACGGGATTTCTAAATGAAGGCACCCAAACTGTACTCAAAACAGGGCACTAAACAACTGTTTTCAAAGGCCAGACAGAAATGTCAGCTTCAGAGAGATGATTTGACACTGTCCACATGATATTTTCTTTGGGATGTAACAATTTGATATAAACATAACTTTCTTTAATGTGTTTGTGCTAATAGGATGCTAAATTTCTAACTCACACACCAGGATCTTGGCTACAGTCTATCTCTCCTGAACATGGTTGTCTTGTAATTAGCCTGATATGTCTGGGGTAATAAATACAAAGCTTCAGAAGAACTCAGTAAACCCAGATGAAATCTTTACCACCTAAAGCAGTTTAGATGGCTTGTAATCAACTAGATGGCGTTTTCTCAATAAGAAATACAGATTGCAAGGTAAGGTATCCTTTGACCTATCTATAGTGAGTGTTTACTTATGCAGCAGGCATGGTGCTAGGAACCATGCCATGCATATGATGAGCTCATTTTGTTCTCAGTACACACTGGGAGGTAATGTTAGAGGCGTTGGACAGGAGAGAACAAGGAAGCTCTGAGAAGGGGAAATGAACATGCATCAAGCACTACCACGTGGCACTGTTAACAGCACTCTTTATACGTTATCCCACTTAACTCTTCTCTACAACCCTAGGACGTAAGTATCAGTAACCCCATTTTACAGAGGAGAAAACTGAGAGGTAAATAACTCAACCAAGATTGCTGAGCTGGGAACTGAACCCCCTTATGTATCATGGGCACAATTCCTCCCTCTGGTCACCATACTCCACAAGCTCCAAGCTGGGGGCAGAGGTAATGGCCATGGAGGGGACTACCACAAATATCACCTTCTGGTCATTGCATCCACTAAGGCTACAGAAAGCCGGTACCTGGGAAATACGCAACCATGCCCTAGGGGGGAAAGCAAGTTTCTCTTTAAATCTAGAGGATGTGATCTACTGGGAGGCCTTGTGTTCTGGTTTAACCCAGAGTTTAAAGCTGAATGTACACAAATTGCCAATCTGACCCCAAGACTGACTCAGCCTTCTCAAGATCCTGTAAATGACCAATCACCGAGAGAGGGGAAAGCTCTAGAAGACCCACTGGAAGGCTCTTTTCAGCTGCCTTCCTGCTTGTCCCTCATACCTCCCTCTGTATGACTAACTTGGGGTCTAAATTTACATGTGTAATTATTCACAATAGCTGAAGGTGGAAACTACCCAAATGTCTATCAACTGATGAATGGGTAAACAAATTGTGGTATATTTGTGGCATACAATGGAATATTATCCAGTCATAAGAAGGACTGAAATATCTGATACATGCTACAATGTGGACGAACCTCAAAAACATTATGCTAAATGAAAGAAGCCAGACCCCAAAAGTCACATATTGTATGATTCCATTTATACGAAGCATCCAGAAGAGGTAAATCCATAGAAGCAGAAAGCAGATTAGTGGTTTCCAGGGGATGAAAAATGAGGGGAATGGGAGTGACTTCTTAATAGGTATGGGGATTCCTTTAGGGTGATGAAAATGTTTTGGAACTAAATAGAGGTGATGACTGCACACTAAATTGTATACTTTAAGAGGGTTAATTTCATGTTATGTAAATTTACTTCAATAAAAAAATGCACACATGTGAATGCACACTCCCTGGGCAGTCTTGAATAACGATGTACAGTATGCCAAGCCATAAAGATGCCCCACCCAGGGCTCTTTTTACGTTACACACAAATAGACAGAGACGGATTTCCTGTAAGTAAGCTGATCTTGTAGAAAAAAAATGTTAGAGAAAGAAAATGAGACTTAAGCCAACTCAACAAAACAAAACAAGACTCAACACTGTATCTTTTTCATCTTTCTATCTCCCCTATCCCACTAAACCAAACATAAACCCCAATCACTGAGTATACCACACACAGAAAAACTGGTACTTAAAAGACCCAATAAAGTGAAATCTGTTGTAGGTTGCCCCCCAAATTAAATAGAAAGATCCAACAGGCCCTTAAACATATGAAAAGAGGCACAGTCTTGCTGGTAATCAGGGATATTCAAACAAAAACAACTAGGGAATCACTTTCCATCCATCAGAGTGGGAAAACTGTAAAAGATTCCAATTCTGTAGCTGTGGTGAGGTAACCAGGTACTTCATATTTTGCTGGTGAGACTCCATTGATGCAACTTTTTTGGAATGCCATCTTTGGAATGGCATTATCTTTGACTCAGCTCTTAGGAATCTATCCTTCAAATATCAAAGCAAGGAAGTAAGAATATATGCACAAGAATTTTAACTGTGGTGTTTTGGGGAATTGGTAAAAACCTAGGATGTTCCTGAATGCCCATCAACTGAGGAATATTTAAAGAAACTATGGTACAGCTATAACATAAGAGACATTCAATTTATATTAAAAAGAGGCATTAGATTTATGATTATTGATAAGGAAAAATGCTGTGACATAATATTACGTAAAAGCAATAAGTTGCAGAGTACTATTTATGATTTCATTTTTAGAGAGAGAGAAAAATTATCTTATATATATATACATACATGTATATGTTGGTGTATATATTGCAGTCAGAGAAAGGAAAAGAAATAATCTGAGAAGTGGGGAGAAAGACAATGAACTTTTCAATATTCACCTTTATGTTGTTTGAAACATTTTAACAATCATGTATTGTCCTGTGACTTTTTTTTTAAGTAGAAAAGCTTTAAATAAACAGGATTTTTTTCCTGCACTTGACTTTTATGAGTGATAAATATAAATCCAAGAAATATGGAGATGACGATCCCACCAAAATCTACTTTGAGGGTATGTCCTGAAGTTGAGGGATTCATCTTCAGCCTCCTAACTGTATTCCACCTAGACAGTGGGACTCAAAGTGGGACCTGCAGACTACCCCCAGACCCAGAAACTGGGAGTAGAGTTTAGAGACGTTATAGCAGTTTGCCAGAGTAATTTCATGTCTGCTGAATGTAACAATTTAAAAAAAATCTTAATCAGGCTTATGTTTTTATGTTTTTTATTTCATTTTTCTAGTAATTCATTTTTATTGTATTTTATAAAATTATCAGTCCATGACTCAAACAAAACGGTTAATGAAGCACAGTTCTAAACAATGAGAGTTGATGTTCATAATGACAAAACATAGTAATATATTTAGGAACTTTAATAATGAAAGATTAAATCTTATTAAACATATTAGGACTATGCTAATATAATCAAACTCTTATGAAAAGGTACCAAATAGATGAGAAGAAAACTTTCGGGTAATCAGAACAGATTTCTAACCTAAGTAAATGATTAAGCAGTTTCTCTCGTTAAGAACAATGAACTCTAGATTATATTTATACGTGAAAACTAAGAGAACTGGAGAATAAATGAAACCCCAGACAACTCCAAAAACCAACTACCAAGAGTTCAACCAAAGACAAACTTTTGGCCAAAACTGTGGATAAGAAACAAAGTTGACTGACTTTCATTTTTCTCCCCTCTCATACTTCTGAGTCAAGATGCTAATGATGACAGAGAAAGGCAGTAAGAAAGAGAAGCCAGGGGCCCGAAGGGGTGGGAGGCGGGGGTCTGACTTTCCTGAGTTGACTCTCTTTTAAGTTTCACTTACCAGTAATCTACACTGGGGGTGGGGAGGGGCTGGGAGAGAAAGCGTTTACATCCTCCTAAGTCTTGTGAGTTTTCCACACCGAGACATATTTTCTAAAATCAGAATGCACCAAGTTATCGTTACCAAGAAAAACTGGCTGGAAGAAGAAAGAACCAAATAGGCTTCCAGCCAAAAGCTAAAATAAAAACCATGATCATTTGTAAATGCAAATTTCTTCTCTCCTCCCTAAAATTTTTAAACTAATGCTAAAGTGAGGTGCACTTCCAAATCTGGCAGCTTAAATAAAAATAACTGTGAATGCCACGGTGGTGGATGAAATGCTTTACAATTCACAGCTGTAGTGCTGAAATAGGGAAATCCTGGATTCTCACCAAAGGGGACACAGGCATTGGAAGATCTATGACACAGTTTGGTATTTTGAGGATTTCTGAGAAGTTAGAAAAAATTGGGTTATTTTCATATCAGTTGAACTTTATATGACAAGGGCACCCTAAAATGAAAAGAAGCCCTGTATATGGCAGTGCTATGATACGATATGGATTCCTTGTAACAAACACTGTATTCAAAAGAGGCTGAGAAGTAAATGAGTCTATGGTCCTGGGAAGTGGGGCAGGTGGTGGGCAGCTGAGTGACCTTTTAAAGCATGGTTCCCAAGGGACACTCTTCTGCCTCACCTGCTCTGCTTCAAGGGCACATCAAATTGGCCCCCAAATGATGTCTTCAGTGGGCAGTGATCAATTAAAACACTTCCTCTGTCAGCACCCAGGAGCTATGTGAATGAATGCAACTGAAAGACAAAGTATGTTAGGCCAGACAGATCAGTGTTAACAAAATGCAGTCTCAGGCAACCCCGTGGTATTTACGAAGCTCTCACTCTGCAGTGATTGTGAATTACCTGTAAATTTAGCGCTTAGAAAAGGTCCGCTGAGGAAGAACTCCAAAATCCTTAGTCCAGCTGGATTTCACCTCCCCTGGATTTCCACCAAGCCTACTGCGCAGGGTACAAATGGTCGTCCCCTTTGTCAAACCTTATGCCCCCTTTTCACTCTTTGTCCCCCTTACCTCTTTGCAACAGCTGACACTGTTTTTAATTTTCTCTTTCAATTATCCTCTCCCCCACGGCTTAGCTGTTTCTCCTGTTTCCTCCTTGGCTACTGCTCCTCTCTTTCCTTCCTCTGCTTGACCAAGGGTGCTTCCCAAGGCCCTGGGCTTCTCGCGCTGAGAAATCATCTGTTTGCAGGGCATCAATTCTCTCCTCGCAGATAACCCCCAAACCATCCCTATCCCCTCCCTTGGACTCCTCTCCCTTATTTTCAGCTCTCCAGTGAACCATTTTTCTAGCACGTGGTGCCTCTACTGCATATTTAACCCATTCGAAAGCCTTCATTTCTTCCCCTTGTGTGATTGCCTCATACAAAAGAGCCTCTCTCGTGACCTCACTCACTTCTTCAACAGCAGAAATGCCACACAGTCCCCTAATCATAGAGCCTTCTTTACACCTTCAATTCCAATCAGCCAAGGCCTGTTGATTCGTTAAATCTCACCTCTGTCTCTTGCTACCCACTGGTACTGACCAGATCCCGTTTAGCTCAGAGTAACTGCTTCTCCTCTTCTTCCCAAATTGGCCAACTCGCTGCTGTCATTTTGATCTTCCAATCACCACCCCTGTCATTTTGATCTTTCCATCACTGTCCCCAGCGATTCAAGAACGCTCCCCATCACCGGCATCGCCTAGTAATGAGGGGTTAAGTAGAGCAGAGTTGCCCAGAGCTCAGGCTCTGGAGCCTGACGGCCTGGCTTTGAATCCCAGTGCCACCAATTCATTGCCCTCTGTCTCCTAAACCCTTAAACGAAGTTGATAATATCTTCCTGAGAGGGCTGCTGCGAGGATAGGATTAGTTAATAGATGTAAAGAACTTGGAATAGTGCCTTGCGCAGTGAGCACTGGTTCGGCGCTAACCTCTGATGGCTCCCAGCTAGACTGGCCTATCCGGTGTGTTCTTCTCCCGTTGTTGTCATCCCTGCCCTCATCCAGCTTATACTGGGCGGGAGACCCTTTCTCCTCCTGGCTGCTTGATACAAATTCTACCCATCGTCAAGGCTCAGGGATAATTCCCACCCAGCCAGTGGCTCTTCTCCAATTACTCCAGCTGCACCTGTGGCTCCTGTCCTTGAACTTCCATAATACTTTCTGGATGACCCTAAATCAAGTTGTTCTTTAAATGCCCAAGTGTGAGAGGCAGCCCACAAACTGCAGAGAGCATTGGTTCTAGAGCCAGAGGCCTGACTCTTTGCTACGAGTTCCCCTAAGTGAGCGCTCAAGGTCTCTGCACCTCAGCTTCTTTCTCTGAAAAAGTTATAAAGTTTTCTCAAAGACTGAATAAGATCATGTAAAGAAATAAGATCATCACTTTGTCAGGCATATTAATAAACACTGGTTCCCCGCCAGTGAGACTGTAAACCCCTCAAGAGCAGCTCACGTTTCTCCCAGCTCCAAGGACAGTACGATGCAGAAATTCAAAAGACCCGTAGGTGAAGGGCAGACCGATATAACTGAACCCTTTCCAAGTCTAGTGATTCTCTGTCAATATTCTGAAATGGGCTTTTCCATAACTGTGCTAAATAACTGACAGCTTCCAACATAAAATGCATTTTCACACACTCAATATGCCAAGAACATAAGCTGATTTTATGTTTGCTCTAATGAGGGATTATATGATCCACCTCACCTTTATCTAACTCTTATATGATATTAAGACCTTTTTTTAGGACACATTTTTACAAAATCCAGAAAGTCCACAGCAAAAGAAGAAAGAGAAATGGCAACACAAAGTAATCTGAAAGATTTTTCATAGCTAAAAAGGGAATTTTGAACCACAACCTTAGTCATAAACCCACAGCAGGCAAATCAGAAGCAGCGAAAGATAAAGTACGCGGGGGGAGAACCAGGTTGAAGTGGGACCCGGGTGCAGGGAGTGGGTTACAGCGCTCACAAGACACGCTGCCGGAAGTGGTGCTGTACCTTCCTCACGGCCGCCCCCCACCTGACCACCCAGAGCAGCCTCAGAGGAAGCAGACAACCCCCATACACTTTCCAGATGCATCTCGGCAGCCACTAAGTACGCACACATCACCAGCCAACGTACGACATTATATCAGCAGCATCACCGTGAAAAGGGGAAAATCTTCAACTCGTGATGAGTAACCTGTGTTATTTAGATTCTGTCACCAAGACCTAATGCTAAGCTTAAGGGGAGACCCCTCTACACACACCCACACAAGCCTGATAACTGGCTACCCGAGGGCACGATCTCACCATCAAATATTCGGGGCACCTAAAAGACCAAAGCAGCAAATCCTCTGGTGGAGGGTGGGAGCCCACGGTTGCGGGGGGTGGGGGGGGGGTACTTTGGGTTCTGTAGTTCTGCTCCCCCTGGTGTTCAATGACCAATGGAAATATGTCACTGGGTTCAAAAGGAGGGAGGACTGTTCCCTGCCTTACAATCAGGCTTGACAAAGAAAAGACTCAGGGCCCTGTGACCTCCACATTGTCCTACCAATGAAAAGGCTGGATCTTATTGAATGAGCGTAATTCACATGTTTGGAGCAGTATTCTTGGAGGGGGCTGCTTCAGAAGTTCACGTTATGTAAGTCAAGTGGAGAGAAAACAGGGAAAAAATAAGAGCAACTGTTCATAAGTCATTTTTAAAACTTTGCTCTGTTCCACTTGAATAATTCTTTAATCACCATTTTAAGGAGTTAAATTAAAATGCACCTGCCCTGTAAATGAGGAGAGAACACACCTGCTCTTCCAATATGACTTGAAAATAACTTGATTCCCCCATCATGCTCTCATTTGATATTTAATTTGGAAAGCGAGAGGAAAAATTGAATAAGCTCAAATTCTGACCCTAATCCTGACGTGTAATCCTAAAGAAATCATCAGTGGACATTAAAGAAAAATGTGACTTTTAAACATATACCCATAATCCAAAATACACACTTCACTGACATCACAGTAACAAGGAGGGACTTTCTAGAAAACGCAAGAGATGTCCATCACAGCAATACAGGTATGAAACTTTCAGTCCCCAAGCACTATGTCATAAGTTCATGTCCTATTCTTCACTCTAAAACCACCAATGATAGCAACAACGGTCTTTGTCCACTGGGCCACGTTTCCATTTGCCATGTAACTTGCCTAGGGCCACCCTGAGTCAGAGCACAGAGAAAAAGGAGGATTTCTTCCTCTGCCCAGTCTGCTTAAGGTTGACAACTCTTGTCAGTCTAAATATAAAATACCCATCTTTAAATGATCAGCATTAACGTTAAGAAGCTGCAAAGGTAGACACTGAAGTCTTCTGTGCTGGTAAATCCTAGAACTACCCTTCCTTCACACAGGACACCTATGGATAAATGTCTGACTTCATTTTTTTTTTTTTTTCTAAAAACAGGTTAGGGAATTTGTAATTGCCTTCTTTGCAAGAATGCAAATTCAATTGCCTGCAGATTCCCCTAATAAAAAGAGGGAGGATTGGAGGAAAGTTCAATAAAAGTTTTGGGAACTGTAGCTTTCATTATAGATTTGGGGATTTAATTTCCTACCATTTATCCCCACCTCCAACTCCTCATCCCCCAATAAACATGACCCCAGGTACTCATTCCTCATTATACCCTAGGATAATGCCGTCCTGGTAACAATCTCATCTTAATTATGCACTATTCATTTGCCAGAACTTCTCTTGGAGAAAGAAAAGTGTAACTGTAAGAGAAACTTAGTAATACAAATTCAGTCTTTTAATATCTTACCCCTTTCAAACTCTATCTAGATGAAAGAGTTTACTATTTTCATTCTTCCTTCCGAAAATGTGTTAAGGCAGAAAAATTCTTCCACCTTAGATCCTTTTGTAAAGGCTGCCTTAATATTTATTTTGATATAGTATTTGAGGTAACAAAAGTCTGCAGTTTTTTACTATATATAAAATAGTAAAATACTAATACTATATATAAACAGCAAGGTCCTACTGTATAGCACAGGTATCTATATTCAATATCCTATAATAAACCATCATGGAAAAGAATATATGTATGAATCGCTTTGCTGGATACCAGAAACTAACACATTGTAAATCAACTGTACTTCCATTTTTAAAAAGTTTGCAGTTTTTAACTGCAGTTTTGGCTTTTCTTCACAAAGCCAAGTTTCAGCCTCATCTCCAAGATAATTTAATAACTAAGCTGCCTTTGTAATTCTACTTCTACATATATGCCCAACAGAAATGCATTGTGTGTTCACCCAAAGATACCTACTAGAATGTTCAACACCACTGCTATTCATAATGGCCAGAAAACTACACATAGAGACAAACAGTGGTATATTCACACAATGGAACACTATATAGCACCAAGCATAAAAAATCGACCATTATATGCAACAGCATGAATGGATTTCACAAACACTGAATGAAAAGAAGCCAGACACAAAACAGTACATGCTACATGATTCCATGTATATAAAGTTCAAAAACAGGCAAAGCAAATAGAATAACAGGTGTGAACATTCGAGTGGTTCAGCATAGCAAAACTGAGCTAAAGAGCTGGATTCAAATTCAAGATTTTACCATTCATCATGCAATCTTGGCTTCTCTGCCTTCTACTTCTATAAAATGGAGCCAACAGCAAAGACTGAATGACATAACAGTATACCTTTAGCAAAAAAAAAAAAAAAAGATATGCAAATGCTTATCACTGTTGCCTGAAATATTAAATGATATTATACTTACCGAGAATTCTTTAAGTTATAAGGTTGTATACTAATGTAAATATAAATGTAACTGGAAATACAGTATTACAAATTTTGTTATTTAAAGGACTTCCTAACAATTAAAGATATGCAACATTTACACTACTTAGACCTTACACTCCTTCATCCTCAGACTCAGCTGACCTCTCAACTGCCTCGTGCCTTCCCATCTTTTCTCTCTTGTTCCCACTCTACTCCCTTCCCACCCCGCCATGCCCTCTTCCCTCTGCCTGGTGGAATCCTGCCCACTCTTGAGTGCCCGGTCAAGGCACTCCTTCCTTGGGGCACCCCTCCAGGCCATGGTAAACTTTCTTTCTTTTTTGATTGAGTGCCTCTACCAAGTGTTTGCGACAGTTCTTGGATAAGAGTGTTGAATAGCTATTTATCTCTCATATCATCATTTAACAAGTCATATGCTCATATCTGGTCTCCCTAGTAGGCTGTATTTTTTCCTAAAGGCAGGGACCTGTGTGATATTTATTTTAATCGCCCTCAATGCTCTGTACATTGTAGACACTAAATAAATGCTTGCTATACCGATGCTCTTTTTGTGTGTTCAGGAAAGCAGGCATCTCTGAAAGTAGGACAAAGGCACAGACTGGGGTTTCTTCTTCGAGTAAGTGGATTCTGTCGGTGGCATCTCATCTCTACAACTCTCTGTGTTAAGCTCTGATATTATTTTCTCTGAGAGCTCTCAACCACGCTACACTTTAGAGTCCAGACTAGCACTTTCAAACAGAAATATAATGTGAGCCATATCTGTAATTTAAAATTTTCTAGTAGCCACATTAAAAAAAAAAGTAAAAAGAAACAGGTAAAATTTAAAACATTTTTTACTTAAACTTATATATTATCATTTCAACATGGAAACAGCATAAAAAATTATTAAAGAGACATTTTGTCCTTTTTGGTATACTAAATCTTTGAGATCCAGTGTATATTTTATACTCACGGCACACCTCGATTTGGACTAGCCACATTTCAAGGGCTCAAAAGCCACATGTAGCTAGTGGCTACCATACTGAACAGCACAGGCTAGACTGGAATATGTGATTTCAAAGCATTCTGAAAAAATCTAAAATCAGGTAAACCTTATAGAAATATGCAGTAATCTTCCTAAACCTTGCTCTTAAAAATTGAAGAACATACTTCAGGCAATTGTATTTATTTTTTAACATCCTTATTGGAGTATAATTGCTTTACAATGGTGTGTTAGTTTCTGCTGTATAACAAAGTGAATCAGCTATACGTATACATATATCCCCATACACCCTCCCTCTTGCGTCTCCCTCCCACCCTCCCTATCCCACCCCTCTAGGTGGTCACAAAGTACGTGCTGATCTCCCTGTGCTATGCAGCTGCTTCCCACTAGCTATCTATCTTACATTTGGTAGTGTATATATGTCAATACTACTCTCTCACTTCGTCCAAGCTTACCCTTCCCCCTCCCCATGTCCTCAAGTCCATTCTCTATGTTTGAGTCTTTATTCCTGTCCGGCCCCTAGGTTCATCAGAACCATTTTTTTTTTTTAGATTCCATATATATGTGTTAGCATACAGTATTTGTTTTTCTCTTTCTGACTTACTTCACTCTGTATGACAGTTTCTTGGTCCATCCACCTCACTACAAATAACTCAATTTCGTTTCTTTTTATGGCTGAGTAATATTCCATTGTATATATGTGCCACATCTTCTTTGTCCATTCATCTGTCGATGGACGCTTAGGTTGCTTCCATGTCCTGGCTATTGTAAATAGTGCTGCAATGAACATTGTGGTACATGACTCTTTTTGAATTATGGTTTTCTCAGGGTATATGCCCAGTAGTGGGACTGCTGGGTCATATGGTAGTTTTATTTTTAGTTTTTTAAGGAACCTCCATACTGTTCTCCATAGTGGCTGTATCAATTTACATTCCCACCAACAGTGCAAGAGGGTTCCCTTTTCTCCACACCCTCTCCAGCATTTATTGTTTGTAGATTTTTTGATGATGGCCATTCTGACCAGTGTGAAAATATTTGCAAATGAAGCAACTGACAAAGGATTCAAGCAGCTCATGCAGCTCAATGTCAAAAAAACAAACAACCTAATCCAAAAATGGGCAGAAGACCTAAATAGACATTTCTCCACAGAAGATACAGATTGCCAACAAACACATGAAAGGATGCTCAACATCACTAATCATTAGAGAAAGGCAATTGTATTTTTAACAGCTATTAAGTTCAACATCAACCTCATTATCTACTCAGTATTTAAAACGGTGATCAATCTAAAATTCAGTAAGATGCTAAAATTATTAAAAACAAGTTTATAAATTATAAAAAATTTTGGACCTGGGACTGTCTTATTCATTTTATGTCTTCCCAGAGCACTCAGCCCAGAGCTTTGAACACAGGAAGTGCTCAGTATATATTCATGATGAATGAATGAATGAAAGAACGAACAAAATAAGCAACCAAGCTGGTAGCAAAAAGTCTAGCTTTCCACCTCACAATTACTAATATGATAACGTGTGGTGACATTTATTCACAGTCATTTGTGGATAAAGAAATCAAAACTTGAAGAATCACACTAAGATGGAATTTAGATGTTAAGTCAATCCTATAAAAGGAGGGGAAACCCTGCTAAATTAAAATTAAAACAGAATTATAATGCACTAAAGTTATTAAAATGTCTATAGTACTTTACATTTTATAAAGCCATCTGTCATATATTATCTCATCTAGATGACATATATACACCACATATTATCTAAGCCAACCATCAAAGTACAGTTTCTTTATCCTATACGCCAAAAGAAAATAGATCTGGAAATATGTGCTCAAACCAAGTAACTCATGGTTACATGGCCTTAAAAAAACATCTTTTATTCATGAAAAGTTTTCCCTATTCATTTTTGCCATATAGTGAAGCATACTTTATATCTGATTGTAAGTCATTTACATTTACTTCTTTATTTTGGAATCTTATGACTATCATGTTAAGTATTAGTTTTACTATGGACATCAAAAGAATAAATGACTAATTACATAAAGGGAAAAGGATGAAATGAATCATGGGTTCCACCTGAACTTCATCAGTTAAAAGGATGAGTAGCAAAATCTTTAAGGAAAAAAAGAAATGAGCTTAAATTAGTCATGGTCTTTTGAGGGGGAAAAGGTAAAACTATTTTACTTGCCTGATATCAGATCTAGAATCTAAAAGATAAGGGGCACTGTGGAGAATCACTGTAAAATACTCAGACTTCAAAGGTTCCTATAAGGTCAAAATATGGAATATGTACAAGCAAAAAAAAAAAAAAAAAAAAAAAAAGGCTAAATATAAAATCAATCCATTATGAGATGCTTTTATTATTTAAATGTCTCTTTTGAGTATTCTTAACAGGTACTCAGAACCTTAATCCACTCTGGAAATTTTAAAGAATACAGAAGAAAAAAATTTGAAGAAATTAACGTAATTTTAAAATAAGAATCTCATCTTATATATTAAAAAGAAAAAAATCACTATTATATTACGTTTTAATTGCTATAAGCTGCCCCAGTACACAAGCAAGCTAACTTTTACTTTAGGGGAAAAATGGACACATCAATTTCAAACTAATTCAGCAACGAAAATTTGTTTCGCTTTATGTATACATAACATATTAAGATTTTTTTTTTACTTTTTAAAAATTGAGATATAATTGACATATAACATTACATTTGTTTCAGGTCTACAACATAGTGACAATATATTGTGAAATGATCACCCAAGTAAGTCCAGTTAACATCCATCACCACACATAATTACAAATTTATTTTTTCTTATGACGAGTAGTTTTAAAATCTACTCTCTTAGTAACTTTCAAATACGGTATTATTAACTATAGTCAGGCGTTTTAAATTGATAATGTCACCTATGAACTGGTAATTTTCAGTTGAGTTTATAGTTTACTAAATAAAATCACTGAATCTTAAGAATTATGAAGAAGGACCTTAGAAACATTGAGCCCAGTGCCTCTCAAACTTTAATGTAAGTGAGTCCCCAGAGAGATTCTGATAAAATGCTGATTGTGAGTCCATAGATGTGGAGTGGGCCTGAGATTCTGCATTCTAACAAGCTCTGGGTGATGCCCATGCTACTGGTCCAGGAACGACACGTCGGGTACCGAGGCTCCAGTCAAGCCTAAAGGAGACCCCACAGCTTTTGCTTGGGCATCTCCAGCCACCAGGACCTGAAAACTTCCTGCACCGGTAGACGCTGCAGGGATCTGACTTGTGGAGCAACAAAGAAAGTTGGCTTCCTCTTCTAATGATGGAAGAGAGACACCCTTTCTCTCCCTACATCTCCTTTTTTCCAAGGTAAACTTCCCCACTTCCTTGGCTACTCTTAGAAGTGATCCGTTTCCAGATCCCTAACATCCTGATCACAGAGGATGCTCCCTCCATGGTCAACATCTTCCTTAAAATAGTCCCTTGGGACGGGGCACAGTATTCCCTACATGGGACAGCCAGGCCTGGGAATAGTTGAGCAAGACCACTGCATTGCCCCATCTAAATGGCACGGTTCACTTAACCTGGCTCTATGCAAGTCTCACCCTCTGTAAGCACCAAAGACCACGCTGCACTGGCAGCTCACAATCTTGTAGAGAAACTGGTACCAAGCAGGTGTGCAAATTCTGTACCTGAACAGGTTATTTTTTTTTAACCCAAATGTAGGAATTTACATTTATTCCTGTTAAATGTCATCTTGCTACTTTTGGCTTGGCATTTTCTGAGGTAATTTAAAAATAACAAATCAAATGAGAAATATTTTCAGGAAAGAACAACTCACAAAATCCATTTCAAATTTATTATCTAATACGTAATATGTATACACATATGCAAAAAACCCACACACTGTTAAAAAATAATTATAAAAAAGAACATCATTGGGACCACTTTTCAGGCTGGAAAATAAAACATTTTGAGGACCTTGGAAGCCCCCAAAGAGTTCCTTCCCCACCCTATCCCACTCCATCACCTCTAGAGGTAACCACTACGCTGATCTTTTTGGGTGGCAATCATTCCCTTAATTTTCTTTACAGTTTTAACATCTATATATACATCCCTAAACAATCTACTTAGTTTTGCATGCTTCTGAACTTTACATAAATGGAATCATTCTGTACATATTCTTCTGTGTCTTGCTTCTTTCATTGGACATTATGTTTTTAAGATTCATCCATAGTGGTTCATGCATTTTTGTTTAACAGACACTTACACAGAACTTACTACATGCCAGTCACTCTCCTAAGCATGTCAAAAATATTAACTCATTTAATCTTCCTAACAACACTATCAGGTAGACACTATCATTTTCCCCAGCATACAGATGAGGAAACTGACCTGCCGTGAGGTTAAGAAACTTGCCCAAGGTCACAAAATTAAGTGGCAGACCTGGATTTTGAACCCAGGCAGAATCCTTGCTCTTCAGCACATCTCTCCACACCCTCCTGTATGTGGTGTTATTGGCTCTTTTCTTTCATGGCCAAAGAGTATCCCAGTGCCTAAGTACAGCAAAACCAGTTGATTCAATATGATGTTGATGAGTATTTGGGTTGTTTCCAGTTTTTGCTCTTATAAGCAATGTTTCTTTGAACATTCTTGTCAGTGTTTCTTGAAGCACATGAGTAAGACTTTTTCCTAAATGTATTATCTAGGAGTAAGATTGCTAGATTGTAAGTTAGTAACAGGCTGAACCTGGTTAGGTAATAAACTGTTTTCCAATGTAATTGTATCAAGTTATACTTCTACCAACTATCTATAAGAACTCCCATCCCTCCACATCCTTACCAACACATGGTACGTCAGATATGTAAATGTCTGCCAATCCAGAGAGTATGGTATATTACTACGATTTCAACTTGCATATGTTTGATTATTAAACTAGCTGTCTGGGTTTCTTTTGTGAAGTGCTTGTTTAAGCATATGAATGTACAGCATCATTTTTCTATTGCGTTGTCTGGCTTTTTCTTATTGATTCATGTGTTCTTTACATATGCTGGACCAGTACCATAAATGTCCCACAAATATCAATCAACCACTTTGGGCTTGTTTTCTCACTCTTCATGTTTTAATAAACGGAAGTTCTATTCACAATTGTTTCAAACAACAGAAGTGAAGGCCTCCTCACACATTTTAAACTTTTTGTACTATTATAGAAGAATTTCCTAGGGCTGCACTTAGAATCCTTCATATCTTTTCATTAATTATATCTTAAGAAAGTCTAATTTGGGAGTGGTCAAGAAAAGGACAGTATGCTGACAATGACTGATATGGAACAATAAAGCTGATGAACCTGAAGTCTATAAAATCTCAAAGGATATCAACTTGGGAATTTGGACCATTTCAGCAAATCCCGCAATATTTCGAGGACATATACAGATCCAACTCCTCCTTTTAAGGCTTTCCTGTCGTCCAATCTTTGCCAGCTCTCTTTTCTCCCAACACCCACCACACTTACCTCTACTATTCATCCTGGCCCTTGATCACATCCTGCCGTGCACTGTACTTCAAATGCTTCATGCTTATATATGTCACCTCCAAGATGAAATGTAACTTCCCTACAGACTGGGACTGTATTTCACACACCACATCCTGGGCCTAACAGAGTTTGCTGCAAAGAGTAAGCCCCTCGATAAGTAATTCTTGATTTGTACAAGAAGAAAGTTTAGGACAAATTAAAGTAATTCTTGATTTGCGCAAGAAGAAAGTTTAGGACAAATTAAAGTAATTCTTGATTTGTGCAAGACGAAAGTTTAGGAAAAATTAAATTCTTGATTTGTGCAAGAAGAAAGTTTAGGACAAATTAAGAGAACTTCAGAGCCAACATGTATAACTCATACATTAGGAAACTGTACAAAATAAAAACATAAACCAGTTCGAAAGACATTTAACAGAAGTTGAGTGAGAAGAAAACACTGATGAAAAATATATCTGAAATGGTAGCATGGGAACAGGTTATAAGGAGCTTTACAGGCTCTGCTGAGGACTTTGGACGTGTTCAGTGGGCAAGAAGCCATAGGTGATTTTTAAGGGACAGTCAGTAAGTCCATTCATTCATTCAACAAATACGTGTTTAATGAGCAGCCCCTTAGGGCCAGACACTTTTCCAGGCCCTTGGACTTCCACAGTGACCAGAGGAGACAAGAGCCCCTGAGTCCCGGAGCTGATTTCATAGTGAGGGAGACAGATGGACAAGCAAGCAGTACATACAGGAGGCCAGAGGGTGATAAAAGCTATGGAGAAAAGGAAGGAGAGGAGTGGGCTTGGGGTGCCTGGGAAGGAGGATGGTTCCCCCCACTCCACAGGGTCAGGGAAGGCCTCTCTGATGGGGGCAGGAGACAGCTCAAGGCCACAAGGGAAGACTGTGTGTCCCCCGGGATCTCCTTCCCATTCCCCCAGACCTACCAGGCTGTACGAGCATTTTAACAGCAAGAAGGCAATTCGAAGATCCCTACCCTCTTTCACACCCTGAGTTCTCAGCCTCCTCCTCCCCCTAAGTCTCCCCAGTCACCCCACCCCATCCTGATGCATCTCTGACCCCATGGGGATTCTCCAACTCCAGGCTGGTGGCAGAGCCATCTCAACGTCTTGTCCTCCTTTGCAGATTTCCCTGAGTCCAGGCCTACTTCCTCCCTGGCTTCCGAAGCTGGGGCCTCCCTTGGGTTTTTTCCTGGTTCCTCAGAATCCAGCCTCCTTTCCAGGATGCGTTCTTAGACACAGGTGGGAAGCCAGTTCAGGCTCCCCTTCCAATTTTCTTCTCGCCTGAAAGACCCCTCCCAGAAACCAGCTGCGGGCAGGGATGGCAACAGGAGGACCCGAGGCCACTGCAGGGCCTCCATGAGCAAGAGGCCAGGGTCAGGGAAGGGAACCATGTCGGTGCACGTTGTGTTCACATGGGTGTTACATATATGTATATAGAGTGCGTGCATATGTGTGCAACATGCCTGGGTCTGTCCAAGAACGATCTGAGAAAGGGTGTGGGCATGTAGGCAGGAGCAAAAAGAATCTACGAGAGCAAATGAGAAGAGATGAGTGTTCACACAGAGAAAGAAATGCAAAACTTGCCAAGAGAGAGAAAGAACAAGAGGCCCAGAAAGGAAACTCTACCAGCTAGCAAGACACCAGGGTAAAAAGAGTAACAGGGAAGTATTAAAAATCAAAAATGCTGAGAAGATGGCAGAAAACAACAACAAAAAGATCCATCTAAAAGGAAGTGTGAAAGAGGCAAGACCGACACAAAATTTCAACCAACAACGTTCTTATTTTGCACTTCTCTTTATAAAGCATGTATATCCCAGATCAAGGCTGATGTAGCAAGCAAGGCACAAAGGCCACTGGCTCTAGTAGCTAGGAGACAAGTGATGGAACATTTCTAAAGATGAAGTGTTTAGAATGAAAATAACTATAAATGTAAATGCAGATGCTAGTCTCATAGTCTGGAAATTCAGTTGCTTTCACTACAGAATGTAAAAAGGAAAGGCTCTTGGGTAAGACCTCTGCAGTACAGAGCTAAGAGAGTGATCGCTGTTGGTCTGACCAAACTGCAGGCAAAACAAACCAAAACAAAACAACAAAACAAGAATGCTCCCACACAGAGATGCAAGTAGATAGATAGGCTGCAACATACAAACACACACCTAAATTCCCTGTGATGCTCAAGGGTTTCTGGGCAGCCCTGCAGCCGTGGAAACGGGGCAGCACCCTCCTTCCTGTGATAGCTGCTCCTTCTCCACTCGGCTGTTTCCTCTGACTCGCATTTTCTGTGACCCTTCCTCTTGGAATCCTCTGACAATGACTCACATGGCAATAGGCTAGTCAGCGGTCCCACAGCCCACCACAATAGACGCTGTGTAGGAGGCGGGCAGCTTGGCCAACCAGAGTCTGGACCAGTTTTTTCCTTTCTCTGTTCAGGGAGGATTTGCTTTTCAGCCACATTTCCCTCAAAACACAGCCCCGACAGGAGATGCTTACTGCACAGATTTCTAAACGATGAAATGATCTGAGTTTGGCGACTTGGTCATAACGAAACTAAAAACAGTAAGATGAAAAAACAATAGTGTGATCGTCACATCTACAAAAAACAACTTTATACTTGGGTGAAATCAAGAGATCAGGAAAAAAAAAGCTCAAACTAATATTTTCCAACCTTTCACTAACAGCTAGGGCTAAAACCACATGTTTTGAAGGTCTTGCACTGTGTTATTATTAGAAGTCACAATTCTATTGATACTGATGAGTCATTTGTATCGGCGGAAACCAAGAACTTCCATCAACATCATGTTACACACAGTCACTGTGGCTTGGCTTTTTCTTTATTACTGGTCAAAGCAGCTTCAGCATGCTTATTGAAGCCAAAAAAAAAAAAAAAAAAGGAGGCGAACTCCACAAGGGAGTGCAAAGCTTTCCTTTCCCCAGCTGATCTAACTTTAATCATCCTTCTCAAGATAGTTTAGGATGCTCTGATAAACGTGTATCTGCAAAAGGAAGTTTATTTATAAACCTCAAAAAAGTAACATTTTCACTTTCCGATGAAAAGAAGCAGAACTGAACTCCAAAAACAAACAGTGAAACCATTTCTGAAAATACATGCCAGCTTTAAAATGACCCAAGGTCAGGTTTGGGGTTTTGGGTTTTGTTTTTTTTTTTTTAACCTTAATAGCATGCAACAGATATAAACAAAATCTGTCATTACTTAAGGACTTGAACCACACAAAACAAAGTGGGGCTGGCCGCTGAGCACCCCCCTGCCCGCTGCCCTGCTCCGGGCACACGTTCCTTACTCGTGCAGGGAGAAGTGGGTCAGGTCCGGCTTATACCAGGAAAGCCTAAGTCAACGGTTCAGGAAGGTTCCTTCTGGTGCTTCGGAGGAAATAACAGCATAGTCCCTTCCCTTTACTCTCATCCCCCTTCCCCTGGCCCCAAAAGAGTCCCAGAAAATTAAAAGGAAGTAAAAATCGGTTCTCTTGGGGGCTTCCCAGAAACGCTGTGATGCTTATGCAGTCTCGGCAAGGCAGAAATATGCCCAGTTTTCTACCTGGGAACCAAGGTCGGCAGTGACCACAGATCTGAAAATAGCCTCCCAGCAGCTAAGTGGCCGAGGTGCTCTCCAGGGCAGCGCTGGTGCTGTGGGCAGATTACAGAGGGGCCAGCTGAGGGCTGTAACAGCTGCATGAGTCAGCACTCGCTGCTGGTAGGAAACTGCTGACATGCTGAATGACTCGCGCAGGCAGGAGGTGCACACACCTACCCGGCCAAAACAAAAACAAGGTACATGCAAATCGGCCAACAGGAGGAACCTCTCTTCCCTCGCAGTTCCTGTTTTCCAAGGTTAAACCCCAAATAGACACAATCTATGCCGCCGCTCAAAAAGCAGTAGTCACAACGGATAATAATGAAGACTGGTAATAAACAACTCGCTCTCCGTGATGTGATGTGTGGAACAGCTGCGTTCAAATCTCACGAGCCAGTTAATTTTAACCGGTTTTAATTTTAACTGGATTTAACTGCTTTTCCTCCCTTCTGAAAAAAATCAAAATAGTTACCCTATCGACCACAAAAACTGGTAACAGACAAGCACAGTTCCTGTTTTTCAGAGGGGACTTACTTTCAAACCCACAATATCAAGATGCTTAACATAAGTGGAAACTTAAAATTTATTGTTTGATGTGGGAGCTTAAACCTGAACACAAACTCAGATCCCACAAACGTTCTGGTGTAATCACATCTCAGACTGAGTCCTATCCATCTTTCATCTCCCTTCTCTCACGTAATACCGGAGCCAAAAATCTAGAGGAAAATGGGTTGTCTGGAACTCAGAACACATTTTCCCATAGAAAGAACGCTATGTTCAGAATATTCCATGAAGTTTGTCTCAAATTTAAAATATGAGTGAGAGGTTACATTTATAGTTTAAAAAGAGAAAATAATACTATAACTGTAGTTCTTCCAAAGCCAATTAAAAACTCTTGATTGACTGTTTGAGGAAACGTCTAATTAGAGGAAGATGGCGGACAGTCTTCTAGATGAGACTTTTTGGACTCTGTCTAGTTTCACCCTGGTTCTCTAAGCATGATTTAAATGGTTAATTTCACTTTAAAATGCATGACGTTCTCTTACTTCGGCATAACATATCATTAGAAAAATCTTTACAGTTGTGAGTACAGTTTGTTTTGTTTTGTATGCTCCAAAAAGTTGATCAAGAGTTGGAAGAAAAAAAAAGAAAGGAAGAAGGGCTACAAAGAGGGGATACCAGGGATAGGGGAACAGAAAGAAATGGAGTCAGGGAGCGAGGAAGGCACAGAGGCATAACTAAACAGAAGGCAGAGGAAAAGTAGGAATTAGGGAGAAAAAAAAAAAAAAAACTAGACAGTGTACTCCGAGAGAAGGGGGGAAACTCGTCACCCAGATGCTCAGAGATCCGACCTCAAAGGAAGAATGAAAGGTAAGAGTCCAGCAGGACATTTCCACAGACTGGCGCTAGATGGCGCCATCAACTCAACATAGCATGGTTGCTGGAGGCGTCTGCGTCGGGGAGGGGTAGAATGGAGGGCAGTTCAGACTCTTCACAGCTGGGTATTCAGCCTGCAACACTTCTATATAAAAGAAGCATGGCTTCATTAATCAATCAACTTCTCCAAATGTCCAGATGTCACCACCAACCGTGCTAAACGCACGGGGCATGCCAATTTTGAAATAGACTTAACTCAATTTTTATAATAAAACTTTAGGCTGGGGAGGTAGATAAGTAAAATCCATTGCTCTTTTTTTTTTTTTTTTTCTTTTAAAATTCAACATTTAAGGATAATAGAGTATTTCGGGTTCACTGCTACTGACTAACTGACAAAAATTCCTAATCATACACCAAGTGGTTTTCCCCTGAAGCTCTGTTTAAATGTCAAATAACATACCATCTCGTTACCCGGGTTTATGCGATCAGATCCAGTATCTGGCAAGAGAAAGGTGATGCTCGCTGGCAAACATATTATCACATTAAAAATTACCTGCCCTTCATATTTTTTTAACATCTTTATTGGAGTATAATTGCTTTACAATGGTGTGTTAGTTTCTGCTGTATAACAAAGTGAATCAGCTATATGTATACATATATCCCCATATCTCCTCCCTCTTGCGTCTCCCTCCCACCCTCCCTATCCCACCCCTCTAGGTGGACACAAAGCACCAAGCTGATCTCCCTGTGCTATGCGGCTGCTTCCCACTAGCTATCTATTTTACATTTGGTAGTGTGTATATGTCCATGCCACTCTCTCACTTCGTCCTAGCTTACCCTTCCCCCTCCCCATGTCCTCAAGTCCATTCTCTATGTCTGTGTCTTTATCCCTGTCCTGCCCCTAGGTTCTTCAAAACCTTTTTTTTTTTTTTTAGATTCCATATATATATGTGTTAGCATACGGTATTTGTTTTTCTCTTTCTGACTTACTTCACTCTGTATGACAGACTCTAGGTCCATCCACCTCACTACAAATAACTCGATTTCGTTTCTGTTTATGGCTGAGTAATATTCCATTGTATATATGTGCCACATCTTCTTTATCCATTCATCTGTCAATGGACACTTAGGTTTGCCCTTCGTATTTTCAATATTACAGTGGTTTATATGCTCTAATCTGCTTGTCTATATTCTCTGTCTCCAGGGTTGGGTTTATAAAGCGCCCTCTCTTCACTCAGGAATTCCCTCCCATCACCAGGGTACCTACCAGTGTATGAAATTCTACTAGTCCCATCTCTAGGGTTTTACTTCTTTGGCTCTGTCTCCTATTAATAAGCTGATGCTTCAGAAAGAACTAATGCACTAGGTATGCTCAGTTACTTATACCCTAGTAATATGGTTTTCATAAAAATCCTTTTCTGAGATTGGTTTTGAAAGGGAAGGCGGGGACTGGTTAAGAGCATTGGGTGGCCTAAAGGCAGCAAAGCACAGAGTGAAGAAGTCAGGGCAGAAAGCGGCCACTGGGAGAACTGAGAGTGAGCCTTGCTGGTTTCTTTACAATTGCAGCAAGGACCGTCACCCTGATGCAGATCTTCCCAAGGAGATATGTGAAAAGTAAGGGTTAATGCTAAGTATGTCTACATTTTCCTCTTGCTGAATGGGTAATAATGTCTTTTATAGTTAATTTCATTTTTTTTCACAGTTTGACTCTTCAGGGCTCATTCATTTGCATAATATGGAAGCTTGAACCTATATAGATGTTCTACAAATCAATGCAAGTAATTCTCATACTAAATCAGCAGCTTTAATTTAAGCTCATCATTGTTTGCATAGAAATCTTTATGCACTCATCTGCTTGATTTTTTTAATCACTTAAAACCTCCAACAGTGACACACTAAGCATCTCCCCATTTAGCCATCTCCAAAATTTGAACTAAATACTGAAAAATAAGCACAGTACATTCATACGCTTGATCATTTCCCAAATTAAGCTTCAAGCATATGCTTAATGTTCCAGCAGCTCCAAAGATAATGCTGCTTGACTAAAGATGACAACTTGGACGTCCAGCCCAGGACAGAGCTGAGTCAGCGTTCTAAACAGTGACCCTGCAAACCCGGGGTAATCAGGGTCACTGCCAAACCAACTGCCTAGCAGAGTCCTTTAAAACCATTCAAATCTCCTGTTGAAGGTTGCAACATGCTAATCTGGCAAGATAATCTCTTCCTGAAATTGACTAGAATGAGAGCAAAGGTTACCTGCTTTTATCTGTTACTAGCAGCTAATACTTCTAATTAGGAACTCTAATGGAATTGGTTCTGAATGAAATTCTTCCTCCTCAGTAGAATAATCTACCTATTATAGGAATGGTTTCCTACACCTTTTCCTTCCTCATCCAAAAAGAAAGAAAGGAAGGAAGGAAGGAAGGAAGAAAGCTATAAACAAATTATTCACATAACAAGAGGGTAGGAGCATGAGTTACAGGAAAACCCTGGGTCCAGAGTCATGGGATTCATGTTTTGTGTCTAGTTCTTCCTTTGCCTTTACACGTCATCACTTCAATGCTCTGATCCCCAGATGGACACTTAGAAGTGAGGAATGCAATTCTTAGAAAGTGAGTGTCAGATGAAAGACAACATTCACTCAGGTTCACTGAGAAATTATTTTTCAATTTTATCTTTCAGATAGATGTCAATAACATATCCAGTATTTCAGAGTGAGATGGCCTATATTTCCACTTCTGAGACCTGGTAGAGAGCAAAAAGGAAAAGGGGGCGCAGAATAGCACAGTGGTTAAGAGAACAAGTTCTAGCATCAGACACCTAGTGTCCAATCCCAGCTCAGCTACTCATTAGCTGGATGACATCTGTGCCTCACCTTCTAATGATCACACCTGCCTCTAGGTGGTTATATGGATTAAATGAGTTAATATCAGTAACACACATAGAAGGCTCCCAACACAGGTTAGCTACCATCAGAGAAAAAGAAAATAGAGGAGTTTCAGCATACACTAAAGTCAATTTGTTTTAAATAGACACTGTCCGCACTCCTAAATTGTGCTAAGAATGGTCTATATAATCATCCTCGGTCTGCAGAGGCTGGAGACCCTCCCACTCTCGGGTAGGCAGGGGCTTCCGATAAGCTGGACTGACATTTTCACTAGAGACCCTCGCCCAGGGCCCGCACACATCAGCCAACTGGGAGGGCACGGCTGGGTAGCTTCTAATCATTCAAATATTGTCAAAACGGCCCTCAATGTGTCCAAAATAAGAATGCTAACTTGCATTTTTTTCCAAGTATAGAAGCGAACAGTATTCTTGGCAATTAACAATTCTGTTTTTATCAGGTTCTAAAGACACAGGTAAATAAATCAATTCTGGACTCTGTATACAGGAACCATTATTTGCCAAAATGACTCCACGGGTTATAGCATGGTTTATGCAATACTCCAAAGGGCCACAGACAGGAGCAAATTAATAGGTTTGGGAGAGCTAGCCTCCAGTTTCAGACAGGCCCTAAAGGTAGCTCACTCCACAATTCCTCGGGGAGGGCAGCTCCAACCTCCCAACCAGGTCACATTCCCCAGTACATTCTCCAGTGCATAAAATACCTTTCCTTCACAGAACTTGCAATAAGTTATCTGTGGCTGTCTGATAAATGCCATCCCTCCTACCAGATGGGGTGCTTCATGGGGGTAGGGCCAGGACTGGCTTTGCTCTCCGCTAGCACCATGATCACTTAGCACTGCGCCTGCCACGTAAGAGATACACATTTGTTTAGTGAATGAATGAGGCACTTGCCTCTAAAGGCTGGCATTTCTGGACACTTGGCCCATTTTATGGCATCCACGAGCTCCTGTTGCTCAGGAGAATACAGGAAAATAAAACCTGCCGATAATCTGTTGGTACTAGGAGACTAAGCAAACTTCCTGAGCGGCACCTTCACTTTGTTTCCCTACTTAAAAGAACGGGAGTAAACACGCTAGGCTCTCCCAGCTTTAAACTCCAAAGTGAAAGTCCAAGCTAAGCCTTCTCTGGAGTAGACTTGTGAAGAGTCCGGAGGAAACTCCTGAAGCAATCGCAGGGGAGAGACAAAAGGATGGCGCAAGACTAAACTTGACAATGGACTTGGAAACTCAAAAAGTTTCCCTCTGCGACTAACCTGGAGTTTGTCCACATGCCAGCTGCAGGCTCAGAAACAAATGGAGACAATCACGAGAAGTATGGGAGGACTGGAAAGGGGAGTATTTCAATGCTTGGGAAAGGAGGAGATGAGAGCTGACACGAGCAGGAGAGGGAGCCGCTAGCAGGGGCATCAGCGCCGTGTCCTACCGCCACCAGGAGAGGAACGAAGAGGTCAGGGAGGCAAATGACACAGCTCAGAACCAAAGGCCAATTTATTATCAGGCTGAGGAACAAAAGAGAAGTTAACCAGGGGAATATGCTGGAGAAGTGGTGATTATGAGGTCACTGGGGAAGACTGAGAGACATTTTGGCTGTAATTCCAATGACTAGGATGAACAAGCACGTGAAATGCTTTCAGATTGGGGAGATTTATTATTTTGGAAAAAAAATAGCTCAAGGAAAAACAAAGGCAACATTCCTGCCTGATTTTTGAAGTAGTGCCATTAGTAGGACAAGGTTCAATTTCCATATTCTTTAGAAAAGAAATGGTCCTTGAAAAGGACATCCTGGTGGTTTTAAGGAGACTTCCAGCTTTAGGGAAGCTGAGTAGCATACTGATGGTAAGAGTAAGTTTCAGTTTTAGGGGAACTGACATTTGAACCTAACAAAAAGAAAAAAAGGGGAAAAAAGTAAAAACCTTGAATTGACAAAGGAAGAACTACTTTTCTATTAAATATCATCCCAGACCAAAAAAGATGAGTAATATTCTGGGCAATCTGAGTTTACAAAATGTTTAATTCACAGCAGGTTTCAGTTTGGACTTGAACAATTTGTAAATATTTACATAAAATTTAAAAATGGAATAGGAATGGGTTATACGCTGTCATCGACAATACAGGAGTGATTTTCTGTCATTCCCAAGGCCTTGGTGCTGCTTTCCCTAACTCGGCTTCAGCTCTGCCAAAAGCTTATTTTCTTTTCCAGAGTAACGCCAATTTTTGCAAGCAGCCCTGACTTCTGAACTGCTAGTGCCTCTGACAGGGTCATATGTCACTGGAGCCTCTTCAACATCCCAACAAGGAAAGGAGGAGACAGGGAAGCAGATGCGGTGTTTGCTGTCTGAATCGCAGATTTTGACAGATATGTTGCATATTGCATTGTTCCCTGTTCCTTGTACGTGAGGGTAGGAACTGGGTTCTCTGTATGCTATGACCCCTACCCCACGCCCAGTCATTGACTCAGGGCTGGATTGTGTATATAGGACAGGGAAATAACCTTTAGACAGTCAGGACAACACACACTGCATTCTGATGAAATTCTTTCCAGCGAGAACCTTCCTTTTCTGTAGAATGGGCACAATGCCTGCTTCATAGGGTTGCCTTGAGGAGTTAACAAGATTATGTGCAGGGAAAGCAGTTAGCACTGTTTCTGGCACATGGTGAACATTCGATAAATCACAGCTATTGTTTTAGTGGGTGTTCACAAATGTCAAATTCTCATGGAGGAGCCCTTAGGCATTAAACAGGCATGTTACCCCATTTGGTCAATAACAACTACATAGAGGGCAGGTGACCCAAAAGCAATGGATTATTTACCTGCAGAGGATTATACGGTGTCCTTGATATTAATTATTTGGACTTTCACGTTGTATTCTCTGTTAAAAAGAAAGCTATCGATCCCTGAGTGGGACTCAGTGTTGATTTCGTTTGATTTAGAGTTCTGTTTTTCTTGCATTTTTCAGTTTTCCTGACCGCTGTTAACCATTCACTTGGTGGAGACTCACAAACCGTCTCCTATGTGCCAGGCCTTTAGAAAATCGCCAAATACAGAAATATTAAACAATAAGATGTTTCAGCTCACTCAGCAGTGGGAGCCGGGCAGCCTGCAGGCCAGCTCTGGCACTTACAGTGTTCCCACCAGCATTTAGAAAATGTTTGAGTGAATATTTAAAAATTAGTGGATTCCACATTAAAACCCCTGATATCCAGCCTCCCTCGGAAAAATCAGAAGATGTGGCGACACAAAGCCAGTATTCCCACCCATTCCTGCCTGGCAACAGTCGACGACAAGGAACTGAGACATAGTAGTGGTTGCCTGCCACTCCACGTCGTGCCCCCTCCTCACGGAGACCAGCGAGAAATGAAAATGAAGGGCCCCATGTTCAAGAATTATTAAGGCTCTCAAGAAGACAACAGCAGAAGATTAACCACGTGTGAGGTCCTTCTGAGAGGGGGAAGGGGCCCTGTGCAACAGTGCAGGTCACATGCCCACGAAACTGGTCCTGCTCCGCAACCCCTCAGCCAGACAGGGAGGGTTATTTACTTAACCGAGTATAAGCCAACATTTACAAGAAGCCAGACACTGTACCCCTTGAAATCTGAGGTATACTAAAAGTAGAGCAGTGGAGCCCAGCCCTGCTGAGCTAGACAGCCACTAGGATCTCTCTCCTCCCTTGTTAAGGCTGGATCCATACCAGAGACACTAAGCATGAGTTAATCCAAGTAAAATTAAACTGCTCCCAACAATACAGATTGGCCTGAGCCCTTTGTTGGCATCACAGGAGCCTCGATCACAAATTCTGAGGAACAGCTCACAAGCGCTAATGAGTAAGTCCCCATTGGCTGTGCAGACAGTGGGCTCAGAAGTGAAGCGCTGGCCTAGGAGAGATGTGAACGTGAACCTGACCATCTGGCTCTCTGCGACTCACTTTGATCACAAAATGAATTGCAACAAATTGAAGAGCACATGGCTAGAGTTAATTGTCTCATCTGTAATCTGAACCTACTTTTAGGCAGTTATTATTACCCTCCATCAGGTGGAAACGTTTCTGACTACCACTGCAAAGTGCATTTTCCTGATGAACTGTAATGGATCATTAAATTCCATATCAGAATAACAATACTTTGCATTCATGCAGTGCCTTTCATCCAGGGATGTCAGAGTAGTTTGCAAATAATTAAGCCCCTCACACTGCAGCCGGAGGTGAGTGACTGGAAGGGACTTGCCTGAGGACACTGAGTCAAAGGCATAACTCAAAAGAATGGCTCTCTTCCAGGCACTGATAATACTGAAAAGTGACTTGGGGGGTGCGGGTGTCCCTGACTCCCTCCTTCCCTTTCTGCCTTACCTCTTCTCCTCTATGGAAGATCCTCACATGCAACATATAAAGAACTGACAGGTACCTAACAGGCATGCATATAATTTAGCTATGAGCTCAGACACACACGTATATGAGAATGTTCTTCCACGTAATCCTGGCATATACAACACGAACTGACATTTCAATCCACCTGCAGAACTGACAGACACCAAAAGAATTAACACATTTATGACTACCAAGTGGCAAACGTCATGTCTTCCAAAATCCAAAATGAAAATATTCAGCGCAAATAAAGTATGTTCTAACAAAAGTACTTTATTCCATGGTTGTGCTTTCCGTTTCTGGGACCCCCACTTGAATGCTATTCAAGTTTCAGGAACAGCAAATAGGATGGAAGTGGACAATCAATGCATTTTTTAAGGCAGAACACTAGGAGGGAAAAACATTTCAGCCACTCAAAGTTTTGGGGTGAAATGATAAACTCCTGAAAACCTGAATTTATAATGGAAATGCTGACAGACCTTTCACGGGAGCAGTTTGAACGCAACACTTATTTAGCAATCTCTCTTACAGACTAAAGACTTAATTCTAACAAGATGTCATTTTGACTCACGTTTACTATTACCTGGAAGAAGGAAAAACACCGTTTGCTCGCGAGCTGCGAGCTGCCGGAGCACCAGGGTGGAGGCAATCTCACATTTTAAGCAAGACGCTGCCGCCTTACCAAAAGAGCCTCTCCACCGAAGGAGGGGCAGCCCTTCCCGCTCAGCTTCTTTCATGTCAGCCGGAGCCTTCGCAGCTCGACATGCCTTTCCTACATGTTACATTTAAATGATCTGAGAAAACCGTTATCAGAGTTAACATCTCTAATTTTACTCTAAACAGACAAAAGCAAAATATCTCATTAGGCATCATCTCCGCCAAGGTTCGCACTAGGCAGGAAAGGATTTTTATCTAAAGTAATTACCCTTTTTAGTTAAACACACTCAACAGATGAAATTTACACAGGGAGTCAGAGACTGCAGCACTTGACAGTGAAGGTGAAAACCGAGAAACGCCGCGTCCAGCCGCCCGCCCGACAGCCGGGAGTGTGCAGCTCAGTCGGGGGTGAGGCGCCCTCGTCCCTCTTGTTTCCCAGGGCCCAAGGGTCGCGGCGACGACGGTGACCGGACAGGCAAATTGCGAGGCGCTCCTTCTCGGGCCACAGACAAAACCATCGGACAGCGGTTGTACAGGAACTTCCCCCAAGTTATCAAACTCCCCTACACACGAGAGGATGCTGGAGATACCCTGCGCGCCCACGACCCCCGAAGCCAGGGGTGCGCGGCCCCTTTCACACGCGTACACCCGGCCCTGCAGGCTTCCTCTCACGGTCCGAGTTCCTGCAAATCCTCGGCCAAACCGAGGTCCCCGAGATGCTCACTCGAGTCCCCTCTCGCATTTGGGGTAGCCCAGGAGCGCCGCCCGCCTCCCTCTCCATCGGCGCTCGGCTCCTGAGCACCCATTCAGTGAAAGGAGGAAAAGTGCGAGACCCCACAGGGCGCCTCGGCGTGGGGTAGGTGGAGAGGTGTCCCCTGGATAAACTCCTCTCCTAGGTGGAGCTTCTGGAGCTTGCAGACTGAAGTGTGGGCAGGGAGAGGAGGGTGTGTGTTGCACTTTGATTTCATGCAGAATCTTGGGGGAGGAAGGTGCAAGATTTCCCTCTCTGAAGGCACGTGCCCCTCGGCTTGAGCTCCCTGGGACGCATTTCAACAACCCGGTCATTGGTGGTAGTGATTCCACCCAGCGCGCAGCCCAAGGTCTGCGCCGCGAGCCAGCAGCCTGCCTCTTCCCGGGACCCTAAACTTGGGCTTTGATGCCCCGCCAGTCGCTGTGGTCCCAGCTACCCGGCGGCGACTGACAGCCGAGCGCAAAGCTTCGTGGAGCAGCCCCGGGCGCGGACGCCGCGGGCAGGGAGGAGGCCGCCCGGCCTGGCACCGCGGTCGCGGGCTGGGGGCCGGGGCGCCCGGGCCTCGCGGGGCCGGGAGCGAGCCGTGGGTCTGACAGCTGCTTCGGCTTGCGCGGACGCGCGCCTCCCTCCAGCGCCTCCCTCCAGCCCGCCCTCCCCACGCCTGACTTATTACCCTCTGCTCCTCCTCCCCCTGCTGTTCCAAAACACCCGTCGACGCGAGCAAAATACAATGCCGCCTCGCCCGCCGTAAACAGCCAGGCGAGAGAGCGCACAGTCGTCGCAGCGCGTCCGCCGTCTCGGCTTCCACCTCCTTACCGTTCCTAGAAAATGCCATAAAAGCGGGCAGGGCGCTCGGCGGGCAGCTGCGCGCCCGGCGGCCGCGGCTCCCTTCCCGCGCCGCTTCCCCACGCTTCCCCTCCTGCCCCGCGCGCCCGCACCCCCCGCCCGCCGCCGGGGCCCGGGACCCGCGGCCGGGGACTCACCTCGTCAGACAACTTTGCGTCCTTTTTCGCCTCCTCTTCCCCGCGTCCTCCCGGCCCGCAGCCTGGGAGGGGGGTCACCGAAAGCTCGCGGAGAGGACGCGCATCACATGGCAGCACGTTCCCAGCCCCCCGAGTGTGCCGGGAAGGGGGAGGGGAAGGGTCGAGGGGAGGCCGGGGAGAAAGCGAGAGCCCGGCGGCAGCGAGAGTGGGCAGCCGGGGTGGCTAGGGCGGCGGCGGGCGCTCGCGTTAGCGCTACTGCGGCCGCAGCCCGGGCGTGCACGGTCGCTGCTGCTGCCGCTGCTGCTGCTGCTGAGGCGGCGGCTGCTCGGCGCTGTTTGCTCCGGGCCGCTCGGCTCCCGCTCTCCCCGGAACGCCCACACTCTCAATCGCTACATTGTTGACATTCGGCGCTGACGTCACCCGCTCCCCATTCACAATAACTTTACGGGAGCCGGGCAGCGCACCTCCCCGGCCGCTGGGGCGCCGTACGCCCGGCGACTAGCGTAAGCCGCTCCGCGAATGGCGCTCCGGGGGCTGGGACGGGGGACAGGGGGCGGGCGCGCGCTCGGCCCGCTCGCGGGAGGGGGCGCGCCTCACGCTGCTGCCGCCGCACTCCCCGCTTTGTGCGTCCGCGCGGCCTGGAGGGCCTATTGCTCTGGGCCCGCCGGCCGCCTGGCTCGGTCCGGCCTTGCCCGCGACTCGCAGGGGGCTTGAAAGGCCAGGGCTGGGGTCTAGTGGGGTCGGGGGAGAGGTGAGGGCTGGTGTGGCACCTGGGGAGGTGGGGGGCAGAGCCCAGGAACGGGAGCCAGACCTCGAGACCTGGGATTCCGGGGTTGTCTAGCGTTTCCCAGGAGGGGCAGGAAAAGATGTTCCACGGGCCCCTCGAAGCTGACCGGTCCCTCTCTTGGGAGGGGGTGGGGCGAGGAAGAGTAGCTTCTGACCTAACACTGATACTGACGTTTGAATCCTTTCCAGGAGGGCCTCGGCCTGTCCCACCGAGGGAGCCTCTAAGTCCCCACGCCAGGGTTTTGGAAGGGGCGCGAGCAATCGCGAAGCTCACTGAAAAGCCTACCTCCCAGCTGCAAATCCTCAGCTCCTGATGGGTTCCAACCTCCCCCCTGCCGCCTGCTCTGGAGGCCGCCAGGGTGTTGCTGCTGCACTTCAAGGCCATCGTGTGGCTGCCCAGTCGGAAGAAAGCTTGATGGTGGTAAGGGTTTTACAGAAAGTAATTAGCACTTCGACTGAAGGAATATTTGCAATTAAAGAAGGTTGTGTTAGCGTAGTGCTGGTGCCTGCCACTTCACGCCTGTTGAGGCCAAGAAATTCTGCCACGTTCCCTGAACACCTATAACTTGGGCCCCTTGTGTACAGGCAGTATCGTATTATTACATGTGGTGCTGATCTCTAATGAATATTATAAAACTTTGGCTCGCTCAACTGAGAGGATCATAAATTCCCCTCCCCCCCCTCCCCCCGTAAAATGGCACTGGCCTATGCTGAGGAAGCAGTGAAGCGCTGCCCTGGGAGTCTTGTGATATCAGCCAAAGTGTTGCTCTGAACCACCTTCGTTTGAGGGCAGAGTTTAAAAGGCCCCATTTTGAACGTCTGCGTGGAAAGCTAAGCGATGGCCGAAAGGAAGCGGAAGAGGCCAAGGTAATTTTTCTAACAGCATTGCAGAGATTCGTTGGGTAGGTGGAGACCCACACTGGGAGTTTTCCTCTGCCAGCATCTCCAGTTTTCAGATGAACAGATGTCTCAGAGGTAGGAGGGGTTCTCAGTCTCCTGGCTGTGGGTCTGGTGCCCCCTTTGACAGAACACCCTGCTTGTGAGGTCCCTGCCTGGCCTCAGGGCAAGCGCAGAGGATCCTGATGATGCGTGATCTGCCTTGACGGGACCATTTCTTATAGTCTTATGAACAGTGATGTTTCTGCATTCCTCATTCTTGTAAGCATGTGAGTGTCAATGCGATAACTTTTTGCGTTTTTGTAGAGCCAAGAAATGTTTTTCTCACAAGAGCCAGGCTTGAGAAGATCCCTGTGAGGGTCCAGTAAATTCATTTCTCTTCAAACAGGCCGTGGCCGCCCAGCTGTGAATGGAGTTGGGTGCATCAGCGTGGGGTGTGGAGAGGGGGTGGAAGGGGGTACTACAAGCCCATTTTGCCACCTTGCTTCTGGTCCCAGATGGATACAACAAAGGCTATTAGGTCATTTCGGTTAGTCTATTTGCCAAAGACTCAGACTGGAGCTTTCTTAGTTTGAAATTCTCAAGTATGGAATGGGACAGCAATTAGAGGTGAAAAAAACAAATGCAACTATGATAGGTTGTATTGTTTAGTCATTCAAGGAGGTTGAACTAGGCCAAGTTGATCTCTAAGGTCACGTCCAGTAGTGCAATCATGTGCCTCTGGCTGTCAGTAAGACAAAATCTCTGCCTTTGAGGAGCTGGAAGTCTGGTAGGGAGTTAGTTATTGCATTTTCAAAGTTAGAAGTGGGTAATTTGAATTAAAGCCTGTAAAGCATATTCAGAATTACATGAAATTAGGATGGTAAATCAAGAACTGGACACTCTTTTAGCAGAACTGCTGCAGAGGTTAGGCTGTGGATGGCCTTAGCACTCCCGTCATGAACGTTTGCCGGCCATTCCCTGGGTTTGCAGTGCTGCTCTGGGCACTTCAGGCTTTTACAATGTGAAACAGATGCAGGTCCTTCCCTCTGTATATTCATGGCGGTAACTTGTGTAGAGGTCAATTTATTTCCCGTGCCTGCAACATTCAACATTTCCTGATATACTTTTCTTTTTCCTACATAATTAGATGTGTGTGCTGATCCAGAATATGGGTTTCATCTGTGATGCATTTCTAAGGCAGGATATGATTTCCAGGGACAATAATTTGTACCCTAACATTGAAGTCAGTAAACTTTATCCCTATAAATCTCCTTGATTTTATAAAATAAAATAGGAAAGATTAAAATATGCAGGAAACAAAAAAGCTGAGCAAAGGAAGACAGAAGAAAGAAGTGAGCAGTTCCCAAGTCTTTGATTTTTTTGCTCTCCAGCACCCTCTTATAGGATTTGAGGATGTTGAGAAGATATAATGGGTTTTCTCAGGCAGAATTTGAAATGTGGTACCTTAAACGAGACATAGCAGGACAAAGTTAGCATCAGATGAGAGAGAACGGAGTGAGATCTTTAGAGGGAGGATACCAAAGTCAGGAGGAGCCAACGCACTGAAGGAAGTTCTGTTAAGAAGAAACTGAGTTCTACTCATTGGGCAAATTCCTCAGAATTATGACTGAGGTTTATGATTTCAAAACCAGATGTTTTCAAGTGTGTCGGAACCATAAAACCTCAGCTCAGTACTGCACAGGTGACACCTGGGAAAACTGGTGAAATCTGGATAGCTTTGAGTGGTGTTTTGTTCAAAAATTATTGAGCCACCTATATGTGGCAGGCACTGTTTTACAAGCTGGCATGCAGAATTCTCATTCTAGTGATGAGATGGGATGGGGGAGGGAGACAGAAAATGAACTGACTATATATATATATATATGTATATATATGTCAGGTTGTATGTTGTAATATCTGGAGGTGAAGAGTGTGCTGTGAAATCAAATAAAATAGGAGCTCAGGAGTGCCAGGGGTGGGGCCATTCTTAGACAGGGTGATTGGGTCAGAGAAGTTGTCCCCGATGAGGAGGCATTTGAGCAGAGATATGAGTGAAGTGAGGGGGTGAGCTCTGCAGCTATCCTGGGGAAAAGCTTTTCAGATACGGAGAAGAACAGGTGCAAAGGTAGAGTGGACTGAGGTAGAGTGGACTTGGCATGCTCCAGGGACACCAAAAGGGCCACAGTGCCTGATGCAGAAGAGCAAGAAGGAGAGTAGCAGGAGATGATGCCAGAGGGCTAGCCAGTAGGTTCTAGTTTAGGTGAAATCTACAGGGGTTTCTGCAGAGAAAGAACATGACCTGGCCTCAACTCCTAAAAGATCATTTCGTTTGCTAAGTCGAGGGGAGGACAAGAGAGGGAGCACAGAGACCACTTAGGAGGCTATTGAGATAGACCAAGAGGGAGGTGATGGTAATTTGGACTGCGATGATAGCTATAAATGAAATCTAGATATATATTCAAAGTAAACTAGACAGGATTTATTGACAATTCAACTGTGGGATGTGAGAGAAAGCGGAGTCAGAGGAAATCCTAGACTTTGGCCTAAATAGCTGATTAACAGAGATTCCATTTCATGAGATGGGGAAGGCTACAGGAGGAGCAGGTATGGGGGGAGGTTGAAGTGTTTGCATCTGGATAAAGTAAACTTCAGATGCCTGTCGACATCTAAGTGAAAACGTCGAGTAGACAATTAAACATGGGAATTGAGACTTCAAGAGAGAGGTCCAGACTAGAGATGGATATCTGTGTGTCATCAGCATAGAGAATCTGTTAGCATGGGTGAAGAAAAGAAGAGGTTGGAGGACGAGACCTGGGGCATGCCAACATTTATAGGTCAGAAGTGAAGAAAATGAAGATCTGGCCAAGGTAGCTGAGAAACAGCCCCAGTGAGAGAGAAGGGGAGAGGGGAGTGTAGCATCCTAGAAGCCAAGTAAAATAGGATGTCTCGAAAAGCAGGGGGTAATCCGTTGTGTCAGTGCTGCTGATGGGTGTTACTGATGAGAACATACCACTGATTTTTTAATGATCTGAGGGCATTGGTGTCTTTGATGGAGGGGAGTAGTAGAGACTCACCCTGGCTGGAGTGGATTTGAGAGAGACTGGGAGGAGAGGAAGGGGAGGCAATGGATATAGACCACTCTCTAGAGGAGCTTTGCTGTTAAAGACAAAATGGGGACATGGGTAGAGGGCAATGAGAGAAATTAGAGCTTGTTGGTGAGAAGAATCCAGTCAAGAGGGGAAACTGTTGAAGCCAAGAGAGAGGGGATAACTTTTGGAGTGAAGTACTTGAGTCAGGTAGGGCCAGTTCATCCCCACAAGAGGAGGGAAGGCAGCTCAGGTGGGGATGCTCAGGGATGCTGGTATGGGGTGGTAGGAGATGCTGGGAGTCCTTGTCTGAGTGATTCTGTTTTCTTAGGGGACTCAGAAGCGAGGAGATCAGCTGATGGTGGAGGAGGGATGGATGTAGGAGTTGGAGGAGAGAGAAAAAGTGGACCAGTGCAGGGCGATGTAGCAGGACTGCTGGGCAGCACAGACAAAGTTTGAGGGTTGCTGGTAGAGTCTTTGTGGACATGCCACTGCCAGGAAGAGTTATTTCTCATTGTACAAAATCTCATACGAGTTTTGAAAAATAATCGGTGTATTCCAGACTAGAGAACATTGTAACTTTCCGGAGTAACTAGGATCATGCAGAAATTTTACTTCTAGCTATTGTTAAATTTGGCTGGCAGCCTTTTTGCTTTTTAACAACACATCCCTCTTATTTATCCCATCTTTATCTCCCCCAAGATCACCTCAGTTCCTAAGAAGGACTTTGGAAATAGTCCTTAAGAAGAAAATATGTTCTTACATCATTATCTATGGTAATATAGCCCAAGATCTTCTATTACCATGAAGAATTGATGCCACATAAAATTTAAGTGAAATAGATTAATTCTTCTTCATGCACGATTGAATATTTCTTGTGCCGATGAGAGATGAAAAATTAGAAAACACTGGATCTTATCCTTAAGGAACTTAAATTTAGGTGGGGAGTCAAAGCTAACATAAATTAAACAATTGACAAATGCAGTGATTTTATATTTAATTACTTTTATTAATTATTTCATGTATTACTCATAATATTTAAAATTATTCACATAGAAATTGTATTTATTGGAATTTATACTATTGAAAAAATTGACTATTCAGAAAGATTGTTTTGGTATAATAGCAAAAAGAAAATAGAAAAATCTAAATGCCTTACAGCAGAGAATTAGCTGAATAAGTGGTGGCTCATATATAAAATTGAATATCATGGGTTCATCAAAAATGATGTTGAAGAAGTACATATACTGGTATTTCAATGCTTTATTAGTACTCTTTTATTTTTTTTATTTGTGGCTGTGTTGGGTCTTCATTTACTGTGTGAGGGCTTTCTCTAGTTGTGGCGAGCGGGGGCCACTCTTCATCGCGGTGCGCTGGCCTCTCACCGTCGCGGCCTCTCTTGTTGCGGAGCACAGGCTCCAGACGCGCAGGCTCAGTAGTTGTGGCTCACGGGCCCAGTTGCTCCGCGGCATGTGAGATCCTCCCAGACCAGGGCTCAAACCCGTGTCCCCTGCATTGGCAGGCAGATTCTCAACCACTGCGCCACCAGGGAAGCCCAGTACATTTTTTTTAAATTGCAAAGCAGTATTATCCCCAAAGTGGAAAAATTGTCTAAGCGTCCATAGAAAAAAGTGTGGAAGGATATATACAGACCGTATTAAAGTAGTTCCCTCAAGATGAAGAGCTTATGAGTGGTTTTTCTTTTTGCTTAACAGGTTTTTAATTTTTTTCTCTAATATAAATGTATGACTTCTGTAATAAAGAAAGCCAGTAAAAGTTATAAAATTCAAGATGTGTGTAATTAAATTCTAATAAGAACCTAAGTGTTGTAGGTGTTAAGAGGAAAAAATATTTATGAGGGCTGAAACAGCGAGGAAGGTTTTCACCGAGAAGGTGGAATTTGAGTTGAACGTCAAGGCTGGGAAGGATTCAGAGGAGGAAAAGTGGCTGGACATTCAACACAAAAGGATCCCCAGAGGCTGGACTTTGGTCTGACCAAAGCATCCATGTGTTGGAGTGTTAGGAAGGAGTGAGATGTTATGACATCAAGAAAGGTAGATCAGAAAGTTATGGGAGAAACTGCCTGCTGTGGTCAATAAACTGATTATTTTCACCAATCATTACATCTTTGCTTAAGAACCTTGAAAAAGTCTGGCTGTAGACAGAAGTAATCTGCCAATTTTTGGATGACTATGAAAAGAAAGCCTTGATGATTTTATTCTAATACAAATGTACTCGAACTTGAAATTTTTTTTCTCAACCCAGCTTCTGAGTTTTTGAGTGGCATAGAGCTGAGTTCACTAATTCTATAGCAGTTTCCCCCAAAAATATATGACTATACTTAAAGTTTCTAATCTGTTTTTAAAAACAAACCTGTTTATGTGATATAAACTACACAAGGGCATCCAACCTGAACGCTGGTGACAGCCGAGAGCTGGTCAGCACAGCTGTCCTGCGCCCATGTGGATGCGTCAGGCACGGTGCCTGTGTGGATGACCGAGCTCTGGGCCTCGTCTGTCTCTCCATTTTCCGGAGATGCTTCCTACAAGCAGTCTCCCTCAGCACCGCACACCTAGGCACTCACCTCACTGCACTTCAGAGGGTAGGTGTGTGTGGAAACCTGGTGACTCGTGCCCAGACTTAAATGGGGTGTCGGGTGATTTTGCAGATGGATGAAAACACTGAGGCCCTGTGTTTGTTCCAGTTTCACTTCAGCACCCTCTGGATTTACAGCTTTGCCCAGGTCTGTCATCGCCAGCCAAATCCTGTTGGTAGGTTTCCTCCATCCTTCATTTTCTGAGGCTGGAAAGGGCGGTGTGAAGGTTGGTCTAGGAGTGTCTCGGGATCGTCCTGGGCCGTGATCCAGAGAAGGGGACCCAGATTCCCAGATCTGATGACCAATTCGTGTGATCCAAAGCAGATACTGAATCAGAATGTTTGCTTATTAGTGCATTATAATCTCCGGTGGGTTATTTTCAGGATAGCCTACTTCAGTCTGGAGAGAGCAGAAACGAAACACTAAAAATTCTTTTCTCTCAAACGTTCCTGTTTCAAATTCAGTGATAGACAACATGTTTCTCTTCCTTTTTGACCTCAGCCTCACCTGTGGGTTCCTTTCAATCATAGAGAATATCTTTGAAAAATAAGTTATTTGGAAATAATTTCAAACTTTTGGGAAACGTGCAAGATTAATACACAGAACTCCCGTTATCACCTCCCCCGAGATATCCCAATTGTTAATATTTTGACACACTTGTGTGTTCTTGCTCTCCTTCTCCCCCACCCCTTATTTCTATAGATATCCACATACACACCCATTATTATTATTCTTTTTCTGAATATTTGAAAGCACGTTTCAGCATGATGCCCGTCAACCCCTAAATACATCACAGGGTATTTTCAAAAGGTAACAACTCTGTCCTACACACAATGCAACATCCAAATCAGGAAGTCAGCATCGCTGCCCGCCAATCCAGAGATCCTATTCAAATTTCACCAACTGTCCCAACAACGTCTTTTCCCTTTCTGGTCCAAGATCCAATTCAGGTTCACTGGTTGCATTTAGTTGCCGCATTTCTTTGTTCTCCTTCCATCTGGACCAGCTCCCTGGTGATGTCTCCTCAGCTCCTGCCCCACCACTGCCTCCAGGGAAAGGGCCAGGAAGGGGGAAAGGAAGCGTGACAATACTCCTTTTGACTGTTATTTGATTCAAAGTGTTGGTACTAAATTTAGTGAGCTGTTCATTTAAGATTTGTGCAATCTTTGTAAGTTATGTCTCAGTTTAAAAAAAAAAAAAGAATAACCAGGTGAAAACAAATGTTTGTACTTAGTGGATAATTAATAAAGCATCCCAAGTGAATGAAGATCCCTCGCCTCACAAGGACTTTGCATATGCTGTTCTCTTTGCCTCTTTTCTTCCCCAGCAAACTCCTATTCATCCCACTCTGCATTTAGTGAAACTTTTCACCACCCCCCCAGGTCAGAGCTGCTTTATGTGTACCTTGGACCCAGTCCTTTGCAGCATTCATTACATTTATATTCCACTCCTCTTTTTAAATGTATTTTTTAAATTGTGGTAAAATGCACATAACATTTACCATCTTAAATATTTTTAAGTGTAGTGTTCATTAATGTTGGGTACATTCCCATTGTTGTGCAACCATCACTACCATCCATCTCCAGAACTCTTTGCATCTTGCAAAATGGAAACTCTGTATCCAAAATCAACTCCCTTTTCTTCCCTCCTCTCCGCCCTTTGCACCCTCTCTTCTCCTTTTTTTCTCTATGAATTTGACTACTCTAGGTACCAGTTTATCCACATCCTTGCCAACACTTGTTGTTTTTGTTTTTGTGTTTTGATAGTTGCCATCCTGATGAGTGTGAGGTGGTATCTCACTGCAGTTTTGATTTGCATTTCCCTTATGATTAGTGACCTTGAGCACTCTTTCATGTGCTTGTTGGCCATTTGTATATCTTTTTGGGGAAATGTCTTTTCAAGTTCTTTGCCAATTTTTTGATCAGGTTATTTGTTTCCTTGTAGGAGTTCTTTATATATTCAGGGTACTCATTCTTTATCAGATATATAAATTGCAAATATTTTCTCCCATCCTCTGGGTTGCTTTTTCACTCTGTTGATTGTGTCCTTTGATGAACAGAAGTTTTTAATTCATGTAGTTCAATTTATCTATTTTCATTTATGTTGCCTGTGCTTCTGGTGTCATATCCAAGAAATTATTGCCAAATCCAATGTCAAGGAGTTTTCCCCTATGTTTTCTTCTAAGAGTTTTATAGTTTTAGCTCTTATGTTTAGGTATTTGATCCATTTTGGATTAATTTTTGTATATTGTGTAAGGTAATGATTCAGCTTCATTCTTTTGCATACGGATATCTGGTTTTCCTAATGCTGTTTGTTAAAAAGGCTATCTTTTCCCCATTGAATGATGTTGGTACCCTTGTCAAAAATTATTTGACCATGTATGCAAGGGTTTATTTCTGAATTCTCTATTTTATTCGATTGGTCTCTGTGTCTGTCTTTATGACAGTACAGCATTGCTTTGATTACTGTAGCTTTGTATTGGGTTGGCCAAAAAGTTTGTTCGGGTTTTTCTGTAACATCTTCGGAAACTTTTTGGCCAACTCAATAGTAAGTTTTAAAATCAGGAAATGTGACACCTCCAACTTTTTTCTTCTTTTTCAAGATTGTTTTGTCTCTTCAGGGTCTTTTGAGATTTCATATGAATTTTAGAATGGATTTTTCTATTTTTTGCAAAAAACACCATTGGGATTTTAATAGGGATTGCATTAAATCTGTAGATCACTTTAGGCAGTATTGACATCTTAACAGTATTAAGTCTTCCAATCCATGAACATGGGATGCTTTTTCCATTCATTTTTGTCTTTTAAAATTTCTTTCAGCAACATTTTGCAGTTTTCAAGGGTACAAGTCTTTGCATTTTTGGTTAAGTTATTCCTAAGTACTTTATTCTTTTGATGCTATTGTAAACGGAATTGTTTTCTTAATTTAGTTTTTGGATTGTTCATTTGTTTCCTCTTTTCGGAGTGGAATGATTTGTTCAATTTTAATCTCTTTCTTTAGGCTGTAAGCTTCAGGAGTGTAGAAACAGTGTCTGGTTTCACTCACAGCTCCACCCCAAGTTCTTTGTATAGTGGTAGTCACTGAATACATGCTCAATAAATACTGGTTAAATTTTTCTAACAGTGTCAGGCTGGCTTAGTAGACTCACTGTCTATTCTTGTATGTGAATGAAGATTATGCTGATGATGAATCATTTATCTTGGCTATCTTTTCAGCCCTCCACCCTTAAAAAAAAATAAAACCAATATTTATTCAGTGCTTACTGTATGCTAAGCATCTTTGTATTTTTTTTAATTTGATAAATTCTTTTTTTATTATTTTTTTAATTGGAGTATAGTTGCTTTATAATATTGTGTTAGTTTATGCTGTACAGAAAAGTGAATCAGCTATACGTATACATATATCCCCTCTTTTTTGGATTTCCTTCTCATTTAGGTCACCATAGAGCACTGAGTAGAGTTCCCCGTGCTATACAGTAGGTTCTCATTAGTTATCTATTTTATACATAGTATCAATAGTGTATATATGTCAATCCCAATCTCCCAATTCATCCCACCCTCCCCTTTTCCCCCTTGGTATCCATATGTTTGTTCTCTACATCTGTGTCTCTATTTCTGCTTTGTAAATAAGATTATCCATACCAGACTTTTCAGACTTCACATATATGCATTAATATACAATATTTGTTTTTCTCTTTCAGACTTACCTCACTCTGTACAACAGTCTCTAGGTCCATCCACGTCTCTACAAATGACCCAGTTTCGTTCCTTTTTATGGCTGAGTAATATTTGATTGTGTATATGTACCACATCTTCTTTATCCATTCCTCTCTTGATGGGCATTTAGGTTTCTTCCGTGTCCTGGCTGTTGTAAATAGTGCTGCAATGAACATTGTGGTACATGACTCTTTTTGAATTATGGTTTTCTCGGGGTATATGCCCAGTAGTGGGATTGCTGGGTCATATGGTAATTCTATTTTTAGTTTTTTAGGGAACCTCCGTACTGTTCTCCATAGTGGCTGTATCAATTTGCATTCCCACCAGCAGTGAAAGAGGGTTCCCTTTTCTCCACACCCTCTCCAGCATTTATTGTTTGTAGATATTTTGGTGATGGCCATTCTGACCGGTGTGAGGTGATACCTCATTGTAGTTTTTTTTTTTTTTTAATATTTATTTTATTTTTATTTATGGCTGTGTTGGGTCTTCATTTCTGTGCGAGGGCTTTCTCTAGTTGTGGCAAGTGGGGACCACTCTTCATCGCAGTGCGCGGGCCTCTCACTATCGCGGCCTCTCTTGTTGCAGAGCACAGGCTCCAGACGCGCAGGCTCAGTAATTGTGGCTCGCGGGCCCAGCTGCTACGCGGCATGTGGGATCCTCCCAGACCAGGGCTCGAACCCGTGTTCCCTGCATTGGAAGGCAGACTCTCAACCACTGCACCACCAGGGAAGCCCCCTCATTGTAGTTTTGATTTGCATTTCTCTAATAATTAGTGATGTTGAGCATCTTTTCATGTGTTTGTTGGCCATCTATATGTCTTCTTTGGAGAAATGTCTAGGTCTTCTGCCCATTTTGGGGTTGGGTTTTTTGTTTTTTTGATATTGAGCTGCATGAGCTGCTTGTATATTTTGGAGATTAATCCTTTGTCAGTTGCTAAGCATCTTTTTATGTTTTACTTCATTTCTCACAACAACCCAGTGAGGTGGGCATAGAGTCAGAATATACCTTGTTGAAAGCTAGTGTTCTGGAGCCAGACTTCCTGAATTTGAACCTGGTTCTTGCACTCGCAAACTGTGTGCTCTTGGACAAGTTACTTCATCTCTTTGTGCCTCAGATTTCTATAATATGGGATTCCTAAAATGCACACCCCTTGATTTGTACTCAGGATTAATTAAGATATTTTATGTCAGTTTCTCAGCACATAGTAAGTGCTTCGTAAACCTTAGCAATTATTATCTCAACTTGGTAAATATGGGAGCCAAGGTATAAAGAGGAAAAGCTGCCCGTGATCACTCCCAGGCAGTCTAGAATCCCTAAGTACCTAAGCCCTGCACTAAAGTGCCCCCCCATGTACACCATTCTCCCCTATATTTGAGACCAGGCAATGAGGAAACTTACAAGCCCCTGAGGGATAAAATGTGTGAAGGGTCTGCGAGAAATGGAACCTCCCAGGAGGCCCTTTCATTTTTCAGAAATTCATTAGGAACTCCTGGGGAGACTCAGGGTGTCCTGAGGAGAAATCTGACTCTACAGACTAGAAGTCTTCACTCAGTAGATCAAGCTCTGTCTGTAGATCTCCAGTGCAGACCAGCCAGACAGCCAGCATGGCTCAGGTGGACCCATCGCAGGGTGGGGAGGGCATTAAGGGAGCGTGAACGGCATTTCGAGCATTATCTCAGGCCAGAAGCGGAAGCTAGAGTCTGGCTCACCCTCCCTCTGTGTGCAGACTTTGCTTTCAGCGCAGGCACACCACCCTCGTCTTTGCCCTGTTTCCAGTGATTCCAGGGCTCTGGAGAAACATCTTCCCCTTTAGAAAAGACCAGGACACTCGTCCCAGACCTCCAAGTTCAGAGGAAGCAATGACCATTGCAATAGCCACATTTGCAGTGGGTTCACTAATATCAATGGCTAATATTTGTTGAGCACCCATTGTTCTTAGTGCTTTACCTGCAATAGCTTATTTTATCCTTGGGTGACTGACACATCCTAGTTTTCCCAGGACTTTCCCAGTTTTTGCAATGCAAGTCCAGCATCCTGGAAAGCCCTTCAGCCCCAGGCAGACCAGGAGGGTTGGTCACTTTGTTTTATCTTCACCACCACCTGGGGAAGCAGGAATCTTGTCACAGAGGAGTGGAGTGCTTTCCTAAAGAGGTACCTCCATCAAGTATCCGAGGCAGATAAAAAGAAATGAAATTGAGTTATTTGTAATGGGGTGGATGGACCTAGAGTCTATCATACAGATTGAAGTAAGGCAGAAAGAGAAAAACAAACACCGTATGCTAACACATATGGAATCTAAAAAAAAAAATGGTTATGAAGAACCTAGGGGCAGGACGGGAATAAAGACACTGACCTACTAGAGAATGGATTTGAGGACACGGGGAGGGGGAAGGGTAAGCTGGGATGAAGTGAGAGAGTGGCATGGACATGTGTTCACTACCAGATGTAAAATAGATAGCTAGTGGGAAGCAGCCGCATAGCACAGGGAGATCAGCTTGGTGCTCTGTGACCACCTAGAGGGGTGGGATAAGTAGGGTGGGAGGGAGACACAAGAGGGAGGGGATATGGGGATATATGTATACGTATAGCTGATTCACTTTGTTATACAGCAGAAACGAACACACCATTGTAAAGCAATTATACTCCAATAAAGATGTTTAAAAAAATTCATATTAGGATGAAAATTTTACAATAAACTGTCTTAGAAAACTAAAAAAAGTATCCAAGGCAGGATTTGAACTCGTGAGGTCTAGCTCCAGAGCTTGTTCTCCTAACCAATACACAATGCTGCCCAAACCAGTGAAAGCAGCCTCTGCAAGTAAATGCTTGGGTTTGGTCCAGATACCAAATGGATGGCAAATAGTACTGGCAGCTCTAGGAAAAATAGTAAATTGCCCAATATAAATTTTCCCAAAATTAAAAATGGAAACTCATACTTTATTGCTGACAAAATGCTGAAGATTGCTTTCTAGACTCCCTGGGTCTCAGATTTGGTTTATTCTGCTTTTGGTTGTGCCTTTTATTTTGGTGAGAGTGAACATGAGAACCAGACCTGCATTGTCGGGGTGGGGTTGGGGGGGGAGTCACTTTAAGGCAGGGAGGAGCAAGATGAGATTCCGGTTCTCTGTGGTGGGCTTTCATCTCCTCCACTTCCTCTGTCATCTCTGTGCAACATCAACCAGTTAGCTTACACCTTAGTCCTAGTCTTCTTTTGCCAGGTGGCAAAACATTAGCTCTGCTCCTGCTCAGAGTGTGTGTAGGGAGGTAGCTCATTTAGCTTCTGTATTAGTCAGGATTCACCAGAGGAACAGAAAGAACAAGATAGATAGGTAGATAGATGATAGTTAGATAGATGATAGATAGATGATAGATAATGATAAGTGATAGATAGGTAGATGATAGATAGATGATAGATAGACGATAGAAAGATAGATGATAGATAGATAGATGATAGATGATAAATGATAGATAGGTAGATGATAGTTAGATAGATGATAGATAGATGATAGATAATGATAAGTGATAGATAGGTAGATGATAGATAGATGATAGATAGACGATAGAAAGATAGATTATAGATAGATAGATGATAGATGATAAATGATAGGTAGATGATAGATGATAGATGATAGATAGATGATAGATGATAGATGATAGATAATAGATAGATGATAGAAGATAGATGATAAATGATAGATGATAGATGACAGATAGATGATAGATGATTGATAGATGATAGATAGATGATAAATGATAGGTAGATGATAGATAGATAGATGATAGATAATAGATGATAGAAGATAGATAGATGATAAATGATAGATGATAGATGATAGATGATAGATGATTGATAGATGATAGATGATAGTGATAGATGATAGACAGATGATAAATGATAGATAGATGATAGGTGATAGTGATAGATGATAGAAGATAGATAGATGATAGATAGAAGATAGATGATAAATGATAGATGATAGATGATAAAAGATAGATGATAGAAAGATAGATGATAGATTATAGATGATAGATGATAAATGATAGATGATAGATAGATGATAAATGATAGATAGATAGGAGAGATTTATTATAGGAATTGACTCATGCAGTTGTGGAAGCTGAGAAGTCCCACAATCTGCCATCTGCAAGCTGGTAAATCAGGAAAGCCGGTGGAATAATTGAGTTGGAGTCTAAAGACCCAAGAACCAGGAGGTCTGACGTCCAAGGGCAGAAGATAGGCGTCCCAGCTCTAGGAGAAAGAGCAAATTCACCCTTCCTCTGCCTTTTTGTTCTATTCAGACCTTCGATGGATTGGATGGTGCCCACCCACATTGGGGAGGATGATCTTCTTCACTCAGTTTACTCATTCAAATGCTAACCTCTTACAGGCACACCCAGAAATAATGTTTTACCAGTTACCTGGGCATCCTTTAGCCCAATCAAGTTGACACTTAAAATTAGGCATCACAGCTTCTGGGGCTCTGCCCTCTGCTGTGCTGGCTGTCAGTCTAGCCCTCGCTGAGGTTTCCCGCCAGCACAGCCCACGATGCCCCATGGTGGCGCGGACCAGCCCTGCCCTCTGATACACGCCAGGGCTTCTGCTCATTCACTCATGTGCTTCTCTGTCCTGGGGAAATGCCTACACACACCCTCTCCTGGGAGGGGCTGGAGGAGGGAGGGGAGGTTAGGAAGGAGAGCTTCTAGCTTTCAGGTAGACCCTCAGACTGTACCCAAACCACAATTCTCTCCTGATACCCAGCCCTCATAGCGTCGTCCAGCCCACCCTTCCAGCCCAATGGATTTCTTCACTGCTTAGGAGGTTTTGTTTTGTTTTGTTTTCCTCTCAGGGGTTCTGAGGTTGCTCCCTGCGATGTAGCCTCTGTTACTCTCCTCTCTCCTCCTCTGTCTTGTCAGACACGGGTATGTGCAACCCCAGGAAAACTGGGCAATGCAGCTGAGTGCAGAGGATCTATGGGAGAGATGAGATCTGCCCTCTCACATCCAAGCCGAGCTGAGTCTCAGAGAGGGGCCCAACCAAGACACCCACTTATGCCCATAATTTCTGTTCCCTAAAAATTTCAGGAACAAATGAAATTTGTTCCTTTTTAAGGCTCTGACTCTTCTTTACGACACCTTTACATACATCTTTTCAGCTTAAACTCCTGTCGCATGTTATCTTATTTACTAGGTCTTTCTTATTTCAGCATTGTGAGAGAAGAAATCTGATCGGTCTGGTTGATGGCCAGACATCAGATGGCCAGACTGGCTGCCTTGGGTGGGTTAGGAGCCCACCTCTGATACAATCAGATACAAACTGGAGAGGGGGCTGGGGAGAGGGGAAGGGTGCCACAAGGAACAAGGTCATCCAATCCTTCCCCTTCAGCTGCCCCTGTGTGTAGGTCATTCCCTTTTTAGGGGGGGCTACTGGTGGATAAACGCAGTAATCAATACCTCAGTTACATTCATATGACAAAAGTGAGCTGTCTTCTGAAATACTGACTTGTGACCCCCTCCCCCTAATATTCAAACTTCCAACCTTGGTTTTTTTGTTTTTCTTCTCAGGAGTATGAAAAGTAACAAAGAGGAGAAGTGTTTGGGGACACAACTTGTGTCGTCACCTAAGCCTGAGTTTTTGTTGCTTAGATGATTCGCATATAGATTTAAGTGCCATCAGATTTCACACAGATAAATAATGATTCACAGCTTCAGAAGAATCCTGCTGTGTCCTTTTATGCTGCCTTTCATAATAAGACTTTAACTGCCCTTAAAACACTAAATCTCATTAACATTATCTCCAACATGCTAATAGGAAAAACAGGTCTGTAGAACAGTGACAGTTTATGATTAAAAACACATTTATTTAAAGGCTGAGCTGCCTCCACTTGAATATTACCTCCTGCTTCCATAATCTGCTTTTCACAGATGCTTTTTAACAGTCAGCCCCTGCTATAGCTCTGCTAACAGTATAAAACCTTAAATGATATGTGCTCATTGCTTATCAGAAATTCCTCAGTTGTAGCCTATCACTGATGAAATTACTTCCCAGGAGAAAACTGGGCACTTTTGGAAGATGCACTAATGCCACCAGGCCACTAGGGTCACGTTTAGTATTCCACAACAGTAACTGTCGTGGCTTATGAAAGAGTCAGTTGTGATAGAACAGCATGCTTCATGCTTTGTTCACCTAAAGAGGAAGGTACAGAGACAACCTGGCCCAGGTGTATAATGGAATGCAATAAAATTGCTCCAATCTATTATCAGTTCATTTAAAACCACAAGTAACTCAAAGCAATTGCTGGTCTTCACCTGAAATAGACACATACTGTTATTCCATTGTAAAAATCTCGGATAATCCAAACCTTACTAACTCAAAAGTTTTGTGGAGTGATGTTTGTATGTGTGGACATGTCACACAACGCTCCTGCGTTTAGTCTCAAATAACTGAGGTTACATTTCGTAGCCAGCTCTGGTGGAATAGTACCATACTTTACCTTGAACGAGGCTCAATATGTTGTAGAGACAATTAATTCTATTTAGTGTTGGGATACTCCACTGAGGAACACTGGGTGGGTGGCAGTTTGATGACAGAGAATAGAGCCAGCAAACTCACCACGTGCACTTCCCAAAGCTCCAGTGCAGCAGGGATGCTTGGGCTGGGCAGAGAGGAACCAGGAGTGTTGCCTGCACAGATGTCCCCTGCAAGGTGGGAGGTGAAAGGAAACCACGGCGGGCCCTCCTTGGCTTGAGTAGAGGCACAGGGCTGAGATGGATGGCATTGGACAAGGAGCATCCCAAGGGCAAAGGACAGGTTTAAGTGAAATGAAACCTTGACTCACTGTGATAAGGACAGTGGGTTGGAATGTTTTGCATTCGCCTCTTCTGCCACCATTCTTATAACATCTGTGTGGCTTGTGTAACTGGGAAGTCCAGGACACAGTCACATGGTCTCTGGTTCTCCCTCAGCTCCATTTCTCCTCTTTGTTGGTCTCGCACTCCAGCGAGTGCTTGCTATGTGAAACCACTGGAAAGGTGGTCCCCAGCAGCTCCAAGATCACATGGACCTCCCTGCTCAACATCTCTGGGGAGGGGCGACAACACCTCTTCCGGGGTCCGTATATCAAGCTTTTGATCGGCCCTACTGGGTCATGTGTCCATGCCATGGACGCATCATTTTAGACAGGAAAATAAAAACCATGACTGGCACAGTCCCATCTTGAAAGAGAAAGAGGTGCCAGGTAGACAAAAGCAGCCCCTGTCAAGCGCAGTTTCCTTGAGGTGCTTATTTTGAGCCGGGATCGGTCTAATTCTGACATTTGTGAAAGGCCTTCTTGAAGAGGAGTGACTCTGTACAGACAGTCCAGGTACAACCTCATATTCAATTTTTCTCATCCACCCCCCCAATACCCACCCCTTCTGTCTGTCCTCTCCCAATGTTTTCACATTGTCGTGCCACCTCTGCGGACAATACCCCTAAAATGTACTGGTGTTTATGTGGCAGAGGGTCTTGAATGCCAGACAAAGGTGTTTGCACCTAATTCCTCCATCAATAGCGATCCATTTATGACTTTTGAGCCTGGGCGCGAAATGACTGAATTTCTCACTTTGGGGAGCTCAGTCTGGAAGCGGAGTGCAGGATGGATTGAGAGAGCAGGAGAGGCAGTGAGGAAGCAGGAAGGAGGCTCTCACGGGAGTCGGGGCAGGAGCGGAGGAGGCCTGGTTGAAGAAGGGGTGGGAGGAAAAGAGCAAGGGGTAGAACTGATGGCTCTTTTGGAGGTAAAGTCTCTCAGTTCTTGGAAACTGACTTGATGTTGGGGAGCGACAGAGAAGGAAGTAAATTTTTAAAACAACCTAAGTTCTCAAGTTTTGGAATTGAGGCAGAAGAGGAAGAGGATTGGCATTGGATGTACAGCAGGCAGTTGGCAATATGGATCTGGAATTGAGGAGAGGTGTTGGGGCAGGAGAGAGAGAATCCTGAATATAGCTAGAGCTGAAATAATGGGAATAACGAGATTATGTCCAAAAACTACAGAGAAATACGGGGAGAGCAAATGGCACTCAGTCCCTCATTCCAGAAACCTGGGAGTCATCCTTGATTCCTCCATCCCCTCATGTCCTATATTCAGTCTTTCAGTCACACCTGACAATTCTGTCTTCAGATTTTATTCTGCGTCTGTCCACTTCCATCCATTTCCACTCCCTTCCCTTAGTGAAGACTCTCCTTCCTGGACCACTGCAGGTTCGGTAGCTTCTAAATGGTCTCTTTGCTTCCACCCTTGCCTGCCTCCAATCAACTGTGGCATGTCACCCTTAGGGCTTTGAGCCCTTAATGGCTTCCCACTGAGGTTAGAATAGAATCCAAGCATCATATCATGGTACACAAGACCTTGCAAAACTGGGTCCTTGCCTCTCTCTCCAACTTTCTGTCCTTGTCCCCTTCCTTCATAATCACGCTCATCTTTAGGTTTCCCAAACATGTCAAGCTGTCTACCAGTTCTGCTCTAAACTCCTTCACCAGCCCTAGCCCTACCTCTTCTTTTTCATCCCTTCCCTCCAGCTTCCGCTTCTACTTCCCATTCCTTTAATCCTCCCAGGAACACAGAGTTATTTTTTATGGCCTGAAGTATCATCTTCCACAACAGATCCCTCCGTGGCCACCCCCATTCTCACTCCAGCGCTGTAGCATGGAGATGAACAGGAAACAAGGTATATTTTTAGAAACCTCCTTAGAGGCCAAGGGGTAGGGAACCCGGGTCTGACCGATAGCATAAAGCCCATAAAAATCATCATACTTTACCTTTTAAAATACATTCCAGTTTTAAAGAATATAATACTAAACATGGAATTTATATTTTAAGATAAGGTATAAAAGGATTCTTCACTTGACAAAAGGATTCATCTTGAGGTTTCCTAAAATATTGATTTTTTTCCTCCTAATAAGAGATTGTAATTTTATTTTCCACAATTCAGTTCACACAGTTTTCAAGGGTACAACAACTGCAGAAGATAAAGCATGCTTGTGTTATTCCTGTGTCATAGATAGTAAGATTGAGTCACAAAGTCTTGCCGTGAATGACAAAGACTAGATGATAGAGTCAAGGTTTAGCAACCAGACAACTGTTAGCATGGAATCTTTGCTCATATCAAAGACTAATTCCATTTCCCCAATAATTTCCTCTTAAAATATAGACTAAATTCCTGCCTTTGTTTTCCAATACCTGCAGTGGACTTGAGTATACAGATCTTGGTGATATTTTGTACAGCACTGGGTAGGGGATTCCCAGATGATGGTTACTTCGTTCCTTAGGCCACTCCCCAGCCAACGCTTATGTTTGTGTTGGGCTGCCTGCATTGAGACTATTTTTTTTTTTAACTTTTTTTAAAAATTAAAGTATAGTTGATTTACAATGTTGTGTTAGTTTCAGGTGTACAGCAAAGTGATTCAGTTATGTATATTCAGATTCTTTTCCATTATAGGTTATTACAAGATACTGAATATAGTTCCCTGTGCTATACAGTAGGACCTTGTTGTTTATCTATTTACGTATAGCAGTATGTATATGTTAATCCCAAACTGCTAATTTATTCCTTACCCCCCTCTTTTCCCCTTTGGTAACCATAAGTTTGCTTTCTGTGTCTGTGAGTCTATTTCTGTTTTGTAACAAACTCATCTGTATCATTTTTTTTTTTTTTTAGATTCCATGTATAAGTGATATTATATGATACTTGTCTTTCTCTGTCTGACTTACCTCAGTTAGTATGATCATCTCTAGGTCCACCCATGTTGCTGCAAATGGCATTACTTCATTCTTGTCTTACGGCTGAGAGGCTATTTTTGATAATACATTTGTGTTTTGTCCAGTGAGCAACCAGGCAGAGAGGCAGTGCTAGGACAGTTAAGTTACACTTTAGCGTAATTTCAAGATGTGAATAACAAGTTCTTTTTTTAAATAAAAAAGGAAATGAAATTAAAAACAAGGTGTCAATTTAATCTGGGAGACTTGAAACGACAGGCTTGCCCCTCGTCAATTTTGTTCCAGTTCACCAAGTCTCAACAATCACAACAGCAGGGCAAAGGAGGAGAGGCTGTCCCTCGACCCCTGGACCTTCTTGCATTTGTGGGTTTAATCTGGGCTCCAGTATTATTTTCAAGGGTTTTTATGTTCACAGATTCCTGCTTATATTAAGAAAGCTTTTTGTAGATAGAGATCTCTCCGATGCTAACCAAACAGCATATGATTACTATAAAAGTAATTTATAGGAAAAAAAAAACAACACCCCACCTGAATCCTTAGGTATTTAGATGAGTATACACAAGTAAATTTGAGATCTAGAACCAAGCCCTGTCTAAACACAACTTCATCAGATTTTGATTTGGGTGGAAAAATTAAGGCTCGTGCTTTGCTCCAACATTTTCACACTAAGACAGTCTCACCAGCTTGATTGTTTTGTTCACCTTGTCTGCTCTCCCGAGTGCACCAGGACAAGGGTGATAAACCCGACTCAGGCAACTGTTGTAAAGGAAATTGAAAGCCATGTAAATCCAGGGTTTATATTAACTGCTAAGAGCTTAAGCACCAATAGTCAGTACCTACTTAGAAGCCTGCATGTTCCACACCTTTCTCAAGAACTGGAAGAGAAAAACACCAGATCACACTCTTTCATCACATAGAAATCATATATTGGTCCTGAAAGTATTTTTAGTTCTCCATGGAAAAAGAAAATTCAATTTTGCCTTTAAAAAAATTTAAGTAATTCCAAACAGAAACACAATTTTTTCCTCAAAATTTTCACATCTTGGGACAGGAGCAATAATAATTACTCTTATTTGAGGCAGACCCTGGACCAGTACTTCATATGTGTTCTTTTCTTAATCTTCACAACAACCCCACAAAGTTGTTTCTATTATCTCCCTTTTACAGATGAGTAAACGAGGGCTCAGATGGGCAGGGAGTGGCCAGTTCAGTATTCAAATCCCATCTTCTGTGATTTCACACTACATCTCTTGGGAATGGAGTTCCAGTCATGTGGCGAGACTTATTTTTACCTTCGTGGCCCCAATTTGTATCTTGATTTATTAGTTTTCTTTAATGAGAGAAACTAATAAGAATGGTCAGCTCTGACATTTGACTTTACCCTAAAAAAGGCCATATTAGATGGCCACGCCATCCTGTTGACATTGGGTTACACTTTACCTAGACTTGGGTCTCCCTTCTCACCTCCTGTGGCCTCACTGGAACTCATAGAACTCATTCTATCTAGTTCCCTTTTCCCTCCCTCGCTGAGTTTTCTAACATGCCATCTTCAAAGGGTATAGCAGACTTACATCCATGAAAAGTTATATGCACATTAGAATATAAATCTAATGAATTTTTAGGTATACTTGTTACTAAAATATACTTATTGTAAAGGGCACAAACCATGCATTTACAGCTCCACGAATTTTCAAAAAGTGAACCACCCATACATATAACCAGCACCCAGATAGAGAAATAAAATATTACCAGGCAAACTAGTGATATTTTAAATGCTGAAGGGAATATTCTTATTTCAAAGCGTATGTAAATAATCTTTTTGTAAAGGTAAGGATGCATTTGAAATGTGTTTCATTATGCCCCACTGTGTTTTATGCACCAATTTTCATACCTTGTGTTTTGTTAAACCCATGATGTGTTTAAAGAGAACCTATGGCCAAGCACCAACATCAGAGTATACAAAGCACGTCTACATGCAAATAAAAACAGAAAACATCCAGTAGAAATATAAGCAAAGCAATTAAATGGCATTTCACAAAAGAGGCAACAGATGGCCTGTGACTTGAGAAAGCTGATCAACTTTATTAGTAATCATGTAAAGACAGAGAGAAGCAACAATGAAACACTTTTTTCCCCATCCGATGTTTGGCACGTACTTTAAAACTTCGACATCATCAGAGATGGGCAGTGATGTGTAGCCACGGGGACATTCATCTATGACTGATGGTTATGTAATTTGGTAAAAACACTTAGGAGTGGGCAAAAAAAAATTTTTTTTAAGTAAATAGAACTTATGTTGAACAATAATAAGCAACAAGACATGAACACCTTTCCCATCCCAGCCTCACATCAGAACTCAACACCGTGCAGTCCTTAAGAGTGTTTTCTCCTGGTTATTAAATTAAAAACTGTCTTTCTACAATAAACATCTAGAACAGACATTTCTGTTGTGAATTCTAAAAATTTGCTTTTCTTTAAGAAGCAGCCCCTTTAGGGAGGACTTTTCCTTTCTGCTCACCGGTGGGTCCTAGTTTCACATTCCCGGGACAGGAAAAGTTCCCAGTAAAAGCCTGCTGGTTCTGTGGTTTAGTTTGTCAACATCTTCTGAATATGGAGGATTATATATAACACACAATCTGTTTTACATTGTTTCCATCATTTATTGTTAGCCTTCCACCAGTGGCCACCAGTGGCAGGTCCGCTGCTGTCGCATTTCACAAAGCAAGCATCGTTTCTATTCGAGAACGTGAGGCAGGCCTCCTCGCGGAGGGCAGAGCGCGGGCGTTTCCGCGTGCCAGGCCCCACGTGTGAAGGGAGTCTGTGTTTCAGTGATGAGTCACAGAGGATGTTGCAGGTGGTGCAGAGTGATGCTTCAAAAGGTGAAAAAAATACTGATGGAGCCGAGATCAAGGATTAATATAACAAGGTGACAGGGGAGAAGAGATGAGTCTGAGTTAAATATTTTAGGACAAAAACTGCCCAAGTTCCAATTGTACCACTTGGTTTTGGATGATCTCAAGGAAGACTCATTCTCTTGTGCCAAATGGTTTCTTTTCTTAGATCATGTTTATGTCTCAAGACTTGTGCATAGAACGTGGATTAGTGTCCAAATGTGGTCTACATTAGAATCTCCTGGAAGCCATGATAAAAACGCAGATGCTTGGGCCCTAGTCTAACCTACTCATGGGGAATCTATGAGGTTGCAGCCCAGGCACCAGTTTATAAGAAACTCCCCTGGTGATTTTATTTTTTATTTATTTTACTTTATTTTATTTTATTTTTCCCAGTTTTATTGAGATATAATTGACATATAACATGGTATTAGTTTAAGGTGTACAACATAATGATTTATATAGGTATATATTGCAAAATGCTTGCCTCAATAAGTTTGGTTAAAATCTCTTACCTCACATAGTTATACTTGTTTTTCTTTTGATGAGAACTTTTAAGATCTACTCTCTTAGCAACTTTCAAATACACAAAATACTATTGTTAACTATAGTCACCATGTTGTATATTACATCCCCAGAACTTATTTATTTTATAACTGTAAGTCTACCTTTGGACCACGTTTACACATTTTGCCCACCCGTCACTCCCCACTTCTTGTAACCACCAATCTGTTTTCTGTATCTATGAGTTCAGTCTTCCTAGATTCCACATGTGAGATCATACAGCATTTGTCTTTCCCTGTCTAACTTGTTTCACTTAACATGAGGCCTTCAGGTCTGTCCATGTTAACTTTGGTTGGTCCTAGGTTGTTTCCATGTCTTGGCAATTGTAAATAATGTTGCCATGAACAGTAGAGTGCAGGTTTCTCTTCCAGATAGTGATTTTGTTTCTTTCAGATGTATACCCAGAAGTGGAATTGCTGGATTGTATGGTAGTTTTATTTTTAATTTTTTGAGGAACCTCCATACTGTTTTCCATAGTGGCTGCACCAATTTACATTTCCACCATTAGTGTACAAGGGTTCCCTTCTCTCTACATCCTCATCAGCACTTGTTACTTCTTATTCTCCTGGTGATTTTTATACCCTCCAAAACCTGCTCCAAAATTGGGGCAACCCCCTGCATATGATTATTGTGGAAAAGTAAAATTATGAAGTCTTTGACTTTTAGAGTTCAAAAGAAACTTAGACATCAATTTTCATGGAAAGAATCTGCAGGCCAGTGGTTAAGTGATTGGCACTGGCATTCAGTGATATAGTCATGAAGCCAGAGAGAGAAGAAAACGCTGTGACACACAGCGTAGAGCTTATATGATACTTATATCCTCCATCTCTAAGTTAGAATTCAGTTGTATTGTGTTTAGAGTTATCTCTTTTTTTGGCGTGATAGTTATTTTGTGCACAAAACAAAAATTTAGAAAACATGGACACGAAGAAAGAAAGAGTTAATATTTTAGTTTATTTCTTTGAGGTCTTTTTATGTTTTATACATATGTTATTTTGTACATACTTACCACAATTTATATGTAATTTTGTATCCTGCTTAGATTTCTTTTTTCAGTTATACTATGGTAAGCTTGGTTTTACAGTAATAATAAGCACTTAGTAAAAGTAGTTTCATGTTGATACCAAGTTTATCGATGTTATAGAAGCTGCAGTGGTTGCTAAGAGAAACTGATACTTTGTTCCCATGGGAACCATTGTTTTACAATGAGAAATATAGACTCTAGATTCAAAGGCTAAAAACTTAAGTTTGGGATGGGAAGTATTTCATCTCCTGGAAAACTGTGAAAATTACCAATCTGTGATTGGAAATCATGGCCATGTGGTTGTAATCTCCCAAGAGGATGAAAATGTTCTAGGTGCTATTTGATTTCTTTTTCAGCTTCCTTTGTGTTGATGGTGGTGCATGGTGATCATGATAGGAGAGTAAGGGAAGTGGAACTAGCTGCTGGTCAGCCACTCCTAGACAAGACAAGTAGTTAGGAAACAACTTCCATTAGATACTGTCTAAGCTGGTGGTGAGGACCTCTTATTAGAGAAGGGAACAAAGGGAAGAGAGTTTTTTATACCAAGCTGCTCTACAGCATTTAGGTATCAGCATAGCATTTCCATCTGGGCATTGTCTCTTAAAGGTGAGTTAAAGGTAATGACTTTGAGTGAGTGGGGAAAAAATTCTACCTAATTCCGCTCAGAAACTGAGGGTCAGAATGATGTGGAATTGACAATTGTAAGCTTGTAAACTCAGTGACAAGCAATTCCTGGATGGGCGCTATTCCCTGAACCCCACTTTGAGCAACACTAGTCTGTACAGTCGGCCCTCCATATTCTCACGTTCTGCAGCTGGATGTAAAGATCAAAAATACTCAAAAAACAAAATTCCAGAAAGTTCTGAAAAAGCAAAACTTGAATCTGCCACGTGCCAGCAACTATTTACATAGCATTTACATTGTATTAGATATTATAACTAATCTAGAGATGATTTAAAATATATGGGAGGGCTTCCCTGGTGGCGCAGTGGTTGAGAATCTGCCTGCCAATGCAGGGGACACGGGTTCGAGCCCTGGTCTGGGAAGATCCCACATGCCACGGAGCAACTGGGCCCGTGAGCCACAACTACTGAGCCTGTGCGTCTGGACCCTGTGCTCCACAACAAGAGAGGCCGCGACAGTGAGAGGCCCGCGCACCGCGATAAAGAGTGGCCCCCGCTTGCCGCAACTAGAGAAAGCCCTGGCACAGAAACGAAGACCCAACACAGCCAAAAATAATAAATAAATAAATTTATTTTTAAAAAAATAAATAAAAAATAAAGTGTATGGGAGGATGTGTGTAGGACGCAAGTAATATGCTATTTTATACAAGGCATGTGAGCATCCGTGGAGTTTGGTATCCAGTGTATTCCTTTACAAGTATGTGTCCTGGTTCACTTTCACCCCAAATAGAATAATTTTATTTACTATTTTTGTGTTTCTTTTCAATGTTTCTTAATGTGAATATAAGCAATTACAAATATGTATCCGTATCTCCCCTTTCATGTAAAGGTTGGCATATAATACATCTTGTTCTGCGTATAACTGTTATTTAGTTAATATGCCCTGGATCTCACCAAGATCATCCCCATTTTTTTTTTCTATAGCTGAGTACTATTCCTAATATGTGCATGATAGTTTATGTAATCAATTCCCTAGTGTATTAGTCAGGTTTCCCAGAGAAACCAATCCAAAAGGATGTCCCAGGATCTGCAGAATGAGTTGGCAAGCTGGAGGCCCAGGAGAGTTGACAGTGTAGTTCCAACCTGAAGGCCAGCAGGATCGAGACGCAGGAAGAGCAGATATTTCAATTTGAAAACAAGAAAAAGCTGATTCTCTCTTACTATATGGAGGGGGAGGGGAAGGGAGAGTCAGCCTTTTTGTTCTGTTCAGGCCTTCAACCAACCTACCCATATTAGGGAGGGCAGTCTGCTTTATTCAGATTTAAATGTTAGTCTCATCCAAAAACACGCTCAAAGGTGCCATTTTTTAGATTCTACATAAAAGTGATGTCATATGATATTTGTCTTTCTCTGTCTGACTTACTTCACTCAGTATGACAATCTCTAGGTCCATCCATTTTGCTGCAAATAGCATTACTTTGTTCTTTTTTATGGACTTATTTACAAAACAGAAATAGAGTCACAGATATAGAAAACAAACTTAAGGTTACTAGGGGGGAAAGCGGGGTCGGGGGGGGAGGGATAAATTGGGAGATTGGGGTTGACATATACACACCACTATATATAAAATAGATAATTAATAAGGGCCTACTGTATAGCACAGGAAACTCTATTCAATACTCTTTAATGACCTATATGGGAATAGAATCTAAAAAAGAGTGGATATATGTATATGTATAACTGATTCACTTTGCTGTACAGCAGAAACTAACATAACATTGGAAATCAACTATACTGCAATAAAAATTTTTTTCAAGTAAATAAATGAGCACATAAAAAAAACACAAAACACAAAAAACAGAAACTCCATCACAGCTATACCCAGAATAACATTTGGCCAAATATCTGCACCCTGTGGCCCAGTCAAGTTGACATATAAAATTAACCATCAAATCTATTAATGGACCAAGTTTTGCTACTACAGATAATACTGCAATGAATAAGCTTGCATATATAGCATTTCATAAGTGTGCAGGTGAATCTATATGTAGGATAAATTCCAGAAGAGGGATTATTGGGTCAAAGCAAGTAACTTTGTTAGGGATTGCCCTATTGCCATCCCCTAGGTTTATTCTAATTTTCAGTCCCACCAGCATATGTGTTTGTTTCACTACAGCCCTGTCAACAGTTATACTATCAAACTTTGGGAAATTTTTGCCATTTTGAAATGGTATCATCATGGAGCTTTAATTTGAATTGCACTTTATGAGTGAAGTTGCGCATCTTTTCCCATGTTTAAGGACCATTTATATTTCTCCCTCTGTAAATTTTTTGCTCATGTTCTTTGTTCAGTTGAACTGTTGGACTTTTCTCAATTTCTAAGACTCACTAAACATTATGGGGCTTGGCCTTTTGTGATTTAGGTTGCAAACATTTTCTTAGTCTGTCACTTGTGTTTTGTGCTTATGTTACTTTTGTATCAATTTGTATCAATCTTTTCCTTTTTTTAAAAAATAAATTTATTTATTTATTTATTTATTTTTGGCTGTGTTGGGTCTTCGTTTCTGTGCAGGGCTTTCTCCAGTTGTGGCGAGCGGGGGCCACTCTTCATCGCGGCGTGCGGGCCTCTCACTGTCGCGGCCTCTTGTTGCGGAGCGCAGGCTCCAGATGCGCAGGCTCAGTAGTTGTGGCTCACGGGCCCAGTTGCTCCACGGCACGTGGGATCCTCCCAGACCAGGGCTCGAACCCGTGTCTCCTGCACTGGCAGGCAGACTTTCAACCACTGCGCCACCAGGGAAGCCCTCAATCTTTTCTTTTATGACTTCTGGATTTTGAACTCTGACTAGAAAGGCCTTTGAGGAGTACTTTAGATGGGGTGCTCAGGGCTTGATAGAGACACCCCAACTCCTTGCTTGTGTGCTGGGGAAACATTTGTAGAAGTGCTAAGTACTTGAGGCAGTCCCTGTGGAAAACGAGAACGTACAGAGCTGAACCCTGATCAAAGAAACTAAAAATATGTTTTGACCCAATGTGAACATTAAAAATGAGGCAAAACAGACAATATCAGAGAATCACACATAATGAAAGTAATTATATTGATTCTAGACTGGAGAAATATAATCTTTTGGGGGAGAAGAAGTTATGGTTTGTCATAATTCCTCCATCTGAACTAGGAATGCATAGATTTGACATAAATTTTGATAAATACAGCTTGACTAATTTAAAATTGATTTTAAAATCTTGCTGTTTCATCTTCATCCATTGAAAAGCAGATTTGCTTATCCTGGTAGTCTTTTATGGTATTTGAATACTGGTCTGACTACTGTTAGAAATGAATAATGGATTAAAAGTACACTTTGCAGCTTACATTAGTTACTTTTGTAATGCAAAATAGAAGTATGATAATGTACTATTCAGCATGCTTTAATATGATTTATACATAAACTACACAGTATAAGAAATTCATTATGCCCTTCACAGCGCATTTCCTGGGTACAGAAGCTCATGTTTACCAGCGTTTCATGTCATAATCAGGTTGCCTAATGGAAGGTGTCTGGGCCCATGAGTGGTTCTGCACTTCACTTGTCCCCAGACTCATTCAGTGATTTTAGGCAATACTTTTCTGAGCCTGGGGTTGGGCGCTTGTAAAAGTGAGTGGATAACTTGTGGATCCAGCTCAGAAGAAGTGACTGTGGACTAATGACTTTAGGGCTGTAAATGGCTTAGAAGTGTGGAATTAAGCAGGCCTCCCGTTATTAATTATTATTCTGGGAATTATCCTACTTTGGAAATTAGACTCTACAATGGTCATTTAATAAGGCAACCGTTCATTTCTGTAGATCTGGGAAGAAATCCTCTTTTGCTTTGTAAACAGTACCTGGTCACGTAATGTATTTTTCGATTTGCAAAGTGTGGATTTACTGAATAGCACAGGTGATGGCCCTCGAAGTCAGATTTGATGGAAGCTGGGGAATTGGAAGTGGAGGAGTGGTTCTAAGAAGTAGGGCTGCCTCTAACATTTGTGGGGCTTGGGGCAACAGTACAAATGGAGGCCCACGTGCCATATGTTTAAATATTTAAATGGTATAGATCAAACTAACAGACTGTTAAATAAAATATGTTCTATCCTCTTACCTTGATAAATATATCTTCATAATGACCTAGAAGGCCAGGTTTGAATTTTAGATTTCTCTGAAGGTCCCAGAAAACTTATAAATCACATTTCTCTTTTTTTTCCTCTGTTGCCTGGTGTCACCGTGATAGTGACTAGTAAACACCTCCAGACTGGAATCTGAACACACATCCTTGAGATATGTTTTCAACTCTCTACCTATTTGTGACATGCAAAATCATGTTTCTTTTTTGATAACGCTGATGACTGTCTCTATGAAAATGGGAACCATTAGAATAACTGAAACCTCTAAAATAGTGAGATTTGTGCCTGTAATAAATGCTTTGATACAATTTGATTCCTTTGACAATCTAGATTTTGATTTGACTTGGTCTATTTAAATTCTGCTGGGAACATAATTTTCACATCAAACTTCCATTGCAAATTGTACGATGGGCAAAATATGCAGGTTTTGCACACAAACTTATTTTTTGCCTGACACATAAACCGTTATTTTAGATTCAAAGGAATCTTATTGGTCAAATAGATCTAATAATGGGGGTGGTATAATAGAAAAATTTATATCCATAGAGAATGCACCTTAAGCAGTTTTATTTTATAGCTGATACTTTTATTTTTGCTTGGGTATACGATTCTCGTTTGTCAAGACTCCACTTTCTTTGTTGAAATGTAAAATGCATATTGGGCAAATGCTCCAGGGCAATTTGCATAAAAAGTGATGACAATGAGCAATTAGTACTTCATTATTATGCAGTGAAATGCTACTTTGCGCGAAAGTGACTGTAGTTTCTCCCCCCAAGACCCTTATAAATCTGGTACAGCATTGTTCTAAAAATAGTACTTAAGAAACCTCTGTTTGTAAATCAGGATCTTTGACTTTCCACTAGAAATCTGGCGGCGGGGGGGGGGGGCGGGAAATGAAAGCACTTAATAAAATTATTACCCCAGATCTTTATAATGAAAAACAAGCACCAGAATTCTGTTAGATAAGACAGGTCAGAAGATCTTAATGTCTCATCAAATTAGATCCCTATCTTCTTTTACCCCGTGGGATCAGCTTTCAAAGCAGACTTAGATCATACATTGATAGCAACAACCCCCATCCCCCTAACACTTACTCAGAAACAGGGTCATGCCACACACAGCTACATAGCACAGAACAAACAGTCCCAAGGTATCTCTAGTTAGGAAGGCTTGATTTTTGAGTACAGATTTCATTACCATGAAATTCCTTTAGGGCAAAAAAGAATTGCATCAAAGAAACAGTGTTGGGAGGCAGACTTTGTAAATGTTCACCCCATCACCTGCGTTACCAGGCTCTGCCTGCCTCTAATTTGCCAGGAAGTGCTCCTTTTTTTGTTTTGTTTTGTTTTGTTATTTTTTGTTTCTTGTTGAGCCAACATATTATCTAAAACTCTGTGAGCCAAAATGTTCCAGTACTGTGTGTGTGATGACCAAGTAATTGGATACTGGCAGGACGAGAAGGAAGCATGGGAGACTACCAAACCTTTGGAAAATGACCTCGGGAGGCTGGAGACAGACATGGTACTTTTCTTGGGAAACCCCAAAGCAGGCTTGGGGAGGGGGAGGGGGAGGAGCAAGGGGTGGAGGTGGGAGTTTGGTGAACATGGCCTTAAATTTGGTTCTCCCCCTGCCTGATCCTCTGTGGGCCAGACCAGATCCATGCAATTCCTCATACCACATCCCTGGCTGACATGGCTCCAAGATGGCTGACCTAACCTGCTCTACTTGTATCCTAAGGGGTGTTTCTATCCTAGGAGGCTTCGATCAGCCTCATCATCTGCAATTTGGGCTCAGAGGCTCAAGGCTGTGGGGCATGTCTCCCACAGGGAGGGGGTGTGGAGAGACCCTTAGGCACATTGCTTCAAGGAATAAGTAACTTGTGCAGCTGAATGTTGTCCTTCACCCAGCCCAGATTTTATCTACTTTCTCCTTTGTTCCTCTTCTCCTCAGGCCACCAGTGAGAATACTATAAGGTCACATAGCTCATACCATTTCAAGGATGCATTGTCTAACATGGAGGTAATGTATGATCATTTTATACACCGCCACAGATTCATTATTCATACAATTTTCTATTAATTTTTAATGCCTCCAAGTCCCCCTACTTATTTAACATATAATGCAATTGGCCGGACATCTATATAAAGCTATGAAAAGTGGCTCTGAAGTACTCTTCCATAGATCCCCATCTGTTAACCAGCTGATGAGACAGTACTGCTCTTACCCATGGGAAGGACCCCCATCTTGGGTCCCCACACCTCAGAGATCCCCACGATTTGGATGGCTTTCCATGAAGGAAGTCCCCAGCCTGCAGGGCTATTTGGACAGGGTGTCCAAACCAGAACCTATTTCTCCCCTTCAGGGCACGATCCTACTCTTTATCCAGCCTGTAAGGTTGACCAGATATCCAGAGGAGCTCTAACATTCATACCTATGGGATCCTAGAGCAAAGGTCAGGCCTAACTCAGGAGATCAGCCTGGTCAGAATAGGTTCCCACTAACACTGACTAGCAAGTTATTTCTTTTGCAATATTGCATGACATTGGACTGGTAGAATGGTGCTGACTTGCTGATTTGGGGTAACTGTCATTCACAAGAGATGAAGAAGACAAGAATTTTCACGTTGGGCAATAAATAAGTACCCATTGTTCTAAATCTTCACCAGTAAATCACTATGCCTTACATGGGTTAATTTTCTAACAAAACATTTGTATATACATGACCCTGCAAAATATATTTGCCTACAGCTCACACTCCCCAGGGGTAGTAGCCCTGCCCTGGGAACAACTATACGTTCTTGAACAGAGGCTGATGTAGACCAAGTATTTAGAAGGGGAGACACTGGAGGTGGAGAAGAGCAGGGAGAGAGCTATGGCATCCACAAGGCTAAGAGCAGCCATGGTGGTTGACCTGAAAGTACTTGGATTGAGAATCACAGGATCTGGGCTCCTCCTGGCTCTGCTACTTCCCAGCTCCGTGTCCTTGATCCGGTCTCTAAATCTCTCTCTGCTTCAGTTTCCTCATCTATAGAATGAGAGTATTCAATAGGATTGTCTTAGATAGTGATTCCCATACGTGACTTTGCAGCAGAAGACACAGAGAAGCTGTTGGGAAAAAAAAACAAAACAAAACTGTTTCTAGGTACACCTTCCTCCAAGTTTCAGATTCAGGAAGTCTGGGGGCAGGACTTGGGATCTGTATTTTTTAAATTATTTTTTTAAAATTTATTTTCTTTTATTATTTTATTTTTATTTATTTATTTATTTGGCTATGTTGGGTCTTCGTTGCTGCACGCGGGCTTTCTCTAGTTGTAGCGAGTGGGGGCTACTCTTCGTTGCAGTGCACGGGCTTCTCATTGCAGTGGCTTCTCTTGTTGCGGAACACAGGCTCTAGGCACGTGGGCTTCAGTAATTGTGGCACGTGGGCTCAGTAGTTGTGGCTCATGGGCTCTAGAGTGCAGGCTCAGTAGTTGTGGCGCACGGGCTTTGTTGCTCCGTGGCACGTGGGATCTTCCTGGACCAGGGATTGAACCTGCGTCCCGTGCATTGTCAGGCTGATTCTTAACCACTGCATCACCAGGGAAGTCCCCTGTATTTTTTTTTAAAGCTCCCAGCAGATTGTGGCACGCAGCAAGGACTGGTCTTGATTTCTCTTAGGAGTCTCCTGGCTCTAAAGGTTTGGGACATTAATGTCTCAAACTCTAATGGCTCAGGCGATGAAGGCATTGATATGATGCTGGTGGAGTGTATAGGGGAAAGAAGTGAGGAAATATTTTCATGCAATGCCAGTGCTGGTCAAAATGATGGTTTGTGTGTATAATGAAATGCCAGGTATCGTTCTGAGTGCTCCACACACGTGGCCTTGGTCAGTCCTCACCTCAATCTCTTATTATTCTCATTCTCCAGATGACGTAACAGAATTAGAGAAATAACTGGAATAACTGGCCAAGGTTAAATGCTGATATTATTGGCAACTTGGGTAGAGGAGCTGAAAAAGTGGGAGGGATCACAGGTAAATCCATGTTTCTGAGGCTGGCAGACAGGGGACACAATTGGGATGGATTTATTGTTTGTTCGCTTGCTTTGTTTTGTTTTCTCATTGGTGATGGTGGTGAGACCACTGGGCAGGATGAGTGTCTAATTAGCTGTGATGGTGAGTTGCCCGATTCATTGAGAGACTTGGAAATATCCCCCTGGAGATCAGATGAGAGATTGAGGTGGAGGCTGTGGATTTGGGAATCACCAGAGATGAGAAGGGCAGTTATGTGAGTGGGAGGTTAGTCGACTAACTTCCAGGACAGAGTGGGAAGTATTTCTTAAGAGAACCAGCTTGGGAGGGAGAGCTGGGTGGGCAAGACTCCAGCATCGACTCAGCAACTGAAATCCCCAGCCTCTTTGGAAGAGATGTTCTATTATATAGTTTGGTCAGCAGCTCAGCTCCATATTTTCATCCACCAGAATGTTTGGATCAATACTGCCAGTCCTCATGATTTACTGAACCTGAATTTCTCTAACTGCTCCATTAACTCCTTGGAAAGTTTTCTCCTCTGTTAGCACTGGATCATGATTTTCTATAAAACTTGCCCTTGAGCAAGAAATTCTCTCATCATTCTCGCTAGGGAAATTGTCTTACTCTTTTTCCCCCTACCTTCTCCATCCTTCCTCACTTTCTGAAGAGTACTGTTTCATGAACCCACATTTTGCCTGCTAATTAGTGTTTTTGAATAAACACTTGCTACTGAGCTTGGAATCTGTCGGGGTTTTTTGCTCAGGCTGGTTTGTGAGTTCCTAATCCTTTGTGTCTGTTCATAGTTCCCCAACTTGGTTATTAAATTAAGGACCTATTTTTTGCACGGTAGAGACATTTTGGTGCTGAAGCGCTTGGTGCCGTGGTCCCAATCTCTACGTGTCCAGTCCTGTGTTCGTGTTTGTGGTCTCGTTTCCCTACGTGCTGGGCACAGAGGGATCTGATGGCCAGACAGCCTGTAATAAAAGGTGAATTCACTCACAATGTGCCCCTTTGTTCCAGGGAATATTTTGTTCCCTGATCCTCAGCTTCAGCATCATGAAAAACTATTTGTCAAGCCCCTAATTTCCAGAGTGTTGCACTAAGAACTCCATAGAGTTTCACTGCTGTGGTAGAGCTGGCTGTGATGGAGCCAGGCCCAGGCACAGGAGCAAATTCTATGGCTCTAGCCCTCATCCACAGAGTCCTGCAATTTGACAGGAGAAATGCCGTCTTTCCAGGTATCCCCAGCCACGCTGAGTTATCTGAGTGGGGGCGGGTGTGCGTTGTGTAGAAGCAACAGTACACGCGGCAGTGGTGATTGTTTGGAAAGACACCCTGGAAAAGAGGAAGGGGGAGCCAGCTAGTTTATTGTCAGGAAGCTCCAGCCTCAGCAAGTGGCACCCTTTTCAACAGTTTGCCAGGCAGGGAATGTAACTGTTGAAGTCCCTGCAAGTCACAGCATTTGGATAAATGTCTGTAGAGAGTTCTTGCCTGTTAGGAGCCAATAATCCAGTTTGGGATGATACAAACACATAAATAAGTGTATAACTCGTGATCGCATACAAGGCATAGACAAAGAAGTAGACACACGTCAGGGGCAAGGGATGTTTTGTGTGTGTGTTTTTCTGTGTGTGTGTTTGTGTGTGTGTATGTGTGTGTGTGTGTGTGTGTGTGCAGAGCTGCACCATTGATACGGTATTGTAAGGACTAAATGCGTTAATCTCTAAAGTACTTAGAGCAGTGCCCTGCCCTTAGTGAATGCTGTATATGAACCTGTTAAATGAATGAATAGACAAATGAATGAATGAATGGGTAGATAAATATAGAATCAAGTTTAATTTAGGAAAGCTGGGAAAATACCAAAGTAAGTGGATTTCTCTTTCTTCCTATACCAGATTAACTGGGTCCAGGTATATATAGATTGCACAAAGGTGTGGATTTTGATGTCAGGCTGCAGTCTCTCCTCACACAGGAACTGCTGGAAGCCTCACTGGTCCAGTACTCAGATGTGCTGGGTATGACTGGTATCTGTAATTTATACAGCTTCACACACTGGTGAGAACCCGCTCATACCAACAAGTGCAGGCAGGGACTGGTTTCATACTCAGGCAGAAAAGATAAATGGTTATTCATCTATCAATGAGGTACATCAACAATATGATTGTGATAAGTTGGAAAGGACTGGGGAGACCCAAAGAACTTGTTAAAGTCACTTTAAAAAATCTGAAGACCATCAAAAAGAGAAAGGAACAATGGTTGTTTATAATCTGCCAAACCATTAATGTAGGACAACATACATTTTTTTCCTGGCTGAAGATAAAAATCCTACCAAATGTACAAAGAAGAATTGAGCATCCAGGAAAAGCTTAAATGGTGATCCTCTTAGCAGGTAATAACCAGACACATTATCCATTATAGGTGAACGAAAATCATAGAATACAATCTTTGAATTAACCCGGAAGTTAATACATCTTCTTGAACTGATAAATTTCTGTGCTAAAGTAGTCAGCAAGACGGGACAAAGAAGCCATTAGAGCTGCCAGTTTAGAATTTCATTAGGTGAGAGAGAATGCCCTTCCTCAGAAATTAAAGGAAAAATATAGTTTTGATAAAAATCAAGGGTGTTTTTCTTTGCAATGTATTCCAGTGAGTTTTATAAAAATGTTGCAAGGAATAAATATGTGTAAAAGTTTAAGAAAGCCTGGAAGGATTTCCTCCTGCAAAATGATGTGTAGATAAGTTTTAGCACGTCCTATCATTTAATGGGGGAATTGCAAGGGTTTCAGATGTTATTTTTGATCTTCTAATTCTCCAAGTTGTTTCTGATAATAACCTTTTAATTTGAGGCTAATACCCATAAGTCTTTTTGAAATAATAATACCGTCAGCTCTTAGGTGTATGTACTAAAGGAACGAGCAAACTTGAAAAGGAAAAATAATCCTTTCAGCTGGGCTAAGGCCAAGACCTCACTCAGAGTGAAATAACAGTGACGAGAGATGCAAGTCCGTGGGTTAAAGAGACAGCGGTGTGTGTGTGTTGTTGTCTGGGGTGTAGGCGCAGGGTAGTGTCTGGAGCTTTCTGCGTCTCTGCCACAGATTCTCCTGTTAGCCCTGTGGGCCAGATACCAGTTAGTCTGAGATATGTTCCATCCCCTACAGTGTGTCCTTGGAAGGACAAGAATACTGTTGTGAAGATCACCTTTTCTTCAGGGAATTCCTTATTAGTTGCTTATTTCATTGACACATGAAACACAAGCGTGGCTCTGGCCCATTGTGATGGACCCTGCATTATGCCCAGATCCTTGCAGCCCCTGCTTCAGCCCCTGCTTCAAGCTCATCCCCCAGCTCATGGCTGAGTAAGACCTCCCAGAAATTGCCCTCAGATGAAGAGAGCCATCTTACCGCTTCCTGGGAGCAGTCTGTACCCGGTGACTGACAGGGTGGGGACAGAGTCCTGCCTCTTGGCTTCATTTGGGACGAGTCTACAGGGTCAGCCCAGCTTAAGAGTGTCCTCGGGGTCCAATGAGACTTTTGTTGTGACAGAATGAAGCCCAAGTCCAGCTTCGTTCACTCTCCCACAGGTGTGGTTCCCCAAAGGACTCCCCAGTAAACTTCCTGCATTCCAGTAGGTTTCTGGGGGACCTGATCTGTAACTCTTGGTGATATACTCTTGATGCTGAAGGATGGAGATCCACTTTGGAGTAAGAATCATTCTTACTCCAAGAATGATTAGAATCATTACTCCACGAACTGTCATTCTTCGGATAAGGGTGACATTTTTCTTATTTGCATAAACTCTTTCCCTAATCCCTTCCCTCCCCAATTTTCCTACCCTTGATTGATCCTAATTCACTCATAGGGTTTTCTCATGGGACAAGTCATTTGTGTTTAATGTAAAAAATTCAAATATTAGAGAAATACGTGTGCACGTGTGAGTTGCCACTACAGCATGTCCACTGGCATGCCCATCAGCATCATTTAGTAGGAGAGCCAAAGTAGCCCCCAGCATCCCAACACAGCTCTGAGTGTTGCGTAGTTCTTTGTACATGACATTTACACTTTGAATGATCTACCTGAAGATACATGGGCATTGATAATTAGAATAATAATACTATTTGGGTTAATTTACAAAGCACTTTCCATCTATTATATTGATTTATTTCCTGGCATCTTTGAGAAAGCTTGGGCATGTTAGTCCCATTTTAGAGATGGAGAGTGACTTGCTGAAGACACTGGGGTTTGGAGAAATTTCTTTATGATAAGCTCCAATTTCTAGGATCAATCCATGGGCTCAAGCCCATCATTCAAAGAAAATACCAGAAGAGGCTCGGTGTTTGGTGAAACGGCACATTTTGAAGTCTCTGTCACCGAGAGGAGAATGTAAGCTTAGGATCAAAGCACCGTCTTCAGAGAAGGGCAAGGTACTTGTTAAATAACTCCTGGCAACTGCTTCAGCGCTAGGCATTGTAATTGCAGGGAGCAGGAGCAGAACTAAAAATAGAGACGTGGATGGGGACAGGACCAAAGCCATCATTGTCACTCAAACGTGAATGTCACTTTTGACAGCATTTGAGCAATTGCCTCTTGGTTTTCCGTGCTAGGAATTTAGTAGTCACGCTTTGCTGTGACAGTCCTAGGAGAAGGGAAGGGGCAGGACCCAAGGACCCCTGCCTGGGAGTAATATCAAGAGTGGAGGGTAAGGATTATTATCAGCCTGTGCTGCCTCTTTTCTAGCCAAAGTTCCTTTGAAAGCAAAAACCAGAAACCTGCTGCACCCAGCTCCAGTCTCCTGAGATGTTAAAGGGGGATCGATCTCATGGACAGGAAATACAGCCAGACCCTGCTGAGTGAAAGACGGGACCTAAGAACCAGGAGGCCACCAGGAGCTGAGCCCTTCTCTCCATTTCCAGGAGCTGCACAATCTCTGTCTCTGAAAATCTCCTCTTTTTACCTCTCATCAAAGCCAGCTCCCTTTGCACAGTCATCTTGCTTACTTCATGCAACACAGCTGCCAGTGCAGCTCTCCATCACGCTCTCCAAGCTCCAGTAACAACCACCAGCTGACAACAGTCTCTGTCTCTTCAGGCGAATTCTCATCTGGAAGTGCCTTATCAGGCCATATCGTGCTTTTCTTACAATGGAGTCACTGCTTTGGGTTGGAGGAGGGTCATGCAGTATAGAGGGATGCAGAAGATTCTCTAGAAGGGGCTATGGATTGGGCAGACAATGAGACCTGTTTATTATATCCTTGCTTATCTAGGTTTCCCTCATGTTCTCCATCACGCTCCATGATCTAGTCTAGGAGACGTGAGGTCGCGTAATCAGAGCAGTGAATCACTTTGTAGAAAGTGACGTTTGCTCTAAATGGGGTTATAATCTGGTTGATGCAGTAAGGCACAAGACCACGAAAAGGAAACAAATCATGCCAGGCAATGCGTGAAGAGCAACAGATGACTGGCACGGACAGTAGGAGTTTAAAAACTTAGAGAAGAGAGAGATCATTGTGGGTAAGGAAGTTCAAGGAGGATTTCCCAAGAGAGGTGGGGACAGAAGTGGGTCTGGAAGGGTAGGAAAGATTTGGAGAGAAGGTGGAGAGGAGAGGCATTCTAGATTGGGGCAGAGGAGGCCAGGGTGGGAATACATGTTGCATGCCCAGGGCACAACAAATAGGCCAACCTTTTTTAAGTATAAGGTATATATTGGAAAGTACTAGAAGGTAAGTTAGAAAAATAGGGAGAAACAAAATTGTGTGGGACCTTGAATATCAACCTAATAGTTTGGAGTTTATTCTGAACAGTTTATTAATGATGTTTGAGCGGTCATGGCATGGTCACGGCAGTGCTCTGGGATGACCCACTGCAGTGGAGAAGGCCAGAGGCCAGCGATAATCGGGAGGCCCTTACAAAGTCATCAGTGAGATGGGGCAGTTGGCTCGAAGATGAGGCATGGGGTCAGATATTAGAAAAAAAATGGAAATTCTGTTATTTAAAGTCTCAGTTACCTGTTGATTGTGCACTTAGATGAAGAGACACAGTTTGGGGAAGCAACTGACTGAAGCTATTGCCTTTGGCTCCCTGTAACCCAGATGTCTCTGGCTGCAGCCTGTGAGTACAAATAATTAAATTAGTAACCAGATATTAAGGGCTCTCAGCCCCCATGTACACATAAGAAGTCCAGTCTTTATAGAGTTCCTCTCTTGGCCAGTCAGGGAACTTGGCTGAAAACTCTAGTTAACTTAGGCAGAAAAAGAGTTTATTGGAAGCATCTTACTGCTCATAAATAGATGGGAAGGGTGGGAAAACCATCTGGGGAAATAATTTGGCCAAGGTCATGTCATGGGTTGGGATGCTGTCACTGGATCCTCACCATCCTTTCCAATGAACCTTGACTCCACTGCCAAAGCCATGAATACGCTCCTTCCAGAGGCAAGTCCCTAGAGGGCATCTGGTTGTCTGAGCCTAGGTCATGTTCCCAAGCCCTGGATGACAATGAGTTATGAGAGGGAAACCACTCCTCCTTCAATGTCTATAGGGGGATACAGGGCTGTGTCTCCCACTAGGACCCACATACAAGGTGATATTCTGAATTAGGAAGGGGGTTCAGATGCTGGGCTGCCAAATCATGCTTCTTCCTCATATTTCGAAGAGTCTCAGTATGGGGGGGAATGTACTCACCGTTACTCTGAATTAACTCCTTCCTCTCCTGGTTAAGAAGGATTTCACAGCTATGCCTTTTATAACAACTCTGTGAGCTCACTCTTTACATTCAATGCATTGCCAAGTTCTGCTTTCAAAATTTATTCCCACTGCAGTTCACTTCTCTTCTGTCTTAGTCTGCTCTGGCTGCCACAACAAAATACCACAGACTGGGTGACTTAAACAACAGAAATTTATTTTCTCACAGTTCTAGAGGCTGAGAAGTCCAAGATCAAGGTGTTGGCAGGATAGGTTTCATTCTGAGCCTCTTCTCTGGGCTTGTAGGCAGTTGCTGTCTCCCTCTGTGATCACATGACCTCTTCCTTGTGCATGCATGGAGAAACAGAGAAAGGGAGAGATGGGGGGGAGAGAGAGAGAGAAAGAGAAAGAAAGTGAGAAAAAGAGAGAAAGAAAGAAAGGGGGAGAGAGAGAGGGAGAGAGAAAAAGGTCTCTGATTATAATGCCACTAAGCCTATTGGATCAGGACCCCATCCTTATAACCTTGCTTCACCTTAAAATTACTTCCTTAGGGGCCCCATCTCCAAATACAGCCACAGTGTGGGGGTTAGAACTTCAACATGTGAACTTCAGGGAGATACAAAAACTCGACCCATAACACCTTCTCTATTTCCATACCCCTAATCTAGAGGTTCTCAAATTACAGTGTGCATTAGAATCACCTGGAGGAGTTGTTAATACATGTATGGCTGGGTCCCACCCCAGAGTCTCTGATTCAGTGGGGCGGGGGTAGGGCCTAAGAATTTGCATTGCTAACAAGTTGTCAGGTGCTGCTGCTGCTGCTGGCCCAGGGACCCCACTTTGAGAACCACTTCCCTAGTCTAAGCTGCCATCATCACTTATCTGGATTATTATTGTCGCTTCCTGAGTAATCCGCTTCCACTTTTACCTCCATTTCCTTACAGCAGTCTGAGTGATCATCTAAAAATGTAAATAAAATCATGTTAGTCTCCTGCTTAAAACTCTTCAGTGGCTTCTGACCACCCCTATGTGGTCTACAAGGTCCTCAAGATCTGGCTTCTGCCAGCTCTGCAAACCATCTTATATCATAGTCACAACCACTCCAGCTTCTGTTCTCTCTCTCGAACACGTGTTCTCAGGCCCGGCACCTGCATTGCTCTGAGAAGCTTCCCCACGGGGAGGCTGGCTGGTTCCTTCTCATCCTTGATGATCAAGCTCAGATGTTACACACTTCTAAGGACATCCCTGAACATCCTATCTGAGGTGGCCTTCTGCAGTTTCTATTTACTTCCTTACTCTTGTTCTTTCCCTTCATTGTAGTTCTCACGGTCATTACTTATCTTGTTTATTTATTATCTTATTTATTGTGCTCTCCTCCACTAAGATTGTAAGCTCTTGAAGGACAGGGCTCTTCACAGCTTTATCCTCAGGACTTTGCACAGTGTCTGGCTTAGTAGGAAGCACTCAGTAAATATTTGTGGAGTGCATATATCTGCATCTTCCTGAAGTGGACGTGGTTCAAGTATTTTTCCTATAAGGCCCCCAAAGTTCCACAAAGATCAGTGGATGCAAATAGATGCCTTGGAGAAGAATATCACCCATCTCCAGCTGTGGGAGTGATCTAGTTTGGTACAGCCCAGCTAGTTTCCTTTTGCGTGTAACACGTGGGCTGAAGAAGGCAAAGGTATCATATCAGCTGCAAGCACTCTCATCCTCTCTTCTCTCTGTCTTTCTGCTTCTGTGAGCTGCCCAGAGCCTCTCACTGCGGCCCTCAGTCTGGCCCATCTCTTTAGCACTGACCTGGTTCAGTGTCAGACCTTTCTCCTCATTATCAAAACATATTTCCCCCTTTCCCAGTCTCTGAAGACTCTGCTCTGCTACTGTGTGATGATGGGTGGTAAGTGGGCTAAACAGATTAACTGCTTTAACCTCATTTGTGGTTAAGAGACTCCAGGGCCCCTTTGATAATAGAACAAATCTAAGCTGTATCTAAGGGGGCAACACACCGTTTCTGAACCTTTAGGAATTCAGGTTTTTACTTCAGTGTGTACTTTGCTTTGGATTCTGTGTAAAGATTTAAGATATATTACAGGAATAGTAAGGTGATAAAAACTTAAGTAAAAGAGGAGATCCTGAAAAATAGGTTGTAAGATGGCTTTTATATTGGTCAGATGAGAGTGTGACATTTGTCTCTTTGTCAAAGCATATGGTTATGCAATAGGAAACATTGCAGTACCAAAAAGAAAAAAAAAAAAAAAAGGTTTATTTACAGACCTCAGAGCTGCATTCAGTAACATTCTTGGTCAAGATCAAAATGTGGAATGTTTTTTCCATTCAGAAAAGCAGAGTCACTTTGCCTGAGTCATGACTGCCCACTTTTTTCCATATGGTTGAGTGCTATTTATTGGCTGAGGTTGACAGTTTTCTAGAGACTTTGTGGTTGATGAGTTCTATTTATGGCAGCAGTTGAGAAAGGTAAAGTTAGGTAATATTCAGAAGGAAATACTTGGTTTGTTAAAAAATGGAAATCAACCACTGTAGCAAATATTTTGTAAGGAAAAAAGACATGCTTAAATCATGAAAACTGCCTGGCTTCCCCAATGCCTCTCTCCCCATCCAGCAATTAAAAATCCCTTCAATTCTCCCTTTGTCTGGCTCTTAGAATTACCATGTCCTCATTGGTTTGAAAGTTCACACCTTAGGCCAGTGGTTGGCGTTGGTTCAAGCTTCTCTCCCTCATGGCTATTGATTAATCTTCTTAGAACAACATTTGACAGCTCTCCCTTCTGATCCAGACTTGTGTCTGGGGACAGTAGACAACCCCCAGTTCCTAGTCTAGCATCGATAACTTTACATCACATGTGGCTTTAAAAAAACTGTGGTAAAATGTAAAATAGATAGCTAATGGGAAGCAGCTGCATAGCACAGGGAGATCAGCTCGGTGCTTTGTGTCCACGTAGAGGGGTGGGATAGGGAGGGTGGGAGGGAGACACAAGAGGGAGGAGATATGGGGATATGTGTATATGTACAGCTGATTCACTTTGTTATACAGCAGAAACTAACACACCATTGTAAAACAATTATACTCCAATAAAGATGTTAAAAAAAAAAACTGGTAAAACATACATAACACACGTTACCATTTTAACCTTTTTTAGGTGTACAATTCAGCTGCATTAAGTATATTCACAGTATTATGCAACCATCACCACTATTCCATTTCCAGAACTTTTTCATCATCTCAAACAGAAACTCTGTACCCATTAAACAATAACTCCTCACCTCCCCCCACCAGGCTCTGGTCACCTCTACTCTACTTTCTATGAATTTGCCTATATTAGGTACCTCATATAAGTGGAATCTTACACTATTTGTCCTTTTGTATCTGGCTTATTTCACTTAGCATAGTGTTTTTGAGGTTCATTCATGTTGCAGCATATAGCAGAATTTCCTTCCTTGTTATGGCTGAGTACTATTCCGTTGTATATACCACATTTTGTTGATCCAGTTATCCGTTGACGGACACTTGGATTGTTTCCACTTTTTGCCTTCAGTGAATAGTGCTGCTGTGAACACTGGTGTGCAGGTGCGTGTTAGAGCCCCTGCTTTCAATTCTCTTGGGTCTATACCCAGAAGTGGAATTGCTGGATCATATGGCAATTCTTGGTTTACCTTTTGGAGGAGCCCCTCACATAGGTTTGACATACTCGCACGTTCTCACTTTTCTTTTTTGGTGCCTCTTTCTCAAGGTAGGCTGCTTCCCAGCACATTCCCTGGGCAGATCCATCCAGTGTCTTTCCTCAAGCTGAGCACAAAATGCTTTTCCTCTTCCCCATCGTCAGCCATTCATACTCTTCAATAAGGATCAAAACTAGCTCTTCTTCCCCATGATAACAAATCCCAGCATCTGCAGCCTGGGCGTGAAAAAGTAATTACGAGGACATGCCTCAGATCTTTGCTTTTTCTCTCAAGAAACCTCACAGCACCACATTCTAAAAACCCTCTTTCCCATCTCTCTCAGTTTCCTTCAAATGGATGGCAACAGCTCCCTAAGAATCTCTCCTTTTTTCCTCCTCAAGTTCCAATCCTGCAAGCTCCAACTCAGGCTTGCCATCCCTCTCCCTTGCCCATCACCTAAACCCTTCTTTCTACAGACCAACCTACCCTCTCAGATTTTGAAAGTCTTTGCTGTGTTTTCCTCGTTACCTAAACTCTGCACGGTTGAGAACACCTGACTGCTGACCCAAAAGGAAGAGTCAGTCTCTATCAAAGTTAGGGATGAGGCAAAAGTTGTGAATACTTACACATCAATTATTTCCCCTCTTCTATACTCAACCTTGGAGACAATCTTTATTTCCTGCATAAGAATATTTTCCCCAGATAAAATCTAAGCTATGTGAGAGTAAATTTGGGGTCTCTTCCTTCTTTGCTTGAAAAGCCTCATGTTAATAACACAGATTCCTTGCCTTGGTGTTCCTGAATTCCCAATGAGTTGACCTCAGTCTGCCTTTTCACTTCTATTTCCCATTACTGTCCTTCGTGCCCTCCAAGCCCCAGTGAATAGGATGGCCGGTTGTTTCCCCAACTGTCCCTGTGTTTTCCTGTCGCCATTTGTTCCCTCTTCCACTTACCCTCTTTACTCTCCTCTCACACCTGTCCAATTTCTACCCATCTCTCAAGTTCAAAGTCAAATGCTGCTCGTTCTGTAAAAGTAGCTGTCATGAGGATTAAATAAAACAATGTGTGCAAAGAATTTAGCACTAGCATGGTGTTTGGCCTGTAGTAAGCCCTAGATAAATAGTATATAATAAATACTTTGCCCTGTACTATTATTATTTTTGTAAACATCTTATTTATAATTTATAAGCTTTTCGGTCTTTTTTATTTTTGTATGTTTTACACAGCCTATATCAGTTTGGATGCATTTGGCAACATAAAACCCCAACTCAACTGGCTTCAACAAAAAGTGGAATTTATTGGGTCACATAACTGAAAAGTCCGGGGATTGAGCTGGCTTCTCCCTGTTTCTAAACTCAGCTTTGCTCTCCTCTGTGTACTGTGATTCTCAGGCTCTCGAGGAGGTTAGATGGATGTACTTGCTTCAGCCTCCCGGGCTTCCCGGGCTTTGGGAGAAGTGAGTGTCTGCTGTCCAGCAAGCTCAAGCAAAGCCCCTTGGGTCTCACTGTCTCTGACTGGGTCACATTCCCCTTCCTGAACCAATTCCTCTTGATGGAACGATCAGATGTTTTGATTGGCAATGCCTGGGTCACGTGTCACCCAGTCAGCTCCAGCAAAACCACACCGACTGAGAGGGTGAGTGGGTGGGGTCACACCCAAAAGTTGGAGGCGTACCGAAGGTAGGTGAGTGGGTGCTGGGAGGCCTAGGGTCGACGCTAGCGCCTTATATAAAGGAGGTGCTCAGTAAATATTTAGTGAATGGAATTGGGGTAGGGTTCTCTTTCGTGGTCAAAGGATGTGCAAGATTAACTGCTCATCAAAAGACAGTTGAAAGGGGGAGGAAACTAACATTTATTGGGTACCTGCTGTATACCAGGTACTGGGCTGGGAGATTTATATAGGTTGTCATTTGATTTAATCCAACAAAAATCTGTGTTACAGTTGTCATTATGCCCATTTTACAGATGAGAAACCTAAGAGTTAAGAGGTTGGTAATCTTTAGGAGGTTGTGCAGAGCTGGAATTCTATCCCAGGTCTGCCTGGCCCAGAGGTTGTGCTGGTTTCCAGCAGTTCATGGCCCCTGCATTCTGGAGGGCTATTTATCTCTCTTCAAAGATCACTGGGACTGGGAATTCTATAATCTTTCCCTGAAGACTGTTCCATGTTGTACTAATCTGAGGGCTGAGAAACTCCTTAATCTTTCCATTGTTTTAAGTGGATTGCATTTCACCCTTTCTGTCTTCTATAGAAAGTGGAAAACCACGGAATACTCTCTTTAAGAGAATCTTCATGGATTTGATTGTAGTAATTACGTAGCCACTTAATCTTTTCTTCCTTTATGTTAAAGGGTTCAGTCCTTTTAACCTTTCCTTGAAGAGCCTATTTTCAAATCCTTTGACATAGGACACATTTTTGCTTAAGCTCTGGACCTTACTTTTCAGCCAGAACATGACTTGAGGCAGATCTAAGACCCAAAGTTTCTTTCTTTCTTTTTTTTTAAAGCTTACTTTTTTTAAAAAAATTTATTTATTTATTTATTCATTTTCGGCTGTGTTGGGTCTTGGTTGCTGCATGCGGGCTTTCTCTAGTTGAGGTGAGTGGGGTCTTCCCTGCGGAGCACGGGCTTCTCACTGCGGTGGCTTCTCTTGTTGCGGAGCATGAGCTCTAGGCGCACAGGCTTCAGTAGTTGTGGCATGCGGGCTCAGCAGTTGTGGCGTGTGGGCTCAGTTGTTGTGGCACGCAGGCTCTAGAGCGTAGGCTCAGTAGTTGTGGCGCAGGGGCTTAGTTGCTCCGTGGCATGTGGGATCTTCCAGGACCAGGGCTCGAACCCGTGTCTCCTGCGTTGGCAAGCAGATTCTTAACCACTATGCCACCAGGGACGTCCCAGACCCAGAGTTTCTTGACCTCCAGAAGAAAGCGACTCAGCTGTGCTGCCTATCTGCTTAGCCCCAGCAGGGTCTCTGGACCGCCAAACCCTTTCTGCTACTGTGCACCCCCCAAAAAAACAACACAGCACAAAACAATACACACATGCAAACACACAAAACACATACACCCAGCAACAACACACAAACAAATACAAAAACACCCACACCGACACACACAAACAGCAATGCACACACAACATACACACCACAACAAAACACAACATACACACGACACACACAAATACACAATAACACATGTATACATGGACCCACGCCCCAGGCCCATGCTGAAACCAAGCTTTTGCTTCTCAGAGGCACCCGCTGGAATCACCTTCTCTGACTCCTGACACAAGGGAGCTGCCTGGCTTCCCTTCCTGACTGCAGCAGATTCACGTCATTCTTGCTTTGAATCCTAGGCAATCTAATCACTTTATTTCTCCGCTCCCACAGTAGACAAGAGAGGAATGTGATTTGCTGTTTTTGAATTTCAAGAAATGAAGCAGAAACGAGAGCTGGTTTCCTGATAACTTTGTCTCTCCATGCTCTGGACTGTGGAAGGATCCGGTTTCTGGTTTAATTGGCCTGTGACCTGTAGGCCCCGATGTAGGCTCTTCTGCTTTCTTTGAACATATAAAAGAAAAATTTGAAAGAAGAGGGTGGAAAAAGAGAAGACTCTGGATACTGGGTAATGGATGATTTGGTGTGTCTGTGCTTTTCTGTAGTTGCCAGTGTTTCTGCAATGAACATGAATTCACTTGGAAATCAGGAAAAATATCAGTAAGTGTTAAAATTAATTCCAAATAGTTAAAAGAAAAAAACAATGGCCAAGTCTTTATCAAGGAGATGCAAATAAAAAGATGAATGGCAGTAATAATTAGACAAAGTAGGATTCATCATAAAGCATTCCTTGGGATAAAGGATCGATTTGGCATTTTATATTGATAAAAGGTATAATGCAGAATGAAAATATTACAGTGATAAAAGTCATGTGATGAAAGCACAGCATTAAACATTAAAAAACAAAAATTGACAGTAAAACAATTGTCTTTAGGAGACCTAAATACCAGATTTTGACAACCAAAAAAGAGGACACCAAAGTCTGAAATACTGTAATTGTTAAAGTTGATTTATAGGCCAATATTGAATTTTGGTCCCTAACAAAAATGGCCTTTTTAAAAAGTATTATTTGAAACCCTGAGCAAAACAATATATAAGACCACAAAGAAAACTTTTATCTTTTAGATAGAAAAACCTACACAAGTTTAAATAAGAATAACAAATCTGAACTCTCAACCACTTAGAAATATAAATAATTCTTTATGAGGATCTCATAAAAAAAGAAAATCAAAACTATAATTGCAAGCTATTTAGAAAGTTTTGAAAATTATATGTAAGCATTCATGGAATGTGGCCAGGTCAGTACCAGGAAGTATGCTTAGGGCCTCAAATACTATCAATATTAAACCAAAAATAATGAAAAATTTAAAACTAATCATATGACTAAAAAAATTAGAAATAGAAGAATAAAACAAATCCAAATAAGCAGAAATAGACAAGAAAGATAAATACAGAAATTTACAAATTAGAAAATAAAGTATAATTGATCAAGTGTTTTACTATTTTTAAAGGCTAACAAAATGGAAATACTTTTCACCCATTTGAATCCATAAAAAAGGGAAATACAAACAAATGATATTAGAAATAGAAAATGGATATGAACATACTGCAAGGAGATTAAATGGAATAAGATAATGTTGTATGTTAATACATGTGAAAATATTAAGAAATGGATGATTTCTGGGGGAAATTGCTAAAATTCATTAAATAAATTATACATATGAAAAAACCAATAACTTTGAGAAGGAATTGACAAAGTTATCAAACAAAACTCCTTTCAAAACCTCTCCAGGTCCTGGTGGCTTACCAAGAATTCTTTCGAAGTTTTAGAAAGCATGTGATTTCTGTTATGTTAAACCATTCAGGAACATAAGTAAGTTTGATATCTGCTAAATTCTGTTTATCCACTCACCATATGATGGACATTTAAAAAGAGGACTGTCTATTTTACTCCTAGAATCCACCAAGAGAAATGAAACATACATCCACGCAAAGAGTTGTATGCAGCTATTCATAGTAGCATTATTCATAATAGCCCCAAACTGGAAACAATCCAAATGTCCATCAACTGTTGAAGAGATGAAAAAAATTAGATACATCCAACTAAGGAATTCATCAATAAAAATGAATTAAATATTAAAATGAAATAAATATGTGCTATTATAACATGCTAAAACATGGATAAACCACAAAAAGAGATATTTTGGGCGATGGTGGATCTTTAGGACTGAGGAGTACTTTCCCACCTTAGGGTGAGGGCCCTTTTGACAACCTAGCCCCACAGTGGTCCACAGTTTGGCTTCCTGTCTTCAGTGGTGCTGTTCTGTTGTAAATCACCAAAGAACCTGTGTTTCAAAACATCACAAATATGGAAAATATGGAAGACAAACTCCTAACCAACAGGCATCCATGGTGGCTCCCAGACCCATGAATATTTGGAAACCCTGGGCTCTGAAACATAAAAATCCTCCTTCTGGGTTCCTTTTTACTTTGAAAATTCAGTCTTTTGTATGCGTGACTTAAGTGTGTGAGTTGAATTGGGGAGGCAGACAGGAATCAGAGGGGCAAATAGCACAACCACAAGGAAGGGGAATTAGGAGACAGCCACTCACCGAAGCCGTTTCAGAGCTAATGGGTGGGACATGCCAACACATCCCTATCTGAAGTCACATTATTAGCTGCTCCACAAACATTTTCCAACCTAACTTTTTAAATAATTAAAGAAATGAAAAAGAAACCAGATTCTTGTATAAAAGCTCCTAGGGCTCTGGTCTTTATTACTAATAAACTTACACCAGGGCCCCTCCTCCGCCCGCCTTGATAAAGCGTGGGAGAAGCAGCCGGCTGGGCGTGCTCATTAGGGAAGCCGCTCGGTTTGAAGACACACCCCAGCCAATCTGTTTGTGGATTTTACTGAAATAATTTTATAAACAAGTCTTCAGACAAGGTTGAGTCCTGATGACTCCTCCAAGCTCATTACCACCCTCAGGAAGAAATTTGAAGAGATAAGAATAAAAGTCTAGGATTAAAACAATACTTTCACCTTAGGCAAAACAGCCTCCCTGAGCCTCAGATTTCTCCATCTGTAAAACAAGGATAATGACATTTCCCTCTCCAACTCATCAGAAGAGCTAATGCTAAGTTCTGGAACATGTTCTTGGCAGTTGAGAAGGAAGGTAACACAGAAACCTGATTATTTTTAAAAGCAGGAAGAACGTAATGGTGATAAATTCATGTCTGATCTCTCTTTTAAGATGGGGTAACAGCAATGTCCAGGAGAGGCATACATATGGTGTGATAAATCAGCCCCACATCTTAGAAGTTCACCTGGCTTGAATTAGAAAGCTGCTCCCCCTCCAATACTTTCTTTGATATTAAGGAGTTTTTAGTCCATGACATTTTGCCATAAAATCATGAAATGTATATGTCGCGGCTGCCACTGCAGAACCAGGGCAACCTTAGAAAGATGTCTGTATTGGAAGGCACTCGGGTAGCCGGCACATATTCCTAGGGCTTGGGAAACCCTCCACCCCTCACCAGTTGTCTAAGTCAAAAGGCAGAAGAGTTTAAAATCCCTATTGACCAAGAGCCGCACAAGCTCAGCAGAGAGGGATGTGCCTGAATTTTAAGATCATTCCACGGAGCCAAAGTCAAGAGCCTGCACAGAAGCATCACGTAGAAAAAGTGTGAAAGAGCTGGATGGGGCTCCGGGATGATCGACAGATCCCTTTCAGACGTAAGTGACAGCGTCTTATGCTTGTACCTGCTTTTTTATTTTTGCATCAAACATAAATATAAGTGAAGAAATGTAATTCAGTAGCAGAGCTTCAGGTGCCTGAGATTAGATGAAAGGGATCCTTAGCACCGAGGCACAAAGGCTTGTTTAAAAAAAGGCAGAGATTAAAGGAGTGGTAAACGTGAACGTCAGTCGGGAAATCTCACGCATCCGAGGGGCTGATTTGAGGTTCAGAGAGTCGCCCTGTGCATATATTACACCGGTTCAGCCACTCTGTACTGTCAGATAACTCATATAAATAATTAGAAAGTCACTGCCTGCCAGGGCCAGGTTCCAATGGATTGAAGGGGAGCGTGGGTCACCTGTTTCCAGGCTGGGAGACTTAAAGAGAGGGTGGATCTACCGATGCACTGAGAAACGCTGATTTCAAGGCAGCATCCATCTCCAAGGCTCTGTGTCCGTCCCATCTCCTCCGGGCCCAAATTTCTGGCTGAGGGTCTTGTCTGTGCTTATTTTCTTTTTCAATTCACGGCTACCACATGCACACATTAAGGTACTGAAACTCGCCTTCTAGAAAGTGGAGTGCCTCTCCCAGCCCTGTGTGGCAGCCTCCCCTGAGACACAAGCAGGCCGGGGGTGTTTAAGATAACAGCATTGCAGAGGTCAAACGGTCCCCACAGGGAAGCCGGAGGAACCTATGAGATCATTTGGAAAAGCTTGTGAATTCACTGCCATTTGCCTACTTGGCTTTGGATGAAAAGCAAATCTTAAAGCTGCTCAAAATGTGTCTGATTCATCTGTAACTGAGAATGAGACCAATCAGGGATAAGAAGTGAGTAAAATCCTTGTGATCACAGAGCCAAGAGAGCCTATTTTAAAGCACTTAATGTATTTTTTTTCTTAAAGATCTATACACCAACTGTAATTAAGCTCTCCCTTTCCTTATGATCTTGGCAAGATGTTAAAAAAGAGATAGAGGGAAGGAGTCGACTTGCCAAGTGGATTTTTCTAAGCGTTCTCAGCCCTAATTAAAAGTCCTTTGTGCAAGGCCAACCAGCAATCAGATTCCTAATTAGAGTTGAGCAAACTGCCTTAGTGAACTGTGGGTTTCTCTGAACCCAGGAATCTGGGGAGAAAGTCTGCCCATCTCAGTGGGCTCATTTTTTGGAAGCACATACACATCTGAGTCCTGAAGGGCATGTACGCACAAGGGCAAGGGCACAAACCTATTCCTGTTGGGTAGATGCCTCTTTTGCCATGAAATGGCTCAGTGGTATCCTATATATTGTGTTGCTACCTCTGTTGTATTTGTTGGTTACAGTATTACCAGGAATTATGCCTTTTTAAAAACCTGTCTTTAGGATCTGGCATTATGTGACTTGAGATGTAAGTATATCGAGTGCTGGTATTTCATAGTTTATGTCCAGATAAAGGAGCCCATTTTACCATTAATTGGATTTCCCCTGGAGTCTTGGGCATCTTACTAGTAAACATGCGTGTAGTGTTTACTACATGTCCAACACAGCTCTGGGAACCCCGTAAATACTAACTCACTTTACCCCCATGAGGACCCCATGAGGTTCTTTTTGTTTTCCCCATTTCACAGGGAGGAAACTGAGGCACAGAGAAGTTTAGTAACCAGCTCAAAATCACATCGTAAGTGATGGAGCCGGGGTTTGCCTGCCGTCCGTTAGGTTCTAGAGTCTGGGCTCAGCCCCAGCAGGCTTGGAGCCGCAGCACTGCCTCCTAGCTGGCCTGGAGCAGGGGAGGACCCCAGCCTGGAGCAGGGGAGGACCCCGACCGCCTGGCCTCGGGCCACGGGTCAGGGCATCCTCACAGCCACAGGTTGAGTCGGGAGCACGGCTCGACCTCCTGGGCGCCCCCGGCTGACTTCCTGATTTCTAGACGGGGTTTTCCAAGATCCACATGTCAAATTGAGACCTTCTGAAATGTAGGCCTTGAATAAAGAGATTATATTGGGATGTAAAAATAGGGAACGTTGCTATTCTTCATTCCCAGAACTGTGGTGAGAGCTGCAACAATGGCATTCTTGTCTCACCAGTTAGAGACGAGGCATCCAAAGCCACAGCCCCTGAGGGGGCCGCCACAGAGAGAAATGCTCACCCCTGGCTCAGCCCGCCTCCTGCGTGTCTCTCTGTTTCTTGATTTCTCCAGGAATGTATAGATCCTGAAACAGAGAGGAAGTTCTCACAATAACATAATTTTCTTTTCCTCATGCTTTCACTTGGGTCAAATTCATGAGTGTAGAAAGGTAAAGGCTCCTTATGGGTTTTCTTCAAATTGCACTTTGATTGTCTTAGAAAGAGAAATATTTTATCTATACATGCTTGCTTTCAGTTTAAAAATGCAACATGTAAATAGGATAGCGTCAGACTCTTTCAGTGTAACATACTGTAACTACCCACGGTGCAAAAGACATACTTTCTTGTATTCCAGGGAGGCGGCCGTTTCCACGTCATTTGGGGGAGGCCCAGCATGATGAGGGGATGACGGCATTGGAACAATGGAACAGGAAGGAAGTCACAGACACCTAGAGACGTGGGGGGCAGGGAGAAAAAACGAGACTAGAGTGGGAATTGAGGGAAGAGTCGGAGGCCCCATTGAAAGGCTCTTTCCAGAGCTATAGGAAAAATCTATGGCTCTTATGAGAAAGAAAAAACATGTGCTCTGTGGGAATATGGGGAGATGGGGGTGCCTGGTGAATGGGTTGGATTTCCATCCATTGCCGGGTTCTACGCTGGGGCTGGAGCTCGAGCGTCCCATTTCTCCAGGAGGAGCCCAGACATCGCCACCACGACCATTCACAAATTTCAGCAGGAAGGTCAGAAAAGGGGGGAAACCCACAGACCAGCTGGTTGTTTTGCACTTTTCACGTTGTGTTTTAATTATTTCTCTCCCTCCATCTCTCACCTGTCTATGTATTAGAGTGCAAGAGCTAGGCTTTCTTCAAATTCACATCTTCAGAGCTTGGTACCTTGACATTGTTTGCAGATGTCTGGGGGTTTACAGTATCAACCCCAGTGCCCTGTACATGCCTTTTAGGTAGCAGGCACTTAATAAATGTTCACTGACTGAATCAAGTTCCCATAAGATAGCAAGTCACATGTTCAAATGTTGGAAGTTCTAAAGAAAACAGAGCAGACAGGGTAGGAAGTCTAAGATGTGAAACACAGACCCTGTAAGACCACCCAGAGGGAAGAATTAAGAGGAAAATGAAATGTTTGAGGATGAACACATTTACTTATGAAATACTCAGGAACAAGGAAATGGCAAGGATTTCAGGATGTCTCCATCTGCATCTAGTTCCTGAGTTTCAGTTTCTCTCCTTTGAAAATCACTGGGACATCTCAGGGTTTCAACATTCCCTAAAAGCAAGTCTGAGGAAACGGCCCACGTGCCGCCATCGTACCTGAGCACAGGTAAACAGCTTCCATTCATGTGAGTGTTGATATGTGTAATTTATATGACCCTCAGGCAATGCGTAAAGATATATATATATATATTCAGATGATCTAAGTTACAGAAAAATGTAGTTACCTGATTAAATTAAGAAGTAGTGTTCCTAGCCAGAGACGAATGAGATTTTAAGATTAGTTTGTGCTGGTGTTTATTCTTCTTTTCCTGTTAAAACATTCTTCAAAGCCATGATCAGACATCAATCCAATCCAGAAGACACCTTGTTACTTTTTCTCTTCTGGCGCAGCTTGTCTTATGTGCCAATTATATGTCAGGTGCTTTGCCGCTTTTTACATTCCTTTACTCACTGACAGCTAGAGTTGACTTTTCCTAGTTAGTACATAAAATAATTCATTCTCCTCTGTGTTTCATAAAACTTGGCTCCGTAACTGCCAAATAACTTTTTTTTTAACATCTTTATTGGAGTATAATTGCTTTACAATGTTATGTTAGTTTCTGCTTTATGACAAAGTGAATCAGCTATACATATACATATATCCCCATATCTCCTCCCTCTTGCGTCTCCCTCTCACCCTCCCTATCCCACCCCTCCAAGTGGTCGTAAAACACCAAGCTGATCTCCCTGTGCGATGCAGCTGCTTCCCACTAGCTATCTATTTTACATTTGGTAGTGTATATATGTCCATGCCACTCTCTCACTTCGTCCCAGCCTAACCTTCCCCCTTCCTTGTGTCCATTCTCTACATCTGCGTCTTTATTCCTGTCCTGCTCCTAGGTTCATCAGAACCATTTTTTTTCTTTTTTTAGATTCCATATATATGTGTTAGCATACAGTATTTGTTTTTCTCTTTCTGACTTACTTCACTCTGTATGACAGACTCTAGGTGCATCCACCTCACTACAAATAACTCAATTTCACCGAATAACTTTTGAAGTAACACTGTCACACTGCCCCTCTTTGGAGAGGAACACCAAGGTGAGGAGTGCATTGGTTCTGTTCCCTGCCTATCAGGATGGGGTAAATATTGTCCAACCCAATCCTATGCTGTAGGAATAAAAGTAGGGCAAACCATGTTCAGTGGCTGAAAGTTTGTTGTGGACCGGAGATGTTGATTTTGCAAAACAAAGGGTAAGTGGAACTCATCCAAAACTGTCTTTTGAGAGAATAGAGTTGAAACTGCCATCAGAGCAAAGAGCCTGGATAGACACGATTTGGGCTGTTTGCTTATACTTGAGCTGGTAAAGTGCTGGGATCAAACACAGCTTTACTAATGAAAGCCAACATTTATTGAGGACTGGCTATGTCCATGCAGTGACCAGTGCTGAGTGCTTGGGCATGGATTATCTCCTCTACGCTTCAACCATAATCTCATGGGCAAGGTCCTTGTCGTATTCTTGTTTTACTGATAAGGAAGCTGAGCCTTAGAAATATTAAGAAACTTGCCTAAGGTCAAACAGTAAATAAGCGTCCTTATTCACTCTGCGATATAGCTCCGGGACGGGAGAAGGGATTTGTATAACATGTGCGTAACACTTATGGTTTATTAAACTTCTTTCGCTGGCATCATTTGATTTTACTCTCACCTTATCTTGTGGGGATGGGTGGCATTGTCCTTATTTTGCAGATGAGAAAACAGAAGCTCAGAGAAGTTTTGTGGCTCACTTCACTGTCCTTAGGTGGAGAGGAGTCTCACCCTACGTTAACTAGAGAATTCTCTGTGGCAGATGGCTGCGCTTCCTGTCTGGGGCAAGTTGCCTTAGAGATTGCTGAACAAAGAGCACTAAGCTGAGGGTCCTAGCTCCACCACCTTCCATAGAACCTGGGAACTTCTGTTTCCTTGATGGTAGTATATCTAGTTCTCAGGGCTGTTTTGAGGGTGAAGTGAGTTTTGTGAGAGTTGTGTATTGCCGTGCAAATATAAGTTATGAATAATACTATTAAACAGCCACTCTTCAGCTTGTTCTGAAAGCTCCCTCATTTACACATACACTTAAGATGTGTCTTTCTCCCTTCTGCATTTGGTTATGGAATAGAGCAGCATGGTAGAAATGAATTTAAAGTACTTTTATTTCTCCAATTTCTTTCTTTTTTAAAAAAATTGAGGTATAATTAATTGACATACAACATTATATTAGTTTCAGGTGTACAACATAATGACTTGATATTTGTATATATTGTGAAATGATCACCACAATGAGTCTAGTTAACTTCTGTCCCTATACATAGTTACAGAACATTTTTTTCTTGTGATGAGAATTTTTTTTAAATTTATTTATTATTTATTTATTATTTATTTTTGGCTGTGTTGGGTCTTTGTTTCTGTGCGAGGGCTTTCTCTAGTTGCGGCAAGAGGGGGCCACTCTTCATCGCGATGTGCGGGCCTCTCACTATCGCGGCCTCTCTTGTTGCGGAGCACAGGCTCCAGACGCGCAGGCTCAGTAGTTGTGGCTCACGGGCCTAGTTGCTCCGCGGCATGTGGGATCTTCCCAGACCAGGGCTCGAACCCGTGTCCCCTGCATTGGCAGGCAGATTCTCAACCACTGCGCCACCAGGGAAGCCCCAGAGAATTTTTAAGATCTAATCTCTTAGCAACTTTCAAATATACAAGACAGTATTATTAACTATAGTCAAAATGCTGTACATTATATCCCCATGAATTATTTATTTTATAACTGGAAATTTGTATCTTTTGACCCCCTTCACCCATTTTTGCCCACCTCCCACCCCCTAACTCTGGCAACCACCAGTCTGTGCTCTGTACCTATGAGCTTGGTTTTGTTTGTTTGCTTGTTTAGATTCCACATATAAGTGAGATCATGAGCTGTTTGTCTTTCTCCGACTTACCTCACTTAGCATAATGCCTTCAAGGTCCATTCATGTTGTTGCAAATGACAAGGTTTTATTTTATCTATTTTTTGACAAGATTTTATTTTTTATGGCTGAATAACATTCCAGTGTGTGTGTGTGTGTGTGTGTGTGTGTGTGTATCTTCTTTATCCATTCATCCATCAATGGACACTTAAATTATTTCCATGTCTTGGCTATTGTAAATAATGCTGCGGTGAACGTGGAGGTGCAGATACCTTTTCAAGGTAGTGTTTTCATTTTCTTTGGTTAAATACCCAGCAGTGGGATTGCTGGGTTGTATGGTAGTTCTGTCTTTAACTTTTTGAGGAACCTCCATACTGTTCTCCATAGTGGCTGCACCAATTTACATTCCCACCGACAGTGCAAGAGTGTTCCCTTTTCTCCACATCCTTGCAAACACTTGTTACTTGTTGTTCTTTTGATAATAGTCATACTGACAGGTGTGAGGTAGTATCTCATTATGGTTTTGATTTGCATTTCCCTGATGATTTGTGATATTGAGCATCTTTTCATGTGTTTGTTGGCCATCTGTATGTCTTCTTTGGAAAAATGTTTATTCAGATCCTCTGTCCATTTTTAAATTGGATTATTTGGTTTTTTGTTGTTGAGTTGTGTAAGTTCCTTATGTATCTTAAATATTAATCCCTTACCAGATATGCAATTTGCAAATGTTTTCTCCCATTCAGTAGGTTGCTTTTTCATTTTGTTGTTGGTTTCATTTCTCCAATTTGTATTTCCATAATATTGGTACCCACTCATGGGAAAAGAAAGAGAAAAAAACTCAAAAAGTGCTCACCAGATACTCATAAAAAATTCTTCTTAAAAGAACAGGTTACAAATATTCAAAATGTTTCAATCTATCAGCCTTGGAGAAAAAATATTTCCTGGTTGTGGTTATAATATGTTGGACTGGAAAATATCCTTAAGGAACACTTTTAAAAAAAAAAACATGCAAAAATAAGCTCAGAGGTTTATTTGCTTTAAACTTTATTGATAGAAATAACTCTTGGGTGTTATTTGGTGATGTAAGTTGAGCCTCTGTGGGAACCTGGCTGGTGACACGGTGTGGACTCCACTCCCCCATCTTCCCTGGACCATCATTCAGTTCATTCCCTTTTGTTTTTCCCCTGGTTTCTTTAGCAAACGGCTTCCAGTTTGGGGGGAAAAAAATTTTTTTTAACCTACACTTACTGCTTTTTTGCAGTAATCATGCCCCCTCTAGCTTAACTGAAGGTATGAGAAAGCATAATAAAACTCAACATTTTGGTTCTTGATGACTAGGCAGGTCGCAGGCTGCTGAGGAAACTGAGGATTCAGAGTGAATCCTTTACTGTACCCTTAAGAAAGTATTAAAGAAGCTCCCGAGAACAGAGCAAAACAAAATACACAACGAAAGACACTTTGTGCCGTGAGCAGCAGACGTGTACTGGTCAAGGAATTAGATTACTCAAGGTGGTGACTCATTCCGCAACTATGTGTAGTGTTTGTGGTTGAAGAGAAACCTTTGCCAGAGAATGACTAAAATCTATTGGCAGCGTCTTTAAAGGAATCATGACTGGGCCTAAACCAGTGAATACGCAAGTGTGCTTTTTTTCTTCGTCTTTTACTGATTCAAGACTAAGAGTAAGAAAACACAACCCCTGTTGACGTCTACCATTACGGCATGGTCTTCGGGGCATTCCCAGCAACCCTTCTCAATAGGGCTGAGTCCAGACACTTATCTCCGTGTAGGGACGTGGCCGTCTGTGTGTGTGTGTGTGTGTGTGTGTGTGTGGTTAGTAGAATGAACAAAGCAGACTTATACAAATTGTTAGAGGCATTCTGTCTAGATAATTTAGAAATAAGCCTAGAGAAGAAAATGCCCAAATTTGGTTATTGTTTTAGTTTCCTATGGCTGACATAACAAAGTGCTATAAATGGAGGCTTAAACAGCAGACAATTTATTGTCTCACCGTCCTAGAGACTAGAAGTCCAAGATCAAGGTGTTGGCAGGGTTGGTTCCTTCTGAGTGCTGTGAGGGAGAATCTGGTGCATGCCTCTCTTCTAGCTTCTGGTGTTTTGCTGGCAAACTGTGCTGTTCCTTGACTTGAAGAAGCATCACCCTGATCTCTGCCTTCATTTTCACATCATGTTCTCCCTATATGTGTCCTTCTCCAAATTTCCCCTTTTTATAAGGACACCAGTCATATTGGATTAGGGGCCCACCCTGCTCCACTATGACCTCATCTCAGCTAATTACATCTGCAATGACTCTATCTCCAAATAAGATCATATTCTCAGAACTGGAGGTTAGGACTTCAACATATGAATCTGGAGGAGGAGGACAAAACTGAACCCATAACAGCTGCTTACCTATCAGCCAGAGATAACTTATTCCAAAAGTAATAGGTTCATTTAAAATTTCACAGTAGTCAATGTTATTTTCTTTATTAAGTCCAGAAGAAAAGTTCAGAGTTCTAAAAAACTTTGAATATATTTCACATATATAAGGAGTAATTATTTTACAATGAGGGAGACACTCTAACCTAAAAAAAAAGAGTAATTCAACTCAGCAAACATTTTTTGGATCATCTTGGTACAATGCCCTATAAATACACTAGTATTTTTGAATGCAAATACCACACTTTAAGACTTTAAGACTTTAACTTTGAGGTTGCCCAAGGAGCTTAATTTTTTTTTTGACAAAAATCTTTGAAAAGGAAGTGTGCACCTGTGTGAGTGCATCCATGTACACCCACCCGCTGTGAGTACAGTGTACATATTTGTGTCAGTGCTGTTTCCAACACTTAGAAGTCCATCATGTAAATCAGGGTGAACGTAGGCAGTCAAGGGAGAGAGGAACACTGGGGTTACCATAGTTAAAGAGCAAGACGAGCAGAAATGTAGACCTAAGAATAAATGTGGTTCTGGATGAATTTTAGGTCTTAGGATGGTGTCAGATTTCTGGAGTGAGGCCCTTTATCTCTGACTCAAGCACAAAAGATGAGCATTTTGGCTTTGAAAGTGCCTGACCAGCCAGTGTAATTACCCATCCCTTCAGCAAGAACTTATTTCTATCTGTCCAGGAGCTCTATACATCCACATGCGAAGTCACAGCCTGTCTCCTTGTTGGATTAGAGGCTTAGGAAGGGAGAGTTGGCATTCTTGGGACATCCAGTGGGTGAAATTCCAGGGGAGGTGAGTTTAAGCACTGAAGTTGAGGCTCTGACCTTTCTTTGTGGGAGCTTCTTTTGCTGAGGCCTGGTCCCAAACAGTCTACCATAGCTAAAGACCCCTATTGTGTCTCCATTCTTTCCATGGAGATGAATTATGAGCAAATTCATTCATTAGGATCATGGCTACCCTCTTAGTGTCAGTTATAATGGTTTGTTACTTTGGAATCTTTTTAGCTCATTACAATGCTTAGTGTAGTCAATTCATACAAACATAGCCAGATATGCTTTTTCCAAGAGGGCTGGAGACTTAGAATCATTAAATTTTATAACAGAAGATGACCTTGGGAATCATCTAGTTCAACCCCCCATTTTATAGATAAGGAAATTAAGTTCTACAGAGGTTAAGTCACTCATCAAAGGTCAGCAACCAGGAGGTGGCAGAACCAGGGCTTGAGTCCATTCCTGACCCTACTTTCTCTACTGAAACTGCCATATGTGATCATCCCAGAGCTGCATTGTAAACTAACAAAGAACTATCCTACAACAGGCACTTGCAATGGACTCCTGTCCAGTAAATTAACCGTTATTTTTCCTCTGTGGGCTTTGGTCTCTGGTAGATATATTCAAAGCAGATGCTAATGTCCTCTTTTTAATTTGTGGGCAGCTCTAAATTTTCGAAACATTAAAAGGGCTGCCTAAAGACGGAAAAGAAGCAAATGTGGGTTATTTATGAAAAGGAAAAAAAAGGTAGATCCTCAGATCTACCTCATCCTTCCTCTTCTCCAGGCAGTAGTCCTCAAACAAAGGCCATTATCAAAAATGTATGTGATCTGAACAGTTCCCAATACCAACAAGCCACATATTCCATACTCCATTAAGATTTACTTTACCAATAGAAGAAATATGGAACTTATTTTAGATTTCTACCACCCACCCAAAAGACGTTCCATGCTTTTGTATATGAGCACTTCTCTTCTGATGAATTCTGAGTTCCCCAAAGCTATGCCCCAAACATTTTGTGTCACCTAAGAAGAACCTCTATTACCTTAGAGATACAGTGATGCTTCTGTCAGAAGTTGGTGCAGTGTTCTGCTGGCAAGGCATGTGGAGCTGGGGTCTAAAAGAAATGAATTTGTGTGTATCTGGCTGATTTTAACAGCCTGACCTCTGAGCATGTGAGCCGCAGGGCCGGGAGGTAGTGGCAGGCCATACACGACTGAATTAAAACGAAGCCCTGGCATCGCTCAGGGAAGCCTTCCCACACCTGCTTCTCATTTCCTCTAGTTATTTCTGGTAATGAAAATTGGAACCGTTGCTATATATTTGGAGGTCTAGAAGGTCTATACATTTTTCTTTCATACAACATGCCTGTGATTAAGTGTATGTCTCTGTCTACAAAAAGACAAGACCTAAGTGTTCCTGGAAGAAGAAGGAAAACAGTCTTAAAGTTTATTCCCTGAAAAATAGGTTTTGGTTGGGGGGTGGTTCTTCTCTCATTCCAGCTGGAAGGCTCTGCCATGCTGCAGCCTTCCTACCCGTCCGCTGACATTTTCATCTACTGTTCTCTTTACCTTTCTGCGCGCTGGCTGTGCCCTTCATCAGGGACCTGAATGACAAAGTGGAATAATAATATCAGCTTGTCTGAAAGGAGCTGAAGGATTTCTCGGGAAACTTGAAAGAATTTGGAAGGGAGAGCAGCCCTTTCCGAATTCATCTTTTGCTTTGCGTTTTTATTCTCCGACAGTCTCCCAGGCAGTCCTGATGTCTGTGTCAAAAGAATGGGGTGTGTGGCTCAAAAATGCCAATTGGAGCCTTCCCTGGGGAGCGCTTAGCATAATTTGTGATGAGTTTAGGGCTGGAATTTGGCCCAGTCCCTAGTCAATCCTTAGGTGGTCCTGGCTCTTATTTTCATGTTGCTAGGGACAGCCTTGCCCATCTTCTTATCATTGTCTGCCTTCAGTTGACATTCTGAAGTGCAGCTGTATTGATTATGACTTTTCCCTCCCCTCTGTAGCTACTTGGAATCTCATTGCCAAGGAGTAATAACATGATATATATTCATATGCATATATGCACGCACTACCGCGTTCAGTATTGGCATTTGCCTACACGTCTGCTGTGCAGGGTATGCCATGCAAGAGAGTCAGCGCCTTCTCCCTCTCTGCCATGTGATGTCTATATATTTATGAGGAGGAGAGAGAGAAGCACTTGGATATATGAATCTGCTTGCAATTTCCTAATGGAATCTGGCAGAAGAGCTTTGCAAAAGGACAAGTTCCAGTAAAAAATGTGTTCGTGGAAGTGCTTTCCCCTCATGCCTGTCACCTATTGGCCCTTCCAGAGCACTGAAAAGATTAATCATGGAATGAACCAGATTCTCTTTCTGAGCAAAGAATAATACTCTGTTGAAGAAGGGGAGAATCGTATAATTGTGTTCCTTTTTAACAGGCCATATCATGGGGAAGAGTCCAGGTAAACAAGATCCTAAAGGTGGGGAAAGATCTTGTGATTGATGGCCACGTCTTCTGCAGCTGACTGGGCTTTGGTATTGCCACTTGGGAGACGAAGTGCTAGGAATGTTCCTTAAGGAGAGAATACCGACATTGCCAATGGGATGAGAGGCAAAAGGGCTTGAAAATAGTAGATTCTTCTCTCTGGGAGATACTGCTTTGTTGGGAGGGCATCCTGAGACAAGAAGCCTTCACTATTCAGAAATGGTTTCTCTGCCTCTATCAATGCCATGATCTTCTGTTGCCCTAGCCTATGACTGAATGGACTACTTTTTTAAAAATATTTAATTAATTAATTAATTTTCTTTTTAAATTTAAAAATTTTTTTGGCTGCAGCGGGTCTTCATTGCAGTGTGCGGGCTTCTCTCTAGTAGAGGCGCGCAGGCTCAGTAGTTGTGGCGTGCGGGCTTAGTTGCCCCAAGGCATGTGGGATCTTAGTTACTTGCCCAGGAATCGAACCCGCGTCCCCTGCATTGGCAGGCGGATTCTTTACCACTGGATCACCAGGGAAGTCCCCTGAATGGACTATTTAAATCATGGGTCTTAAAGAAAACCTTTGCAAAGGCCCCCTCTTGTCCCACATCCATAATCCCTAGACTTTGTCTAACCTCCATCATGGCCTTGGCAGAGCAAGGGCTGTTGGGATGAATGGAATGCTGGAAAGGAGATTTATGGTGGTTAAAGATGCCAACACATGTGAAATCCACAAGCCTTGGAAGTGTCTAATTCTCTGCAGGCAGACCTTTTAACTGAAACTTTATCTACCTGAGGTCCATGTCCTCAAGTGAAAGAAAAATAAGTTGCTTATTTGGGGAAGTCTTTGCCCAGTTCACCTGGGATAATAAGGCCCTTGGATCACACATATCTCACTCTGCAGACACTCCGTGGAATGCAAGGCTGCAATGTAACTCACAGCCTTAGGCAGAAAAGAGGCAGCGGCAAATATTTTCAAGGTACAACCTGATCTTTTACATTTTTCAAAAGTTCGATTTTTTTTGTTATTTATTTTTTCTTTCCAATACAATCTTCAATTTTATCTGAGTAATTGCTAATAAAGATAAATGGGGGCTATGTTTGTTTGGAGTTCACCTAAGGGGCAGAGCCAAAGTGTAAATTCTTTTGCTATGGACAGTTTCAAAGGATTTTAATATTCCACATGACCTCCAACACTTTCCTCATACGGAGGGAGGTCTTGCCCTAGGCAGTATGTATGAAATGTGATGGCTAAACATCTGTTGTGGAGACACTCCAGATATCTTAGGGAAGGATTCTGAAAGCTCCAGCAATGGCTGTCAAGCCTAGCAGATGGCAGGATGGCTGTGGGAACAGACTGGTGATTCTAGAGTTGGTTCATATAAAACAGGCTGAAGAGGAAAAAAAAAAAAACAACAAGATGTAGCCACCTTGCAGCATTCAGACACTTCTCCGTAGACTAAGTTTTGAAAGGCTCCTCCAAGTATGACACCATCCACACTTCTGTGCCTTTTGAAGGGACAATGGACTGAGTGGCTTCCTTGCTGGTGGGGAGCCAGAACTGGCAGCTTTGCAAGTGTCTGAAAATGTGTATCAAAGGGAAAGAAAATTATGGCTGATATTTATTAATAGTATGGTTCAAATCCTCTACATTTTTAGGGATTTTTTGGTCTAGCTACTCTATCAATTTCTATGGGGGTGTGTGTTAAAAATCTCCAGCTATGATTATAGAATTGTCTTTTCTCCCTTTAAGTGCCTATTTTATTGCATGTATTTTAAACTCTGTTATTAGGTGCATATACATTTATAATTATTATGTCTTTCTGTTGAATTATGAGAAGTCCCTCTTTTCCTATGGCAAACTCTTTGTAATGAAGTCTGCTTTATCTAATATTATTATAGCTGCTCCAGCCTTATATTTATTGTCTGCATGACACACATTTTCCATCCAATTCATTTCAACTGATCTGAATCCTTATGTTTAAAGTATATCTCTTATAGGCAATACATAGCTGGGTTTTACTTTTTATCTGTTCTGACCATCTCTGCTTTTTAAATAATAGTGTTGAATCCACCTAAATTTAATGTAATTATTGATATGATTGGATCTAGGTCTGCATTTTCCTATTCACTTATTGTTTGTCCCAACTAACGTTTATTATGTACCATTAAGAAAAGATACCTAAAGCTTGGAAATTAGGGAAGATGGATGTATGCCCTCTTAGAGTCATCATAGACCATTGTCTAACAAGCCCACCAAAGGCTCAGCTGAAGGCTAGGGGAAGATGACTTTGTTTGACTTACTAATTACTATTAAGGGAGCTAGGGTGCAGAGAGGTTAGTTAACTTCTCAAGGTCACCCAGGAGTAAGTGCAGGAGTTGGAATTCAGAGCCCCAAGCCCATATATTTGATCACTTTACCATACTGCCTCCCACTGGTAATTGCGTCATTATTGAGTTTATGGATAATTACCAGAGGAAGTAGGGAGGGTTATTGCTGCCTTTTGCTAGCTGTTGTTCCTGCAGATGGCATTTTCCGTTAAAGTGAAGGGCAGCTGTGTGGGACCTCAAGACACATGTGAACTAAGCCCAGGGGTCCCAGGGCAGTGAGGCTCAGCCTGACTGCATAAGGTGTTTGTTCACTCTGCTGATCGGGAACCCCTCGTGTGTACCACTGCCTAACACATGGTTAAGTGCACAGAAAAGAAATGCTGTTTCCAGGAAATATTGCTGAGCGTTCTGGTGACATGCATTTGTTTTTCTATTTCAATGGGGAAGTGGCGCTGAGGTGAAAGGAAGAGTAGTATGACCAGCCAGGAAAACACACTGATGTAGCAAATGTTAGTCATGTTTTAGCACTTCCTCATGAAGCAGTGTGACCTCTTGCCACTCAGACAGGCTCTTTCTTTAGATTTTTCTTGCTCATTCGACACAGCTGTTTGTTGTTTTCTTAAATGCTAAGCTTTTTATAGCTCTTCAGTTACTTATAAAAAGTATCAGTTATTCAGGCCATAGGAGTACTGGCTCAGTGCTGGTCTAATGAGCAGGCAAACACTGAAGGCATATTTTTGTTGCTTCTATTTTTTCCTTGTTCCCCCTGCCCTGCCCTCACTCTCACAAGTTCCCCCTTTGGACTCAAATGACTCCAGATTTTTGGAATTCACTAAAAAAGCGAACCACCAGTTGGTCTTTGCTGCATAAGAACAATTCGTTGCTGACTCACCTCCCTGCCTGTGTTAATGCTATTGGCTTTCCACCATTGCGTGAAGAGGAGATGAATGGGTGGGACCTGACCCCACAAGTCATGGCTTCTCCTAGGGGTTCACAAGGGACTCACACCTGTACACATGCACCTGTGATCTCTACGGAGAAGAAGTCTCATCTTTGTCATGCAGAAGAAAAAAAGTCCAGAAGTTGGAGGGCCTTCACTGAGTAAGTTGGAACTGTCTCTGCAATCTGCATCCTTACAGAAAGCAGTCAGGACGAGTTACAGAAAGGATCCTGCTAGAATCAGAAGGAAGATACCACAAACCACAGTCAAGAACACAGAGAACATTTAAGTATTTGAAGAAATTGGATGGTCTCTCCTGGGCTTAGAGGCCTTTACAACGGTATGTGGCTTGTACACACATTCTACACGATAAACACAAAACTCTCAGTGAAATTGTTATGATCTTAGTGCAAGAAGATGTCACTGAACACAACATGGGGGAATTCTCTCAGGAGAGCCAAGGCTGAAAAAATCTGCATGTATGTTCTGGTATAGAGGTTCCCCATCTGTGAGCCCTAGACCCTGGGGGGTACTTGGAGTGATTGCAAGGGTCCTCAGCAAGCATTTTTAGTTGATTTAATGAATAACTGCCCTACATATATGTGTACTATTTTTCACAAGTAGGTAGAAAATGAAATGATTACTAAAATGTTAATTTAAATACAGTATCAAATTATTGGTGCTAAGTGTCTATCAACAGATAAATGGACAAAGAAGATGTGATATATATACACATTAGAATATCACTCAGCCATAAAAAAGAATGAAATAATGCCATTTGCAGCAACATGGATAGACCTAGAGATTATCATACTAAGTGAAGTAAGCCAGACAGAGAAAGACAAATATCATGTGATATTGCTTATATGAGGAATCTAAAAAAAAGGATACAAATGAACTTATTTACAAAATAGAAATAGACCCACAGACATAGAAAACAAACTTATGGTTACCAAAGGGGAAATGGGGGGAAGGATAAACTAGGAGTTTGGGATTAAAATATACACACTACTATATATAAAATAATCAACAAGGGCCTACTGTATAGCACAGGGAACTATACTCAATATCTTGTAATAACCTATAATGGAAGAGGATGTAAAAAAAGAATATATACATTTATACATATAACTCAATAATTTTGCTGTACATCTGAAACAAATACATTGTAAGTCTACTATAGTTCAATAAAAATAAAAAATATAATTCATTGGTTATAATTTTTTAATAATTAATTGATTATAATAATTTTTAATTAATTTATTTTTACCTTAATATAGCTTAGGTTAGAAGCTGCTGTTCTAGCAAGTGATTGGCCTCATATCCAGAATGTCTTACAAAGAAACTCCTTAGGAGCCACTGACTAATTATTTGGGTTGAAGAACATCAAATTATGGGTTTGTTTTCAGGAAACCATTCTCTCAGCTCTTTTTTCTTAGTACTGGAAGAGGTGAAGTCTTCCTTTTAGAAAGGAGGACAATTCATCTAGCATATTACCTGGGATGATTTTGCAGAAATGAGTCTTCCTTAAACGTGTTCTGAGGTGGCAAATAGACCTCATTCCAACCAGTGGTGACCTGGATTGATCTCAAGTGTCAATCTTGTAAAGGGTCTATTTATAGAGAAAATTATGTTTGTTTGTTTAGCTCAGTGGCTACGTATTTCAATCTCATGCTTTCAAGTATCTATATAATAATAATATCATCATCATAATAACAATGACTAATATTTATTACATTACACTTAATACATGCCAGACACCATTCTTTTTTTACAATGACATTGTTTTTGTTTTTGTTTTTGTTTTTAAGTATTTATTTATTTATTTATTTATGGCTGTGTTGGGTCTTCATTTCTGTGCGAGGGCTTTCTCTAGTTGTGGCAAGCGGGAGCCACTCTTCATCGCGGTGCGCGGGCCTCTCACTATCGCGGCCTCTCTTGTTGCGGAGCACAGGCTCCAGACGCGCAGGCTCAGTAATTGTGGCTCACGGGCCCAGCTGCTCCGCGGCACGTGGGATCTTCCCAGACCAGGGCTCGAACCCGTGTCCCCTGCATTGGCAGGCAGATTCTCAACGACTGCGCCACCAGGGAAGCCCCAGACACCATTCTAAATACATGTGTTATCCCAACAAACCTTTGTTTATTATTATTGTTTATAGTAATAATATTGTTATTTTCATTTTATACATTTCATACATTAAAGACATTAGACTCAGAGTGCTCAACAACCTGGCTTATCAGCACATATGTGCCAGAGCCAGGATTTGAATCCAGACTGTCTGGCTTTACCGCCAACACTCTAAACTACCATACTATATTCACTTTATGTCAAAATCTTACCTAAAGCTGAGATTTTTAAAAATTGTGAATTAACATTTTAAGGTATTTTCTTTCCCCTCATGTGATTTAGGATTTAATTTTTTTCTCACTTGAAAATTATACTATTGTGTTTAAAAATCTCTCTCTCTAGTAGACTAGCAAATGTACTCGTGGAAATTCACACATACCAGTTTTCCTAACTCTGTTTAATAAAACCTCTCATTTCTTCCTTGAGGACATTGTCTCAGGAGCTCTGTGGCATAAATGTGAGCATTTACATTTTCTTTCTGTGGCCTTAGTTCATTGATCTTTAAAGTGGGGCCACCTTTACTCTAAAACCATTATAAACAATTGTGAATTAAAGGAGATATATGAATGCCCAATAGGAACAAAAAAGATATTCAACATCATTAGTCATTAGGGAAATGCAAATTAAGATACCGAGATAACTGCTACACCCACTAGAGTGGCAAATATGAAAAAGACTAACAGTACCAAGTTTTGGTGAAAATGTAAAGCAACTAGAACTTTCATAATCTGCTGGTGGAAATGCAAAATGACACAGCCATTTTCAGAGAAACAGTCTGGCAGTTTCTTATAAAGTTAAATATATACTTCCTATATGATTCACCAATCCCACATCGAAGGTATTTACCCAGGGTAAATGAAAGCTATGTCCAGCACAAAGACCTGTACACGGGTGTTCATAGAAGTTTTGTTCACAATAGGCCCAAACTAGGAACAACCCAAATGTCCATCAGCTGCTGAATGGATAAACCACTTATAATATATCCGCACAATGGAATATTACTTAGCAATAAAAAGGAGCAAACTGCTGCTAGACACAACAACATAGGATGAATCGCAAAAGCAACAGACTAAGTGGAAGAAGCGGGACCAAAAAGACTACCTGCTGTGTGATTCCACTTATATAAACAACTAGAAAAGGCAAAACCATAGTGACATAAAGCAGATCTGTAGTTGTCAAGGTTGGTGGGCATTGATCATAAAGGGATTGAAGGAAATTTTGGGGATGAGACAAGTATTCTATATCTTGGTGGTAGTGGCAGTCATGTTTGTCAAAACTCATCAAGCTGCACACTTTAACTCACACCTCAGTAAAGCTGTTTGGAAAAAAAAGCGTACAGAGCTTTGTGACTGAGCTGTATATAATTGCAATTTGAAAACTCTATGTTTACCTTCTATTGAGTTCACCCTAACTCATTTCCCCCCACGTTTAATAAAAAGGTTTGTGATTTAAAATGTTTTCTAATCTGTCATCTTAGGATTGAAGTTCTTCAACTGAAAAAAAAACTGGTGTTTTGAATTCAATGTATTAACAAATATTCGGTGAAAAAAGGAAAGTTGAAATAAATTTGTTCATAATCAGAATAACTTTATATCATTTATTCAGTGACTGTAGAGTCCTTTAAGGGTCAATACATCCTTACATTCGTTGATCTACTGTCACATTGGATCAACTGTCGTGTGAAGACCTTTTTTAGAGTATTGGAATTGTTATGGTCCTAGGTGACAAACTGGTTGCTACATGAGCCCCCAAACACCAGAAATTCTCCGTGTAGAGAGGCTGAATCCAGGACCTACTCGGTAAAGTTTAAGACTGAATTGATTACAAGAGAACAATTGATTGAGGGCAAAATAATTGAATTATCCAGTTTGTATAGTAATTTTGCCTATGGGAACCAATGAAAAACTAGTAGTTTTTCCTGTCACCATACCTCCCAGGGCTATGAATATATTTCTACTCACCCCCACCTCCAGTCAAAATATATTTATGAGGGCTTTACTTTGAGCAAGGCATTGTGCTAAATACCATGGGAAATGCAAAGTTGCTTAAGCTATGGTGATTGTAGTCCTTTAAGTTAAACTTCTACACTTGGAAATTGGCTGAAATGTCTATAAAATTACATACGGATATTTATTTTTGGTTATTTCAGGTATAGGATTCAAAAGACATAGGTTCCAGAGTCAGAATATTTGAAAGTGCTGTGGTGTGCTAGAAAGGGCACATTCCCCCAGATACGTCTCCCACCAACCCGCCCCTTGGGCCTGCCATGGCGCTATTAGAGGAACGCTGCATTCAGCATTCTCTTTTCCCTCTAGCCCTGATTCAAAGGTAGATCCCCTTGGAGAAAGTGATATATTAAATTGCAAATTCCTTAATCTTAACTAGGACTTTCAGTTTTCTCTTTTTGGTGATAGAGGTAGCACTTGTTTCTCCTCTACTTAGAGACAATCTTTTTTTTTTTTAATTAATTTTTATTGGAGTAGAGTTGATTTACAATGCTGTGTTAATTTCTGCTGTACAGCAAAGTGAATCAGTTATACATATACATATATCCAGTCTTTTTTAGATTCTTTTCCCATACAGGTCATTACAGAGTACTGAGTAGAGTTCCCTGTGCTATCAGTAGGTTCTTATTAGTTATCTATTTTATATATAGCAGTGTGTAAATGTCAATACCAACCTCCCAATTTATCCCTCCCCCCCTCCCCCTTGGTAACCATAAGTTTGTTTTCCACATCTGTAACTCTATTTCTATTTTGTACATAAGTTCATTTGTACCATTTTTTTAGATTCCACATATAAGTGATATCTTGATCAACTTATATTTTTTCTTAATACAAGCACCCAAAAGGCTTTGCAAAGCTTTATTTGCTTTATCCAATAATAGCTAAGAACAGGTGCATAGTGAATGGAGTTGTTACTCAAAGTGTGGTCCCAAACCGGTGTCAACATCACCTGGGAACTTGTTAGAAACGCAAAACTTCAGAATCCACCTGCAGACTGATTGATCCAGAATCTACATTTTAACAAAATCCTGGGGCATCCAGACCCCATCATAATGTTTCTTCCAACCCTGAAATTTTCTGCTTCTCTCTGCCTACCAGTAGTATGGACATTTAAAGGCTTTATTCCTTCTGCTGGAGTATTTTGGGATGCACTGAAGTTCAGGTATCTACTGATCCCTTCTATCAGGGAGAGGAACCATTCAACAGGTTTCCTCTGAGATCTCTCCAGGTGTTTACTTACCTCTTGTAGTTCAATAAACATCTTTGTAAGTAAGAGGAAGAAATTGCAGGTATCTGAAAAGCTGTGCACACAGTCAAAAGGGGCTCAGATTATGAGAGCGTGCTCTGCAACACTCTTTATTGAATAAATGTTAAATGAAAATAATAAATGCTTGGAAATGGCTTTTGCATGTCCCCAGTAACAAATACATGTAATCCTCTCAAAGCACCTGTTGTTTTATTCCTACCTCGTTCCTATATGGATGACTGTATTTACTCACTGAGGTGTGCGAGGATTAATTTAATGGCTGAATCTATTTCTTCCAAGCTCTGGCTGACATCTGAGTGTAGACTTTTCTTCTTCACACTTGAGGTACAAGCTGACTAGCATCCTGGGAGGGTGCCCTCTGTCTCTCTGTCCTTTCAGAAGCTGCTTGTCCACAGAGGTGCCCTGCATCTTCAGTTGTAAGAAGCCACTCAAAAACCAGGGAAAGTAGAGAGGGAGTGAGAACAGGAGTCGGGAGACAAGGCCCTGGAGAAGTCATCTGACCTCCTTGAGCCTTAGTTTTCTGACCTGTAAATGGAAGGATGGGACCAGGCAATGTGTGAGGTCTCTTCCAATGCTAAACAAAGGATAAGTAGACTAGGAGTTAGATTTGTGCAATCATGACACCCCTTCATATGCATTCCCCTATGTCCTCATCACAACTCTAAAACAGAGCTCCCATTTTACAGATGAAGAAACTGAGTCCCAGAGAGGATGTGACTGCCTCCATTTCACCCAACTCAGATGGCAACGCCTGAACTCAAGACTCAAACCCAAGCATCCTCACTCCAAGTCCTTCCCACCACACCTCAGCCATCACCAACGCAGGCCATTTGCTTTGCTGGATCATTTTTTTAAGACTGGGCCAAGGTCAAACTGTCCAAATCTACCTGCTGCTATAAGAAGGCTAAAAGAAAGTAGCTTAAAAATAGTCTCATGCAGGTGTTCAGCAGTAGAAAATACACAACAAATTTGGATTCTATTTGGACATTCTGAAGCGAGCAAAAAACTTTTCTAAACATTGCCTCTTTAGTGTCAAAACTCCCCTCATGCGGTGGGCAGAAGCAAGTACTGCTAATGCCATTTCAAAGGGAGAAAAACGGAGGCAGAACAATTAAATGACCTGCCTAAGATTTCTCAGTCAGAAGTGGACAATAGTTACAGTTGCCCAATATTTCCATTATCTTTTGTTCTCATCTATCTGCTTGTCCTGCCTGCAGCCATCATGCTCCCTGTTCTCACGCCCAGGTGTAGCTGTCCCCAGCTGGGGGCCCCAGAAACTCGAGGAGAGGGTTGCGATGTCTGTGAGGGAACGACTAGGAAAGTGCAGAATGGAACGATCTATGGATATCCCAAGGCTTTGATGACACAGGAAAGAATCTTTACATTCCATCCTAAACATCATCAGATTTAAATATTTTATCAGCTGCAGCTAAACCTTCTCAAATTTTTGGCCCTGCTAAAAACAGGTACTTACTTATCTGGAGTTTAATTACAAATATAGCTTTGTTCTGCATGGATAAAATGCAAAAAAGTGAAGAACAGTTAGCTAGAGTCAGGGCAAGTGAGAAAAACAGCTGCTTCCTTTTTTTGTTTTGTTTTGTTTTCATTTGTAATAGTCATAACACCCAAGTAGCAAAGAGTCTAAGAGGGTAATTTAGTGTTGTGGTTAAGACTGTGGGTATCAAACTGTGTTTGCATCTTAGCTCTGCCACTTATTAACCCTTTGACCCTGAGAAAGTTATTTCTCAGGTCAGTTTCCTCATCTGTGAGATGTGGAGAATCATGGAAGCTACGTCCTAGGGTAGTGAGGGTTAAATAAGTTAATACCTGCAAAGTGCTTATAGCAGAGCCTGGGTAATAGTAGGAAGTCAACAAATGTCAGCTATTATTGTAATTGTCTTTAGTGAGGAGGGAACAGTTAAACTTTTGTTTTTATTTAGTTTAAATTTAGTACTAACATACAAGTGAATTATAACGCACCAAGTAAGGAACATAGATCATTAACTGAGAAATTCTATATGGTTGCCCAAATCAAGAGGTGAGTTGTAGATGGGCTGGGAAATAGCCAGTCCATTTGAGATGACCAAGCATAGAAGATAATACGAAGAAATGGTTGAAACAAATAACCTAATGTAGGATTAGTAGCTTAATCTATCATAATGTCTACAGTCTGAAGTGATGGAATGGTGACAAATGATCAAGAGCCTTCTTGAAATCCAGAAAGAGAAATCAGTTTTAACACACTGGAGAAATACACTGTGTTTGGTCACAATAGGTTGTATAATTATGGGAAGGACAATTCCTCCATGGCAAATAAATAAACGTCTAGTCTGGTTTATACATCAGTTTCTAATGTGTAGAGTTAGTGTGAGTCAGTTCCCCTCATTCTAATTAGTTAACTCTGCATGAACTAATAAATTCAACTCCTGGAGCCAGCAATACTGACCCCTTGGATTTTGGGAATTCCCCAAGCACTGCAGCCTGTGGGGTCTGGCAACTGAAGTCGTTTTACTTCTTTCTGGTAAATCTCTCATTAGATATCAGAGTTTAAAAGAACAGGATTCCTGGGCTTCCCTGGTGGTGCAGTGGTTAAGAATCCGTCTGCTAATGCAGGGGACGTGGGTTCAAGCCCTGGTCTGGGAAGATCCCACATGCCACGGAGCAACTAAGCCCGTGCGCCACAACTACTGAGCCTGCATTCTAGAGCCTGCAAGCCACAACTACTGAAGCCCACGCACCTAGAGCCAGTGCTCTGCAACAAGAGAAGCCACCGCAACGAGGAGCACAGCAACGAAGAGTAGCCCCCGCGCCGCAACCAGAGAAAGCCCACGCAGCAACGAAGACCCAACGCAGCCAAAAATAAAAAATAATAATAATTAAATAAATAAATTTATTTAAAAAAAAAAAAAGATCAGGATTCCTATTTCAGTCCTACCAAAGTCATTACACCTACTACTTTTTATCAGGAAAGACAAGAGTGCTCTAGATGCCTGTGTAGGAGAGCTAAAGTTACAAGAGACTATACTAAAGATAAATATTATACTTAAAAGGAAACGCTCCTCAAACACGGTGAGAAGTGACAGAGTGTGGAATTGACTGGAAAGTGATCAAAACAAGCAAACTTCTCAGAAAGATCCAAATGACCCCTGCATGTGAATTTCAATAATGCACAATTGCTTGTAACACGCGTGGACCCCCTCTTGGTTCTATCAAAGCAGTTCCTGGGCCACATGAGGAAAATAGTTTCATTACGTCACCATCATCCACTGTTGTTCACCTAAAAACTTATTTTCCAGAGCTCACCCTGTTCACCATGCATGGCTCTGATTTTTGGTAGTTCCAAAAACTCGAATCTAGTTCCAAGAAGCTAAAGACTGTGCCAAAGCAGGGTCAGAGGACTGTATCACACGGACAGAGGTGACCCAAAGGCTGAGCATGTCTTTAGGCAGGGTCCTTTATCGGCAAAGCCTCTCAGGCGCCTGGCCTGATGGAGTAACGCACACGGTGGGGTGAGTTCTAGTGTGTTTGCAACAGAGCCCAGCGGCTGCTAAGTGCATGCATCTTGGAGCCTGCCTTCTGGGTTCTAATCTTGACTCTGCCAGTTTCTGGCTGCATGACCTTGGGCAAGTTCCTTAGACTCCTTGTATTTAAACTCATCTGAATAGGGGTTTAAATCTCACAGGTTGTTAGGAAGATTTAGGTGGTTAATACATTTAAGGTGTCTGGCACATAGTTAGCATTATTTTAGGGTTGATTACTGTGACATAATCAACCATCTTTGGTCCCATCTTGTCAGAGCCTGTTGCTTCCTCTGCCATCCTGGGATGTAATGGGAAAAGGTGCCTCCCCCACCATCCTCGAGGAGCCCCCGACTTCCCCCAGCGGTAGCCCTGCTCTGGAGCCCCAGGGGTTGATTTTGTACTTTCTTCTTTCTCTCTTTTTGCCCTCTCTGCTTCCCTCTCCCTTTCTCTCTTCTGTATCTCTCTCTGTCTGTCTCATCTATCTTTCTTGAGACATGCGTGAGAATTAATAATGAACTTGACATGTATCTTTTTAGTTTTATGGGCTCTGTGATGGATATACGTGCTTATTTGTTTATTTGGTTTTATAATTCAGGAGACTTATAAAACATCAGGGACCATATGTTCTATTTGTTTTAGTGTGACAGTGGTAGATAGCACAGTACTTCATGCTGTGTGAATATTTGCATCTCAGAAGTATTAGTATTTGCAACTTGTAAAAGACGGTGTTTGAAAAAAAAACTCTTTTGAGTGAAATTTACCATTTCAAAATATCTACTTCCAAATTTTGAGGAAGAAAACAACTTTTGAAACTGAGTGCAGTTTAAAATTTGTTTAAAACAACTTTTGAAACTGAGTGCAGTAAATAAAATTTTTATTCATGCGATGTCTAAAGCAAAAGTAATTTTTAAAAATAAAATGTTAGGGACAAAAACCACATTTCTATGTATCATTATAGACATGGGCACAAGGCCATGGTTAAGGCCAATCAAGTGATCTAATTGTTTCAACAGTGCTAAAGGATTTACAGTAATCTTCAAGATCAGGGCTGTGCTAGTCTGAACTTCCCTTTTCCCACCTCCACCCCTGCTTCCTTCTCTCCCTCCAAGCAGTTGCGTACTATTGTGTTTGCCAGATTGAAGTTATGTAGGAAACGGTTCAAGTGGGAGCCTGGGTTCAAGTCTTAGGGTAAGATTACATGTGAACATTCGTGGGGGTGTCTTTCTGTAATTATCCTTTGTGCATTTTATAAAACCACTGCTGGCTTGGGAATGACTGACAGCCTTGACTCACTGGAGGTTAGCAAGGAAGAGTGTGTGTTTTTAAGGTTCGGGTGGAATTGCTCAGGGAGAGAGCCCCCTGGGGAACATGGCACCACTTTGCCTGTCTTCTGTCTACTGAAACACCTTCATTAGGCCTTCAGAGTTGCTCACTGACATTGACCTGGATGACATATTAAAAATCCAGCTTAACCAATGTGTTGTGAAATGAACTTGGACAACAAGAAGGTATACAGCCCCCCAGATTTGATTATTCAAAGCCCTGTAGATACACAGAGGGCAGTGTGATAGATGAGGGATGCCAAGCCCTATATGACGATCACTTACACAGAGCAGGCATCTGTGTCCCAGGAACACTGTACTGTTCGGTTAGATAAAAAGAGAAGCAAGAACATATGCAGTTTATCTTTTTTTCCCCCAGTGCATCCAAGTTGCTAATTTTTATAGTTATCGAAAAGAAAATATCAGCTTTCTAGTGGGCAGGAAGATTTGTGCTTGAGTTAAGAAAAAAAGAACTGAGAGGGAAGACAGGGTTTTATCTGCGCCTTTATGGTGGGGTTAATGTTTTCCAAACCACTGACAAGTTACTGTGCAAAATCTCCAGGTGTGAGTGTTGGGGGTTACTAGTCTGGCTTTACAGACTGCCATGGAGAGTACTTAAAAGTTGTCTGCCAGGCAAGTAATCAGCTAGGGATTGGATTTCGTGGGGTGAGGGATCCTGTAATTAAGAAGGGAAATGGGACAAGACAGAGAAATCACCTGGAGAGGTGTAAGGAAGGAGCAGGACTGGTGAGAGCCATGCCAGGTAGACTATGACAGTCACTGGTTCCCTTTAGGATTAGAATCTACTGGATAAAGGACGGGGCGGAGATCCTGGGAGGTCGCCACCACCTTCTGGGTGCCAGCCTAGATTTGGTTGGTGCTACTAGGAAAACAGTACTTTTGGTCCGGTCAGTGTGAGTTGCCTGGACCTCAGAGTTGGTTTTTGTTTTTGTTTTTTGGTGGTAGGGATGGGAGGTTCCCTTTCTCCTCTCTAACCTAATCCCCTTTTCCTAATCCATCTTATCTCTCTGTGAGCCTCAGTTTCCTCATCTGGAAAATGGTATAATAGCTCTGGGGAAAATTAAATCAGCCACTGCCTGGTATAGAAGAGGCATTCACTTAACACCCATTTCCCTTTCTCTCCTTTCAAAACTGCTATCAGAGGAAAAACCTATAGGGTTTTTTAATGGCGTGGCATCTGGGGTCATTAACAAAGGATCTCAGAACACGCAATTCCCCTGCTCGGGCTCAGTGCTCAGGGGAGCCCTTCAGCTGGGCACGTTGGCTGCTATGGAAGGAGGGGTGGTGGCCACAAAGTGCCAGCTTTTCACTCCCACCTCCCAGGGCCGCTGAATGGGCCCCTCACTTGCCTTCACAAGGCGGGTGTGAGGACCCGCTAATTAGCACACACAACGTTTGGCAAAGCTGAGCCCAGATAAGGGCATGAGACAGCCGTCATTTTGTCTAGGTGACAACACAAGACCACCCATTTTCCAGAAGACAATTAAACCTGTTTCTCGGATCATAAATGTTGACAATTACAGTCACCAGAAAGATTTGGTCCAGTTTATTCTTAGACCTGGGTTTAGGCACTGCTTTTGAGCTGTGCTCTCCTCCTTCTCTCCCAGGGAGTGGGAGTAGGGGAGAGGTGGTGATGTGTAGCTCTGACAAACTGCAATTTGGGGTGTGTGTGTGCGTGTCTGTGTGTGCGTGTGTGTGTGAGAGAGAGAGAGAAAGATTTTCCACACTAAAGCCGGTGTTCCCAATCCCCCATCCTCTGGGAGGGGGGCTGGTCTTCTTAATAACCCTCCCCCATAGAACTCAGAAGATGTAGACAGGAGAATTTGCTTCACTTCCCTCCCCCCAGTTAGAGGGCTGCTTGACTCAAATATCTCCATCTTGGCAATTTCCTGCACACAGTTTCCATTAAATGACAAGCTTGGATGACTGCTTCAAACATCCTGCCTCGAAGAACTTCATTTAAAAAAGCATAAAAACTTTGCCTGGACTGAAAACTCTGTAGGCGACAAGGGAATGGGGATAATGATTTTAGTTTACAGCTTCAGATATGGTGAGAGCTTGTTTGTTCTCCTTTGTTGCTCTTTGATGGTGGTTGGAAAGCGGGTGTGGGCTGTTCTGCGCACCAAGCAGAGTCCACACGGGAAGCGGGGGATCTGGGGGTGGGATTGATGGGTGAACTGTGGCATGTGAAAGAAATTGTGCCCTGACTGACTGAATTCCGTGCAAGGTTCGTTCAGAAAAGTCATTTCCTTCAATCACTCAGATCAAAAAGCAATTATCTTTGGAACACCCACCCTGCCATTCATAAAAGCACAGACTTTGCTTTCACACAGAAGCTTACCTTGGCTTCTCCCTTTCATGAGTATACTGACTTCTCCCTTTCTACCTAAAATGGCTGTGTTGGCAGAAGAGGTGAAAAAACAGTATGCCCTAGGCCGGCAGCAAATTAAAACGACCCCAGAAAAATATGGGTCTGGATCCTCCATTGATCGATGAGCATTTCTTTTTGTGACTGGCTTGATATTAGCTAGAGAACATGCGTTTAAAAAAACCCACCAAGCAAATGCTTTGGAATTTGATTCCCATCTAAGAGGAAACCTTCACTGAAACACTAACTGTACATTTCGAATGTGGTTTAAAACCCACCGTCTGTCCAGGAGTGATGACACACCAGCGGAAATCTAAGATCTTGTCTTCAAAATGAGGTAGCTTCTGACACTCCCACCCCCTCCCCACGTTGAGGTCTCCTTCTTCACCTTTAATCAATTAGTCACAACTGCCTGGTGTTGAAAGGTGCTCCTGTCCTCATGCCCTAATGGAAAATAAGCAAATTTCTAAACTCCTAACCTGAGCTAAGGCTGACGACCAGCCTCTTTGTTTCCCCAGCTTGGGACCCAAGGAGTGGTAAATTCAAGCTGAGAGTTAGCCAGCAAACATTGCTGTAGTCGTAGCTATTATAAAATAGTGTAATATTTCTCCATTGGCTGGTAAATCGCTGTGCTCTGAGCCCCTTGCGTATCCCTCCCTTGCCCTCCTCTGGGACCTCCTGGACCACCCCCCAGGATGTAGCAGCCAAACGGCTAACACCTGGTGTAGCTGGGCCTTCAGGGCAACTGGCTTGGTTGTTGGAACCCCTTTTCCTCCCAGTTGTGAACTAATTTGAATAGCACCCCTGCCTTGCGTTCTTCATGTTGAAAATGACTGATCATACATCTACCTTCAAGATCTCATGAAAACCCTTAAATTTTAGGGTGACGTCAATAGTCCTTTGCTTCTTGGGTAGAGAAAGAGCCACTAATTAGACATTACTCCTAGGAATTTGTCTCAGTTGATACACTTAGCTTCTTTCCTCTTGTTCAGCTGGGGTTTGATCCCTAGGGGTGCAGGCATTTATTCAACAATTTAGACCAGTTAATTAAAACCTCATGGCCTCTGTAAATACAATTCTTCCTCTGCAGCACCAGAACACTCGGTATGCATGCATGGTAGGAGAATTAGAAAAAGCACAAAGGTATAGAAAAAAATGGAGGTGGACCATCCCTTTATATTGCCGGGGGCCTTCCAAGTGAAGGCAAACTGTGAAGCATGAGGAAGGCGCCAGAGTGGCTGTGACCTTGGACTTGTTACCTCAGCCCAACTCTGGCCAAACTCTAACACCACTTGGAGCTGGAAGTCAAGTCTTTTCAGGGGCTTTCCTTGCTGAATTCTCCTCATGGAAAGCATAGGGTCTGCTGGCTGTGCAGATGGCTCTTTATTTCCTCAGGACCATGCTCTACAGTGCTGCTGCTTGCTGCTTTGTTTGTGTATGTTTGCATATTTGAAGAAATATATTTTATTTATATATGTGACTATAGTGTAGTCCTACACACTAGTGTAGGACAAGCTATTCTAAGCCTTGAGAACATTTTTAAACATTAAAAGTTAAGAGACTTTGAAGTTAAGTAAGTAAATAATAACAATAAGGGAGTGGTTATGGTATTTGGGGGATATATATGCTTCCAATGTCACATGAATAGGAGGGAATATTAGAGGCAGAGCAAAAACTTGGACCTAAATGAGCTTGGTTCATTGCTGGTCCACCAGCCAAACCAAAGGGCAAGGCTGTTAGAACAATTAGGCACAGTGTTTTTAAGCTTGGGAAGTTTAGAAATTCTTTCAAAGAAAAAAAATCCTCTGGAGTCCCAGTATTAATCTAGAATAATGTTATTTATATATGTAAAACAAAAAGGAGACATAAACTCCTGCTTAAAGCTCTTATACAATTCTAAAACAAAATTGATAAATTAAGTAAAAATAAATGTAAAGAAAATTTAAATTCACACCATTAATTCATACTGACAGATGAGATTTTGCTGAGCACATAATGCCTCTTGCCATGGAATATGGTGTTTTCCACTATAATACACATTCTTTTGAGTTCAGTGTTTCTCCACCACTGCAAGCTTTTGGGAATGACTCAATTCTCCCACTCCTTTTCTTTCCTAAAAATCCACCACCGGGGCTTCCCTGGTGGCACAGTGGTTGAGAATCTGCCTGCCAATGCAGGGGACACGGGTTCGAGCCCAGGTCTGGGAAGATCCCACATGCCGCGGAGCAACTGGGCCCGTGAGCCACAACTACTGAGCCTGCGCGTCTGGAGCCTGTGCTCTGCAACAAGAGAGGCCGCGATGGTGAGAGGCCCGCGCACCGCGATGAAGAGTGGCCCCCACTTGCCGCAACTAGAGAAAGCCCTCGCACAGAAACGAAGACCCAACACAGCCATAAATAAATTAATTAATTAATTAATTAATTAATTTAAAAAAAATCCACCACCGTATAGCATATTGTGATAGCATTTGGACTTCAGTACACATGAACACATCATTTATGTATCCAGGCTCCTTTTTTTTCCCCTCTTAGCTCTGAAGTTCAAGTAGTATTGGTTACTATGTGACTATAAATATACAGGCAAACACAAACCTTGAAATCATAAGGCATTTTTTGGTAATAATTAAAATAATGACTAACATGTATAAAGTCCTTACTGTGTACCAGACACTGCTCCAAGTGCTTTATATGTTTCAATCCATGTAACCCTTACTATTACCCTATGAAGTAGCCTTATTGTACAAATGAGGAAACTGAGGTGCTGAGTATTTCCAAGGTCACACAGCCAATAAAGGCAAAGTCGGAATGTAAGCACAGGCAGTCTGCTTAACCACTATGTTCTACAGCCTCTCAAAGGTAACCATAACCCACAATATGCTTATATTAATTTTTCATGAAATATAATAAAAATGCAACACAAAAGTTTCTCCCAGAGAGCTCTAGGACCTCTGAGAAATCATCTGTGAGCCCCAGTTTGAGAAACAGTCATTTAATTCTCTACTCTCGAGCTCTTTACTATTTCTAGACATCATTACAATATAATGTTCTTTAATTCTTTAAAGTATAAAAATATGTCCTGATTCTATCCATGATTACCTTAGTTAACCATCAAGGCTACAGCGCTGTATTAATTAATTAGTATAAAAGCCCTGCTAGTAATAGAGGTGATAAAAGGAGTGACATGTAGACACATTAAAATGTACTTATCTACATAGTCCTAACAAGGGTGAGAAATTATAGATAAGCATGGATTTAGTCTCATTGCTTTTTAAAAAAATTTTTATTTATTGATTGATTGATTTTTGGCTGCATTGGGTCTTCTTTGCTGTGCGTGGGCTTCCTCTAGTTGTGGCGAGCGGGGGCTACTCTTCATCGCGGTGCGTGGGCTTCTTATTGCTGTGGTTTCTCTTGTTGCGGAGCACGGGCTCTAGGTGTGCAGGCTTCAGTAGTTGCAGCACGTGGGCTCAGTAGTTGTGGCTCACGGGCTCGGTATTTGTGGCACACAAGCTTAGTTGCTCCGCGGCATGTGGGATCTTCCCGGACCAGGGATCAAACCCATGTCCCCTGCATTGGTAGGCGGATTCTTAACCACTGTGCTACCAGGGAAGTCCCAGTCTCATTGCCTTTGATAGGAATGGTGATGAGGGTGAGTGCTCTGGGATGAGTGGTACTAAACTCTGAGCAATACCAGGACAGGGGTAGTTGGCTGAAATCTTGAAAGGAAAAGCTGGGAGCAGAAATCCACCCACACCCACTCTGCTCTGGGGGTGGCAGCTGGCAGAAAATTCTGGAGACAGTGATCCAAAGTTGTAATTAATCTGGACTTTCATGGAAGTTTTTAAGAAACCTGGGAGTAGCAGAGTGGGAAGGTTAAAGAAACAAGCATAGAAGATCACCTTAGCCTTTTGTCCTTGGTTTATATTTGTAACCTAAATACTGCATCCAGGTGGGTATTAGTTCAAGTTTATTTCTCACTTGTCTGTGTCTTCAACAGGTTCGTCTGTGTCATTGCTGTCTGCTGCCTTAGATCGTGAATGAAGACAAACTGAGGAAGATGTTGAACCTATTCCACCCATCACAATACCATCAAAAGACACACCAAAGCACTTCTGAATGATGAATCAGACTTATTTACTGACCACCTACCATGTGCAAAGCCCTCTGCTAGCTGTGAGTGGATGAAAGGATGCGTTACCTAAGGTTCCTGCTGTCAAGTAAGTTCCCAGAGTAAGATAATAAATGGTGCATGTGAACAGAACAGGTTGTAAGGCCAGCCATTCATAGCATGGTGGCTGGGCTCTTGGGTTGTAGACTGGAACCACTTCCAATATCAGCTCTATCCACTGGCTGGGTGTCCTTGGGAAAGCGGACCAAGCTCATTTTTCTCATCTGTAAATGGAGATGATGATGATCATAGTACCCATATCATAGGGCTGTTGTGATGACTCGAGGTGATGCGTGTACAATGCCTAGTACGTTTGCTGTGCGGACCCTAGTTTATCAAATAAGAACTTGCAGTCTCTGAGGCTCTGCTAACGATGACCACATCTGCGCAAGGGTGTGGTTTGGATTTGGTCCGAGTCACCGCAGCATGACCTTCTATTGCAAGGGGAGGAGAGGCGCTCTGGAGAGGCAGCGCTGGTTTGGTGGTGCCTGGGGTCAGTGTCTGCGTCTACCACTGCCCTCTACTGGAGACAGTGAGCACAACAGATGTCTAAGGAACACCCAACCTACCTTGGTATTATTCTCTTGTTCCAACACCCTGTGTTTATAAAGAAAAGTCTCCTTTGTTGAGAGCTTTACAGCCCATCTGAGCTAATTTTTTCTTCTTTCAGATACTTAAGAGCCAGAGAAAATTCTATTGTCTGCTAGCCTCAGCTCCTCACTTGCTTTTAACTAACGTGGAGTCTGGGCAGGTATTGATTTTTCTGCTTTTCTCTGACTGCACTCATCAGTCATTTTATATTACTGGAGAGTCCATTAGCAATAAAAAATAAAGGATGGGAGTTACAAAACCATTAGAGAAACTTACTCTCTGTACCTTTGAGGTGAGAGAAACAATTAAAAGCACGTCATCTTATAAACATTCTAATAGAATTATTAGAAAAGTGAATAAACCCAGGATGTGATTATCAAGGGATGAAATGAAATCCTCCTTAGAAGTCAACTAGACGGGAGTGCCCCGACGTTCCACAACGTTGTAGTAGGCATGGAGCTCAAATACTGTACGTGGGTGAGATGAAAAGAAGATTAGCTACTAGAATAAAGGAACATTACACAACAGCGATTCAGCCCTAGGCTCACGCATGAATGAATTTCAGAACTATGATGGCAGAGCTAAGAGGAGAGAAAGGAGGAGATGAAATGGAAAGGGAAGAGGTGACTTTGAAATTTAGTAAGCTGGGGAAACAAAGCCACATCTCCACTCTTGTCCAGTTGTACAAGATGGTTACTGAAATTCACTGAATTCTCCACTGGGAGCTGAGAGGGGGTGAACAAAGCAGGAGCAGACTCTGTGGATTTTGATGCTTGTTGACTGGAGAACGTAAGAAGATGCAGGGGTCCTCACGCTCCCTCAGGGGGTGCGCACCATTGTGTGTAAGTGACCAGCAGCATTCTTGGCACGTGTTGGTCCTCAAAAGATGTGAATTCCCTTGCTCCTCCCTGTAAGCGGGAGAGTGTGTAGAATTTATAGTGAATATTATGAATATAGTGAATATCAGGCTGCATTTAACTTAATTTCCTTTTATCTTCATGGCTTCCAAGAGTAAACAGTTTTCACACTAAGGGTTATTTGGACATTTATTCTCTCTAGATGAGCATTAAGTATATACTCAATTGTCTGACCCTCTTTGGTCCAGAAAGCAATAAACACTTCCACAAAACCCTGCTATAGGTGGCAAAATTTATATTTTGTTTTCTCATCCTTACACAGACAGCAAGTTGTTTGGCATTGTACGAGGTTTTTCTACCTATTGTAAAGTTGCTCTGTAGTATGTTTTTCTTTTCCCTTCCTGATTGTAATTTATTGTCTATAAAGAGTATAACAATAATACTGGGAATAATTTTTAAAATTCACAATTCTACTTCTCTAACATTTGAAGTATTTATATTTTCCATGCTCTTTCCATCTTTACCCTTATGCATATTTTACTTTTTACATAGAATCTTGCATTTTGTCTTTTCACTTGATGCTATTTTATATGCATTTTAATGTGGTGTCATGGCAGTCATAATTATAATATTTAATGGTTGCAAAATATTTCATTAAGTTTATGGCTCATAATTTTCTGAGTCAATTCTCTATCAGAGGCATGAAAGGTTTTTTGTTTTACCATTATAAATAATATCATCATAGTTACATAAGTAGGTTTTTTTCCCTCCACTTGAATTATTTCCTCTGAATAAATTCTCAGGAGTCGGGTTATTGTGCTCGAGGTACACCTCCAATTATTTTCCTAAAAGGTTGTGTTTTATTTTGTCAGAAGCAGTGAATGAGACTAATCTCGCTTATCCTCTTAACAACATCAGATGCCGCTGGCCAGATACTCTCTCCCCTAGGGTTCCCTAGCTGCCATCCTATTCAGTTTTTCATGTACCTCTCTGGCTATTCTTCCTTGGTCTTCTTTGGGTTCTCCTCTGCCCCTACCTTTTCCTTCAATGTTTGTGTCCACGGGGCTTAGGCCTGGGCTGTCCGCTCTTCTCATTTTTTACATTCCGTTTGGAACATCTTATGCCCTGTACAGTGGGCTTTAATTACTGTATCATTAGTCACACCATGTCCCTGTACACCAGACTCATATATCCAAATGCCAAAAGGAATCCTGGTCTCCCAGTCTCCAGCCTTGTTCCTTCAAAACCTTTCTCCATACTATGCCAGAGTAATCTCCCAACATGTAAGTTGGATCTTGTCACCTTCTGTGAAAAAAACCCTTCAGTGGGTTTCTGTTGCTCTTAGGAAATAACTGAGATTCCAAAACAAGGATGCTAAGACCCTTCTGGTACAACCCCTGCCTGTTTCTGTCCATTCTGTGCTCTTGCCGTTTCCCTGTATGCACGATGGCTTCCCTTTATCTCTGTGCCTGTCAGCACTCTTCTTCTTTCTCTTTGCCTGGCTGACCCCCGCTCATCCTTCACGTCTCAGAGAGGCCATTCCTGGGCGCTAGGTTTCTCTGTTATATGTTCTCCAAACCCCTTTCCCAGTCATACCGCCTGCTGTGCTTTACTGAGGCCTGTTCCCAAGTGCATCAATTCCCCAGCGCCTCTGGCCTGCCTTGCGCAAGGTCAAGCACCCCCGAAGTCCAGACAAAGCTCCGGGCAGCAGGCGCTTGCAGTAAGAGGCACTGGGTGTGCACAGGGCACGTGGGCCCTGAAGGCCTACGGATGAGGCACCAGCAGCCTTGGCCCCCATCCACCTCTTACATTGCTCAAATCCACTCACGCTTCATATTAAATTCACTCTGGCCCATCGCTGATTCTTTAAGGTGATGGCTTACTTCACACTCAGCTGGTTTTCTCTCAATTCCTTTAAATGAAAAAAAAAAAAAAAAGATGTACAACAGGGAGGTTGGTTGGACAAACTACAGTCCCTGATGCTACCCTGAGGCATGATTTTTTTTAAATTAATTAATTAATTAATTAATTTATTTATTTATGGCTGTGTTGGGTCTTCGTTTCTGTGCGAGGGCTTTCTCTAGTTGCGGCAAGTGGGGGCCACTCTTCATCGCGGTGCGCGGGCCTCTCACTATTGCGGCCTCTCTTGTTGCGGAGCACGGGCTCCAGACGCGCAGGCTCAGTAGTTGTGGCACACGGGCTTAGTTGCTCCGCGGCATGTGGGATCTTCCCAGACCAGGGCTTGAACCCGCGTCCTCTGCATTGGCAGGCAGATTCTCAACCACTGCACCACCAGGGAAGCCCCCTGAGGCAAGATTGATGCTCACCTTCTCAGATGGCAGTTTTGCTGGTCTAGGTTGCTGGTCCTGTGGGGTAACCCTGAGATCCCCCCGTCGCCCAAGAATCCTAGTCTCTCCGGTGACTAGGTTTTTGTCAGGCTCTGATTGCATCCGGTTATTGTGCCTTTAAGGAATAAGAAGCACAAAGCTCCCAATCAGGTCACTTAGATAAGTGACTTAGACCACTTAGATACGTGAGAAGAGGGGCCACTTCTGCCCCCTATTCAAAGTGTCCAAGGTATACTGTGCATCTTAAAGGAAGACTTTGTGCCAAAACTGGCACAGAATGTGGGCCCTGTAGAGGCCTTTCTGACCCTCCCCAGCTGGCAGCCTCCAGACTGTGCAGTGTACGGAAGGGACACTGGATCCTGAGGTCGTGGGCCATTGTGGCACCTCCTTGGCTGTAAAGTGGGTCCCTGGGTCAGAGGAGATGGGTTGTGTGATCTCAAGTCTGCAAATCAGACACTCTGGAAGGTGTCAGATGGTGGGGCAGGCCAAGGCGTTGTGGGCAGGAAGACGCATCCGTATCAATCTCAGCAGGGACAAACTACTGCCCTACCCCACCCCGGGGGTGAAATCAGCTTTCGACTAAGTGGCTGGTTTTTTCCTCCAGGGACGGTATCATATCAGGTCCTCATGCTGGTTTCCGCTGGTGACAGATCAGACACTCGGCAGCGCAGCAGCCAGATCAGCCTTGGTGCTTGATCTTTCCACCTGCTGCTAATTGCTCTCTTGTCACTCTCTTAGGTACCTGACCATAAGCAGGCAGAGACCTATGTGTTAATGAGACGTCTCAAATGATCTTTATTCCCAAACTAGGTGCTCTTATCTCCAAAGCGGCTCTCTCTCTTCCAAGGGTCATTTTCCCAGATGCGCTTGGGATTCAAGTTGACGGATCACATTGTACTTCACATAGGCTGGCAAGAAAAGATTTGGATCAAAGCAAAACTAAAACTAAAACATTTGGGGAAAGAGGTTGGAAATCCTGCCCTGGAGGAACAAACTGCCGTGGATGGGTCAGGGAGGAGGGGCAGGTGCCCCAGAACACAGTTCTAGTTAGTCACTAGTCTGCTGATAAGCAGATATTTCTGAAGACCCATTTTGGCAAAAAAAAAAAAAAAAAAAATCAATTAGCACACCTGTATTTCTCTGGTAATGTTTGTGTAATGATGTGAAGCTCACAAGCACAGGAAAAGTCTTATCTCCCCGCCTCCCCCATATTCCCAGTACCTGACCCAGTGCCCTGCTCAAAGTCCTGAATAAATATATAGTTGTGAAATGAACAAATGAATGAACAAACAAATGGTAGCTTTGGTAGATAAAGGATGCTTTATAGGAATCGTGTGAATAGCAAGTTTCTCCCAACTCCTTGAACACAGGACTGGATTTGCAGAACTTGGTTTAGTCGCAGCATTTCAAGGGCACGCTTTCTGATAAAGGGAAGTATGGTTATACATGCATAATGCCTTTTCACAGTGTCTGAGTCACCTCACACCCCTCCACCTCATCTGATAACAGTCCTTGGCCGGATCTGCCCTTTTGCCGGGCATTCGCCTGGGCTATCGCCTCTTGCCCTCCCCCCCACCCCGGGTAAGCTACCACAGCAGGCACCGGGTTGCCAGGCACCGGCACGCAAGCACCAAGCAGGAGGAAATGGGGGGAACACGAGGGCACGTTTACAGCCGTGAAACCTCCTGACGGTATGCCTTTGTGTGGATACCATGTACATTTTACCTCATGATGGTAGTTTTTTTATGCTGACAGAAGGATAAAGCTGGGCAATAATGGAAAAGTTGACTACTAAGGTGATGGTGAAAAGGAAATAATTTGTTTTGATGAGACCTTGTCATTATATATGTTGGTTTAGCCCAAGCATCTGCCTCCTCTCCCAGCCAAAGGTTATCTTCTACACTATTGTGGAGGAAGGTGAGGGCTGTATTAGTGCTACAGCTGCCTCTCCCAGGCTGCCTGCTTTACATGCCCCGCCCCCAACGAGGAGACAGCAGGAGTCCAACAGACGGGGTTCATGACAGCACCTCAGCTTTGCCATAACAAGATTGTCTTTATCTTTAGCCAGATAAAAATATTTATCTGGGGCTCTCTTCCTCAAGAATCTCTCTAATTAAATAAAGCAAATCAGCAGAGGTCTGATAGAAGTTCATTTGGAAAATTGCTAAATAAAAGGTAAGCAAAAACCAGTATGTTACATGTTCCCTAAAAACCTGTGACTGAAGTCAAAGGCCTTGGTGTCTTTGGCTAAAGAGAGAAGATGACTTAGGTGTGCAGCGGGAAGTCCACCTGTACTCCAGTGCTAGTTCTGTGAAGCTGTGTGAGCCTGGTAAGTCTTGTGGCCTTCCTGGGCCTTGGTCTCCTCCTCTGGTGAATGTGTGGTTTGGACTTTCTCTCCCTTTCTTTCTCTTTCCTTCTTTCTTTCTTCCTTCCTCCCTCCCTCCCTCCCTTCCTCCCTTCCTTCCTTCCCTCCTTCCCTCCTTCCTTCCTTCCTTCCTTTTTCTTCCTGCCTTTCTTCTGTCCTTCTTTCTTCTCTCTCTCTTTCTTTCTCTTAATATAGGAAATACGCCCTGTGAAAGCTGCTTTCCTAGTCTCACCAGTCAAAGAAGAGGGAGGCTTTTCTGTCCAGGAGGACCAAGAGTTTGGGAATATTCACTCCAGTCAGTTTTCTAAATAATCCTGTATTAATGATTATGAGAAACACTAACTAGAGTCTGAATACCTATTCTTTCTTTCTTTCTCTTTCTTTCTTTCTTTCTTTCTTTCTTTCTTTCTTTCTTTCTTTCTTTCTTTCTTTCTTTCTTTCTCTCTTTCTCTCTTTCTCTCTTTCTCTCTTTCTCTCTTTCTCTCTTTCTCTCTTTCTTTTTGGCTGTGTTGGGCCTTCATTGTTGGGTCTTCGTTTCTGCGCTGGGGCTTTCTCTAGTTGCCGCGAGCGGGGGCTACTCTTCATTGCGGTGCGCGGGCTTCTCATTGCAGTGGCTTCTCTTGTTGAGGAGCTCGGGCTCTAGGCATGTGGGCTTCAGTACTTGTGGCACATGGGCTCAGTAGTTGTGGTTCGCAGGCTCTAGAGCACAGGCTCAGTAGTTGTGGCGCACGGGCTTAGTTGCTCCACGGCATGTGGGATCTTCCCGGAACAGGGATCGAACCCGTGTCCCTTACGTTGGCAGGCAGATTCTTAACCACTGCGCCACCAGGGAAGATTCCTACAGACTCGACTTAAGATTCCCAACTGCAAAAAAAATTATGCTAAATAATTTACCTTCATGATGTGGCTAACCCAATGGCCAGCATTTCTCTGTACAAACTCCCTCTGACAAGCCCTCAAAGCTCAAACGAGAAAGAAAAGGCCATGGGAGGGAAGATTTCCCTCGAGGGCATTTGAGGAGATTGCCAGAACCGGATTAGAGGCACCACCTTATACTTCATTAATAGAAACAACGCAAAAGCCCAGCTCTAAGGCAGAGTAACTCACCTGTGAAATGGCAACCAATCCCTTCAGCTCCCAGGAGCCAGGTGGCCTCCTCTGGGCAGGGATCACCTCCGGTTTGCCCCATTGTGGTGTCCAAATATCACAGCCCCTCCCTCCACAACATAGAAAAGGATGGCAAATGCTGTCCAGATCTCAACCACTACACAAAAATGAGAATCTCCCTACCACCAAGCACAGTGCCAGGCATACAGCAGGCACTCAATAAATATTTATTCTGTCAATGAAAGGATGCATGAATGAAATTCCTCATCTCTGTATCCCTGATGATAACCCAGTGTTCTGGACATCTTTTGGATCCATTCAGCTGAGTTATGGAAAAGGACCAAAAAAAAAAAAAAAAATGACAACACAAATGAAATCAGGAGCTGGCATAGGAAGTGTGATCTGATTCTGCTTCCCTGGTAATTAAGTGTGCCGGTGCCTGCCAACTTAGACGATGACAGCGTGGGACGCGCCTGCCCACTGTGGGCGCGTGGGCGGATGGGCAGCCCTCAGGATGCTGCTGCAGGGCGAGTCATCTCTTTATCAAGATTTCCACGGCCACGGAAGCTTTCTCACCCCGCCGGTGGGGGCGTTCCCCAGCCACCCTGTCGCGGCCTCGCCCCTGCTGGCTGCCCTGTGCTGTCGGCCCCCTTCTTGGCTAACCACCCTCCGGCTGTCCTCTGTTAGAGAGTCGCGCATCTTTCCTGAGCCTCCCTTGGTGTTTCAGCAGCCGCCCGCGTGTTTCCCCTGCTCAGAGAGGGAAAGTTACTAGGGAGGCCTCAGCGGAAATCGGAAATCATTGTACCCGTTCTCCAGGATGGCATGGGCTTGATCTAGCCTGATTATTTCTGATTGCTGTCACTGGGCCTAGAGCACAGCTTAGGTCAAGAAAGATATGACCCTGGGCTTCCCTGGTGGCGCAGTGGTTAAGAATCCACCTGCCAATGCAGGGGACACGGGTTCGAGCCCTGGTCCTGGAAGATCTCACATGTTGCGGAGCAACTAAGCCCGTGCGCCACAACTACTGAGCCTGCGCTCTGGAGCCCACGAGCCACAACTATTGAGCCCGAGTGCCACAACTATTGAAGCCCGCGCGCCTAGAGCCCGTGCTCTGCAACAAGAGAAGCCACCCAATGAGAAGCCCGTGCACCACAATGAAGAGTAGTCCCTGCTCGCAGCAACTAGGGAAAAGCCCGTGCACAGCAACAAAGACCCAATGCAGCCAAAAATAAATAAATAAATAAATAAAAAGAAAGATATGACCCCGGTTAGTGAGGTGCAGCCTGGCTACTTGGGGAGCAGTGGCGAAGCATCACCGGCTTTTGTGTGGGCAGTGAAGAGAAGTGAAGGGGGTGGTGTCTTTCTTTTTTCCTTTCTTTTCTCTTTTCCTCTCTATTCCTTCCTCCCTTCCTTCCTTCCTCCCTCCTTCCTTCCTTCCTCCCTTCCTTTTTTTTCTTTTTCTTTCTTTCTCTATATTTTGAGATTTCTGCTTTCTCCACTCCCCTCTGAGGCCCATACTGGTTATGTAGGTTCCAGAAGGTTCCAGAACCCGGGCAAGCTGCGACCACCCAGCTTTTCATAGGACAAACACAGAAAAACAAAACAGAACAAAACCCCCAAACCAAAAGAACTGGCAGAAGTCATCTGGTTCAGCTCTTTTGAGGTCTAGACCAAAAGTTAGACGGAGCTTCATTTGATATTTTTAAGACGTCTGGCTCTCAGTTTTCCTCAGCTACCCCGCACTCTTATCTACCCTGGCATAGGAGTCAGTGCAAGTGACCAGCTCCCCTGGGACCTCTGGTTTCCAAATGTCTTCCTCTCCTGGAAGCCTTAAGTGTTCTGGATTGGCCTTGTCCCAGGGGTGGGGATCCTCAGCCCAGGCGCCATGTGCGTCCTCCTCTTGATTCACACAATCACAGACCCTCTGATCCACTTTTGAAGAAGCAGGAACCGTTGGTAAAGAGCTAATTCGCCTTTCCAGCCGCTGGGATGTCTTTGAGAAAGGATGTGTTAAGAGCGCTTTCTCTGTGACCTTCTCTTTCTCCACGTCCCGCGCTCTCCCCATAGCCAAGCCTGTCTGCTCGCAGCCACTGCCTTCCCCACCCCCCTGCCTGACTGTGCTTCTCTCCCGACACCTCCCTTGCCTCTCTGCCTCCCTGCCCCCGTCCACCCTGCTTCCCCTGAAACCCATCCCGGCAGTTTTGACATGTGGGCTGTTTAGTAAGGAACAATGGTGCTCGATTCCTGAAATGAGGGAGGGGAAAACATCCATGCTATTTTTTTAAAAAAGAAAGTGCATCCTCAAGCCCGCCCCTTTGCTGCTGTTGTTTACTGCAGTACTGCTGTCACCGGACCCTTCCTGGGAGTGCAGCGTGGAGAAGTCCGTCCTCCGCCAGCTGGGATGGCAGGACGGTAGGCCTGCCTCCGCACTGTCCCCCTCTGGGCTGTCCCTGCCTCGGGAGAGCTGAGACTGCCTAGCAGGAGAGGAGCCTCAGATAGGAAAGTATGGAACGGGGTCCCCCTGTGCGTCAGGCTTGACTAGAAAGCACCTCCATCCTTCTCGGCTGGGCCTCCCACACTTCCTCTGTGGAGGGTGTCCAGCCCTTGGCACTTTGCTAAGGGGAAGGGGCTTAGGATTAACTGGGTCGCACGTCTAAGGCTCAGTTCCAGACTGGGGTCACTATTTCCAGCTCTCTGCCCTCCCGACCTGTGGCAGGACTGTATTCCCAGACCCTTTGGGGTGTGGGCCGGGGGAGGGTGTGAGTGACTCTTCCAGTCAATGACTGTGCACGTGAGTGAAGGTGATTGATGTGTGTGTGACTTCCAGACTGAAGTATCTAAATGCCACTGTGAGAACCTCCGCAGTCCTCCTTCCCTCTACCACAGATACAGGGTGGTTGCTCTTTTAGCCTGGATCCCAGGGAAAGGGATGGAGGATCGAGCCTCAGCCAACTGCTGATGAATAGGTAGTGTGAGTGAGAAATGCACCTGTTTTTCAGTCGTTGAGCTATTGGAGTTGTTACTGCAGCATGAAATAGCCTATGCTGACTGAAACACAAGGTTTAGCCCTCTTCCCCTTGACCATAATAGCAGGGGTGTCCCAGTGTGGGAGCAGGGGCAGTATTTGTCTGAAGAGAGGAGGCCCCGTCAAGCTCCTGGCGTGGCACTGGCCTTACTGAGCAGTGGAGAACTTGTGAGCGTGTGTTAAACCTGCTCACTGGTTGGGTTGGGCTTTGAAGACTCCCAAGGCTCAGAGGTCAATGCCAGGGCAGCCATAGAGACTGATCTAGTGCACTGGGATGACCTGGGCATGGGGGCACAGGCTCCCCGAAGCCTCCTTAGTGCTTTGCTATGCATGCCCTGGGTTGTTTGGCCCCCTTTTGTAGTCTGAGCAGGAGGCATGGAGCTGCTGCATGTGTGTTGGGAGAGGAGGTGGAGAGGCAAGAAGAGGCAGGGAGGCAAGAAGAGGCAGGAAGCCATTTGCATGTAGCCTTCCTGAAGGTGGTCAGTTTGGCTAGCCAGCCATAGCTGCCCTGGGGCACAACTTCCCCTCCCTGCCCTCCTTTCTTTCCTTCCTTCTTTCCTTTTTTTACTCAAGAAATACTAATTGAGCACGTACCACGTCCCAGGCATTGTGCTGGGTCCTGGAGATACAGTGGTGAGTAACATCATCATGGTCTTGACCATGGCATAGCTTGGTCATCCTCACAGATATGAGGCCAGTGATGTTGGCCGCGGAAGCATCCCATCATATTCCCAACAGGGGCTAAGGAGTGTTCCCCGATAATCATGTGCACGTGTCACGTCAGAACCATGTCACACACAAGCAGACCCCACTTAGGGGTTCTTTTCTGTCCTAATAACTTTCATCTCCAAGTAATTATTTTTTCCCCTCAAAGGAATTGTTACCAAACTCAGGTCTGGCTGCTTGCTGCTCAAAAGCCAATAGTCGAGAGACAAGTGTTGGTGGGAAAGGAGAGTTTGCTTTTTCAGGAGCCCAGCAATCTGGGGAGAAGGTAGACTCATGTCCAAAAGCCAACTCCCCCCTATGCTTCAGGGGGCAAGAGCTTTCAAAGGGGAGTTTTAGGGGTGTGTAAGTGGAGGGAGGGGCTACATGCAGAATAGTGCAGTCAGCCCTGACAGTCATCTTGAAATTGGTCATGCCGTGGTCTGAGCAGCAACATCTTGATGGTTTTAAGTACAGTTAGTCTTCGGTTCCAGGATCGGTTTGTTCCCATCTCCTTGAAGCCAGTTCTCAGAATTGTGGCAGCTTATGTCATGGCTACAGTCTGGTCATCATGTAGTTAACTTCTTCCACCTGGTGTGGGTTTCAGTCTCTGCAAAACAGCTGAAAGGCCGTGGCTCAGAATATTATCTATAGCCCTTGAGGAGGAACTAAATGTCCTTGACTTTGTTTGATGGCTAAACTATTATCCTTTTGTCTTCTTTGACCGTTTCCCTTTGCTGCTGTATTTTCTCACTTCTCTGATTAAATTTATTCTTTAACTGAAGGTTTTCTACAGACAAGAGGCAGGCAGAGGACCTGGGGGGATCTGTCCCGTTAAGGCCCCTTAGGGTTCTGCTCCATTACAACATCACCTCTTGTGATCCCTGCTCGTCTGTTTTCACACTGTTTTCTTCACGTTCCTTCCCCTGTATTTACCTACTGCTCTCTCTCCTGCCTTTTTCTTTTAATTCATTTCAGTAGGCAGCCCGTCTCTGACTGACATGCCTCTGCAATCTCTGCCACGTCCTCATGTCCTCAGCTTTTCAATCTCCTTGGACCTTATTCTTCACTACATCCTAATGGAATCCACAGCCCACTCTCTGGCTGGCTACCTTCAGCTCATCTAGCATCTTGGATGTCTTGCTGTCATTCTCCCTCTGCCCTTGCTCAGAGAGGGGAGCTGGGCAGTGGCAGGCTTCTCTTCAAAACTGCCATCCTGCTCTGTGTTACAAGCCTGCATTATTAACGAGACATCCTTGACATTGAATGTTCAAGATGAGACTGCTACAGGAAAGGGCGGCAGCTTCTGGGTCTGGCCCAAGTCTCACAGCTGGAAACAAGGGAGGATCTTATCTCTGCTCCTCGAGTTTGGCCTCGAGTTTGATGCAATGTGTAATACGATCCTCCCAGCCTACTCACCGGCTCCCCAGAGGCTCCCAGCCTTGCCTCACTTGGCTCTCTCTTGTTCTCCTCTGCCTCTGCCAGGGCACCTCCACTAACAGGTGTTATTTCATAGAGGCTGTGACAGATGGCCTCGGCTTGCATTCTGGTCCTGGTGCTTACGAGGCTGTGTGATCTTCTGTGTATTATTTAACTTCTCTGTGCCTAAATTTTTTCTTCAGTAAAGGCACATTAAGTAGCATGTACCTAGTTCACAGAGTGTTGGTGATAAGATGATCTAAATAATGTGCTTGTCGCCTGCCTGGGTTCTGGCCCCTGGTTAGCGGTAGCCCCAGGACTGCACCTCGGCCCACAGTCTCCCGTGCTTTCTCCCTCACCCCAGGCCCTCACTCGTGAGTCTGCCTCGCAGAGTAAAACACTCAAAGATGTGAGTTTGTTGCATATTGTAAAAGCAGTTGTCAAGACTTCTCTCTTGAATTTTTTGTTTTCACAGAACAGTGGGTGACAATTTGCTTCATTTTACAAAGAAATGTAAAACCTGCTAAGTCCATTGACCATGGAGCCTGGTCTATTGATTAAATCAAACAATTTAATGAATTACTTATCAACCAAAGAATGATTATATATAGGTAATAATAATGAACCATTGTCCAGAACTCCAAACACAGAAATGATTTTTAAAAAATAGGATATTATCATGCTTTCTGATCCTAATAGCACAGAAAATAATAAAGATCAATTAATTACGTAGTATCTTTTATTTGTTAGTAAGAAAGATAAGAGCTTACATAATGGATGATTTCAAACATTAAGGGAAATATTTTTTTAAAACGGACTTGTGGCCTCTGGTCTCTGATTGAGAACTTCTGGAAACTGCACTAGATTTATAAACTGATTTTCTGGTAAAAGGCATCTGAACAAATTTCAGAGGGATGTCCAAAAGTTGATACATGTTTACCTGCACTCCTTTAAATCAGGCCTCTTTATCCCCTTGGAAATCTTTAGCTTTTGAAATACACCTATAACTTGTGTGTGTTTACTTGCATTAGGTTACATTAGGCAGCGTTTCCGCTGACCGACAGGCTTGTCAAAGGCTGGCTTCCCGAGCATTACCAACATCACCTTTTGATAACAGAAAACACACCTCGACAGAGGTTGGACAGTATCTCAGGGCAGGGAAGGTGACATCAGATTTTACTGAGAATTAGAAGTTGATTAAAGGTAAGATCAGTGGAAACAGCAAGGTAAGGATTTTGAGAGAAGGCGTGAAAGAAGCTTAGGGTGAGTACTGTTGATCCTTTCCACTGAAGAGTTCATGAATCTTGAAACTCAGGTGAGACAGTCCTGGAAAAGTACAGTCATTCTAGGGAAGACAGTGGGATAGCTAAGTTATGTGAGTGTAGACCCCAGGGAGTAGTTGCAGTTTTGTGTCTAGGTTGGCTGTGGAGGAGAGATGGTTTTGGTTCTCAGACCTAAGAGAGAAGCTTCCTTGGGGCTGGGCTTCTAAGCACCCCTTTACCACAGGCTTCAAGTTGCAGGCTGGTTTTGACCGGGTTAGACTAATCCGGTTTCACTTGGGGATGGACTGTTGCTGCCATGAGCAAAATCAAACTTGTGCCAATCAGGAAGGGAGAGGGAATGGACACGGGTTAAACAACTCGCTTTATTTCCTGTAACAGGTAGGGAGGGAGATTGATGGTCAGCAGAGAGGCCCTGCCTTCTTGAGACCATGGTTCCTTGGAGGCCAAGACCCGTGGCAAGGCTCTGCCTCAGCCGTTCTTTCCTCTAAGCTCAGGGCCCTGGCTCCTGGGTACCTTAGGGTCACACTCTGCTGAACTGTAGTCTCCTACAAGCAGGAATGTTCCATCATGATTCTGGCCATTTGTTCCTTGGTCAGTCCAGCCTGGTGCTGATGGTTTTCTCCATCTCATCACATCTGATCTCATCTCATACCACTTTCTTCCTCTCTCACCATACCCCAGGCACGCTGCATTTTCCTGCCTCTCACACTTCAACTCAGTTCTGCCTCAGGGCCTTTGCACTTGCTGTGCATCTGGCCTGGACTGCCTTTGCTAGGATTCTTCCCGTGTCTCCCACTGTTCGGGTTCCAGCTCCAATGTCGCCTCTTCAAAGAGGCCTTTCCTGTCGGCTCCTTTGAAAGTGGCCTCTGCCCACAGGAATGCCCCACCCCATCAACTTTTTTGCATCTGTCCCTCTCTGAAATGACCTTGTTCACTAGTTTACTTACTAATTGGCCTCCACCTTAACTGGAATAGAAGCTTCATGAGAGTCCCATCTGTCTTCTTCACAACTGTAACCTCAGTTCTTAGAAAGGGCACATTAGAAACATTAGAAACTAATACACATTAGAAACATTAGAAAATAATAACAGCTAACTCTTTATATTGGACCAGGCACTGTTTTTAAGACCCTCAATGTATTATTATCTATTTGCTCTTCCTAACAGACCTTATTATCCCAATTTTACTGAAGTTAAATGAGCTCATAGACTTAAGAAGTCCCAGAAATGGCATAAATTAAGTGTCCAACACATTTTTGTTAAATTTTAAAAAATGAACCTTTCATTTTTTGTTCTTGACTTCCGTGTCCAGGTGACATGCACTGTTTGGCAGCACAGAAAAATCTCCTGGCACAGAGAGTTTATAGAGAGTGATGCTTCTCTGCCCCTGTCTATGAATTTTTCAGCAGTGCTAGGTCACATTTCCTTCTAAGGTTTTAACACGTGACGGTAGCGTGTACATCACACACCTTAAATTACATCACAGAATGATCCATGACAAGCCCACACCACGTCTTTAATTTTATCCATGATACACATCACACACATGTTAGAAACTCTTTGATTAAGTTATAAATGCTTATCCTCAAAATGCATCTGTATTAGAAAATGTCACCTGGGACTTTCCACTCCATTCTCAACTAAACAGCGCAGCCAAGCAAATAGGTATCTACAAACTCACTGTCCCATGATAGTGTCTCATCCTACTTCCCCTTATCAGCATGACTTTAATTAGGATGGTCTCGCCCTGCTGCTCTGCAGGCTTCTATCTACCCATTGGGGTGCTATTTCCCTTGGAAATTCCCCTTTCCACGCTCTTTTCTCATCACCATCGGTCTCACTGCTCTGATGTTGTCCGCCTGCATACCCACCTGCTTCCTCATTGTCTCCAAGACCTTATTCATGTAGCGGGAGACACCAAGGATCCAGCGCTTTCTTCTCCAAATGTGTGTTGGTGCCCACTGGCCATCACTCAGCAGGCCTGAGTGCTAAGGAAACATGAATGAGAAAAATGGACACAGTCTCTGCCCCTTGCAGCTTAGTCTCCTGGGGAATTAAAGACTAAAACTGATATCATGAGTATGATGAGTGAAAGTTACCGGGTGCTAGGAAAGTGGGTTATGGTGGCCTGATGCAATCTGGAAGGGTAAGGCACGGCTTCTCGGATCTTCTAGCGCAGACCTGAGGATGATGGCAGTGAACTTGCTGGAGATGGGGGAGAGGTTCCAGGCAAAGGGAAGGGTGAGTGCAAAGGCCCTGAGGACGGAGCCTGAGCATGCCACTTTTGAGGAAGTGATAAGAGGCAGAGTGAGGGAGCTCGGGGAGGAAGCGAAGAGCATTGAAAGACAAGATGGGCGGGAACCACACTGGGCAGGGCCTCGGGCTCCACGTTCCTGGTTCTGGACATATCCCATGAGCCATAGGAAGGTTTTGGAAACATTTAGGCGAAAGAGATTTGATCTAATTTGTGTTAAAAAAAGATCACTTTGAAAAAAAAAAAAAAAAAAAAGGTCACTTTGGCTAAAGTGTGGAGGATAGATTAGATGACCCCAGGTTTTTGTCTTGTGCTGTTTGCTGTGATAGGAACAGAGGAGGGAAGCTATCTGGGGAGAAAAAGTCACAATTCATGATTGATGGGACCAGCCCAAGATGCTTTTGAGGCATTCAAGTAGACACACTGAGTACACAGGTGAATTTATATATTTGGAGTCCTAAGAGAGACCTGGGTTAAAGCTACAAATTTGAGACGGTGATTGAAGCCAGAGGTGTGGCTGAGATTGCCAAGGGAGACATAAAGAGCAGAAGAACAGGGGAACTAGGACCAGTCTTTGATGGATTATGGCATTTAAAGTCTGGGTGGAGGAGGATTCATCAGCAAAGGAGACTGAGCAGGAATAACCCAGCAGGAGGAAAGCCAAGAGGGTGTTTTGTCCTGGAGGCTGAACTAGACGCTTTCAAATATTCAAATACATGCTACTGAAGTCCATCTTCAACTGATTTAAGAAAAAAGGAAGGAGAAGCAGAAGAAGCATTTGTTGACTCTTATAAACTAAACTCAGGACTAGCCAGATGTGTCTGGATCCAAGTACTTAAACAGGTCCTCAGGAACCTGCCTCTCTCTCCATTGCTCAGTTCTTTGCTGAGTGGGTCATTCTATGTGGTGGCCTGATCAGGTCACTGTCAGAAACTTCAGGTTTACATCCTACCTCAGGTGAAGAAAACCTCTCTCTTTTATTGGTCTCAGCAAGACACCAGGTATCACTCTTGTTGGTGCGGCTCAGGTTACATGTTAGTCTCTGAGCTGGAGGTTGGAATCAATCCTGCCCATACCTCGTGGCCAGAAAGTTCCTGAAAAGAAAATCAGGGTGCTGTTACCCAAAGAAGGCAGAGAAGCCAGGCAGGCAAACCCCAGATGTCTATACAGATGCCACAGCGATGAGTATTCCAAAAAGGAGAATATATTCAATAGTATTAAATACTATTGAAAGGTCAAGTAAGATGGCAACTAAAAATGCCCATGGGATTTAACCACCTGGAGTCACTGTGACCTGAGACCCACACGAATAGCTCCATCACAAAGTGGGATGTGATGAGTCATCTTGCAAGTAGAAATGGCCATATGAACTCAGTGGAGAAAAATCACTTAGAACTGAGGTAATCAAGGAAGACTTCATGTAAGAGGTGGCATTGGGCCCTAAAGGATGCATAAAATTTTAAGAACTAAATCCAGAGAAGTGGAGGAAGGAAGGGCACAACAACCAAATATAGCATAAACAAAAGCATGGCAGCAGTGATGTTTCGGGTGTGTTCAATGAGGGTTGAACAGTTCATATTTGGTCTGTGGATTAGGGACCAAAAGTGAATGCTTGCTAAGGAAAAGGGGCTTTCTTTGTTCAGTTTACAAGTTATTCAACTACAACCAACATACCCTCAGGTTACTGGGCTGAGTTTGTAAATGAGGGATGGCTGTCACTCTAATGGAGCTGACTCAGATCCCACCTGGAGAGGGGCCTCCATATACTCTTGCCTTTTCACCCAAGGAATCCCTGGGGTGTGTCACATGGGAACTCAACATTAAGCCTTGGTCTTTCCTGTGACTCTCTGAGTGGCCTGGGCTTGCAGTGCTCATGTCACCACTCATGGCTGCCTCTGTCACTCAGGCTGCCACCTCCATTGTGAGGACTTGACTACCCTGCCTTCTCGCTGACTTCAGCGAAGGAATGGTCCTATCAGATGATCACATCTGTGACAGCAGCTTGGCTGTTTCTCATCTTGCACTTGCCCTGTTTCTCATCCTATCTTCCCTTCACTTTTTATCCCGGGAAGCTGGCGCTAGAAGGGAGGGTAGAGATGAGGAATTTTGGATGGAAGACCATTTAGGTGACTCTGCACTGTATATATTCACGTATCCTCTAACCATTGTTCCCAGAACAAACATGCGCATCCTGAATCTCTAGCCCCCGGGGTACGTCCTTTTCCTACCCAGCAACAGCTTGGGGGGTCTCGATCTTGGTGGCCAAAAGCCAGCACCAGGTCATTTAGTCTGTATCTTGTTCTCAGGCTCTTAGGACTTTTCTGCAGCTCGGACTTCTGTGGGCCAGGCCCAGCTGCCCAGATAGAAAGACTGCACTAGTTAGAACTCAAGGTTGATAGTTCCCTTACACACCACCACGCAGGGATCCTTGATGCAGCATAAATAATAAAGTCTTGATAGGGGCCATTGAGGGCATTGAGCAAGGGAGTGCAATGCACAGGCCATGCTTCGAGAAGATTGCATGTGGCCATGGTTTCCAATAGACTTGAGAGAACTGTTAGGAGACTGATGGGTCCAGGGGAGACAAACCCTAAACCAGAGAGACTGAGGCAGATGTGGAAAGGTGGGGATGGGTTTTAGAAGCACTTCTTTGGGGGAAAACCATGGAAAGAAGAGAGAAAGAGAGAAGGAGGGAAGGAGGGAGGAAGGGAGGAAAAATAACATTAAAATCTCTACAGGCCAGAACAGAGTAAGAAAACTAAGCATGGTGTGGAGGGCCTGGGAACATGGGGCTCCAGGACGTGAAGCCCACATTTTGGCAGAGGAGGTAGGGCTGGGAACGGGGCTCAGCTGACTCTGGGAGCCCAGGTCAGGGACCCAAGTGTGAACGTGGGCTGGATCCATTAGTGCCTGGAGCTGCAGGAGCTGAGCCTGCCTGCCTGGGATGGCAGTGGAGAGAGGCCCCTTGTCCAGAGGGTGAGGAGGAAGCGGATCCCTGCATGAGTGGGACCCATTTCGGTGCCACACGACGTCTCCCTGAAGGCTCAAGTTGTCCACTGCGGTGCACAGGGCACCATCTTTGGTTGGGGGCACCTGATGAGTTGATGCACAAGGGACACCTCACTCATAGTCACCTTGACCCAGGCTCGCTAGGGAGACCCTCCTCTGAGACTCTCTCTCTCTCTTCACTCCACTCCGACGGGCTCCTTGGCTTGCTGTGTAGTCGCATCTCATTTTTCCTCCTGAGGGAACTTGGAACAGCTTTTCTGGAGGCCCCGAGAGTGTGGAGAGGGCCTCATTCATCCACTCAAGGTCAGACGTTTTGCATCATGAGGGGGATCGAAGCTCTCTGGTTGTTCCAACTCCACTTTGCAATGCGTGACAGAAGACCCCTTCCGTTGTGCCAGCCCCCAAGGGGGGATGTCTTGCTCCAGAAAGGAGACCCTTTCTCATAGCCCCGCTCGCCAGCAGAATGCAAAACTGTCCTGAGTGAAAGCCCCCTGACTTCATGCCGCACTTGAGGACCAGGGGCAGGGTGATGGGGTGGTGACGCATGGTTTGGGTCCAGAGCCTTCAGTGCTGGCGGGATGACAGGCCACAGCATTCCTGCCCCAGCTCCCGGGAGACAGACCGGGCAGGGTTCCCTGTGGTGGGTTTCTGAATCGCTACCACAAACAAGCAAGCACATCCTTAGACAAAACCATGGTAATTAGAAGGGAAACATAATGATAGTGAAGTTACCTTTCTCCGTTCATTCCGCAAGCATTTTTCGGAGTGTTTATTTTTGGCACAGTTATTTTAGGGGCAGGGAGAGCATGTGGGGAAGGGGAAGGGGAAGGGGAATTGGTCCAGTGTGGCAGCTCGGAAGGGGAGATGGATGGTGGGCCATGGGCAGTGTTAGCGTTTGGTCTGTGGAAGATGAAACAGCGCAGCTCTGCTCTGCGGGCAGCTCTTTGATCTTCCAGTAGCTGCTAGGGTAGCAATTAGCAACCTTCATGCTGAGGGGAGTCTGAGAAACCCTTTAGCCTGCTGATTTAGGTTAGTCGATCCAGAAGTGTGGGTGCCTGAAGGTGAGTGCATGTGTGTGTGTGTGTGTGTGTGTGTGTGTGTGTGTGTGTGTGACAGAGACAGAGAGAAATGGGTTTTTTAATTAGATGCTTTTTTTTTTTAATGTGAGACCTTAATAATGTGCCTCAACTATGATGACGATCATCATCATTTTCATCATCACTAAGGCCAGAGTCTTTTTTTTTTTTTTTTTTTAATGCATTCATTTGGTTGCATCGGGTCTCTGTTGTGGCAGGCGGGCTCCTTAGTTGCGGCCTGCAGGTTCCTTAGTTGCGGTTCGCCAGCTCCTTAGTTGTGGCAGGCATGTGGGATCTAGTTCCCGGACCAGGGATTGAACCCGGGCCCCCTGCCTTGGGAGCTCAGAGTCTTAACCACTGCGCCACCAAGGAAGCCCCAAATTAGATGTTTGATATTTATTTTATAATAATAGCTTTCCATATTTGAGGGTGATGTGACACCCTCAAAATAAAATTCTGTTTTGTTGTTGAAAATTGAATCATCTGAGCATTTATACTGAGAAGGCACAAAGTCCTAAATTTACCAGAAAACATGAATTCCTGGAACTTGTAATACTGAGGGAAATAGTATGCTCAAGGGTCCTGTCCAGACTTCCCATCAGGGACAATTCTTCCCTCACGGCCTGAGCTCTGGAAGCTGACTGGATTTAACTTTCTGCTGGGCCATTTTCTAGAACTTACCTAAGTTAGCTAAGCTCTTCAAACATTAGTTTTCACATTTATGGGATGGAAATAACCCGTAACATGGGGATCGGCTCCCTCATAGGATTGCTTGTGGATTTTTTAAAAAAGAATTAAATGAAATAATTCATGTAAAACACTGAGCCCACACAATTGTTGGCACGCAGTAGATGTTTAACAGATTACTATTTTTTTTTTTTTTTTCAGATTACTATTTTTAGAAAAGACTTGAAGTATACTGGGAGAGAAACCCCCCTTTTTTCCCTCAAGGGCCACTGAGCAGGGCTAGAGTGAGGGTCTGTCTATTAGAAGTCACAAAAATGTTTTAAATTATTTTAATTTCTAGTGATGTGAAAATAATTAAACCAATTTATTTTAAGTTACCACGAGGAACCTCAGCCTCTTACTAAATAGAGCGAATATGTTAATATAGACATCAATGCTGTAGCGTAGGCAAAACAGAGGTGCCCATGATGGAGACCTGGAGAAAGGGAAAGAGGGTTCCTGAGTGAGGAAGAGGATGGGGAGGCGAGGGGGCAGGAGAGAGATGCAGGAAGGGGGAGGGGGCGGGGGAGGAGCAGGGTCCCCATGAGTCAGCCCCCAAACCTTCCCCTGGAGGGTTTTTGACACTCAGCCCAAATGTCATCCCTTTCACCAGTGCTGACTCAGCTGGACTGGAGAGCCCAAGACTCAGGGCCCAGCTCTGTCCTCTTCCAGCTGAGTACGACCCAACCCAGCCCAGGCGCCTTACTCCCACCAGGTCCCCTGCTGCCCACGGCTGACTTGTGGCCGCAGCCGGGGCCCTGGACCCACACTGCGCTGGGGGCCTGGCTCTCCTGAGCTCCACCCGTGTCCTCTGGCCCAGGGTGAGCTGCACAGTCACCCTGGCGCAGGCCTGGAGTCTCCTCTGCTTTATTTCCGATTTTAATTAATCCACTGAAATATGTTTATTTTTTAAATGACAAAACATTTCAAACCATCATAAAAGTATACACCACCCAGACTTAACAAATGTTGGTATTTCGCTCTATTTGCTTCAGATTGTTTCTTTTTAAGATATAAACAAATTACATAGAGAATGGAAATCTCTTTCTCCCTTCCCAGAGAGAACCACCCTCTTAAAATTGGTTCTTGTTTCTTGTCCCTGCTTTCATATTTATGGCATACGTATGGATTCACAAACAGCGCTGAATATAGTGCTGTTTCAGGTATTTAAAATGTTTACATAAATCGTATTTTGCTGTTTTCCCTCAACATGGTGTTTTCAAGATTTACCTATTTTGATGCTTGTAGAACTAGTTCATTCATATTTTAAATTACGACAGAGTTTTCCATTTGGGAATGCATCGTAATTATGTTTCTATTCCCCAACTGACCGGCATTTGGGTTGCTTCCAATTTTTTATTCTATGACAACAATGAGACTAAAAATATTGTGTATGTCTTCTCGCGCACTTGTGCGATGGTATTTCTAGTGTGGTGTGCAAAGCTTCCACTTTCTGGCTATTACTAAATTGCTCTCCAAGGTGGTTACATACCCATCAGAACTATGAGAATTCTCGTTCCCCACAACCTTGCCAATACTCAGTAAAGTATGAGTAACATTTTGCCACTGTCTTAATTTCCATTTCTGATTACTATTGAAGGTGAATATCCCTTTATGTGTTTTTTTGATCATTCAGGTTTCCCTCTTCTGTGAATTGTTTTCCCATCTTCTCTTTTGGATTTTCTTTTTTTTTTTTTTTTTAAAGATTTATTTATTGATTGATTGATTACTATGTTGGGTCTTCGTTTCTGTGCTAGGGCTTCCTGTAGTTGTGGCAAGCGGGGGCTACTCTTCATCGCGGTGCACGGGCCTCTCACTATTGTGGCCTCTTTTTGATGCAGGTCAATCCACATGTCTCTTTCCCAGTCTTCCTTTGGCCAATACTTCCGTCTTAATCCTTCCAGGACCCTGACTAATCAGCTCAGCCATCGTCCATTGCCCATGAGTTCATGTGTATCTTTATGTTGGGACTCTTCTCTTTCTACACAAAGTGGGTGATGAAGTGTATCGTCTGAATCTATTCATCAGAGCAATTTTCCCTCACAACTGTCCTTCTCAGATACCCTGCGTTGGGCTGTAGTGCAGAAGCATTCCATTTTCATCTTGTACCCTCATACGAAGCCAGTCCACCACGAACTAAGCTCAAACTCTTCCTTCTCCATTAGCGGGTCATAGGGGACCCCTGCCTCAAATGTTGCCATAGGTATGAACTGAGGAGGGGCAGGCATGTAACAGAGAAAGGTGTCATAGGGGCCTTGGTCACCTTCTTATGCAGGATACTTGTGCCCTCTGCACCCTCTTGAGCCTGATTCCAGATATACCACTTCCATTTTACAGTGGAGTGTCAGGGCCCATCCAACTTTAGGCCCTGTTGAGTCTGATATTATCCAGCTTCTGGTTGCATGGTCAGAAGCCAGTTTCCACCAGGGCCCAGTGGCATGTTAGGAGCTACTTTTCAAATGGTCCATGGTTCTGTGCTGTAGACTGCGTGGTCTTACCCCAGAACCCTATGAGTCTCTTGTTAACACTTGCCCACGGGCTCCACACACAGTCATTCTCTACCACAGATAACTTGAAGTAATGAGTGATATTTTAGGTCACACAGACCAAGTGGCAAGGGTGCTTGTACTGCAGCTAAGACCTGCTGCAGAGCCCTTTCTTGGTCTCAAAGCTAGCAGCCTTCCACATGACCTAACATCATAGCTTCAGACTATATTGTGACAGATCAGGAGAGTTAACATAGCCCTGGGATAAAACCATAAGTGTCTACCGTCGTCTGTCCCATGCGAACGCAAACTGTTTCTGATCCTTCTTCATGCCAAACCAGTGACCTCATACGATGTACCTGAGGCTGTGTTCATCTGCTATAGCAAAGATAGCACATTGGGCACAGAAGCTGCAGTCAGGGCACTGCTGGTTTAAGCTGTAGAAGTTGGCTGTCTGGGGCCTTCATCCATTCAGTTTTTGTAGGGCCTGACTGTTGAATTAGATGGGGCTATGTAACAAGGATCACCACCCTGGATCCTCTAAGTTTTGGGGACAACAGTAATATCTGTCATCCCCTCCAGTACCGATATTGTTTTATTTACTATCTTAGCCAAGGGACAGTTTCAGGGATTTCTACTTGGCTTTTCCTACACCCAGAGCTCTATTCTATGGGTCAAAAAACAAATGTCAGGTTTCTGCCAAGTTCTAAGTAAGTCCATTCAGAATGTATGTGTGGGAGCCAAGGAAATGACCACTACATGTGTCTGTACACCCAACTATGGATCCAGTGGCCAGGAGAAGAGGTGGGAGCAGATCCCAGAGGGCAAGCATTGTCTTGTAAGGCTCCTGCTTTGGTTGGCACTTCTGTGAAGTTTTTTAGAAAGCAGGAGGAGGGGGACTCAATCTTTCTATGGTTCCAGAGGTTTCAGGGGAACTTGGAGATTCAAGGTTCTCAACCGAATCTATCCAGATGTTTCATCCCAACTCTCAGGCTTCCTCTCATTCCCCATCAGGGCCCTGCTTTTGGCACAGGAGACTGACCAAGGCTGAGAATTCAGCCTTCCCTGAAATCCTGTCACTCTTAGGATTAAACCCTGTGCCTGTTTCTTTGCTGCATCTGCCCTCTGATTACATGAAGTCAGAGTCTCTTTAAAGGCTGCTGAGGAACCCCCCGAACTCTAGCGCTTTAAGTTGTTGATTAATAAGTCTGAACCTGTCAATTTCTCTCTTTGATGAATCAGTGGTACTTAGCAATATCCACCCAATTCCACAGTCCTTGTAATTATCACATCCCTCATAGGCCTGAGATATTGCACCAGCTACTGTATCCCCTTCCACCTGTATCCATCCCATCTTAGTTCATCACAAGTAAAAGTCTTAGCCAATTGCTTTCTATGTCACCCTTAAACTCTATTTAAATATTTTAATCATACTTGTTTTATAAGCCTTTTTGGATTGTTCTATGACCTTAGGTTCCTGGTTCTTCATGCCCTGGCTCTTCCTCATGGCAGTTTCTTTCCTTCTGTGAGTGTAATATTTCACTGTGAACTTCACTGCTCCAAATTCTTTTCTGAGCAGCCTCATTGGAGCTGGGTTGTCTTTATGTCTTCCTCTGCAGAGACCCTAGGATTCTTGTCTGTCTTGGACCAATTATTGTCAATTCCTATACCATGCTGGTATTGCACATTCAGATACCACAGCCAGTGGCCTAGGTCTCTGACTGTTCACAGGTGATTCTCTTTACCTAACACATAGGAGATGCTTCTTCATGTTTGTGGGTGGAGCTGGCCAGGGTCTTACTTCACAGATGACTTGGAGAAAAATGGTGTTCTATTCCCCCACCTTGCCTCTCAATAGTCTAAGGCCTTGACTCTTCTGTTCCCGTAAAGGCATTAAAATATTAGTCTCAAGCCCCAAAAAGTCCATGCCAGGGCCTGTTGGCTACAATTCTTACTACTGTAGGTTTTGGTGACTGCTTCTTTTTCAGCCCCTGGAAACGTTCTTTAGTTTGAACTCAACTATGCATTAAATAAATAATTTTTGCTTTATTTCATCCAGCTTTATTTCATCTAGGTGTTTTAAGTAGGAAGTTGGCCTGAACGTGTCAGTTAAATCTACCATATTTACTAGAAATTATACCAGTGTATTTTCAGAGAGCATGCGGGTTAGTCCACTGCAGCCACAGAGAATTTTATGGGTAAATTCAATGGATAACTTAAGACATTATAATAACAAACGCACGGCAGTTTCTTCCAAGTTTAGAATGGGGTTTCTATTACTTTATACTCAATATATGAACATGATATATATATATCTTTTTAAGGTGGAAGGGAACACTGTTTCTAATGGAAACAGTGAGTGTTTATATATTCCTTATTCTTAAAGGTCACAGGATCATTAAGGTGACAAATCATCTTGCTAGAAGTGATTGTTCAAGCTACAGCAATATTATGTTGAGCCATTGCCTGGTGATTAGGGGAAACTTCAAAATGATAAAATACAGAATGAGGTTCTATAAATAGAAACAGATGAAAATTTCCAGATAATCTTAATAAATGGAGAAAGGAAGAAAATAGGTGCATTTCACTTAGATTTCAGAGAGCTGACTTTAGATTGCATTTGATTCCTGAGCTTAAGTCTGTCTCCAGGCACTAGAAAGTGGAGGAGTTGACATCTACATAGTAGATCACAATGGGTTTGGCTGCCCTGACAGCATGACAAAGGTCATATATATATGTGTGTGTGTGTGTGTGTGTGTGTGTGTGTATATATTTTTTTTTCTTTTCTATCAGAGATATTCCCAGTGCATAAAGACAAGTGAAGACACATTTTCACTCATCTGCTGGCAGACATGTCTACAGTTGCCATCCTTTCCATCCTGCTTCCTGCCCACAACATAATTATAGGACCGTGAGATGAGGGCTGGACCACAATATGCCTGGAGGGGTCCAGAGAGAGTGGGGAAGTAGGTGATGCTTGAAAACAGGGAGAAAAAAACCTGTCATGTAAAGACATGCTGAGAGCAGCGCTGTGGCCAAAATGATCACATGTGAGGCAGAAGCTGAGGCAGGCATCCAAGAGAATTGTATTTGATTTTCATTTTTAAATATCAGATGTGTAGTTTTAGGGTTGAGAAGCTAAAAATAAGCACCACTCCATATAACTCACTCCCCCTAATTTCTTACAATTGATTCTCAAACAGCTTGTATTTCCCTACCACCATGTAAGAGGTATATTAAGGACAATACTTGAAAATGCCCCAGAAATAAAATAAAGTGGAAAGTTAAAATCACACGCTTATATGAGTAATACACTAATATCTGTTCTACATATGTCAAAGAACATTTGTTGTTTCTTGCTTTCAAAAAGTGTCTAGGGCTTCCCTGGTGGCGCAGTGGTTAAGAATCCGCCTGCCAATGCAGGGCACATGGGTTCAATCCCTGGTCTGGGAAGATCCCATATGCCGCGGAGCAACTAAGCCCGCGTGCCACAACTACTGAAGCCCGTGTGCCTAGAGCCCATGCTCTGCAACAAGAGAAGCCACCTCAATGAGAAACCCGCACACTGCAATGAAGAGTAGCCCCCACTCATCGCAAGCAGAGAAAAGCCCACACGCAGCAATGAAGACCCAACGCAGCCAAAAAATAAAATAATAAAATAAATTGATTTTTTTTTTTAAAGTGTCTAAATATGGTATTCCAGATGCCTCTATAACGGGGCATTATTGATTACAAGTAAAATATAATGACCATTTATTTGCAGGTTATGTATATTTTATTTAGTTTTATACACAGCATGTAAATCATGATTGCATGTGTTTAATATTTTGGCAGAAAATCTTCACATAAAGCAGAGCAATAAAAACCGTGTAGTACATTGTCTGTAATTTTTTCTTTCCCTGCTTCCTTTACTGCACTTTCTCCTTGTCTGAAACCAAACTGATTTGGTTTCAATGGTTTGGTCTATTTTCTTTCATTCATTTTTTTTTTCCTATTTAAGTTCTCTTATAATTTCTATTTACTACATTCCTGGATTCCTGGTTTTCCCATGTCTTCATTCTTTTCTCTTCTTTCAGGGCAATATATCTACTTTGTTTCCTCCCAGTAAGCATTGTGTTCCAATCCAGAACTGATATAAATAGTTCCTTTTCTGAATGGTGATCCAGGGCAACACTGAATAGTAAGACGAAAGCAACTTTAGTACGATTTTCCACCGGGGGCATTGCTTTTGGTATATGAACTTGGCTACTAAATAACTCAAGTCTTTTATGCCTTCTAGTGACCTGGCTGCATACAGGACATGGTTCTGTCTCCAAAGGGTCACAGAAAAGCTCTGGCTCATTGGATCACCATCCTTATCACTTAAGAAAAGTTCTCAAGTGCAGGTCATAGGACTGCTAAAGATTCAATTCAATCCCCGTGAAAATCTGCAGGCTTTTAAAAAAATTGACAAGTTGATTCTAAAATCTATATGGTGAGAGAGTGGCATGGACATATATACACTACCAAATGTAAAACAGATAGCTAGTGGGAAGCAGCCGCATAGCACAGGGAGATCAGCTCGGTGCTTTGGGACCACCTAGAGGGGTGGGATAGGGAGGGTGGGAGGGAGGGAGACGCAAGAGGGAAGAGATATGGGAACATATGTATATGTATAACTGATGCACTTTGTTATACAGCAGAAACTAACACACCATTGTAAAGCAATTATACTCCAATAAAGATGGTAAAAAAAAAAAAATCTATATGGAAAGACCGAGGAACTAGAATTGCTAAAAAAATTTTAAAAAGAACAAAGAGGATCCATACTTCCTTATTTCAAAAGTTAGTGTAAAGCTGCAGTAATTAAAAGAGTATCAAATTGGTGGAAGGATAGATGAATAGATAAATGGAACAGTATAGGGAGACCACACATCTATGGTTAATTTTTTTGACAAAAGTGCAAAGGCAATTTAATGGAGAAAGGATAATCTTTTCAACAAATGGATGGTGCTGGAACAATTGAACATTATATGCAAAAAAAAAATTAATCTTAACCCATACCGTACACCTTATGCAGAAATTAACTGGAAGTAGATCATAGATGTAAATGTAAGATCTAAAACTATAGTCTTAGAAAACATAGAGACAAATCTTTGTGACCTTGGGTTTGGCAACTATTTTTTGATATGACACAAAAAGCATGATTCATAAGAGAAAATATTGACAAATCGGATTTTATCAAAATTGAAACTTCTTCTCTACAAAAGACATTGTTAAGAGAATGGAAAATAAGCCACATGTCAAGAGATATTATTTGCAAAACGCATATCTGTCAAAGGACTTTTTTCCAGAATACAGTAAAAACAAAACAAAACAAAACAAAAATCCTCTCAGAACTTGATAATAAGAAAACAATCAGCCAAATAAATGATGGGTAAAAGATACTTCACCAAAGAAGACACATAGACAGCGAAAAAAGCACTTGAAAAGATGCTCAGCCTCATTAGTTATTAGAGAAATGCAAATTAAACCACAATGTGATACCCCTGCAAGCACATGTATTAAAATGGGTAAATTTTTTTTTTAAAAGACATTACCCTCAGACATAAAAAAGAATAAAATCTTGCCATTTGCAACAATGTGAAAGGACCTGGAGGGTATTATGTTTAGTGAAATAAGTCAGACAAATACTGTATGTTATCATTTACATGTGGAATCTAAAAAATGAAACAAATAAATGAATATAACAAAACAGAAACAGAGTCACAGATATAGAGAACAAACTAGTGGTTACCAATGGAAAGAAGGAACAAGGGAGGGGCAAGATTGAGGTAGGGGATTAAGAGGTACAAACTACTATGTATAAAATAAGTAAGCTACAAGGATATATTGCAAAGCACAGGGAATATAGCCAATATTTTAAAATAACTTTAAATGGAATATAATCTATAAAATTTTTGAATATCTATGTTATACACCTGAAACTAATATGATATAATAAATCCACTGTACTTCAATTTAGAAAAACATGACGTTACCAACAGCTGGCAAGGCTGCCAAGCACCAGAACTCTCATTTATTATTGGAGGGATTACAAATGATAAGCCACTTTGGAAAATAGTTAGGCAGGTTCTTATACATTTAAATATATACTTACCATAAGGCCGAGACATCGTTCTCCTACCTGAGAAAAGAAACTAACACTTCCTGCTGAAAGAAGTGGTAAAATGAGAAAAGAAAATGACCTCTCACTTTGGCTACGTGAAAGTCAGTAGGTCATTGGTGATCTTGACTAGAACCTTGACATGACTTCATGGAATAGAGGAGACAAAAGCCTGAACGGAAGGTGAGGAAGTGGAAATTGTGTCTGGAGTCAGAACTTTCAAGAAGTTTCTCCTACCTGTTAGAGAAAAGAAAACATGTTCACACCAAAACCTGTACATGAATATTTATAGAGGTTTTATTCATAATGGCCCCAAACTGGCAACAAACCAAGTGTCCTTCAACTGTTGAAAGGAAAACCAAACTGTGACACATCCATACAGTGAAATACTACTCAGCAATAAAAAAAAACAATCTACGAATACATGCAGCAACATGGATGAATTTTATATGCATTATGCTTAGTGAAATAAGGCAGATCATACAGGCTGCATACTGTATGATTCCATTTATATGGCATTCTGGAAAGGCAAGACTATGTTGGCAGGAAACAGGCTAGTCAGTGGTTGCCAGAGTCTGTGGGTGAAAGGAAAGCTTGATTACATAGGTGCATGAGGGACAATTTAGGGGTGGTAGGACTGTTCTATATCTTGATTTTGGTAGTGTTTATTTAGCTGTATGTGTTTATGCAAACTCATACAAATGTATACCAAAAAGAGTGAATTTTAGTATATGTAAATTATATCTTAATGTTTTAAAAAAATTAAAATGGGGCATTAGATGAAACAAGCATAAAATGGATAATTGTTGAAGTTGAGTGATGAGTTCCTGAAGGCACATAAATAATATTTATCCTCTGGCTTTGCATACGTTAAGTATGAAAATATCCGCAGTGAAAAGTAAAAACAACAGCATCAACAAAGCAAATGTTTTGGCCTGACAGTTCCCTCTCACCACTATGCCATTTCTGGGTCTCCTTTCCCAGCAAAACTTCTTGAAAGATCTGACTCCAGACACAATTTCCACTTCCTCACCTTCCGTTCAGGCTTTTGTCCCCTCTATTCCATGAAGTCATGTCAAGGTTCTAGTCAAGATCACCAATGACCTACTGACTTTCACGTAGCCAAAGTGAGAGGTCATTCTCTTTTCTCATTTTACCACTTCTTTCAGCAGGAAGTGTTAGTTTCTTTTCTCAGTTTCTGTGACATCATTCATACTCTTGGTGTTCCTCCTCTCTCTTCACGACTTTTTGGTTTCGTTTGCCTCTTCTTTGTAAAACCTCTAAACTGTGACATGTCTGAGGGTTAGGTCCTCAGTCCCAGTCCTCTTATATTTACACTGTGTTCCTAGGTAATTTCCCTGGGACCTATGGCTTTAAATACTGTCTATATATCCGTGAACCCCAAATCTGTACCAGTGGCTCTGACCTGGCCCAGAAACTCCAAAGTCACGTATCTAACATCCTACCTGCCATCTTCATTAGGAAGTCTACTAGACACCTTAAAATTAAAATGCCCACTAAATTAAAATGGTCCCAGCCTTACACCTGACCCTAGTCTACACATCCCTGTAAATGGCACCCCACCTCTCTAGTCACTTGAGCTAAAAACTTAGGAGTCATCCTTGCCACCTCTCTTGCCATCATCTTGCTACCTGTTATTATTCATTGACTTCCAAAACATATACTGGATGCTTTCAATTTTTATTTCTCCAAAGATCCTGATTCAAGTCACCATATCTCTAGCCTTATCTGTTTCTTCTTCCTACTCCTCCCTCTCCTCCAACTTTTTTGATAAATGATAAACTAATTAAAGTTCTAAAATTCATATGTAGTTTTATGAATGGTGCCTATAATACGTGAAATTTTAATTTAAATGTCTACTGAACTATAATACTCTACTCTTTCCTTTCTTAGAGTCAGAGTCTGGATTTTTTAAGTACAGCTGGATAAAACTGAGGAATTTTATAAAAGTGAAGATGGTGAAAATGTGGAAATCCCCTGTCTAGTTCAAAGTCATGCCTGCATCGCTTAATTTTAAGATGGCGAGAAAGTGAGTGCTATTTGCTCAGGGAAATGTAATACCTGAAAACTAATAATATTTGAGCTGGTTGATACAGATTAAGTCTTGAAAGTAACCTATGATTTTTCTCTGTCAACTGTCTTTAATGACCTAGAGATAATCCTAGGAGAAAGAAGACTGGTTCCTTTTAGAATTTATTTGATTTCATTAGGACTAATTTATTAGGAAGCCATTGGGAACCTAGTCTGGGAAATGGGTAGAAGGACAAAGCAGCAAAAGTTAACTAATTAAAAATTAATGACCTCTAGTTTCATGTTGACAGATCACATGCCTATGTTCTTTTGTTGGTCTGGATACAAACTGAAGAAAAAAATGTGTATGTTCTCTTATCTTACTTCTGACATCATTGATCAAGATCTTTTAGTTTTTCTCTTAGGAATTATTTACCCAACTGTCAGCATCTTGGAATCTTTCTTCAAATTTTCTAGAATCTCCTCAAATCAAGTACTGTAATTGAATATTACGGCAGAAAATAATGACAGTGAAGTTGGAGACACAAGAATCAGGAAAATAGTAGTGGTAAGTGCTGGCAAAATTTATAGTTATTCCCCCGGCCTTAGCTGAGATAACAGTCCAGGGCAGGTGATGCATCAGTGTCAGAGTCTGACGCACACCAGGCCTGCTTGGCTTCACGTCATTGTCACATAAACCATGGGCAATTTCCTCCATCATGTTATGTTCTTTGTACATGGTTCTTTTTAAAAGGTGAAGTTGAATTTTGATTTTAATCTTCTTTTTCATATCTAAAGTAATCTGAGATCTTCCCCAGTCACTCTTAATATACAGCTAGCTCTGTGTAACCTATCAGTATTATTTAGTCTTCCGGCCTGTGTTTGCAAAACTTCACCTGTGACTGTTGAATTTAACTCTGTTGGTAGTTAGTGATTTGAACTAGTTAAAAATTCTTTAAATGTGGCTTCTTGTGAACACACATTTTTTTTTTTGGTAAATATCCAAATAGCAAGCAAATGTGCTTTATGACTTTACAGATTTTCCCAACTTTTCTTAAAATTATGGGCCTCAAGTCCTTTTATTATCTATTGAATAGACAGTAAATCCTCTGAAATTTTGTGATATAACACTTGGAGGAAGGGGGTATTTCTCTGATGCCTTCAAGGCTCTGAATAAATTGGAAAAAGCATGACTCATTTGTCATATCTGCCTGTATCTTTCAAAGTCCTTCCTGGTTTGGTAAATGGTAACTTTGTTGTGTGTTTTGTTTTAATAAAGTAATGCAAGTGTGCAGTTTAAAAGTTCACATGATACTAAAAGGTTATAAAAAAAAATACTGCCACATACACTACACAGACCAATCCCACTCTGCAGCGGCAACTATATTAAATTACAGTGGCAACTGTATTAAATATTTTTAGCTGTTTCTTTTGATATTTACCTGTATGTTTCCTTTAAATAATAGATATATATAGCTACCTCTTAATACTTTTAATTTTCTTTTGACTTACTATGGCAGATGATAGTTTTAGCTTTCATATAACCCCTTTACCCTCCCACCTCCCCCATATATTTGTATTACAATTATGGTTAAATCCATATTTAGTGTTTTCATTTTATGACTTTGTAACTATTGTTTGCTGCTGAGTCAGAAAGCTACATTCTTTTATTTAAACGTAATTGCCTCAATTTTTCATTGGCTTCATTTTCTTTGAACTTGATAGATTAATTTCCCTACAACTTCCTATAGTTTCTATATGGTTCGACCATCTGAATAATCTTTATTTCCGTTATTTATCTGGAAAATCCTTAATAGTTCCTTCCTTTCTGCTCCAGCTGGACTGGTTGTTCTCTAGACTTATTACATATCTGCTACCCTGTGCATGGACAGCTTAAGAGGTGTATTAGTAAGGGTTCTCTGGAGAAACAAAACCAGTAGTGTGTGTGTGTGTGTGTGTGTGTGTGTGTGTGTGTGTGTGTGTGTGTGTGTGTGTGTGTGAGAGAGAGAGAGAGAGACAGAGAGAGAGAGAAACAGAGAGAGGGATTGAGAGACGCACACAACTGTGGGACTGGCAAGTCCAAAATCTAAGAGCAGGCCAGCGGGCTGGAGACCCAGGCAAGAATTGATGTTGCTTTTCAATTCCCAAGGCAGTTTGGAGGCAGAATTCCCTCTTCCTCAGGGACCTTAGTCTATTTTCTCTTAAGGCCTTCAACTGACTGGATGAGGCCCACCCACATTATGGAGGGTAATCTGCTTTACTCAAAGTCTTTTGATTTAGATGTTAGCCTCATCTAAAAAAATCTTCTCAACAATATCTACACTGGCATTTGACCAAATATCTGGGTGCTATGGCCTAGACAAGTTGACACGTAAAATTAACCATCACAAGGGGGCAACTAAGAACGTAAGGAATCATCACTCAAATTTTGAAGTCTCTTTTTCTGTGTGAGAGGTCCTTTCTAGTACCTCTCAAATTCTGGCCACTCCAGCAGCCTCAAATTTCCATCTGTTATTTCCTATACCCTGAGAGACCATCACTGATTTCTATTTGGGCTTGATTTCTAGGTGCCAGTTTGGGAAGTGCTCTTAGGGTGAATGTCAGATGCACTTTGTGTGTTTCTCTGCATTGGTTGCCATCCAATGTCTGAAAAGAGTTGTTGTATTTGTTCGGGGTTTATAGCTGTTCATGGTAGGAGGATGAGTACAATATCAGCTACTCTTTTATAGCAAAACTAGAAGCCTGGTTGGGCTTCTTAACAAGCCCTCAAATGAGTTTTCTGTCCCCAGTCATGCCCCTACAATCTATTCTCCACCCAGAACCGAGTGGTCTTATAAAAATTTAAGTTGGATCGTAACACTCACTCTAGCCTACAAAGTCCACCACGACCTAAGGTCTGCCTTTCTCTGCAATCGTCAGAATCTTTGGAACTCCTCTCCACCTTCAGCCACACCAGCCTTCTCTCTCTCTTCCTTGAATAAGGTTCCTGCTTTAAGACTTTGCATCACCTAATAGAGCACATGATATACTCTTTTCCCCCATTATCTCGCGGTTGATTCATTATTGTCATTCAAATCTCAGCACAGACATCACCTTCCCTGACCAGCCAATTTAAGCAGCCCCCAAGACATGTCCCACCCCTGTTTTATTCTCTTCATAGGACTTTACCACTAACTGTTCATTTCTGAGCTATTTTCAGAAACTTTTCTTGTTCATTTTTGTGTCAATTTTCAGTCCCCTTCCACTACAGTGTAACTCCATGAAAGCAGGAAGCTAGCCTGAATTGTTCACTGCTGTAACCTCAGAACAGTGCCTGGCACAATACAGATTCTTGATCAAATCAAAATTTTTCAATGAATGAGTAAACCTGGACAGATCCAAGGCTGGGGCTACCTGTCATGTTGTAACAAGCATGTTAATTAACAGGAATTTGTTCTGGCTGCCATTTGTGTGGCTTCAAATTTGATAGGAAGCTCTAAAAGCGATATTGCCTTCCTTGGTTTGGCATCAAGCAACACTTTTTTTGTGTGTGAGTTTGCTGTGTGTCATGACATTATTTTGAGTGTCTGCTATGTGTCTTCACCAGAAAAGATGTTAAGAGCACAACCTTTGGAGTGAAACAGGACTGGATATCAATCTTGTTTTGCCACATTCTAGCTATGTCATTTGGGACAAGTTAGTCTAAGCCTCAGTTTCCCCATCTGTGAAATAGGATGATAATAATCCCTATCTCAGAAGAGTTTTGTGGAGGTTAAATTAAATAATGTGTGTAAATTATTTAGAATTGTATTTTGTCACTGTATTTTGAATGTTCCAAATATGGTTAGTGTTATCCTTAAGTATTATTAGTTTATGTGATGGCAGTACTTTGTGGGATGAACAGAAGAAGTGTTGGGGTGGTGAGAGATAAAGCACTATGCCTAAAAGTCACATTCTCCAGGAAGATTTCCCCATCACCACCCGCTCTGGTTACTTCTTTGCTTCATGCATTCATCACATATATATGGCATGTTGGTACTTGGCTCTTCCTAGAAGTTATTTTTTCTTTTCCTTAAACGTCATCATTGGTGCTGCCATGCCCTTCTCTCTTTTTAAGAATTAAGAAATGTTCAGTTTAATCATATATTCTCTTCTACCCTAGTTCCCTCTTCCACTAGCAACTGTTCTAAAATATTTAATGTGTATTGCTTAGCTTTTCAGTATTCTTATAAAATGTGTACTAGTCTGTGTGCATGTACTTCTGTGTTGTTGTTTATCACTCTGTTTCTCACATTTGTTTCACCAAGCACCATTTTTTTTTTTTTTTTTTTTTTTTTTTTGCTTTGCACACGTTGCTATGCACATATCTACTCTGTGCTTCTTAAGGATGCTCCAAGGTGGGCATTTACGCATTTTACCTATTCAATCCCCCACTGATTCCCAGAGTACCTTCAGTTCCCCACCAGCAACTGCAAAGAAAGCCCCCATGCACGTCACTTTGTAGCTTGTGTTGGAAATTTCTTTAGGCTATGTTTCAAGGAGTGGAATTATTAAGATAGAGAATGAAACTGTATGTTCCTTGCTAATGGTTCTTCAGTATCTTCTTCTGGGTATGTGTTGTATATCCCTAATTAGCTTGTGAGCTACGGGGTCAGCTTTTAGACCTTAAAACAAAAAATAGCAAAGAGAAATCAGGTCCAACACTGGGATAAGTAGAGACTCAAAGTGGCATGTGGAACACAAGAAGAATCATTCCACTTCTGTGTGACTATAGAAATACAAGTAGGGAAATTATGCCACTTACTTGCTATTTTTATAGCCCATCCACAAGAGGATTTGCTGGCATGACTTGTACAGCATGTGGAGAGTCCAAAACACAATTATCCAAAAGAAGAAGAAATTAACACCAGAAAGAATCCAGGAACAAATGGGTTGTGACTGGTTGGTGTACACCCCTCACAAGGCAGAGAGGGCATGATCTTGTACTTGGTTTTCACACTTTATTCTAATCTGCAATCCTATAAAGTCATAAATTCACCAGTGTCCAAGAAGCTGCAGAGGACAGAAGGAATTCAGCTCTAGAGGTAGATTAATTCCTTTTTTCCTCTTCTATTGTGACGATCTTCAAACTTTAGAAAAGTTGCAAGAATAATACAATTAACACTTTTCTACCCTTCAGCAAAATTCACAAAGTGTTAATATTTTGCCATATTTTTTCTGTCTCTATTTGTCTGTCTGTCTGCTTGCATGCCTGCTTCTCTGTCTGTCTATTGCCTACCACTGGAATGTTCCCTTATATATCTTCAGCATTTCTTTCCTAAGAACAAGAGTATTCTCACCGATAACCACAAATTTAACGTTGGCACAAAGCTATTATCCAATATACAATCCATATTCAAATGTCTAGAAGAGGGTTCAGCAAACTTTTTCTATAAAGGGCCAGATAGTAAACATTTTTGACTTTGCAGGTCAGACAGTCTCTGTGGCAGCTACTCAGCTCTGCTGTGGTTAAGCAGAAGCAGCCACAGACAATACATAACACAGCGGGTGTGGTGTGATGGGGTCCCAATAAAACTGTATTTACAAAAACAGGTGGAATGCACTGTGGTGACTTGAATGGGAAGGAAGTCCAAAAGGGAGGGGATATATGTATACGTAGAGCTGATTCTCTTTTCCGTACAGTAGAAACTGACACAACATTGTAAAGCAACTCTACTCCAATAAAAATTAATTTTAAAAAAATGTGGTTGGCTGATCTAGACTCTTTTTTTTTAAGAATTAGTGCAAGATTATATTTTAGAGTTAGTAAATCTCACAGTTCAAGGTAGATGTCAGAGGTCATTCTTGGTTTTGAGAAGGTTTTCCATGAATTGGATTACTCAGCCAGTATCATCCTACCACTTAGATTTTCTTCATTTCTATTAGTTATTTGAAAAACATCAATACCTACCATAAATATTGCACAGCTTTATCTTCTTTTCAGTGTTCTTTTCTTCAATTGTGATAAAATACACATAACATAAATCCGACCATTTGAACCATGTATGGTTCAGTGGCATTAAGTCCATTCACACTGTTGTATAATCATCACCTGTATCCATCTCCAGAAAAATTCCATCTTCTTCATCTGAAATGCGGTACCCATTAAAAATTTAACTCTCCATTCTCCCCTCTCCCCTCAGCCTCTGACAACAACCATTCTACTTTCTGTCCGTATGAATTTGACTTTCTAGGTGCCTCATATAAATGAAATCATACCCTGTCCTTATATGTCTTGCTTATTCACTTAGCATAATGTCTTCAAGGTTCATCTATGTTGTAGCGTGTGTGAGAATTTCCTACCTTTTTAAGGCTGAATAATATTTCATTGTGTGTATATACCACACTTTATCCATTCATCTGTTGATGGACACCTGGGTTGCTTCTACCTTTGGCTATTGTGACTAGTGCAGCTCTGAACATGGGTTCTAGACTCACTCTTAAGGCAGTCATTTTCTTTCTGTCTAGGGGCTACACAGGGGGGATAGGATCTAACAACAGATAGGGACCTAAAGTGTCACATTTAGCCTAATAGCGTCATTTAGAAATTAGCTCAATAGAAGATATCAACACAAACAACCAAGTCATCTCCCTGTGCATTCCCTTCCTTCAGGGCTTTCTCATTTCTTGCCTGGACATTACAGTAGCCTTGTACTGCTACTAGAGTGATCTATATAATTGCAAAATTGATCACATCCCTCCTCTGCTTAAGACTTTTTTAAAAAATTTAAATCCACTTTATTGTTATTTACTTTTCCCTTTTTTTTTTTAACATCTTTATTGGAGTATAATTGCTTTACAGTGGTGTGTTAGTTTCTGTTTTATAACAAAGTGAATCAGCTATACATATACATATGCCCCCATATCTCCTCCCTCTTGCGTCTCCCTCCCACCCTCCCTATCCCACCCCTCTAGGTGGTCACAAAGCACCGAGGTGATCTCCCTGTGCTATGCGGCTGCTTCCCACTAGCTATCTATTTTACATTTGGTAGTGTATATATGTCCATGCTACTCCCTCACTTCGTTCCAGCTTACCCTTCCCCCTCCCTGTGTCCTCAAGTCCATTCTCTACATGCTTAAGACTTTTCTGTAGCTCCCTATTTCCTACAAGACACAGTCTAAAGGCCTTAGCCTGACATATCAGGCCCGCAGTGTCCTAGCTCTTACCTCTCTCCCCATCCTTACCTCCTGCCACATCCAACTTCTCACTTCTTATATCAGCAACACTGAGATGCTTATCTCCTCCTCCAAAGTAAATAAAAACAATAAATGATGCTGTTTGCTGTCCCTATGCCTTTGCTCACTGTGTTTCTTCCATCTGCCTGGAAAGCTCGTCCTCCCTTTTCATCCTGGGTTATACCCACTCATCCTTCAAGATTAAACTTCAGCAATAACGCTTTCAGCAAATGTACCCCCGACATGCTCCCACCCCTTCTCCCTCCAGCCTGTGTGCCCCAGAGCACCCTATGTTTATGCATGCCCTAGCATCATATTGAGATTATCTCTATAAGTTTGTCTCCCCGGGTGACTTAACCTCCTAAAGGATAGGGCCATGCTTTAGTCATCTTTCTACTCCTGGTGCCCAGCAGAAGGTCAGGTTTCTAGTAGGTGCTTCATAAATGTTTTCTGAATGGAACAAAAGCACAGGTTCTTAGAAGGGTGTACTAACTGCTCTGTGAGCTGCTCCAGTGAATCTGAGCAGCCTCATTTCCTGCTATTCCAGTCTCACTTCTGTCCCTGTGCCGTAACCACACCTAATTCCAATGCTTTCCTAAGTAAGCCCTGAAATTCCATGCCTCTCGGCCAATGCTCATTACCAGCTCTCTCTGCAATTCGCTACACCTCCCTTCCTAAGGCACTCCTATTCATCTTTCAATACCCAGCCTAAATGTCTTCTGTTCTCAGAAGCTGCCTCTGAGATCCCTGATTCTGCCGGACAGAAGGAATCTTCCATTTTTCTGCTCTCCATAGCATGGACTAGCCCTATTACAGAGAACATTACAACATTACATTGTAAGTAACTTATGTATCTGTCTTTTTTCATAGACTGCTTTGAGTTAAAGGACTCTGTTTTGTTTATCTTTGTGTTTCCAAAGCCTAGTACAGTGCCAGGCACATAAGAGGTGTTCAATAAATGCTGGATCAATAAAGGGGTGAATAAATGGCCATAGACACTTGATCACCGCAGTCTGAGTGGGCACAGAGAGAATCTGATTCAGTTTGTGTTCACATCAGGATAATGTGGCCTAACTCAGCATCTGGGGCTCAGATGCTAAAAGCATTATCTCTCCCCCAATATAGCCATTTGTGTTTGAGCCCTGTCCCACCACAAATTTACATAGGGATGGAGGGGCCTACCCCTGGCTCTACAAAGGAGAAATGAAGACATAAAACTGACTGCTGGCCTGCAGTGTCCCAGATGAGTTTGAGGGAGAGGATAGTAGGGCCTCTGGCGAGAGGCTCACCATAGGGAGGGCGGGTCTGAAGAGGTGAGCTGGTCACCTTGTGAGGGCTGATCCCGGGAAAGATACTAGCAGCTCTGCAGAAGCAGCCACCTGGTGCCAAGGGAGAGCTTTGGGGAAATGGCTGCAAACATGGCAACTGAAAGAGCTGTGATATTCAGTCGAAGTGCTGTGATATCTGGGGCCCAAGCAATGGTGCTGTGGGTCTTCTCTGGAGAGAATAACAGGGAGAAGCATCTCCACTCATCACCAGGAACCACACTAGCCAGGCAAATTGTCAAAGGTCTACCCTGGGGTTGGTGAAGGGGGGTGGTTGTGTGTTAGAGGAGATGGTGACAGTGGTGACAGCAAGGCATGAGGGTCAGTGAACAGGTGGCTTGGTTGTAGCCTTATGGTTACAGCATGAACCATAGCATTATGGAATGCTGGCCGAGCAGGCTGCCGGAGTGGGCCAGCGATCAGCGAATCTGGCATAGAAGGCTCTGTTTGGGTTTCTGCAGCCACTGCCCGGGGATGATAATGAAGACTTGTTCATGGATACGTGCAGACAGCTCTGGAGAAGTTCTGAAATATTTGGAAAGCTACTCTGGAAAAGACTGGAATTCTTGCTGGAAGCAACGGGGGCTTGAAGACCTTGTCATTTAGGCCTAATTGTAAATATGACCTCTTTTGTTTTTTGCAGGTTGGTGAAACCAGGGCACAGTGATTAGATAGACAAATACAATCTCTAATTATTTAGGTGAAAAGATGTTACTGCAGGAGGAAACTATCCCCCGTGTTGGGTGGGACCAGGTGGCCCAGCAACCTGGGCCTTTTCACATGGAGCTTCCTGTTTTGTGGTTGCTTGCTTATGTTTGCTCCTGCTGATGAAGTTTGTAAAGCAGGGGTCCCCAACCCCTGGGCCATGAACTGGTACCGGTCTGTGGCCTGTTAGGAACCGGGCCACACAGCAGGAGGTGAGCGGCGGGTGAGCAAAGCTTCATCTGTATTCACAGCTGCTCCCCATCACTTGCATTACCCTGAGCTCTGTCTCCTGTCAGATCAGCGGCAGCATTAGATTCTCATAGGAGCGTGGACCCTACTGTGAACTGTGCATGTGAGGGATCTAGGCTGCGTGCTCCTTATGGAATCTAATGCCTGATGGTCTGAGGTGGAGCTGAGGCGGTGATGCTGGCGCTGGGGAGCGGCTGCAAATACAGATCATCGTTAGCAGAGAGGTGTGACTGCACAGAGACCATAACAAATCGACTGCGTGCAGACTCATATCAAAACCCTATCAGTGAGTGGCAAGTGAAAACAAGCTCAGGGCTCCCACTGATTCTGCATTATGGTGACCTGTATAATTATTTCATTATATACTACAATGTAATAATGACAGAAATAAAGTGCACAATAAATGTAATGTGCTTGAATCATCCCCAAACCATCCCCCCGCCCCTGGTCCATGGAAAAATTGTCTTCCGCGAAACCGGTCCCTGGTGCCAAAAAGGTTGGGGACCGCTGTTGTAAAGGGCCTTGAGTTCAGAGTTCCCCAGTCTGATGGGCTGTCCACTGGCAGGTGCATCCCAAAGGCTGCAGCCAACTCCCCCACCCATCCAGGAAGCCTTAGAGCATCATTCCCCTCACCCAAACCCAGGCCCCCAGCCAGTGATCAGCCAGTCCCGCCCCGCCTCCTCTCCTTGCCTTCAGCTTTGCCCGGAGATCACCTTCCTGCCATCCATTTCCCTCACACCCTGAGCCCTATGAACTTGAACTGCAGTAACCTTGAACCACAGACCAAAAGCCTAAACATCCTGACCACAAAATCTCATAAATTGTCGGCTCAGCTCCTTGGGAAGTGGTGGGCATTACTTTGTTCACCAGATTTAAGATCTGATGGAATTCATCTCTGAGGAATGTGTTGAAGGAGACAGAAACAGAGTGGACCAGAGAACTAATGAGATGTTTTCCTCCCCAATTTCCAGGATTTTTGTAACAAAACGTGTTCAACAAGTTGAATGAAAGAAAGCAAAAAAGAAAGAAAGAAAGGAAGGAAAGAAGAAAGAAAGGAAGAGAGAAAGAAAAGAAGAAAGAAAGAAAGGAAGAAAGAGAGAAAGAAAGAAAGAGAAAGAAAGAAAGAGAAAAGAAAGGAGAAAAGGATGGAAGGAGGGAAGAAAAGAAACAGACATTTCCCTTTGTCTCTTACTGCGGGGATTACTCCATTTGTAGAGAAGTGAGTTATTGTAAACTTCAAGTGCGCACTTGGGGATCTACGCTTCTGAGATCTGAGCTCTTTCCATAAAGAGCTAAAAGGGACGTGTGACAAGACCAGTGAACGCTGGGACTGAATGACTTGAAAGAGATATCTTTCTGCTTTAACTTTTTTCTCCACCCACTAACTCCACATTTAAGAAAAAAAATCTTTTTTTTTTGAGACTATACCAGACTAGTTAATAGAACAGGATAATTCTGGATACAAGGCTCTGCAAAATCAGAGCATATAATGAGAGGCATTTGAATGGATGTCATTGTCTTTCACAAAGCGTGCTTTTGTCTCATTGTTTGCACCTAAGACTTCTTGCAAAACAACGGGCTTTGAAAGTGCAAGATATGCTGCTTAACTCTTGAAGAGCTGACAGACATCACACGTTTTCCAGGAGGATTGTGACTGAAGCTTCAATCATATTTCTTCCCCCCTAGTTTCTGTGCAGTAAGTGTGACAATTAGAACTATTAGCTGACTATCCTAACCCAGTTCCAGTCGTGCCAGAAGGAACTAAAAATGCCCTGTGGTCAAACTGTAGACGGTCCTGCTTCTAAGGAGCCTGGGCTGAGAGTAGCGAGGGACGATAATATCACCCACAGAAACAACAGGCAGACTCCCCCAAAACCACTTCATGAAATTTCCTTCATCTGAAAAGGCTGAGACCTTTTACGATACTACACTTTGGGTGAAACAAACAAAAAAAAAGGCCATTTCTAAATATAGCCAGCTTTTGTAGACTATATTTAGTCATGTTTCTACTTGGTAAAAATATCAGAATGCATTTTGGCAGAAATTTTCACTGTGATTTTTTTTTTTTTTCTTTCACTTCCTCTTATTTAAACCTCTGATGACAAACATTAAGGAATATAATCAGAAAACCCGAGGAACTCTTCTTGGGTCATGTGGCTATTCACTTAACAAAAATTTATTGAGGACAAGCCTCTGCTTCGAATCCGTTTTCTTTACAGTCTTTTGTTCTTGGAGTTCTCCAGGGAATCTCCACACAGAAGGAAAAAAGGTGACTGGACTCTAATGCGTTACAGGGCGATACATATGAAACAAAGCAGGTCATCCAAGTACCTGTTTTGCAGGGTTCCTGTGAACTTGGAATGCCATGATACATGTGCAGCATTTAATGAGTCTGGCAAGAGGTGAGTGCTCAATAAACGTTAGCTATCTTTATTAGTAGTAGTAGCAGTATTTGCATAGAGTACACACAACTATATTTGCATACGCATGTACGCTTTATGTCATAAAGGCATAAAGTTGAAATAATAGTCTTTTTTTAGCATCAAAGTATCCAACGATGCTTATTACTCAACAGATCCAAACTGAAGCAAGAGCTGTCTTCTTTTTTTTTTTCCCATTGTGATGAAATATACACAACATAAAATTTACCATTTTAACCATTTTTAAGTGTGCAGTTCAGTGGCATTAAGTACATTCCCATTGTCGTGTAACCGTCACCACCATCCATCTTCAGAATATTTTTATCTTCCCCTACTGAAACTCTGGATCCCACCCTATCTTCCCTCCCCCCAGCCCCTGGCAACCACTATTCTACTTACTGTCTGTATGAATTTCCCTACTGTAGGTGCCTCATGTAAGTGGAATCATACACTGTCCTTTTATGCCTGGCTTGTTTCACTTAGCATAATGTCTTCAAGGTTCATGTATGCTGGAGCATGTGTCAGAATTTCATTCTTTTTTAAGGCTGAATAAGGAGTCTTCATTTTAAAATTGAGGTATTTTAGGAAGACCATATGGCTATAGCTCACACAGGCAGTTATTCCCAATCCTCTCTTCTCTCTCCAAGGCCTCATTGTATGACTCTTCTAACAAGATCTAAGGGCATGGGTTCCCCATGGTGTCCTTCCACCAGGAATGGCTTTGCCCTTGAACTTGGGAGTTAGATGGACAGACATGCATTTGTATCTGCCTTGTGCCGCTTAAGAAATTTAATGATCTTGAGCATGCAGTTAGGTCAAACTATATGATATTGTCCCTATTTGATAATTTTTAGGTACACAATGACAGTTGTATATGGCTCAACCTAATTCTTTACCTCTCTGCTCCTCAGTTATCTTATATAAAATATAAAGTTAAAAATAGTGCACGCCTCCTTGGGCTGGGAGAATAGGAGGACATAGTGTGGCTGCAGGGTGTCGCCTGAGCTTGGCCGATGGGCACGGAGTGTGGGAGCCGCGTGGGAGCCTCGAGCGGCTACCTCCTTTGGGGAGAGGGGTCTCTCCTTGCCAGCCCAGGGTTTCAGGAGTTTCCTGCTGGCCTCTTTGGCCTCCTCTCCTGCACCTGATTATTGTACCTTCCTCATCAGCTCAAGGCCATGAGAGGCCACCTGGAATGAGGGCAGTTTTGCTGACACTTCATTTAAGAGGGCACAGCGCTGGGAACCAAATAAACACTGTTTCCTATCTTTATGGAGTTAGTGTTCTAGTCGGGGAGGATAAAACAAGGTAAGTGAGAAAAATACTTGGTATGTTAGGAAAACTAAGGGATGGGAGGGGGGTCTGAAGTGTCAGGTGACACTTTAGATGAGAGAGAACACATGCCCTTGCTCTGAAGCAGGTTTGAATGTGGTCCTTCCTTCCAGGCTTTCCCCGTATCCCTTCCCTCCCTCCCTCCCTCCCTCCCTCCTTCCTTCCTTCCTGTTTGGACCCTGGGCAGCTCTCTTGGCTTACTTGAAACTCCTGTACAAGGGTGGCTACATGCTGACTCTGCAGAGCTCCCTAACTCAGGAATTCTGTGAGAAGGCTGCCCTCACCCCAGGCCTCCTATGGGCTGCTCCTGCGGCATCTGGCTGCCCAGCTCAGCGTCCATTATTAATGGGGCTGTCTTGGGCTTTACTATCGTTCTCTCTGCCTTTTACCCTTTCATAACCCAAAGACTCCAAACATCTCCTACCCGAGCCCTTCTGTCTCCTTGCCAACCAATCGCCTTCCAGAATCTCAGGGCATTACAGGGCCACACCATCAGCAAAATAGTAACACTTCCTCATCTGAGCTGTCAGTTTCCCCCGCTCTTGCCAAATCCAGGGTAATTTATGGGAAAGGCTTTCCACTTTTTCTCCCACAATCCTCCAAGGCCTAAGAACTACTTGATGGAAAACACAGATAAGATCACAAAAATTAATCTATTCGAATATGTGTATTTCAATACTGCTTTTTACATAATGTGCATGGTTTGTTCTTTTTTATTATGAAGCTCACACTCCAGGCAGAGAACTGTGGGCCTGCGGGGAGGGCTGGGGGCAGCGTGACGACGCTCTGCCTCCCACCCCAGGACTCATAGGTTGTTCTTGGACTTGGGATGAGCCACAGTGAGCCGTGACCTTGTCCTTGGGATCCTTCCTCTTGGGTTCGCCACTGACTCAGGCTTTCACTCAGAAAATGCTGCTTCATCCCTAATGGCTGCTCAATCAGGAAAATATTATTTTCAGATGTTTTAAATTTGTGCAGTGGGAAACATATGTCCTGCCATATGGACATAATAGGAGCTAGTTAAGGCCAGAGTGGAAACCAGGATTGGGAGTTCTCTTTTTTTCTGTTTTTGAAGTCAGACCCTGCAGGCCAGATTTCCCCAACCAGCAGTCTAAGCTGTGCTTTAAATTAGAGCACGTGTGCGTCAGAGAGAAATGTGTACGCAAAAAGGCAACGGCAAACCCCTCCCCCTCACCAGCAATACGTCCAGTTAGGGGAGCTGCTGCCCTGCTGCTGCAGCCCCATCTGGAAATCAAGTCACAGACAACCTTGTAAATCTTCCAAAGTCATGTGCACCATGATGTAGAAGGTTAAATATATCTATCTGCCCTCTAAGACAGTTGCACTAAAGCTGCACATGTGGAAATTTTACTGGCATAATTTTAACCATTAGTTTTGAAAATAAAGCTCTTAGAATTACAGTAGTAACAGTGTTGGACTTTCACATTTGATCTGAGAAAGAAATGAAGGGGACACTACAATATAAAAAAAATGGCATTTGCTTATCAATCACTGACTCACTCAGCAAGTGCCTTCTTTGCGTGCAGTCCTAAGCTGGGCTCTGCGGAGGAAAGATGTGTATGACAAAGTCCCGCTCACATGAAAAGCTTCCAATCCACTTTACTCTTCCCCTGGCTTTTCCTTTCAGAACCGCTTGGCTTCATTTACTGAGCTGCTCCACATACCAGGCATTGTGTGACGAGCTCTCTTGGGAGTGGAAGAGACAGGTGAGAAAACAGAGAACTGCCTTCCGTGAGCTCGGAGCTCTGGTTTAGGTCGCTGTGGAATGGGAAGGGAGCTCAGGGGAGGTCATACAGACAGGACATAAGGTCAGAGAAGGCTTCCCAGAGGACATGGCCCTCGAGTTGCATCTGAGAAGTTTGCCTGAAGTGCATTCACTCACGGTGTGTTGAGGTAGTGATGCTTGGGTCTGTCTTCATCCATGATTCTGGGTTGGCAGCTGAGCTAACACCAGACTTGCCTTCCTTGGAGCCTGTGGGCAATGGAGCCATGTGCCTCAATCCAGTTCCAGCCTTAGCTAACAGAAGGATCTGTTTCCAAGATCTGCCCCAACGCAACACCCCACGGAATTCCCCTTCCCAATCTGAGAGGGAGGCATCTCTACTCTCAGCTCATTTGCAGAGCAAAGACATCTGATGGATTTTAAGTCCAAGGAATGGCTGCTCTTTCCCAGCTCAGCACCTTTCAAGTGATTTGGGTGTCCTCTTTCCTCCTTTCCCATGAGAATGACCACTAAGAATCTCAGTATGACAGACTTTCAATCGACAACATCTGAACGGACTATTGGAGGGAGGCTGTTCCCTCAAGGGAGTGGTGGCAGGTGACGCTGTAGGGATGAGGGCAGAGGGGGATGGGGAAGGGCTCTGGAACACTAGACTGAATCGTGTGGACAATGGGAAGTCCTTGCTTCTTCTTATCCATGGAGCTAACATGAAGAAAACATGGAGTTTTAGGAAAATAGCTCAATGATGGGATGTAGGATGGATGGGCAAGGAAAAAGACTAGAGGCAGGCAAACAAACTAGGGTAATAGTGAATTGGTCAAGTTTAGTGTAATAACAGCGTTGGCCTTGGAGTAGGGAAAAAAGGGTGAAGCAAAGGGAGAATTGGAAAGACTTGGAGGGAGGCAGGAGAGCGTGTAATAGAGAAAAAACAGCAGTCAGTGGTGATGAGTTCATGAAGATAATTATCTGATTTAGTGTAGACGGAGGGACTACTGTTATTGAGCTGCAGTAACACAGATTCTTGTGCTAAAAATAATGGCTATATATTGAGTGTGACCATATGCTTTAAGACTGGGCATTTGGCTTTCCCAGTTTTTCTTCTCTTCATGTCTTAAGGTTCCCCGGCCTTGGGCTATGGTCTTCCCTGTCCTCAGGCAAGCACACCTATTCTCTACCTATCCTTTGGTAACAGGCATTAAGGGCTTGGGCCAGAAACAGGTAGACAAGCAAAAGTAGTTATGACCTAGAAACAAGGATTGAGATTTGCGTGGTCTTGATGATATGTATTTTAGTAAAATATGTGGCTTTGTTTTAATGTAGAGCTTGAAGGATACATTTTTTAAATCCCAGATTCCTCTCTTCTTTGAAAAGTGGAATCAAATGAAAAACAATTTCAGGTTGAATTATGAAAAAAAGAATGCTCAAGTCTGAATTCACCAAAAGCTTGTTTTGAATGGTCAGATTAATTTGTAGAAGTTTTTGTGTCTATGGCCAGGAGGTTCTAGCCTCCAAATCATAGCAATGGGGTTTCTAACATTTCCTTACTCTGAAACAGCACGAGAGATTCTCGATGTTCTCTAGGCCATCTGAAGTTTCTTTCCTGACATACGTCGGACAAGGTTCTTTCAGAGCACAGCTGTGGACTTTCCCAGACCTCCAGCTGCAGCTTGATTTTGGAAGGTGGAGCTCCTTGAGCCCAGTCTTTGAGAACCAGGCATAGGATGTTTTGAGGTTATGCATGACATTCTGAGTGCTGAGAATCCTTCAAGTGGAAAAGTCAGATCAGTCTCAAAGAACCAGCCATGTGATGATAGTCAACTTCTCCATGCAATTTCTCTCTGCTAGACCAACATTAAATCAGTGCTGGAAAAAAAAAAAAAAAGCTTCATGTCTTTGCTGCTTTTTCAGTTTCTGTCTGAAGCAGTGGTTCTGTGTTAATCAAAGGCTCGTGGGAAACATAACGTCTGGTGCTGGTACTCAGAGCAGAAGAGCTGCAATTGATTAGAACATGGGCTATAAATTGCATTGTTGGGTTAGTGTAAAGTTACAAAAATAAAATACAGTAGCCCCTCCTTATCTGCGAGAAATATGTTCCAAGACCCCCAGTGCATGCCTGAAACCTCGGATAGTACTCAACCCTATATATGTCATGTTTTTTTCTATACATACATACCTATGATAAAATTTGATTTATAAAGTAAGGACAGTAAGAGATTAACAACAATAACTAATAGTAAAATAGAACAATTATAACAATATACTAATTGTAATAAAAGTTATAAGGGTCACTTGAACACAAGCATTGCAATACCACGACAGTTGATCTGACAACCCAGATGGTTACTAAATGACTAATGGGTGGGTAGAGAATACAGTGTGGGTATGGGCTGGACAGAGAGATGATTCACCACGGCCGGGCAGGGCAGAGGGGGACAGCATCACATTTCTTCACGCTCCTCAGGATGGAGTGCAATTTACATCTGAAACTAACACAACATGGTTAATTAACAATACTCCAGTATAAAATAAAAATTAAAAAAAAAAAAAGGAAATCTGAAAAAAAACTTATTGTTTATTTCTGGAATTTTCCATTTAATATTTCGGACCTCGGTTGACCCTGAGTAACTGAAACCGCAGAAAGCAAAACTGCGGATAAGGGGAAACTGCTGTACCTCAAACATCCAGAGTTAGTATCCATCCTGTGGAGATGGAAAATTTGAGGAGGAAGAAGAGGGAAGGCAATGAATGTTTAGCTGAAATAAGAAATAGATTAGACTCTGACTAAGCTGGTGTTTTTTCTTCCCCACAGACCTTATTTGGGTTAATTTTATATTTAATGCTTTTAATGTTAAATTATAGATAAACGGCCATTTGAAAACATTTATTGGATAGGATTTTCATACAAGATGGCAGAATGAAACAATTTGAACACATTCTTATTGCTCTATATTAACATAACGAATTCGAGATGTTCGGTCAACTCCTTTGAAAGAGAGCATAGAAAAAAGGGAAAGAGACAAAGGCCACGCTCGGAGAGGCAACATTAAAACAGAGAACTCCCTTCACCTGGTCAATTATTTCAGGGCAAGAGATAAGGCTCCTCATTAAGAACCAGCGTCATAAAAAGTACTTTGTGAAAGGAAATTACACAGAAAGAAGAAAGGGAAAGCAGGAAGCAAGCGCTATGGAAAATGTTTCTCCATTTTTCTAATTATTCACTTCATTTCCTGGAAAGGAATGGCTGCCCACTGGTGGGTTGGTCTAGTTTAATATTTACCTCAAAGTACAATTCTATTGCCTAAGCTTTATTAACAAAGTCAAAATTGCCGAGAAAAAAAGTGAATGACCATTAGGACGATGTGGACTTTCTGAAGACATTGTCTAATTTTTCTCATCACTTTTTCTGAGTGATACGTTAACTTGAATGGGTAATGCAAGCAATGAGAACAAAGGGCCAGAGAGTCAGTTCAAGCAACCCCCCTTTTAATTTTTTTTCTGTTTTAGAAAATTGACTTTGAGGTTTATATAGGAAATAAATTACATCCTCTACACTTGACCTCAGATGGTGGAAAATCACCTAACTCCCACCTGCCTGAATCCTTGCACTTATTTTCATGTTTCTTCTTAAAACCGTTTCTACAGATCAGAGAAGAGGAGTGATGATTCTTGCCCACAGCTACCTCCTTGAAGATACTCACCCCAATAGCGAGCTATATAATTATTCACTCTTTGAGCACTTGGGGGTGGGAAGGGGAAATTTCCATCTGACCTTTCAGTGCATTCCTTTTGTGAAAGTGACTTTTTTAGTATGAATTCTCTGATGTGGTTGCATTTGGCTGAAGTTATTCTTATTTTTAGCCCATCTGGCAGCGAACCCAAATTTAATATCAGCGTGTGTGTATGTGTGTTGGGTGGTTTGACAGGTTGAGCTGTTGCTGAGGTTTCAATCATGGTCACCATATCAGTGGCCAGATCTTAGTTCTCTGGGAGGTAAAAATGGAAATAATATCTGGCAATAATATTTGTGAAGAAATGGTGACCTCAATCCTGGTAATTGCTATCTATAGTTGTTATTACTACTAATACTACTTCTAGACAATGTACTGGTTCAGGATTTAAGAAACTTGTGAACTTTAATTGCAGTCTCAAACAATACATTTAACCTTTCTGGAAATGTCTTTATGCAACAAATACAAGTCATTTTAAACTTTATTTTAAAATCTTTTATTGGCCATTGAACCTCAAGGGCAGGACAATTTAAGCATCATTAGCAAGAAAACAGCAGAACTAGGCAGGAGAATCTTGTGATCTAACTCCTTGCTTTCCTCGTCTACTTCCTAAATGGAGATCACCATACTCCCTATCCTAGGACAGTGCACTGAATTCCTATCTACCTATGACATTATTCAGCAGTGACAACGATATGCTGTGACTGAGACTCAGATCAGTTGACACGTGAATAACACTCCTAAGTGTTATAAAGGATGGTCTCTCATCTTTGTTTTGCTTTTGTTCATAAAATCCAATTAACTGCCTCTGGGTTGAAAGATCGGGCTTATGGAGGAAGCAGCAGTTTATGGAAGAACCGCTAAAAATGCTGACTTGGGTTTTTGGAGGCAGATGTTCAGACTGTGCAGAGGCTGAGAAGTCAGGGTGACAGATACAATGGTGTTGATTTATTACCTTTGGAATTGGTGGAGGCTTTGTCCAGAAATGGGCAAGTTCAGTGCTTCTCAAGCCTTAGGGTTTTTATATATCCTGACCTTTACACCTCACATTATTCCTATGAGGTGGATACTATTATTACCTCCATTTTATAGATAAGTAGGTTGAGACTTAGGAGGTTAATTAAAATGCCCAAGGTCACCAGCTGGCAATTAATAGGAAGCAAGATTACCACCACACTGTACCCGTCTAAATCCACTTCATCCTATTTCCATCCATTGTTTCATCGTGGGTTTGTATAATTTGTAATGATGACTACTGGTCATGATACCTTGCTGGTCACACTGGCTCCCGTGCAGCGTGGGTCTGGATGTAAACCGGATGCAGGCGGAGCTCTCTGGCCGTCCTCAGAGGAACACGAGCGTCTTCTTACCTGGCCCATCCTGTCATTTATTCCCCATCTGCACATCTCTGCATGCACACGTGTCCAAGTGCCTGTATCTTCTTTATGACTCTAACCTTCCTTCCCTCAGGCCGCAGCGAGTCACTGCTTTTTATTAGGTGGCGTAATGAGGCCATCTGCCCAGCGGTGCCTCCCAGCAGCACCCTCTCACCATGCACATCTGTTCCTGCGAATCTGCAGCAACACCAGCCTCTCTGAGATCACAGGAACCGAGAGAGACTTGTTTTATGTCAGCACTCATTTCCCCCATCCTCGTTTTCTGTGGGTTAACAGGGAGACGCAATATTCCTGAGCATTTGGGGACAATTTTGAAGGGCAGTCCTATTGACAGGCCTCCTGGAGTGGATGAAAGATGACGACAGGTATGAATTTTATGGATCAGATCAAGTGTCTCTGTTACATGGCATTGTCCTTAGAGTTTCTGTTGTTCACGAACGTGGCTAATACAGGAAACTGTGAAGACTGGTTAGCAGCGGGAAGGAGGCCCGTGTTTCTGATTCTCTTGGACCCATGCTTCATTCACAAAGTTGAAAGAGCCGCTTTCTAAATTCAAAGGGAGGCAGCTGCCAGAGAGAAGTCAAATGGCAAATCTGAGACCCCACTCGGAGTTGGCAGAAGACAGCAGGATCAAACTTCTCTCCCGGTCCCAACTTAGGGCAACTACGGCTATTGTATGGCTCTTAGGAATTGGCATATGAAGGTATTTCATCAGCTGTGTCAAAACAGTGAGGATAAAAATAATATCACTGCATACTGAGGCCCTGCCGTTTATGAGATGCAGGCATCGTTTCTGGGAAGTGTAGGAGACATAATACCCATTGTCCTCCTAGTTGGTCCCCAAGCGTCTTAATGGGGAAGGGGCTTAATGAGCTTTGGCTTCCTAGAAAATAGGAAATGAAACAAAATATCTGTTGTTCTCGGTGTAACCAGAATGATCCTCAGGACAGAAAACCCTGGGGTTATATAGGAAAGGGTACTCATGACTGATGAGAAGGAGATTCTCTCTACTAGTAGGAGACTTATTTCAATGTGGGAGTAACATACGGCATTATCAAAATACATGAGACACACCCAGGTTCACTCAGCAACTATTTATTGAGCCAGCACTATTCTGGGCACAAAGGATGTAGCTGTGAATGTGACAAAATACCAGCTCTGGTGGGTTGACAGTTCAGTGGGAGCATAAGATAACACACAGACAAATAAGAAACACATAGAATGGTAAGTGCTTTGCAGAGAGTTAAATATTGGGTGGGGTGAGAGAGAGAGAGAGAGAGACAGGGGTTGCTCAGGGAAGGCCTCTTTGAGCAGGTGACCTGGAAGCCCATTTCTGACTGTCAAGGAAGAACCAAGTAAAATGCAAAGTTGAGGGGAAGAGCACTCCAGGTAGAGAAACAGCTTCCAGGCTCTAAGATGAGAATGAGCTTGGAATATTTCAAAGACAGAAAGACACCTGACCTGGCCGAGCAAGGTAAGTGAGAAAGAATGGTAGGGTGTGAAATCTGAGAGGCAGGCAGGGGCCAGGTCACGCAAGGCTGTGTGAGCCACGGGAAGGATTTGAATTTTATTATAAATTTGCTGGGAAGCTATTGGAGGGGCAATAAACAGGAAGATGACATGGTCAGATATGTATAGTGTTTTGAAAGCTTTTTATTTTGCTATGATTTCAAACTTACAGAAAAGTTGCAAAATAAGTAAGAGCTTCTATGAACTGTTACCCAGATTTACCAGTTGATTACATTTTTGGTCCTATTTATTTACCATTATCTCTCTCTGTACAGTTGTCCCTCTGTATCTGTGGGGGATTGGTTCCAGTAGCCCCTATGGATACCAAAGTCTGCAGATGCTCAAGTCCCTTATAGAAAATGGTGTAGTATTTGCATATAGCCTATGCACATCCTCCCATGTACTTTAAATCACCTCTAGATTACTTATAATACCTAATACAATGTAAATGCTATGTAAATAGTTGTAAATATAATGTAAATGTTATATAAATAGTTGCCAGCACATGGTAACTTCAAATTTTCCTTTTGGGAACTTTCTGGAATTTTTTTTTCTGAATATTTTCGATCTGCTGTTGGTTGAACCTGAGGATGTGGAACTGGTGGATACAGCAGGCTAGCTGTATATTCTTATAAGTATATGCGTGTTTCCCCAAACCACTTGAACATAAAACAGAGACATCACAGTCTTGTAACATTAAACACTTCGAAAATATATTTCCTGAACCACAAAAACATCCTCTTGTGTAACTGCAGTACTCATCGAAAATTAGGACATTTAATACTTACACAGTATTATTATTCTAATCTGTAGTCCACATTGAAATTTCATTAATTGTCCCAATAATGTACTTTATAAGCTACTTCTTTTTCCAGGTCCTGTATTCAATCTAGGATCAAGTGTTGCATGTACTTTGTCTTGTGTCTTTAGTTTCCTTCAATCTGGAACAGACCTCAGGCTTTCTTTGTCTTTCTTGACCTTGATGTTTTTAAAGAACACAGAACAAATATTTTGTATTGTACAGTGTCCCTCAATTTGGGCTTGTCTGAATTTTTCTCATGATTAGATTCAAGTTGTGAATTTTTGGCAGGATTTCAAAGAAATATTGTGATGTCCACCTCAGTGCATGATATCAACAGGCACATGATGTGGTTTGTCCCTATACTAGTGATGTTAGCTTTGATCACTTGGTTAAGGTGATGTTCCCCAGGTCTCGCCTCTATAAAGATACTATTTCTCCCTTTGTAATTAGTAACTGATTTGCAGGGAGTTTCTTTGAGACTCTGTGTAAATATCTTGTTGCTCATCAAACTTGACAAGTTTTAGCATCCATTGTTGAATTTCTGAATCCATCACACTTTATTTATTATTTGGAATTCAGCTGTAGGGAAGAACTTTCCTTTCTGTGTGTGTGTGTGTGTTAAAAAAGAGAAAGTAGGGAAGATAAAAGCAAAGCAAGGAGAACAGTTAGGAGGCTATTGCAGCATTCCACATAAGAAGTGTAAATGGCTTATCTCAAGATGTGTTAGCAGAGGGATGGGGAGAAATGGATAGATTCAGGCTCTGTTTTAGAGATGAACTTGAGAGATTTTGCTAATGGTTTCCATGTGGGGGGGTGATGCAAAAAAAAGTTATCAAGGGTGATTTCTAGATTTTTGTCATGAGCAAGTGGTACCATTTAATGGCACCAGTTGGTGGCACCGTTACGGCACTCCTTGACTTAGAGAAGACTGGCGGAGACACTTTGGGAAGGAAAATCAAGAATGTTGATTGGCTGTAAGTCTGAGATGCTTGCCTAAAATCCACATGGCAATGCCAAATAGTCCAAATAGTTGGTGCAAGAGAGTGGGAGTGGCTGATATACAGGTGCTATATAAAGCCAGAACGCTGGATGAGACTCCTTAGAGGATGCATGAGGACGCGGAAGAGAAGGGGTCATTGCATAAACCTTAGGCCACTCTAATGCTCAGAGGTCAGAAAAATGAAGCAAATTTGGCGAAAGAGCTGGTCAAGAGGCAACCAGCAAATGGGCAGCAGAACCGGTAGAGTGTGTTCACAGTCAGGAGGAGAGTGGTCTACAAGGAGGGAGTGGTACACTCTGTGTGAGAGGAGGGGTAGGATGAGGGCAGGGCACGTGTGTTGATTTTGCAGCTTGAGGCTCAGTGGAGCAGGACCAGGCAGAAGGGGCTGAGGGGAGAAATGGAGAAGAGGAAGTAGAGGCAGAGACAGTAAGCAACCTTCATGAAATTTCTCTGTGAAGGACAGCAGAGAAATAGGGCCGTGGCTGTGTGAAAATGTGGGGTAGAGGAAGTTTTGTTTTGTTTTTTTCCTTTCTACTTTTTAATATGGGAAGCACAGGATCGCACTCTGATAGAGGGAGTAAAAGGGATGGTGCTGAAGAGAAGGAATATTGGAGAAACAAAGTCCCTGAGACGGATGAGGAAAGATGGGAGCCAGAGGGTGGCTGGTCTCTGGAGAGAAGGACACCTGATCCTTGGTGACCGTGGGAAGGAAGCCCTGAGGACATAGGGTGTTCGTCTTGGTGGTGATGTGATGACGGAGGCCCTCTGGTTGCTTCAGTTTTCTGGAGGAAGTGTGAGGAGGCAAGGTCCTCAACTAAAACTGAGGTGGGTATGATGTGAAGAGAGAAGATGTGAAACAGTCACTTTGGAGAGTGGGAAAGCTCACAGATGTGGAGTGGGGTAGGGTTACCAGGCAGGGCTGAAGGCCAGTTGGAGGTTTTGTGGCTGTGAGCTGAAGTGAAACTAGTCAGGAACGTCGTATTGAAAAGAAAGTTCTATAAAATAATGATGTGAATATCTTGTAATAACTCATAATGGGACATAATTTGCAAAAAGAAACCTGAATCACTATGCCGTATACCTGAAACTAATAAAATATGGTAAGTAAAGTGCATTTCAATTAAATAATAATAATGTGTGTATCACCCCATCGTTCTCAAAGCACCTCTCACACCCATTAACTTGTTTGGTCATCACATAATCCTGGGGAGTGAGAAGGTAGCATGAATACTTCCCCTTTAGAGATGTTCCAAACTGTAACTTAAAGGGAATAAATGTCCAGCATGGGTCACGTAAGCAAAGCATCTGACTACAAAACTCATGTTCTTCTATCACACCAGCATCCATGGAAGTGACTCAGAACAAGTGTGGTCGCAGAAACAAGTAAAACTCAGACCCATGACCATATCTGTTTTGAAAAGATTTTAAAGATGATGCTGTAGCAGAATATGGCTGACGGATTTGATGACGGTGATTCATAATAGAATAACCGTTAAAAGATGCTTACAGCATGACCCAAGACAAATAAGGTTGATAAGCGTGGATGATAAATGGTGCTAACATAGCATGGTGGTTAAGAGGGTGGACTTTGGGATAAAGAATTACCTAGATTCAAAGTTTGGCTCTATGAGCTCCAGGCTTTGTGAGAGGATAAGTAATTTGACTTCCCAAAGTCAGTTTACTCATCTGTAAAATGGTCATGACAATAGTACCCTCCTTCATTGGGTTGTAGTAAGGATTAAATAAAATATTGATGTAAAGATTATAGTACAGTGTCTGTTATACAGTTAGGGCTCATTAAAGTTATAGAATTTTTATTAGTAGTAAAAACTAAAAATGCAATAAGAGGATGGGCTGCTGTAAATTGTATCAACAGGTATGAAAATGTGAAGCCCAGCAATTATTTCTCAGAAGTGGGTTGACAAAGGAATATACACAGTACTCTATGTACAAACGTAAGATGATTTAGCAATAACTGCCACCAAGTACACTAGAAGTTTAATCGACAAGGCGATAGATTTGGCCCATAAAATAATTTGCTGCTGGGTTAAAAAAAAAAAAAAAAACCCAAAAAACAGAAAACAACCTTTGAGACCTTATGCATATTTATTTATACGTATAAAGCTCTAATTTAAAAATCTATTCAGGAAATATAAGCGAATATGTAACTCTGACAGAGAAACCATAGAAACTATGAAAAATTACAAATTCAAAGTAAACATGTTGGGTCAGCAATGTCAGTGATTCTGATCTTACCACGTGGGCACTTCCTATCACATTACAGTAACATTCCAAAGACAAGGAGTTAGCTGGCTGCCTTCCCATCAGAAGGGCCCTAGTCTGTCCATATGTGAATATGTCGGGCTTAGCTGATGAGCCCCATCCTATCTTATGGAGTTTCTATCATGGTCATTCGAGTTACTAAAATAAGGTCATAAGGCAGCAGTTCTGTTATTTCTGATCCCTGGGCAGGTTGAATGCTGGTTTATCCACACCAGGTGCTATGCAAAATTAAAGAGGAACCCTGTGTAACTGGCAATAGAGGACTGCATATAAATCCTGTGTTTTATGAAACCTGATAACTCTTTGTAATTGTGAGGAATTATTCTGTTGAGTTAAAATAGCAAAGCTGTGCCACACTGCCTGTAAGGTTATTTTACCCTTCCAGTCTGACTCTTGAAGGCTTTAGTACCTAGGATTTGCTGAGTTTAGATCCCTGCTAAGGAAGGCTATAGCATAGTGCTCCCTAAGCCCTGTGCCTCACAGCTACCTGTGCAGCTTTAAAATTTTGTGATGCCCTGAACTCATCCCAGAAATATGAAGCCAGAATCTTCAGGGTCGGAGCCCAGGTATGGGCATGTTTCACTGTGATTATGCACACTAAAGGTTGAGAATTGCATTAAAGCAAACCTCCCAGGTTTCATAAGCTACTATATAAATATATGTGTGTGTATCCTACATTCCTAGATATATATTCATTTTCATTAAAATATTTAGGATTATTTAATGCCTACAGAGCCCATGCTCTTGAGAGTTTGAGAGTCAAAGTGACTGTCGATTTTTCTGCTAGGTCAGCAAGGTATTTCAGTAGCTTATCACAAAGTTCTTTATCAGATAAGAGTGTTTTCAGCAGTAAGCAACAGAAAACCCATCTGAGTCACTTAAACAAATAGAAGGGTATTTTTCTTACAAGACTAAGAAGTCTGAAAGTAGGTAGCCCAGGGCTGGTGCAGCAGTTCAATGATGTCAGCAAGAACCTTTCTTGTTCTCTCTTGACATCCCTACCATGTGGCTTATTATACCATGACTACAATATGGCTGCCTCTGCTCCAGGCATCGCATCCACATTCAAGGCAGGAGGAAAGAAAGGAAGAGTAGCACTCGCCATGTCTCTATCAGGGAAGAAGATCACTGTTCACATCTCTTGGACCGGAACTGTGTCTTATGGCAATCTTTTGCTGCCAGGGAGGTTGGAAAAGTGACTGTTTAGCTTTTCTTGCCTCCAGGGTGAAGGGACAAGGAGGAAAGAAGGTTAAGAATGGCCGGTCAGCACATTTTGTCTATCCATATGCCTAATCCATTAACTTCCCTGGCATCAGGGAAAGTGTCTTACTGCACCTCTCTGAATCATTCAGGTTTTTTTTTTATTACCTTTAATGTCATCAATTTTATTAAAAATGGCAATAGCAGCTGCAACTATCATTTATTGACTACTTACTGTGTGCCAGGCATTGTGTTAGCTGATTCTTCTACCTTGCCTCTAATCCAACTACAATAATGCGCCCTGCAAGGTGAAAATCGCTGTCCCTATTTCACAGGTAATAAAACAGCCTCTCTGAGGCTCAGAGAGGGTAAACGGTTTGCCCAAGGCTACATCCTAAGAAGTGAATGAGCTGGGATTTGAACTTCAGTCTCTATGGCTCCAAAGCGTATGCTCTTTCCCAGTGCAGGCAGGGCCTCTATACCTGGATGAAAAATAGTCTTGAGTGATCCACACACACGAAGAAATACAGATTTTTCATAATCACTACAACATTCTTTTTATAGCAGGCTCCGTCTCGTACCCACCTGCTGCCCCCTTACAACTCCTTTAAGTTATTCAAGAGAAGAAAGTCATCCTGATGTTGAAGACATCTCCCAAGTACTGTGGTCACACGTCGGGGCAGCCAGCTCGGCCTGGGACGCGGCCCCGGCCCCGCCTGCGCACTCTCTCCCTCTGCTCTCGCGCTCCCACCCCTGGAAGCGCAGCTCGACAGCTTCGTGTTGCCAATCTTTCCAGGAATTCAGCAAGGTCTCTGGGAAATACTGGGACGCGCAGTTTGAAAAGACAAAGCGGTACGGTCGTGTTACTTCTGGCATAGAAATAGATTTTACACTGGCAAGGTCAAGCCTTGATTCCTGGGGCGGACTCGACCCGGCGGCGGCGGCGGCGGCGGTGCTCGGTGATGATGAGCTGGGCGCTCCGCACGGCCATTCTGCAACCCTCGGATCCCAGCCTCCGGGAGGCTGGCCCGGGCAGTGGACCCACCTTAGGCAGAGGGGCCTTTCTTATTCAAGTCTGATTTACAGGAGACGTGACAAGATGCAGCAGAGAAAATGACCTCCGGGCAACTCCTTAGATGGAACTTTCGGTAAAAAGAGGAGCCAGCTGGATTTGCGAGGCTTTCCTTCTGCTCCAGAAAACCCCCGGAGACATTTCCTTACTGGGTTAATAAAGCTAAGATTCTCAAGCTTTAGAGACCAGCCTGTGATCACAGTAGCATTCTCCAGAAACACTTTTCAGGTCCCTGTTTTGTGGTCTCTCGAACAGTCAGAGGTGGGGATGGATGGCAGTCCCCGAGGGATCTATTTCAAACCATGGAAGCCCAGGTAAGTATAATAACAGCCTGTATTTGCAAGCTACTCAGTGCTTAACATTCTCTTGAGACTCAAAAGCAAATCGGAAAACATTTTCCTGATTTTGACTCTTGTAAATACTCCATTTTGCTTGTGATGCTGCCTTTGCTGCTTACTCTGAAGAGGCAGGTGATCAAAGGTGACCCAGGGACAATGGCTCTTCTGTCTCCCAAGGAGCTGCTGGTAGCCTCTGGCTCTTGGATTGATGCAAGCCAGATTTGGCACTTGCTTATTCTCCAGGCTTGGATGTCTTAGGCACTCAGCCCCCATAAAGGGCCCCCAGGGGCTGAGAGCCCACATACACACTTTCTTCTTTTGGCCATGGCACACAGGACATTTCTGTGGTTCTGCCATCTCTCTACCTTACCTGTGGCATCTTCATCCACATACAAGGGCCTCAGTCTCTACTGCCTATAAGCACTGGTGGAGTGGGAGTGTAGTGGGCGAATCTCTGTACTCAAAAGTCAGCCAAGAGCTCTGCCGTGACCCCACAGCCAGAGAGGAACTACGTGCTGTGTTTAAACTTCACAAGAGTCCTACATTCCTTGGTTCTAATAATGGGGTCTGAGGCCTCTAAATTCATAAATTTATAAGTACTAATTGTCTCCTTTTCAAAGGCTAACAATTCAGATGAGGCTGTGAACATCCAAGGAGGGTCTTCTGAGCTAGTCCTGTAGGCTCAGAATTCTCTTAGAAAAGCCTTCTCATCTAATGTGCTGTAGTATGTGCCCAATGATTCGGTTTGCAGGCTCTCTCTCCCACTAGAATGTACACTCCATGAAGGCAGGCCTCCGCTTTGCTCACTGAGGCAGCCTGAGCACCTAGGCCAGTGCCTGGCAAGTCCTATACCCAACAAATCGTAGTTGCCTTGATGCATGGAAGCTGCAGGGTGGCCATATTCTGCTCTATGGTCTAGAGAAGCAGGAGAGTCAGGATGTACAGAGAAGAAGGAAGCAGACTTACAAAGAGGGGAGCAAGAGCTTTCTCTGTGGGTCCCAATTCCTTCTTGAGTCCAGACTTCCCTTTGGCCCTTGGGTTTCATGACTCCTTGGGATACATGGCCTCCCTTCCCCCTTAAGCTGCAGTTAGTTCCCATGACTTGCAACAAAAGACCTTCGCTAATTACGTGAGCAGACAAAACCCCTAGAGCTTGCATTCAAGTGGAGGGAGACGGACAAGGAAAAGTAAGTGGAGTATGTGGTATGTCCCGTAGCGATGAGGGCCAGGGAAAATCAAATCAGGGAAGAGGGAAGGAAAGCATCTAAAATCCCGAGTAGGGACCCCAACTTAAAATGACAGGGTAAGAGAGTGGTAAGAGAGTGTCATGGACATATATACACTACCAAATGTAAAATAGATAACTAGTGGGAAGCAGCCGCATAGCACAGGGAGATCAGCTCGGTGCTTTTTGACCACCTAGAGGGGTGGGATGGGGAGGGTGGGAGGGAGGGAGATGCAAGAGGGAAGAGAAATGGGAACATATTGTATATGTATAACTGATTCACTTTGTTATAAAGCAGAAGCTAACACACCATTGTAAGGCAATTATACTTCAATAAAGATGTTTAAAAAAAAAAAAAAAAAAATGCTCAGGGAGAGCCCCACTGAGAATGTGATGTCTGAGCCGAAAGCCAAAGCAGATGAGAATGCAAACCAGGACGGTATGTGGGGAAGAGCATTCCAGGCAGAAGGACCGGCAAGTGCAATGGCTCCGAGGCAAGTGTGAGAAAGACCGAGGAGGCGAGAGAGGCAGGAGCCCAGTAAGGCGGGGAGACAAGTAGGAGGACAGAGGGGCCGATGGCCGGGGACATTGTGAGAACTTCGGCCGTTAGCCAGAGTAAGGTAGAACGCAGGTTTTGTGTAGTTTTGCATTTGAAAAGGAGCCCACTGGCTGTGGTAGGAGATCACTGTGGTGGCTGAGGTGGGCAGGATGGAGGCAGGAATCCCAGTAAGGAGCTCCTGCCATAACCCAGGAGAGGGAAGGCGTGGCTGAATGGGGCGTCAGTGGAGGAGGTGGTGAGAAGTGGCCCAGTTCTGCATCTAGAAGGCAGAGCTGTGCCTTCAACCGGCGAGTCCCCCTTCCCCGGACCAGCAGGATGTCTCCTCTGGGCTCGGTGAGAGCAGCTGGGCTGTTGACCCACTGTATCCTGCCCGGTCCCCAGCCTGCCCTTCGTCGTACCCCCCAGCCATGGCACTACTGGGGGAGGCTGAGCCCGCTCCACTGATCCCGGCAAGGCTGCACCCCTTTCCCACCTCGACGCTTCTCGTCCTGGGCTGCTTGCTGAAGGAGAAGCTGTTTCACACTTGTGGCCGTGGTGTGGTGGAAACAGACCAGGAGCAGTCGATAGGGGTCCAGTTCTGTGTTTGGCTGCAGCTCGGGCCTCAGTTTTCTCATCTGTGAAACGAGGGGTTCGATTTGCAGGATCGCAGGCTGTCGTTCTGTGGGTCTGAAGATGGAATGATTCTGTCACTGAACCCAGGTCAGAACCAAATGCTCCATCGTAAGTCAGAAAATAAATAACAAATCCCTCAGGTGGTTACAGGAGTGATGTAAAGTTAGCAAGAGTTCTCTCTGGGAAGCAAAGTTGTAGATTTTATTTTATTTTTCCTGGAACTATTCTACATTTTCCAACTCTTTCCAAATCTTTTAATATAATTTAATATATGCATGTGTACATAAATGTATATGCATTCATAAGTGTGGTCTTCATATTTCTTTTCCTATTTTGATTGCCCCCGCCTCCCCCTTTCCTGTTCCCCACTGTCACCGTCTTGTTACACCCCCCAAGCCCAGAAACCCATTTCTCCAATGAACATCCGTATGATCTCGGCGGTCACACAGTAATCAATCATCCGTTCATTCCCTTAAAAAAGGACACCAAGGCACAGCCTTGAAGACCCCACCTGCCATGGGAATCATCTTGGCACTGACCTGTTTTTGATGGGCCAGAGAAAGGGGTGGGTGACCAAAAAAAGGGTAGGGAGACAAGAGCATGGGGAGACTTTTGTTTCTTGTTTCCTGAATGAGTGTCCAAAACCTTAGGACTAATAGGATCATTTGTAGGATGATCGGCCTGCCTTGTTAGCAGAATGGCTTTAGACTCTGCCACTACATTTGAACTCAGGGTGACTTTCCACTGGGAGAACAGGTTGTCAGCATGTGGCTCTTGTAACAGGACTGGGGAGGCTGCATACCTGGGACTGGACTGGTGGCGTGCCAGGTCCTGAGCTAAACTGCACTATAACTTAATGCAGAAATTGCCATTAAGAGCTCCCCAGTTGGCCATCCAGCCTAGAAAGCAAGGCTGTGGCAGGCAAGCCTCCCCAGCCAGGAACAGGATGTGTGATAGGCACCCTCACCGCCCCGAGACAGAGCAGGATGTGACGGGTCATTTCCTGCCGAGGGCAGTCACCTTGTGAGGCTCAGAGCACTAAGCTCTGGGCTACCCCGGGCCTTGGACTTGCCTAGAACACATAGTTTTATAGATACATATACTTACGTGTCTGTGTATATTTTTTCCTTCTTCCCTTTCACACCTCTGACTCGGACTTGGGTGGTGGTGAGAAGAAAGGCTTGTGTGAACCAGAATGTATGAACAATGCACGTGAGAGCTGCCCGGTTCCCGGAGGAAGAAAGGGCTCCAGAGAGGGTCCGGGCAGCTGGGGCAAACTCACGGAAAATCATGGAATTCCACAGTCGAGGCCCAGAGGAAGTAGATAGAAACACAGATTATAGCCATGGAAGGGCCTGGAGGATATTCATATCCCACCCCACTGTCTCAGCAGGTGGGGAAACTGATGCCCAAAGATGTTAGAGAGGAAAAACCTTGTTCTTCAGCAGCTCAGCTACAGTAGATCAGACCCAAACTCATTTACCTACCTAAGTCTCAAAGTGACAGACTTCAGAGAATATGGAGGAATTAGGAAGACCTTTATTCTTGTTTAGTCAGAATAAAACAGAATGTTATTGACTCCTCCAAGGCAGTCTCCAATTGTTAGGACTCCCTTTACCCCTTCTGAACTGAAAAGGAGCCTCCTCTTTTTCCTTCTGTGGGTGGGGAAAGGTTGCGGTGTTTGCCTTCAGGCTATTTGTGATAAATCGCGTGTGAATTTTATCCTTAAGGCTTTGGGAGTGGACTTAGAACCTTAATTTGTGGTTCTGAGTGTTTCATTCTTGGTGACTTTGTATTATTTTGGGAAACCCTAAGAGAGTGGGTTGGCCTTAAATACAACCTCTTAAAATGGCTTGGAGGACTAGTTTGGGTACGTCCGGGCCGCAGAGCTGGGACCTGCAGGAACACGTTTACAACTGTGAGTCTTTATCCTCGAGGGTTATAAAACATGCCAGAGGATTTCCTCCTATTTTGTAAACCCACTGGGTCAATAGCTCCTGTGTTAATAGTTGAAAAATATGTATATATACAGGGAAATCTCCTTAATTTGGGCTAATATCAAGGAAAACCGCCTAAATTAGGAACAGAACTGATCGAATGGAAAAGTTGAAATAGAAGGAATTAAAAAAAGACAAAACCCCACTACTCTGTTCTCTGTAGCTACACCTTTGTTTTTGTTTGGTTTGGTTTGTTCACACTGTAGTGTATGCAGAAGTAGATGTTGTACTCATGAAACTTAATGTCATGTGTTACCTCGATAAAAAATAAATTTAAAAAATTTTGTAAGCGTGGTATCTGCACAGTGCAATAAAGCAAAGGGCAATAAAATGAAAAAAAAAACCCACCCCAAATATGTACATATATTAAAATAAGGTAGGTACCAAAATCTTGTCAGTAATGTATTCAACCCTAGTGCACTTCATATTTAGCAGAGGTTCAGCAAGATCTTTGGTATCAATTGTTTGAAGTACAGGTGTTCTGAAATGCTGAAAAGCCAGTGTTCTTAAATAGTGATAAAATACCTCTTCACTCTTGCTAATTAAAGAAGAAACTACCACTGTTACCATTATTATTGAGTGATTTTTTATTCCTATAGGTGGACCTATAAAGTAGAATATTGTAAATTCCAAATCCTTCTCACAGTGTTTGGGAATTTTCTTGAGAGACTATTCACATGATATCCAACATCTGAGACACTCTTGCTTCTCACTCAGCAGCTGACATAGGAAATGTGCCTTTTTAAAATTAATTAATTAATTAACTAACTAATTTATTTATGGCTGCGCTGAGTCTTCGTTGCTGCATGAGGGCTTTCTCTAGTTGCGGCGAGCGGGGGCTACTCTATTGCAGTGCGCGGGTGGCTTCTCTTGTTGCAGAGCATGGGCTCTGGGCACGCGGGCTCAGTAGTTGTGGCACACAGGCTCAGTAGTTGTGGCTCGCGGGCTCTAGAGCGCAGGCTCAGTAGTTGTGGCTCACCGGCTTAGTTGCTCTGCGGCATGTGGGATCTTCCCAGACCAGGGCTCGAACCCGTGTCCCCTGCATTGGCAGGCGGATTCTTAACCACTGTACCACCAGGGAAGTCACAATGTGTCTTTTTTTTTAAAGGGAGAAAAATTACAGATTCTCTTGGAAAATAAATAATGGATGGAATAATAAAGGGAACCACACTTCTGAACTATCCCTTGGTCTTAGTTTTCACCTGGATGTAGGAATACATTGAAGGCAGTATGCTCCCATAAGTAGTCAGATTGAAAAATGGAAAATCTGGAAAACTTCGAATGCAAAAATAATGCCTCGATTGTTCCATCAGCAAAGGAAAGTCACTGGATTGCTCCCACCCGGTGTGATTCTCCCTCCTCCGCTTCTGATTTCCCCTGTGACCCACGACATCCACCGACCGGGAGGGGAGCAGGGAGCTGGGGCTTCTCACCCTCCCATGTCTCAGCCAAATGTTCCTAGGAGGCATCATCTCCTCAGCGCTATCCCCATTAACACCTTTGTCTAAAACCGGTATGTTTTGTTTGAATATTGTTTTAAAAATAGCTGGCTCTAGAAGAGATATTGGCCTTTTTAGAAAACTGCTTCTGGCATGAACCAGATAATCTGTGAGCCTGAGCTCTTTGAGAAAGCAGTGTGTATCAGAAAGCCGGCAGTAAAAGCTATGGTTGCTAAGGGAACAATTGAATTGCTGACACGGAGACATATGATGGGACTGAAAACTCTTTTTTCTTCTCCTGCCACACGGAAAAGAAAGCAGATGAGTCAGAGGGACTGGTAGACGGTCCTTTCTGCCTGTTAAGAAAGCTAAACTGCCAGAATTGCCTGTTAGCCTAAAGGGAGAGACTAGTGGTGGTTAAGGTTGAGAAAAGCTGAGAGCAGCTGGAAAGTTGGGGATAAGTTGGTGAACGCTGAGGCTGAAACTGTGACTCAAAGCGTGCTGAAAAGAAAAAAGCCACCTACTAATGAGACTCACGTTAGGCTGTAACAATGTGCGGAAGGCTTAATCATATGTAGATATATTTCTTTGAACACCATCTCCTAAATACTTTGAAATGTTTTTTGATTGATTCATTCACTCCTGTACCATTCAATTGCCATTTTTGAGAGCCTGTTGTTTGTTTAAACACCTTTTATTGAGATAAAAATTATATACTTTAGGGCTTCCCTGGTGGCGCAGTGGTTGAGAATCTGCCTGCCAATGCAGGGGACATGGTTCGAGCCCTGGTCTGGGAAGATCCCACATGCCGAGGAGCAACTAGGCCCGTGAGCCACAACTACTGAGCCTGTGCGTCTGGAGCCTGTGCTCCGCAATGGGAGAGGCCGCGATAGTGAGAGGCCTGCGCACCGCGATGAAGAGTGGCTCGCCGCAACTAGAGAAAGCCCTCGCACAGAAACGAAGACCCAACACAGCCAAAAATAAATTTAAAAAAAGAAAAAAAAAAGACCTAAGGAAGAAATACATGGCGAATATCTTTCTAAAAAAAACCAAAAATTATATACTTTAAAATTCAACCATGGTAACTTTGTAGTTTAATGATTTTTTAGTAACTTTATAGAGTTCTGAGTCATTCCTCCCATCCAGTTTTAGAACTTTTCCATATGGACAGAAAGTTCCCTTTTGTCTCCTCATAGTCAGTCCTACTCCCAGCCCCAGGCAACTACTGATCTGTTTTATATCTCTATAGATTTGCCTTTTCTAGAAATTTTATCTAAATGGAATTATGTGATCTGTGGTCTTTTGTGTCTGGCTTATTTCATTTCATGTGATGTTTTTGAGATTCATCCATGTTGTACCAGATATAAGTAGCTCGTTCTTTTTTTAAAATACTGAATAATGTTCCATTGTATAGCTATAACACATTTTGTTTATCCATTCACCAGTAGGTGGACATTTGGGTTGTTTCTAATTTAGGGCGATTATGAATAATGCTACCATTAACATTCATGTGCAAGCCTTTGTGTGGACATCTGTTTTCATTTCTCTTGGGCACATACCTAGGAGCAGAATTACTAGATCACACGATAAGTATATGTTTAACTTCTTAAGAAACTGCCAGACTGTTTCCCAAGTGGCTTTACCATCTTATACTCTCATCAGCAGTACATCAGGGTTCCAGTTTCTCTACATCCTCTCTCTGTATTTGGTATTATAAGTCTTTTTGATTATAGCCATTCTAATGGGTGTGCTGTAGTATCTCATTGGAATTTTCAATTGCATTTCCCCAGTGACAATGATGTTGAGTGTCTTTTCTTGTCCTAAATGTTTGCGTATTAGGAAAAAATATTTTAAATAATAGAATTTTGAGTGGAAAATACGAAAACCAAAAAAACAATGAAGGAAGGCACATGTCCAGATATTCTCCATCAGAGTTTATAGGACAGTGTTTCTCGTTGCAAACTACTTGCATCAGAATCACGCAGAGTATTTTTTTAAAATGCACATGCCCCCTATCCTGCAGAATCTATACCTGAGTAGGGGTTCCAGAGCCTACATTTTTAACCATTCCCCACCCCCAACATTGGGTGATTCTTATGCACACTGGAGTCTGAGAGCCGCCACCCTAAACCCAAGGCATATTTGCTCACCTGGTGACCATTACACTGACTGCAGGTTCAGGCGTCAGTACTACCTGAGGTCCCTAAGAAACAAGTAGCCTTGGAAGAGACCTTGGACCCAAGCATCATGAACTCCATGTGTAAGCCTTCAGGAAAACCGTCTTTCTGACCCTAAACTTCTTGTGCTGGAAATGGAAAAATTGGAATTCATCACACACAATATACATAATCCTTGTGTGCTATTACTAGGCAAGGAATTGCAAGGATCTGGTTTCCACCTCCTTTATAAGGTGGACTGGAAAAACACAAGAATGCATGTGGGTTAAGTGCACAGAGTTCAAATATGAAAAGTCTCCACCAAAATCACGAAAACACTGGCCATTTTTGACCAGGATAACTCTGTTTTTATGTCATTTCCAAAAGGAAGCCTTTATCGTCAGTTCAGCTGAAAACTCCTCAGTAGATGGCTTCCATCCTTCCTCTCCGGAGTGTGAGTCTGGTGGTCCAGGTTGGATGCAAGCGTCTTAATCAGTGTCACCAGTTCCTCAGACACTCACCTGTTAAGGTTGACTGAACAAAAAGGGCTTAAATACTGCCCTTGGACTCAGGGTTCGTTATCATTGCTAGGTCATGCTTTAATGCATAAATTTGTAAGCACTATTGCTATTACCCCCCGAATAAGAACAAAAACCCAAAAGGCCATGGCCAGGCTTTGGGAGGATATTTCCCTTGAAAAGGAAGGTTTAGGACTCAAAGGGATGCATTCTCTGTACACCATGAGGATGTTGTAAAGCAGAAAACGTTAATAAAACCATCAGAAATGAGGTCAAAGAGCTTAACGTGGAGGTGGGGCTGACGGTCTGGAATCTTACCAAGAATCTGCTTTTCTTTCAATAAAGGAAAGGCTAAAAAGGGACTCTTCCCATCTGAACTTCAAACTAGTTTTAAATACATTCAGGAAAAAAATTTATACACACAGCAAACCTCCCACTCAGACACCCTCCCACTGGCTGGTAATTCTCTCTGAATGGTCTGTGGTGGCATCCTGGGCACCATGGCACTACTCTCCGTGGCTCTGGGGACGTTGAGCACACGCACGTATGATGGTAGGACGGGTCATTGTGGGATCCTTTCCCTCCAAAAGGTGACTTAGAGGCACTGTGAACAGGAATTGCTTTGTAGGAACCCAGAAATGCAAACATTTATGGAATTACTAGGCACAGATTACTTGGCACTGCAAATTGGAACAATTAGCAAACCTTTGTAAGGAAGGAATGTTGAACGTGCAACAACTTGAGAATGGAATAAAAATGGACCTATTATTCTTTGACTCAATTAAGCGCACATAATGTATTCAATATGCTTTTGCCAAACCATATATTTATCTGTGCTGTTTGAGGGCGAGGGTGGGGCTACTTCTAAGCGAGACCCATTCATACCAGCCCTGCTCCTCACCCACCATGGAATGGAAGGAACTAGTGGTTTCTGCAAACGGATGAGAACTAGCCTGGTCGCACAATATCTTGTACACAGGTAAAATGATGCCAACACACTGAGTTATTTTTCATAATAGTTACAGATTTTTATAGGAATTGGCGATAGAGAAAGGGACCATCTGAAATAAAGCCATTTAGGAATGTGACTTTTTTCCCTTCTACCTAAGTCCAAATTATGGACGTACTCTTCCCTGTATTCACCAAGATGGTAAACTAGACTCGCCTGTTGGAAGTGAGCTTTAAAATTGGCACACAATTAGAATTTCTGTTCTACTAAAATAAAAATATCAAGTGGCCTGTCAATAATTTTACATCTCCAAAGGGCCAGGAAATCCTTTTCTAATTTGTCTATCCATATTATTTTAAAAATGTAACCCGTATATGTATTACTAACGAACGACCACCCTCTGGGGAACGATTAACCAGTGACTGAAAGCCACCATCAGAACTCGAAGGGACTGTAAAGATGATCTAGACCACACTCCTCCCCTACAGGTTGGGCAAACCCTCATCTTCTGACTCTTTGTCCAGGCCTGGCTCGAAATCACTGGTCTCGAGTATGTGCCAGAAACGGCATTGGAGGGCTGGAGTGGGCTGCCCAGCTGTCCTGCCTGGCCTCATAGCAATAGTTCAACAGGGACTTTTTTTTGGTATTACTTTCTTCTATCACCTCTTACTCTGTCTCCTTCTATGTCTGCATTTTTTTTTTCCTTTGAGACTCATCTTTGCTGTAATGCAAATACTTGCTCTTATTCCAAAATAAATTTTTCTGATTCTTGGAATACACTAGTTGGCCGTGTCTTGGCATTATGTTTATAAAGTTGTTTCTGTTTCAACTTTGAATATCTTCCATGTTAGGACTCTTTCTTGGGGCGGGGGGTAACTTTTAAATTTTGAAATAATTTCAGTATTTCTGAAAAGCTGCAAGAATAGTACAAAGGATTCCTATATACCTTTTACCCAGATTCTCCAATAGTTGACATTTTCCCGCATTTGCTTGATCATTTTCTCTCTGCATAGATACATATTTATTCGTTTTTTGCCTGAACCATTTGAGCGTAAGTTGTAGCACGATGCCCCTTCACTCCTACATCATTCAGTGTGTATCTTACTATGAAAAGTATTGCACTTCAATGCTGAAAAAGGAAAAAGCAGATAAGCAAAAAGAAGAAAATTAAAATCCATCTGGAGTCTTGCTACCCAGAAATAAACATTTTGCCGTATATTCTTCCAGTTCTTTTCTATGCATATATTCAAACTTTTTACCCAAATGTGACATTAAACATACAATGTTAAGCCTGTTGGAGTCTACATAGCACAGTGGGCGAGCTCTGGTTCTGGAGTCGCCCTGGGTTCAAATCCTGTGTGTACTACTCACTATCTGTATTCATTTCCTGTGGCTGCCATAACAAATTACCACAAACTGGGTGGCGTAAAACAACAGACATTTATTCTCTCATAGTTCAGGAGGTGAGAAGTCTGAAATCAAAGTGTCAGCAGGGCTGGTTCCTTCTGGAACTCTGAGGGAGAATCTGTTCCATGCCTCTCTCTGTGAGCTATGGGCGGCTGCCAGCAACCCTTGGCGTCCCCCGGCTTGTAGACACAGTGCTCCAGTCTCTGCCCTCCCTCCTCTCTACCCCCCCCCCCCGTAGACTTCTGTCCTGTGTCTCTGTGGGTCTCAAATTGCTCTCTCTCTTCTCATGTAAGGATACCAGTCATAGGTGAATCCAGGGTGACTTTGTCTTTAGATCCTTAATTACCTTTGCAAAGATGCTATTTCTAAACAAGGGCACATTCTGAGGTTCCAGGTGGACATGAATTTTGGGGAGACACTGTTTATCTCACTATATTAGCACTGTGTTCATGGATAAGGAATTTTACCTCTCTAAGTGTAAGTTCCTGGGGTTATTTTAAGGACTAAATGCGATAACACACATAAAGCTAATACATAATATCCAGGACATGGTAAGCATGCAACAATTGCTAGTTATTGATTGTGACAAAAATACGAGTATAACATAATTTATTCAATCAATAACCTATCGGCTATTTAGATTTTTTCCCATTTTTTGTTATTATAGGTAAACTCCTAATAAATATCCTTGTGACTTTATTTTTGAAAAATTTTTTACATATTCATGGTTATTTACTGAGCATACATTAGGCGTGGTTCCCAAAATTCTAAGACTTTTGAGGTCCCGAGTCCTTTCTTGGGCTGCGTGGTGTTATGATTGATCTCCACTGTCCGTTTGGGGAAATCATCTTTGGTACAGCAGTCTGGGGACCTATCTTAGTTTTCCCCAAATTACCATTCCTGGAAATACACACTGAAGATCTGACAATGTGGGTGCCTGTTCACTAATGATTCTCCTCCCGATGGAAACGCAGCAGGGCGTGGGAGGAGACGCACAGTGGAACGTGTGTCCCAAGGGCCACAGCTGGGCGGGGAAGGAGTGGTACCAAATCTGAAGCTCAGTCACTGGATTCTGCAAAGCGGTTTTGAACACTCAGGTAGACGGTAAACCACAACAACTGTGGCAGGAAAACAGCCCACCACAGACAAAAGCCTAAAGCTCCAGCTGACACTCTGGTGCTCACGTCTTACTAAGAAATTGCTGAGCAGTTCAAAGTTCTGGCTCAAAGCCCTCACCGCACATCGAGGAACCGAGGGGCCTTCTTTCGGGGGCGACCCTCGGGCCCCAGGTGATTCCAGCCCCTCTCTCCACCTCCTCCTGGGCACAGAGGTGAGGCCGTAGGAGCAGGAAAAGGAAAGGCCCTACGCACTGTCCCTGCTGTAGCCAGAGTACTTTGGTTTCCAATGTGAATTGTGTTCTTTATGATGTCAGAATGCAGAGAGGGTCACACAGATGCACCAGCGAACCAGGTGAGAAATAAAGTGACTGAGGGCCATCCACTAAGGCCCTGGCATTTGACAGTTTCCCCCTGGAACAAACACACAAACCTTTAGTCAGCTTCTTTTGACCACAGTTAGAACATATTGCCAGGGCAGGCGACCACAAATGGTATTTAAAACCAGCTTGACGGTTTTGGGGGGAAGCTAAGTCAGAGAAATGCTCCCCCATCACACACACACACACACAAGCCCAGCCTTACCATACCTCCCACGAGAAACTATTTTTCTTTTGATTGACATTCTTTTTAAAATAATGTTTGAAATAGTTCTCAAAAGTCATGAATTTGAAGCTGAGTGGGTCTACCTGAAAAACCTATATTTAGCTTTGCAATGGGGTTGTGAAAACTTGTTTTTATTTTGATTGTTGTGGGTTTGCACCCCTGGAGTTTCGTTTTGACTTTTCGGGTTAAATGAGTTTCAAAATGAAACTCATCCGATTGTCAAATTTTCCCCCTTGTTTTAATTTAAAAACTGGAGGCTCTCTTATTCCAGAGGTTCTGACTATTAGTGTTTCTCCAGAATTCCTCTCCTTTCTCTGTAGCAAGCTATTGCCCCTCGCCTGCGTGTTTAACACCTCTTTTCCCCCTTCTTAATGCCTTTAAAACAAAGAGCTGAGGCCAAGGGAACGCCCTTGGTTGACGGGTCAAAAGAGCTGAGCTCATATTCTTGCTCGTGGGTGGCGAAGCAAACTTGATCAGATCTGTGCTTGTTTCCTCATTGGAGAAATGGGATGCAAATAAGATCTTCTCTCTCTTTTTTAGGGTGCTGTAACCAAAAATCCAAGTTGAACTTGACTGTCAATTAAGGAACACTATCCCTCCTAAGTAAAAGTTGTTATTATAGGGAGGGATTTTATATCAAAATGTTTTTCATAAGCATTTGGAGCCTCAGGACCTGATGTTGGAAGCTGCGAAGTGAATTGCTACGCCCCCAGAGAGGTACAGCCTCAGACAGTTACTCTGACTGGCGAAGAGAAGAATGAATTATTAAGCCAACCTGTGAAGAGAGAATCGACATTCTATACTTTCTCTATTATCATAATTTATTGGGATTACTTTTTTAATGTCTGTTATGCTTTATACAAAATAGTTAATAAGCTACAACTCTATTCATCTTATATTCATGTCCTATTGCTGCTGTAACATATTACCATAAACCGAGTGGCTTTAAACACAACATAAGGCTTCCCTGGTGGCGCAGTGGTTAAGAATCCACCTGCCAATGCAGGGGACATGGGTTCAAGCCCTGGTCCAGGAAGATCCCACATGCAGCGGAGCAACTAAGCCCGTGGGCCACAACTACTGAGCCTGCGCTCTACAGCCCGCAAGCCACAACTACTGAGCCCACACTCCACAACTACTGAAGCCCACGCACCTAGAGCCGGTGCTCCGCAACAAGAGAAGCCACCGCAATGAGAAGCCCTTGCACTGCAACAAAGAGTAGCCCCCGCTCACCGCAACTAGAGAAAAAGCCTGCGCATAACAAAGACCCAACACAGCCATAAACAAACAAACAAACAAACAAACACACACAACACAAACTTATTATCTTCCAGATCTGGAGGTCAGAAGTCTGAAAGCAGTTTTCCAGAGTAAAATCAAGTTGTCAGCAGGGCAGTGATCTTTCTCAAGGATTCAGGGGAGAATCTGTTTCCTGCCTTTTCCAGCTTCTTACGGCCGCCTGTATTCCTTGGCTTGTGGGCCTGCATCACTGTGACCTCTCATAAGAACCTCAGTGAGTACATTCGGCCCACCTGGATAATGCAGGATGATCTCCCCATCTCAAGATCCTTAACTTCATGATGTCTGAAAAGTCCCTTTTGCCATGTCAGGTAACAACATACTCAAGGTTCCAGGGATTAGGATGTTGGCACTTTGGTGGGCCAGTATTCAGTCTGCCACAAGGTACAAAGGCAGGGACCCAACCTCCCAGCCCTCTGTTGATCCAGTACTTAGCACACACCCACATTGCAGCAGACACTTGATTACTACGTGTAGAATGAATGCAGGAGGTTATGCCTGCTCTTGGCAGTTCTACTCATTAGATGCTTATTGAGCACCTACTATGAGCCAGACCTAAGGGCTGCAGAGCTGTCTAGGGTCACAGACAGCTGAGGAGAAGACTGAAAGGGGCACAAGTGAGCCCTGGGTGTCCAGAGCCCGGGGAGCAAGGGCACCGTAGCAAGTCCGTTTGTACCCTTGCAATTTCTTCCTTTAATTATTGGCTGCTGTCTTATCTAAGCATTCTTTGAATACATCCCCTTGGCAAATGTGATTAATTATATTCAGATTTCTTTCTTTATTTCTAGTTTTTCCCCCCTGGGTCCTCTTCTGATGTGTTAAGGAATTTCTACTGGGAATTATTAAAAGAATCAGTGATTAAGTCCCTGCAGAACCTCCCCATCCCCACCATGTGCCCCACTCAGCGAAAGCTCAGGTGGCTCAAAGGAGGTCCAAAGTGCAGCTCAGAAACACAGAAGAGGTTAAATGGGTTTTCTGAGCCAGCCTGAGAACCTAAGCACTGTAGCTCATTGGTTTTATGTGTAAATGTATTTCAAATTTCAACTAGAGCTAATATACGTGTAACCTTTCAGAATACAACCCGTTAGCAAGTTATAGCCTGTCAGCTCGCGCACCAGTGTCCAGAACCTGAATCCCCTGACTCAATTCAGGACAACTCAGGTGAGTTACAGAACACCATGTGGTTTAAGGCCCTTCTACACAAGGTCTTCTGGGGTTTGGAAGGGCTGTGCAGGCCTTCTAAGGAAGCAACCCCGTCTCCTGTCTACCCTAGACGTGACTTCTGCATTTCTCCCCTTTCCCCTTGCTCTCCCTCTAGCAGTCTGAAACGAGCTAGAGGATGAGCAGCCAGCTTGGAGGAGGTCAGCAGGAGGCTGCAGATAGAGAACTCCAGAGGCTGCGGCAGCCGTGAAGGACAGAGGTGGGATATACCAGCTGCTACTGGCAGCCACCTCTACACATAGGTCACTCCAAAGGTCAGGCCTGTCTGATATTTGCAAACCCACATTTCCTGCCACGCTCCCAAGTACACCAGGCGCCTGCAGAAATCTACACTCACCCGTTTCTGAAAGGTTGATGCGTCCTCCCAGAGTTGGAAGGGATGCCTCTGTGGTTCAAAAGGTATGAGCTAAATTGGGAACACATTTGGTTCAAGTTTAGTCTTGAAAGCTTCTCCTCTTCAACTTCTCACGTCCTATTAGCTGACTGCACTCCTGAGCACGAACGGCTCTGTGCTGCTGCCCTTTTGAGGGTGGATGTGGGAAAAAAATAGAGTGCTAATCCCACACAACTGCTTTCAATTCTGCCCACGTGGGTTGGGAGTAGGAGGGCTGTTCACTCCGAATCTTTCTACACAGTTTTCAAAACCTGCATTTTTCCATGCTAACATATCTCTGCTTGTCGGCATCTAATTGAGTTCACACACACACACACACCCCTTGTGTTCATACACACTATTTTCTCAAAGGGAGGAATCAGCAAGCGTGAGCCGGGATGACCACTAGATGGCAGTATATGAAACACTCCTAAGGTGCTCAGGGGAGCGAAGTTTGAGGACCACCCAGAGCTGGGGTTCCCAGATATTAATCTGTAAAATTTTTTAATGAAGAAGAAGAAAAGGGGAGCGCTCTGTAGGTCTGTCAAGTTTTTATTTTTCCGGGGAACATTATTAAGATATAAATCAACTTCCACTGCTTCCTAAGAGAAACATTTTAACCATAGAGAAATAGGAAGGGCAGAATCTCAAAATTAGGGATTGTCTTCTCAATGTAATAAATGTCGTTTTATGAAAAACTCACCACATTGTCCTGTGTTCTCATTTTCATGCAGACCCGTGGAAGAGTCATCATGATCAAGCCTTTGGGAAATAACCTAGAGGAAAATGTGCCATTCCAGAGTGAAATCAAGATCCTCGCATTATCTTACTTCCAAACTGATCCTAAGACTTAAGTAGGGTTTCCATCTGGAGGCACAAAGGAGAAGCAGGGATTGCCATTCAGTCAAGCTGGGTTTGATAAAAGGCACTAGGGAAGCACGTGTCTAGACAAGCACATGGGCTACCTGCCCCCATGTTGGCTGCATTGCTGTTGAACTACCTGCCTCATGGTCTAGACTACCTCTGTCTTTGCCTGTGTCAGGCCAACCTCGCCTTCGGGATGGGCCCTGTCTAGCTGAATGTCGCTGAGCCAGGCCTCTGGGGACTTCCCGCCAGTCCCAGCTGGGTGGGCATCTTTGCATCTTGCTCTACCTCATCAAAGAATTTGCACTAGAACCCGAGTCCCCTTCTGTGGCAGAGCTGGGGTGAGACACTATACATGGTGAAAGAATGTGCTCACCCCTCACAGAGCGACACAGATGGTAGGCTTTCAATCCGAGAGACCCTCATGCAGATTCCATGGCTTGGATAGATCACTTCCCCTCTCTAATCCTCAGTCTCCTCATCTGAAGGTCGGGATCATGATGACATATACCTCTGTTAGCCACTGTCAGAGTAAAGGAGGTCATCTATAGTTAAGTGTATAACACAGTGCTTCCTGTGTGCTCAATATGCATTAACTAATATGAATAATATAATTAATTTTGGTGCAGGGTGCTCGTTTCTAGAGTTAGGCAGGCTAGGTCACACCCCAAAGATGCCCTTCTTTGCAATGAGAATGTTACACACTGCATTTTGGGAGAAATTAGCTCACCACCTCTGAGTCTCTGATTTCCTATTAACAGCACTTAACTCTGTAACTGGTCGCAACTGAAAGTGACCAAGATGTTACATAGCCTGAGGATTTGGTTTTGAGGCACAGAGCAGGAGACCTGGAATTTTCCTTCTAGGATCCCGGGCAGCCCTGCTTACTCAGAAGGATGGCAACTACTTAGTATTCAAAGGGTGGGCAGCCCCGTTAAGCATCTCCGTCATTCACTAATTCTACTTAATTCAGTAGAAGGTCCCACAGCAGGTATGTCTATGCAGATAGAGCAGCCTCTGGTGAGGTTGGAGAGCACAGAGAAAACTCCAGATAATCAGACACACTGAAACTGATACCACGACACAGGAGTTGTGGGATGACTCATCCCAGCCTGGTGTAGGAAACTCCACTTGTCACCGCCCGGGATCGTCATTGGTAAGGGGACCCTGGAAGGCTGTGCTTGCACTGCCACCTAGTGGTTACAAAAAGCAAGACTCAGTCTGGGAAGGATTCTGGACCCACAGACAGACCCACCTGGGCAATGATCACCAACATCCTCCTCACAGAAATGTTATAAGTTGAACATTTTATTCACAGATTTACAACCCAATTTCCTAATTTAATTTTATTTAATTTGATCACCCCGACCAAAGCACTGAAACGCTGTGACATTCAAGGTAGGGGCAAAAGCACCAGCCTAGGAGTCTAAAGGCTCGTTTGAGTCACTAGCTCACTGTTCAACTTTGGGGAAGTGGCTTAAATCTTCCATTTTCTCTTAGAAAAATGGAATCTAACAATACCCAGGGTTTAGGCGGCTGTGAGGTCTGAGTGTGAAGCCCCTTTATAAACCATATGGTGTTCTCCCCTTTCTAGCATCCTGCTCCTGCGTCCCCGGGATTCTGCCTCTTTGCATCCCGATGCCCACATCCCCGTTTCAGTAAAACCTGAAACCGTATCAGCCAACCCCTCTTCTCCCCCAGGAAGTGGAGGACCCCTCTCCCTTAGTAGTGCTGAAAATAGAAAGCACACAAAAACCAAACAAAAACAAAAAATGGGAAAGATCCAGCCCCGGATGTGCTTATGGGACAGTTAACAATGAAAAGAGTCAAGGGAGACCCCTGCCATTCACAGCCCGCATTACCAGGAGAAAACTTCATTCAGAGGGCAACGCACACCCTGAGGTGCACACCCGGACCCTGACAGGTCATGCTGCGTTTACACAGAGTGATGGCTCCCCAAGCAGAGACAAGCAGAGGGTTCTGCTTGTTCCCCAGCCTCAGCCCTGGCCCTGGGCCTGGGCCTTCCTGCCTGACCTGGGTGGAGGCCTCCTCAGAACCACTTCCTGCTCTGCTCAGCCCTTCTCTGATCTCTGAAATTCTCCAGGGATCTGAGATTCTGCACACCTGAATGGGCTCCCCTAGCTCAGCCCCCTACCCCTCATCTTCTGAGGGGCTGGCTGGGCCTCACTGTGTGTCCTCCATCCCCAGCTGACCTCTAGGGCAGAGGTCTCCAAACTTGATGATGAGGCACCCCTATCTGTAAAATCATTTTAAGCACACACCTCACTATGAATATTGATTTCAGTATATATATGCACTACTGTATTAATACATCATGTATATTATAGGACTTCCACAAAGACAGATATTTTAAAAGGATGAGAAATTAAAATATAATGTATATATCATCATCACGCCTATGCCCTGGAGTGGGTGCGGCCCCACGGGCTTAGGTTTTTTAAAATATATTTGTAAATATTCCCTACGAGCACAAAACACTTGAAAAGTTTTAAAAATTAGCTACAAGTATGTTTACAGACTCAACTCTCAGGAAGGATTTTGAAACTATCACTTAAATACATCTCCCAAACTTTGAAATAGAAATAGGATATATGAGGTGGACCCTCTCCTGAAGCCCCATCATGAACGCAGAGATGGAGGAGACCTCTGCCAGGAGGGGAGTCAGGCATGAGGAGGAACCATGATTCTCTTCGCAAATTACACCTTCCTCATCAGCCATCTCAGAAGACTGCGGCCATGCACGGTGAGAACCTCGGACACAGAGGCCAGCTTTCTTGCTTTGTGTTCCAGCATCTTCTGACTCTCCTGAGAGGACTCTTGTCAGGATTTGCTGAAGTAAGAGGAGCAGCCCTCCAGCAGCTACTAGACACAAGTGCTACTGGTTCATGTACATACATTGTGCCATTTAATCCCCAAAGCCATCCTGAGAGACAGGTGCGCGCCCTGCACTGCAGAGGGAAGCTGAGCTAGGAGAGGTTAGGTAATGCCCTCAAGGCCCCAGACGTAGAGTCTGCCTGCTTCTAAAGCCCCAGACTAATCGTACAAGTTCACAATAGTCAACTTTTGATAGTAATAGTAATATAAAATAAGTTGACATTTATGGAGTGCTTAATCTTTATAAAGGCTTTACTGCTGCATTTGTTCCTCACAAAAGCATTATGAGTTGATTGTATTATTTAAAAAGGAAACAAAAACTTAGTGAAGTTAAGTAATTTGCTCAGAGTTGCCAGTTCTAGAAACTTGTGGAAATGTGATGTTTGACCTCAAATTTGGAAACTGTAACCTCTACCTCCTTGTCCAAGTCAGTCCGGCTCTGCTGACTGGGAAGTGGGAAAGCAGGACCCAAACAGCAGCATTCGGGGTTTGCTGAAGGGTTTCTTCCACAGCTGAAGATTTCCTGGACCGGGAGGGGTTACATCAAGCAGGATTAGTTTGTCAGGTTGGCCGAAGGCCAGACAGAGCTGGGACTCCCTGCTCAGAGTCTATGTGAACCTCTGAACTTCTGTTTTCTTGCTGTGAAATGGAGGGGCTGGACAAAACACTCCCCAAGATCTCCTGACCTCTGACTTCCATGGTTCTATGATGGAATATGGACATTTTTGTGTGGGGAAGGGAAAGGTCTGAGAACAAAGATATGCCCTCCATTTAACAGGGATCCACCCGGCCTCCAGCCTGGAGGACGCCCACCTCCCCCGCTCCACAACCCCAACTGTGTTCTCCAACTTCTAAGCACAGGCTGTTTGTTTTTTTAATTGAACTATCATGTAAAACATCAATCCTTCATTTAATTCCTGAATTTCAGGGAAATATCCTTTGTTTCTGGAGACTCCTTGGTTTCAGCATGTGGGGTTGTTCCCTTGAATCAGCTTCCTTAAGAATATCAAGCAATGCTCACCTGGCCTTGTCCTCTGTGCAGGTTTTCTCCTTGACTCAGCAGCAATTAATCCAGAATTTTACTCCACAATGCGCCAATTTCCTGAGACCCAAAATTTGGGAGATGTATTTAAGTGATAGTTTCAGAATTCCTCCTGACAGTTAATAGTCTGTAAACACACTTCTGGCTAATTTTTTAAATTATTCTTTTATTTTTTATTTTTTTTGCCACACCATGCGGCACGTGGGATCTTAGGTTCCCCCGACCAGGGATCGAACCCGACCCCCCTGCAGTGGAAGCACGGAGTCTTAACCACTGGACCGCCAGGGAAGTTGCATTAGCTAATTTTAGAAACGTATCAAGTGTTTTGTGGTCATAGGGAATATTTACAAATGTATATATAAAAAAATCTAAGCCTGTTTATAAACTTCCCATAATAGTCTGTTGCCTCTAACCAGTAGCACAGGGCCGTGAATTCTCACTCATCCCCTAGATAGTTCCTGACTAAAGGTCAGGGGTCAGGTCTCATACATGTCTCATGTTTTGTATTTCTACAGCCTTGGTTCAGTGCTGTCCCTATTTGTTGAATTGAATGGATTTTAGTAAAGGAGTTCACAGGTTTGTTTAGTCTATTTGTTGCTGGACAGCTCTAATAGAATGTCATTCCCCAGCAGAACGAAGACATGTTTCCGGGTAATGCATTCCTCATAGCTGGGTAGAAGGGAGAGGAGCTCACCAGATCCTTACTGACAGGCAGCAGGAGGAAAGAACAAGAGTACTGGGAGCCTCTGTAAGCAAACGGTTCTGAAGACTCATCCCTGCTCACTTGTTGATATTTTAGCAGATACACCACACCAGCTGTGTGTAGTAGGAACTACCTACGTATGAACGTTGAACTGGGCTTCCTTGGCCCAAACTCAACTGGAAATAGAGAAAAAGTCTTCTTACACCATCCTCCACCTTAAAAGCAAAGATGTATTTTGTGTCTAATCTCCGGGAGCTTGTAGTTTTCCATTTGGCTGGATATAAGGGTCATTACTAGGTCTACATCCACTCCCCCATCTTTCCCACTATCTACTATCATATGAGCTAGAGATTCTCACCTTTAGATTTTATTCTATATAGAGCTCTAGTGATGAAGGAGGCTGATGAGGTCATTGACTTTCTTTGTCCAACACTGCAGCCACTAGCCACATGTGGCTATCTAAATTGAAACTAATTAAAGTTAAATAAGAAGTTTTAAAAGATGGTTTCTCACTGGCACTAGCCATATTTCAAGGGCTTAATGGCCACTTGTGGCTAGTGGCTACCATATTTAAAGCACAGAAGTAGAACATTTCCATTATCACAGAATTTCTATCAGATAGTGCTGGTAGACAAAAGCACTGATTTTAAAAACAGAGGAGAGATTAAACGCTTCACTCAAGGGCCTCGGCAGAACTATGAATGAAACCCATTTTTCCATACTTGAAAGCTACTCTTCTCTTCACTACACTGGAGGAGGTGTCATTTAAACTACCCAGGGGAGGAGTTTCTCAGTGGCATGTTAATACACATCATCACAAGTTAACAGATAGGACCATCTAGTCCTCCCTGGAAGAAGCCAGGTCAGGCAGTGTGGAGAGCCAGGAAGAATGAGTCACAGGAGATGAGGGTCCATCATGACTCAGGGCATGGGTCAGGCAAAGCCAGAGGCAGGGCGTGTGTCATCCACATCTGTATTTCCCGGCCTGGACCAGAGTTGGGACTCCATTGTGCCAAAGGAAACAAGAGGAGCCAGGGGTGGCCTGAGTGGCTGGGTATTAAGCCAAAGGACAGTTAGGGAAGACTGGAGAACTCTAACCAAGATCTTCGATAAGAAGAGAGTGTCGTTGTGCCAGCTTTTCACTCTGTCTTGTCTTGGCCCTCCAGATTTAGGCTCTGCTTACTGGGATGTACAACACCGTTCCGGAGTTGTTAAACTTTGCCTTAGTTCATATCCTAGGAAACTTGGTAATGAATTTCAACCCGTTGTGAAAACATAGACAAGGTATAGGTTAAAAATTTAGTTTAGTTTTGTCTTCAGTAGCTGTAGAGCTGAGCCATAGAAGGAGTGCAGGATGGGAATTCAGAAGACCTGGGTCTGTTCTCCAGCACTCTTTGATCCTGGGTACCTCACTTAACCTCAGTACCCTCATCTGTGAAATGGGACAACAGTAAGGATTTCTTGTCAGGATTGTTGAGGAGATCAAGTGAGGTAATATTCAAGACAATTCTGTGCAAAGCAGAGGGCTCTGTACAATTGTGGATTAGTTATCATCTTTATTATTGTTCCCTCATTTGGCACCTCTTTCACACAATTATGGTGCTCAATTCTGGGTGGCCACATTATCTTAGGTTTGCCAGACGTACGTGTTTTTCCCCCAAGATGTACTGTGTTTAAACAATCGATGGATCTACCTAACATCCTTATTTGAAGATGAGGTAGTCAGCCTATGTGGTTTTGTGAGCCAGCAAAGAATAGTTTAATGGTTCAATCAGCTCCTTGAGGAGCTACATGGTGCTTGAGATATGCCAAATAAGCAGCATGCAACCTCTGTGGGGAGAAGAGAAGTCAGCCTACTTCGTGTGAAGACACAGCTTCCTGCGGAGCCAGATGTAGCTCGCATTTTCCTCTTGCTTTTTCCCAATAGCAGTGCTCAGGGGGGATAAACTTTACTTAACCTAATTAATTTTAATCACAGCTTTCAAATCTCATACTGTGAAAAGAATTACAAATTGGAATACATTAATAGAAGCCATAGTTTATGCTGTAAGCTAATCATGAAATGTGCATTTACATTTTCTGCATGAGTTTGCAATTACCATTAAAATAAAATTCTGTTATATCCTTTTAAATTACCAAAATGTGAAGAACAGATTGAGCCAGGCCCATTTTTGTGCTAAATTACTAGAAGAATGTCTAAATTTCCAAGAATTAGACAGCTTCCTCCATTTGAGTTGCAGCGAGGAATGATTTCCAGTCATCTGCTCCAAGCTATTTCCATTTTTAAATAATAATCTTTTAAACTAATTGTGCAGATGTCTCACCTGCTTTAACAAGTAGTTCTTTGAGTTTAGTACAGAAGAAAAATTATATATATATATATATGTGTGTGTGTGTGTGTGTGTGTGTGTATATATACACATATATATGTCTGTATACATACATACATATGTCTATATACATATTAGGTGTATTTATATCTATACATAAGATCTATCTATAAGTTTGTTTTTAGGTTCCATGTAGACTTTTATGGATATAAGTATGTTAGTAAATGCTACCTTATTCCTCAAAGGATCGAGGCAGTTTAGAAGAAACAGAGAGGATATTAGAACAATAATAACATTAATAAAGAATTCATTCCCAAATTAGAATAGAATGGCAAGACATCGTCAGGGTAATATCACAGCTTCTCTGTGTGTAGGGCTCGGCAGTCTTTACCTCCTTCTACTCACTGCATCTCCTTTGGTCCTGAGGCAGGTACCACAGGTGCAGTCGTCTCCATTTCAAGGGTAAAGAGAAAGAGAGAGTGTCAGTGAGGAGGAGAGTGGGTCTTTCAGCTCCAGTCTGAGGCTCTTTCTATAGGAAGGCTCCTGGCATTTAGAAATACAATTTTTGAACTATGATAGCCCAACGAGGAGGAAGCAGTGGGCATAAGCAGCGACCATGTGCAAACTGCATCCTGATATCTGAATATTAGTGACTACAAAACGCTGGGGGGATGAATGCCCCTCCCTCATACAGCATGAAGCTTCAGCTGGTTTGTTTAGTTACCTGGCTGGACTCCTTTAGACTTTGGTTTCCTGGGAATATTTCATATCTAATTATGCCTGGAATGTTCCTAGTATATCGCTGGTTGGTTCTGCAGCAATGCACAGAAACAGCACCCCATAACAACAATAATAATAGTAACAGCAGCTCCCAATTACTGATCACTGTGTTCAGGACAATTTGTCGGATGACAGTCCTTCCCATTTAGTGCTCTGTCTTCCTTCTTCTCAGGCACATATTCCATTTCTGCCAAGATTTCTATCCAAGATGGCTTTAAGATGCCCACTAACCAGTTTGTCTACCTCTGCACATACCAAGACCATGAGGGCCGTGTTGGACCCCTGGCTGGCCTACATGGAGGCAGATCTCCTTCAGGACCAGGAGGGCTGGGCCTCTTTGTCCAAGGGTGGTCCAGTTCCAGATACCAGGTCTTCTTCAGATGCCGACTTCTCTTGACCTGCTTCCTCCTGACAGCCTGACACTCATGGCTGACATCACTTGCTTTTGGATTCAGATATCGAAAGACCCTAGCCTAGGGCCCCTTAGGCCCAGGCACAGGGCCTGGATCTCGTCCATCGTTAAAGCAGGCAGTGTGTGGTCCCTGGAAGACCTGGGCTTTCAGATCCTGCAGAGCTGGGTGTGAGCTGTGGCTCCACTGTGTGCCTGCTGGGTAGTCGGGTGATTCACTGAACTGCTCTGCACTTCAAGTGCCTCATCTGTGAGAAGGGATTTACAGTCTGCTTTGCAAGGGCTTTGGGTGAAGATGAATGTGACATCTATGTAAAGCATGAAGACAGTCCCTGGCACATGATCAGTGTTCATTGCCCTGACACTGAGGCTCTGCCTGGGCCCTTGTCTGAGCTCCTGCTTCCTTTTCTTGTGGCCCTAGTGTCTCACTTAATTCCTGTCACAGGAGCACTCTGGGCCTATTTTCTGAGCAAGTGCCAGCCCCATCTCACCATTTCTGCCTCCTTCCTCCCCACTTCCACCCTTCAATTCTAGGTCTGTGGTCTCTCAGACCAGAGGGCCTGGACTCCTGCTGGATGGGGCCCTGTGCCTGGTTGAAGGGAGGATCTGAATACGGTCCTCTGGAGGTCTCTGCGCTGAGCTGAGGGCAGTGAATCCCCTGTGGCAGGTCTAGGTTGGCAGGCTATCGGGCAACAAGTGCATTTGATCTCGCTACTCAAAGTGTGCTCCGCGGACCAGCAGCACTCGCATCACCTGGGAGCTGGATGGAAATGCAGAATCCAGGCCAGAGTCAGAATCTGCACCTTGACAAGATCTCCAGTGATACATATGGACATCAAAGCTTGAGCAGCCCTGGATCGCGCCTCCGCGTCACCTCTACAGGAGAACTCGGATCCTTCTTTCCAGGGTCAGCGCTGGTGTCTGCAGAGCCTCCAACAGGTGTGTGTTCAAAACATGCATTAAAGTCAAATTTAGTTTAACATTCCATGTAGGAGTGTTTTATTCTTCTTTCTAGGTTGTCTAAAGCAAATTTTTGAATCTCTTTCCCCGAGACCCACAGCGAATATAGGCTGCTGCCAGCTTGCTTCAGGTTAACTTGCCTGTCCCCACGCCACGCAGTAGAGTCTCCTGATGATACCTACTCCAGCCCTTTCCTATTCTGGAAACACAATCACACACACACAAACACAGGCATGCACACATACATCGATGCATACATATACATATACATGGACATGATCACATACATACGTGCACATACACCAGAGGCCATGCCATTTCCCACCCCTGGACCTGTTGTCTCTTCTGCCTGGGATGTCCTTCATGCCTTCTTTTGATTAAATTTTAGTCACTTTAAGTTTCATTTAAAGTGTCAGCTTAGCCAGGGCTGCCACTTTGCTCCCACAAGACCCTACAGAAGATGGCTGTGTGGTGGTGTTTCTACTGTCATCCCATTGCATTACAATGTTTTGTCTGTGGCTTGATCAGGTCCTGGAAACACTGAACCCAGCGAGGGCAAGGGCCGAGTTGTATTTATTCATCTTTGTATCTGCAACACTCAGCACAATGTCAGGCACGTTGCAGATGCCCCGAGAATGCTTACTGAATAAATGAAGTGGAAAAAAGCTGAGCTTGTTCTGGTGGCTTGGTGTTTTCTCCTTTGAAGTTTAATCAGAATGAAATAAAATTACTGCAGACTCCAAGCGTTTGGGGAAAATTCTGTAAAACCTTGCAACCCAAGTGGAAAAAACAGATCAAAGGGAAATTAGATGGCAATTTGTTTTAAAAAAATTTCTGCGGCACCATTTTAATTAGAGAATATTCTTCTCATTAAAATTAGGAACTCCCAGGGAAATACTTGGGATGTCCCTCCTCACGTTTTTCACCAGCTATTTACAGGGCCCACTGAGCAGTCTTTGTGAGGGAAAGCTACGAGGATGCAGCAATAAGACACTCAGCACTTACACAGCTCTCTACACTTTCCACAATTAAGCCTTTCACCCCCTCTTGCTCTGTGGAGAAGGCCAGCGTTGTGGACTGGATTTGATGGCTGAAGAGGCTCTGAGCATAAATGATGTGCTCAAGGCCACACAACTGGACCATCACAAGCAGAGCCCAGAGTTTTGCATCCTCTTCCCATGTCAAGCAGTTTTTTTCCCCAACCTCAGAGTATAATCCCGTTTGACAAATAATGTACATCACACCCAAAGGCTCTTCATAAGGAGACGGGATCAGTGTTTCTCAGAATTCGGGATGTCACAGATCAGTCAGATGATTGAAACTAAGTTTAGATTTGCCAACTTTTTACCTTGCTAATTAGGAATGCTAAGAAAATCTATGTTCAGAATTATGTTATAAAATATTGACATTTTTATTTTTATTTTATTTATTTATTCCTTTATTTTGGCTGTGCGGCTTGTGAGATCTTAGTTCCCTGACCAGGGATTGAACCTGGGCCACGGCAGTGAAAATGCCAAGTCCTAACCACTGGACCACCAGGGAATTCCCAATATTGACATTTTTAAAAGAGGAATGATCTCTGAATAAAGCCCAGCTTTTAAAAAATTGAATCCATTTCGCTTCATGAAAAACTCACCCCACTGTTGTTATTTTTCTCATTTCACAGCAGGCCAATGAAAACCAGCGATAGTTTGGAGTTGAGTTTGGGAGACACAGGCTTTGCCGAACTTTACTTGCTAGATCCACGTATTTTGTTGAAACCCCAAAGCCAAGCCTTTGTAGCAGAGAACAGTGAAAGGTCACCAGCTGGTATTCCACACCGAGGTCAGTCGCCTGCTCCTTACACAAGCGTGGCAGAAGGCACAGCTCACTCATGACATTACTTTTCTGGAGTTAGTGTGTTATGCCTCTGCTTTATGCTCCTTAGAAAGAAGATGGAAGACTTGAAGCCTTGATGTGATTTTTCCTAGTAGTTGTCAGTAGGATTAGGCTAAACAAGTCCCTACCTGAAGACCTTATCCCGTGGTGTACCCTACTCTTATTTTTGCTTTGTCCACACAAGAAAAATACAGAAGATAACTTAATGTTGAGATGTGAATTTGGGGGCTTATGTGCTAAGGGGAAAATTTAAAAAACAAACATAAACTCTATGAACATTATGAGGAAATTATGGAATAAAAAGTCTAAAAATGATTACCATGATTGGTTGAAGGGGGGGAATTGTAAGAGATTTTTATGTTTTCCAAGTTTTGTTCCTATACTTGTATTACTTTTAGAATTTAAAGTAGTTTTGTCATTATAAAGAAATGAGAAAAATTGAAAAATTACATCTTTACTGACTTTTAGGGATTGTCAATGAGATATTGTAAAAGCAGGTAGAAGATGAATCAATGTGCTATGGCAGGTTGTATTTTCCAAAGAGGGCACAATGGCATCGCCCCTCCATCAACCAATTGAGTATACCGAACGATGCAATGTGACTTTTGGGGCTACGTTGTAAAAAGCCATGTTCTCTGCTCTGCTCTCTTGGAATGCTGCCCTTGGAATTCAGCTGCCATGCTATGAGGGAGCTCAAAGGAGCAGCCCAGGTGGAGAGCCCACATGTGGACGTTCTGGTCAACAGCCCAAGTGAGGATCCAACAGCAACTGCCGGATAGTCAAGTGAAGAAGCCTCCAGATGATTCTTGCTCCAGCCTTTGCGTCTTCCCGGAGGAGGCCTCAGACACCATGAAGAAGAGACAGCTGTCCCTTCTCTGCCCAGGTCAAATTCCTGATCCATAGAATCCTTAATTCAAAGCATAATTAAACGGTCGCTTTATACCATTAAGGTTTGGGGTTTGTTACATAAGGAACACGTGTGTAGTATAATTCTTTTAGCAAAAGTAAGCAATCAAGGGCAAAAACAAAATCCCTGTACATCTACATATACGAAACATCTGTGTATACAAAAGAACTCCTGTACATATATATATGTAAATATATATTTACCTAAAAATTTTTATTGTGTTAAAATTCACATAAAATTTACCTCTTTAACATGTACAGTTTTATGGCATTAAGTATATTCACATTGCTGTACAACCATCACCACTATCCATCTCTTTATCTTTTTCCTCTTCCCAGATTGAAACTCTGTACCCATTTAACACTAGCTTCCCACTCTCACCTCCCCTCAGCCCCAGGCAACCACCCTTCTACCCTCTTTCTCTGTGACTTTGACTAATCTAGGTACCTCATATAAGTGGAATCATACAGTATTATGGCTGCCTTAGACCACTTAGCATAATGTCTTATAGGTTCAACCATACTGTAGCATGTGTCAGAATTTTCTTCCTTTTTAAGGTTGAATAATATTCCATTGTATATATATACCGCATTTTGTTTATCCATTCACCCATCAATGGACATTTGGGTTGCTTCCACTCTTTACCTATTGTAAATACTGTTGCTATGAACATGGGTATGCAAACATCTGTTCAAGTCTCTGTTTCCAATTCTTTGGGGTATATACTCAGAAGTGGAATTGTTGGATCATGTGGTAATTCTGTTTAATTTTTTGAGGAAGTATCATACTATTTTCCATAGTGGCTGCACCATCAGTGTGTAAAGTTTCCAATTTCCCCACATCTTTAACAACACTTCTTTTCTATTTTTTTCTTTTTCTTTTTTTAATAATAGCTCTCCTAGCGGGTGTGAAGTGGCATCTCATTGTGATATCTTTGATTTGTATTTCCCTAATGGTTAGTGATGTTGAGCATCGTTTAATGTGCTTATTGGTCATTTGTATATCTTTTTTGGAGAAACAGCTATTTAAGTCCTTTGTCCAATTTTTAAATTAGGTTTTTTGTATATATTCTTTTAAATGTATGTATACACACACACACACAAATATATATATATATATATATATATATATATATATATATATATATATATATATATATATATATAAAAACAGGGAAGAGGCAGAGAAAAGCAGCCAATGGCGTGTTACCTCAATGGTATGTGTTGGTGACAGAAGACCAGGAAAAGCGAGTCCTCTTTGCCTTTTATGTCAGGTACTGGAAGGTTTCACTTGTCACCAGCATGTGTCACTAATTGAATAAAGGAAAAAAATTAAAGAAACTACCAATAAAATGTCATTTTGCTTAAGTGTCTCAAAATATCTGATGAGGTTTTTTCAATAGTACAGCCAAGAAAAAAAAAAATTGTCTTGTGCTGACCCTCCAAGCTTATTTCATTGCTAAGATTTTAATGAGAAGACTTCCCTTCATTGTTCTAGTCGCAGATGCTTGGCCTGCGTTTTCCCACCTCCCTCCACCCTCCTCCCTTGTGGAACAAGCTCAGACCAGGAGAGGAGCCTCTCTCTCTTTAAAGAGACTATTTGTTTCCATGGTAACCTGCCTTCTTCATCTTCAGAGTTGTAAACTGGGAAATTCTATTAAAGGCTTATCCAAGCAGTTGCTTTTGAAATGGTGTCTGATATTAGCTCTTTGCTTCACTCACCTTTGCTGCCCAGTAATCTTTTGAATTTGGTGATTCTAGCAAATGGAGGAAGTAAAATGAAACAATGTGAAGCTGATTATAATCGGTCTGACTGGCCCCGCTGTGCACGCTCGTCAGGTACTGTCATGGGCTGTCTTATGGAGCACCCTGGGGGTCTGTGATTTCTGTGGCCCAGGCCCACCTCTGCACTGGTCTCTGGCAGCGGAGACCAGCATGCAAGCAGACCTGCGTGGAGAGGCCCCCGTGAGGTCAGCTGGAGAAGAGATAGAAACTAGCTCTGTTGTCAAAAATGACTTTGATTGTTAATGCATTTCAAGTCTTATCTCTGAGATTCTGCTATGGGCACGTGGAGTTCATTATACCCCTGCTGTGAAAGCAACTGTAGTTCAAACAGGTGCAAAAAAAGCAAGTAACCAAATTACATGAGGCTGATGATTTAAGATTTTCCAGGAGAACCTATGCTTGTAAAGCTTCATGTATTGACTCTGGGAATAGAAGGTGTTTGGGGGTTTTATTGACCAGTGTGATTGATAGGCATGAAATCTATATGGTTTTTAATCTCTGGATACTCAAATAAATGTCATTTAAATCAGTTTACAAACATAGAAAATACCTTGAAAGCTCTGTTCCTACTCAGGAAATGCAGCTATTTTATTCCTTTTGAAAGCAACTTCATTTGATTTTAGCAAAAAATAACATTCTATTGGTTTTCCTGTTTTTTTTTGTGTTTTTTTTTTAAAGCTAATTGTTGATTAATAGCTTACCTCTAACTTTTGAACACATTTGCTAGGTAAAATATTAATATTTAAAAATATTTAGATTGGGATGATGAAAAAGTTTTGGAGATGGATAGTGGTGAGGTTGTATAATGTGAATGGACTTAATGCTACTGAACTGTACACTTAAAAATGGTTAAAATGGTACACTTTATGTTATGTATGTTTTACCACAATGAAAATAATACTTGAAATTTTCCAATTGGAAAATATGAAAGTTTCTGCAGTTGCTAAAGAAAAGCCCATTAAGCAAAACATAATTATATGAGAGTCTCAGGTTTCTAGCTTCCCCACACACACTTTTTTGAAGTATAATTTAAAAATTAAAATCGTATAAAAGTTGTAAGGGGGCTTCCCTGGTGGCGCAGTGGTTGAGAATCTGCCTGCTAATGCAGGGGACACGGGTTCGAGCCCTGGTCTGGGAAGATCCCACATGCCGCGGAGCAACTAGGCCTGTGAGCCACAACTACTGAGCCTGCGCGTCTGGAGCCTGTGCTCCGCAACAAGAGAGACCGCGATAGTGAGAGGCCTGTGCACCGTGATGAAGAGTGGCCCCTGCTTGCCGCAACTAGAGAAAGCCCTCGCACAGAAACGAAGACCCAACACAGCCAAAAAAAAAAAAAAAAAAAAAAAAAAAAAAGTTGTAAGATATACAACTTGATGTTTTGCTATATGTATATATTGTGAAAAGATCATTACAATAAAGCCAGTTAACATATTCATCTCCTTACACAGTTACTATTTTCTTTCTCTCCTTTACTATTTTTTTTTTTTGTGGTGAGAACTTTTAAGATCTACCCTCTTAGTGAATTTCAAGTATGCAATACAATATTAGTTTTAGTCACCATGCTATACATTACGTCCCCATAACTTACACATCTTATACCTGAAAGTTTGTATCCTTTGACCAACATCTCCCCATTCCCCTCCCAGCTCACCCCAAGTCCCTGGCAACCACCATCCTACTCTGTGCTCCTATGAGTTTGACTATTTTAGATCCCACATATAAGAAAATATTTGTATTGTAGTATTTGTGTCTGGCCTATTTTGCTTATTAGCATAATGTCCTTCGGGTTCATCCATGTTGTTGCAATTGGCAGAATTTCCTTCTTTTTTCAAGGCTGAATAATATTCCATCTCACACACACACACACACACACACACACACACATTTATCCATTCATCTATGGGTGGACACTTAGGTTGCTTCCACGTTTTGGGTACTGTGAATAACGCTGCCATGAACATGGGTGTGCAAGTATCTTTTTGAGATTCAGGCTGCTAGCTTTCTGTGAAGCTTTCCTTTATCTTTAAACTTAGACTCCTGAGAAAATCCCAAATTTCACTTTCTTTCATCATATTCAGTTTTGAGTCATTTTGAATGTCTTTCTTTTCCCATGAGAGATAATAAAAGTACTATGTTTGGTAGCCCTTATCTCTAGAGACACTGTTTTATTTCTTCATTCCCAATTCTTGCCCTGGAGGAATTTGCTGTCTCACAAGGGTCATCAAAGAACACAAAGCATCCCAGAATTGTAAGGGGTCTCTGCGGTCAATGCGTCTGTGGTCCTACCAGGGCAGGCTTCCCTCTCCTGCGTCTTGGGCAGGTGGACATTCAATGTTGGCCTGATTACTTCCAGTGATGAGTGGCTCTCGACCTCACAGGCTGCCCATTCCACCTTTGTCAGTCTCACTTACTACACATTCAGTCAACAGTGTGTCCTCACCCTGTGGCGGGCACTGGGGATACCAAAGGGAACAACATGGACGTGGTCCTGCTCTCACAGAGCTTACATGAGAGCATTGTTCTTTTAGGCTGAAATCTTGTCCCCTTACCTTGGACCCATTTGTTCTGATTATGTCTGCAGAGTCATAAAGAGTGCACGGCATTATTTAGTGAGTGATTGCCATCGGCAGCCTGGAGGAGGTGAGGATTTGTAGGCATGTAAAGTGTCTCAGATCTTAATGAAGTGAGTTAAGCCAGGGGCAGTCACAATACAATCTTACCCTTGCTGCTTCCTGGGAATGGACTGCAGGGGAACGGGAGCAGAGGAGGGATGCAGGAAGAATGCGACCACAGCAGCTCAAGTGAGGAATGACAGTGACTTGGACTAAGGCTCCCTGGGGCTGTCAATTTGGTCCACATCCCTCCAGGGACACGCGGGCACATCATGACCACCTTGTCCCTTCCTGGTTCCTCGGGCTCGCCTCTCACCCTGCCTCTGCTCCAGCCATAAGGAAGGGCCCTCAGTACTTCTGAGTCCAAAAGGTATCACAATCTCTTCTGCTTCAGGCCTTTGAACATCTTACTCCTACTTCGGGACCATTTCTCCACTATATTTGCCTGGCCAACTTCTCTGCAACCATCAGCATTCAGCTAAGGCATCACTTCTTCCCAGATGCTGTCCAGTTCCCAGGCTACCCACAGGGCCTCCCTTTGGAGCTCCCTCTAGCACCCTGACCTCATACCATGATGGCTCACATCACAATGGGTGGTCCTTTCCTGTTTTACCACTTTGGTTTTTTTCCATTAATCTGCGATCGCCTTGAGGCAGGCACGCCTTTATCCTGGTGTCCCCAGTGCCATGCCTGGGGGTAGATGCAGGAATGCTCTCAACAGCCATGAGTCAGGACTCTAGGTGGCTCTCCTCGAGCTTTCCCTAGAGTTCTCAGTTAACATTTCTTTTTTTCCTGAAGATGTTCATTCCCACCCGCCCACAGATACTGTCCCTTGTCTTCACTTTTCAGAATCTCCATCCTTATCAAATACTAATCACATTTCAGTGCTCCAGACTTCTCGATGGTGAACAAGCCTCTCACCATTGCTTTTGTTCAGAAAGAGCACAAAATGGAAAATGCTGACATACTTTTCTAGGATAGTTTCCTTCCTTTTTAAATGACATTTCTAGTTCTTTAATCTGAAATTATCAGCTTAGAACGGATTTTAATAACGACATTACAGTTCTAATGGACATCTCATGCTCGCATTGCAAGTGCTTGTCCAGTTTTTACTCTCTTGAGGATCTGATTTTTAAAATATATTCATTTCATTGTTACTTGGGACCTTATACCTTTTTTCAAAACATTGGCCTTTGTCTCCCTGAGTGATGTTCAGACTTCAGCAAAATGTCAAGAGCCCAAGCTGCCTGCCACTGCACCCCACCTTGGCCATGCCCTAGCTGGGTCGCCTCAGGCAAAAGATTCCACCTCTCCGTGCCTTCTGTCCTCCTCGGGTATGAACTGGGGATAACAGTGCCTACCTCAGAAAGTTCGTGAACCCTGAGCAGGTTAATACTTGTAACACGCTCAGGACAGTGGCTGGTGTTTGCAGTGGCAACAAATACCTTCCGAGGGAGGGGAAAGAGAACAGGAGGAGCTGTGTGTGCTGGGGCAGCCGGGACCTCCCCTCCGCACAGGGCCACGGGCAGGAGGAGGACAGGCCAGCCGACGTCCCACATGGGAAGACGGGGCTCCACCTGGGGAGCGGGCTCCGGCAACACCCTTGAGAACGGAACCTATCTTTCTGAGCCACGGTAGCTTCAGGAGCTCTGATCTGATTGTCCTGGTGCTTTCCCACTGATCGAACAGATAAAAATAGTTTCTTGAAGGCCTAGGCTGTTTTGAAAATATCATCACCCACTGAAAAAAAGGAAAAAAAAAAAGAACATTCCCTGACATTATAGCTTTAACTTAATTTTCATAGCAGTTAAAAACTTAATTAACTTAAAACTTAATTAAAAACAACTGTTATGAAAAAGCTAAAATTTGGGACAGTCTGGGACAGTACCAGGAATACTTAGAAATGGAAAATACTTCTTTTGGATGATTTTTTCTTCAGCTAAGAAAAACTGACATGATTGAGCCATTGCTACTTTTTGCCTCTATTAACTTTCTCATTAACCTTTATTGGTATTTATATTGGTATTTTTATATACTTTATATACATTGGTATAATATTTTATAAAGAGCATTTATGCCCTGCTTGCCTCAAAATGTAGAAGCAGTCCATAATCTCACTATAGTGGGTAATAGGATGAGGGACTAAATGTAGACTAGCAACCATATAGGGGATGCAGATGGCTCAGACACCATCTACTCGACACCTGTGATTCTACTCAGGGGGCAGGACATGGGGCCAGACACCTTGCTGGGGTTTGGGAGAGGAAAGGTCAGCAAATTCAGCTGAAGGTCAGGAAGGCAGTTCAGCCAGGCAGGTGGAGCCTGGTGTACAGACAGCAGGGTGCCCAACAGAAGGTAAGGCAAGTAGCTGAGCTTGGAAAGTTCTAGCAAGAGGTGACAGGGTGCCATGAGCTCCAGAACAGAGCATCTGGGAACAGACCGTATTTGGATGTCAGATAAGCAGGAACCGGCCAGCCCAAGAAGCTTAGGTCAGCTGCTAACAGGGTCCAGATTCCACGGTGCGGGTTGGTGGGATTAGCGTCTGCAATGGCCAAGATCAAGGCAGGAATCCAGCGCTAAAGGGGAGCTGTCCTCCTACTAGGGCACCACCTCAGAGTCCTATAAGCAGTAAGGGGGCCCTGATGTTGAGTCCCTGAATGGCCCACACTCCCCGTCTGTGGACAGGACTGAGCCGAGCTGCATGGAGGAGCATGGCTGAGCGTGGTGGTAGGAAAAGCTATGTAGGCATCGTTTAGGCAAGCTTTCAACTGCAAGTTGAAAATTCGAGTTGCTGTGGCTTATTGCATAGGGACATTTATTGCTTCTGTCTGGAGAGTGTGATCTCAGGGTTGGTGGGGCAACCCATCAAGGTCATTCCCATCCTCAGCTCCATCATCCTGACATGTGGGCTCTCTGTCACCACTGTCATATGCTAGTTCTATGTATTAGGTCCTCACACTGGGTCCTATGCAGGAAGGAGACATGGGAGCAGAAGCCTTCTTTCTTCCAAGCCTCTGCTGTCTGGAAAGAGAAGGCCTTTTCAGAAGCCTCCTAGCAGTCTTCCCCTTCAACTGCCCATTGGCCTTATATAGGTCACTTAGCCACTCCAAGCAGTAACAAGAGCTTGAAATGCAAATCTTATGTTTCCCGCTTCTATAGAAGGAAGCAGGCAAGGGAGAAGCATGGTGGAGACAGTGGTTGCTGGAGATCTTTTTTACACAATTTTTTTTACATAAATCTTTCCCCCCCCTTCCCCCTTAATTTGAGCAGCACCCTAGAAAAACTTTCCCTCTTCCTTGTCAGAAGCACCTTAATTGCTTTGGCTCCTTTAGGAAAAAATGGTATGGATGTTCTCACAGGTTTACAGCTCACTCCCCTCTGAGAATGGCCAATCCTGACTCTTCAGGGTCAGGTGTTTTGCATATGAGCCCCCAGAACGCGTGACCCACGGTGAGGTGGGACACCAACGCCTGGACAAGGGGCAGCCCAAGAGAATACTACCTTACACTCTCTTTGAAAACTGTCAAGCCTTCCTAGGCCAAGGAGAGTCAATTTCAGGCAGTTGAGTTCTTAGGCCTCCTCCCTCCCCTTATGCCAATCCACGTCCTTAAACAGAAAAAGCCCAAGGATATAATGAAAAAAGAAGTATGTAACTATAAGGCAGGAAGAATTTCCTTACACACTAAGAGTGGGGACCCTTGAATGCTGAAAAGATCAGTTCTTCTAGCTTAAAATGGTCCAGAAAACAGTTGAGCAAGAGGGACATTTTAGGGTCCTTTGATCTGGAGGTACCCGGTCTTCAGGGGATGCAGAGATTATAGAACAGGGTGCACCCTGGGGAGAAATATATGGGTCATTGGGCGCTTTCAAACACATAATGAATCATAAAGTTTACCTCGCTTGTGTTCTTTCTGAAGGTGTTGGATGATATACTTCAGCAAAATGAGGGAGTAGATCATGAAACAGACAGACATGAAGTCCAGGAAACAGGGATCCAGCCCGAGAAAGCAGCGAAGGCGGGGCTCACAGGATGACAGCTCAGCACTGGCCTGGAAAGCACCAAGCCTCTGCGGCAGCTGGAGGAACTGAACTGGGCAGGGAGAACGTTGGCTCCACAGGGGAAACGGATCTGTAACTGTGTTTGAGAACATGAAAAGTTATTGATGGGTGTGGGTGATACTTCTGTTGGAAGCATTTATTTAAAAAGGTGATAAATCTACAGGCAAATGAAAAAAAGTACTAGGAGAAACATGTTTTTTAGAGACAGGCAATATAAGTATAGTCATGCTTTACTTGGCTCAGCAGTGAACACTAGTTACACAGTCATGATAATGTAATTTTGGCTGATTTAATCCAAAATTGTGATGTGCTATGTTGGGATAAAAGAGTAGGGGAAACTGAGAGCCGTGTGTGTAACGCAGCTAAATCCTCCGCAACCGTAATACAAAGTCAGAATTTTGGTATGCAAATTTGATAAATGAAGAAATAGCAGTATAACTTATTATTTACAAACATGGGGCAAATATTTAGAATGGGTTGAGAGCAGGGGGTGGGACAGCAGCTGTTCATTTTGTATAAGATAAATTTGATTTAAAGCTATGTGCACGTTTTACCTTAAAAAATTAAAACTCATCTTTAAAAATGCATTTTTAAAAAGTCAGGCAAACTGTTGATTTACTTGCTGAGGTGTGTTCTGCTCCTTTGCTCTGAGAATTCCTGCCTCTGATCTATGGCCAGGCCGCTGTGGAGGTGCTCTCCAATCATGACCCTTAATGAGCCCACCCAGCAGGCAGAAGTAGAGGAGGTGTCAGCATTTCAGGGTTGGTTTTGCCCTCTTGTTAAGCAGAGCCAAGTTCTGAGGAGTTTATTTTTTTAGGAGTTTTAATTAAGCTCAAATTGGGAGTGAAGGGGGAAGGGTTGGGAGAAGAGATGAAAACCCCGTTCCTGGTTACAGCATCCTTGTCACACATTACCGCTTACATAGCAGTGAGCCGCCCCACTCAGCTACCACGGGGGAAATTACCATATGAAAATATGATACTTGGATTACAAAAGGTCCTTGAATACTCCAAGTGATTAGTGTTCAGCTTAATCTTTAGGGATTAGTATTTATGCCAAGTTAATAACTGAAAGGATATTCCGTAAATGACTCATTTAGTCATAGTGTACATTTATGGTTTTACACAAATAATCACTACAATTTATGGTGATTAGAGTATTAAGTTCAATTTCCACTTATGTTTGGAGGCAGCTTTTTCTCTGAGCGTCCCTCAGGTTTAATACAGCAAGACTTAAAATGGGTCACACGTTGTATCTGGGAATGCCATTTTACTGAGAGAGACTCTTCCCATTGTGCTGAGCTTGCAAACGTGTCTCTGGAGCAGAGCAGCAGCAACTTGCCCCCAATCCAGGACTCTCCCTACAGTCCTAGAGGTCTTCCATGGGGAGCCTGACTTTTACTTTTGTTCCCAGAACGTTCACTGATTCCTAAATCCAGGTAACATTTTCTAAAGGCCTACGAAGAATTTATGGTAACACTGGTGTTATTGTAAATCAGAGGATTTAGAATCTTTTCTGAAAGAAGGAATCCACAAATAAACATTCAATTCTATTTTCCCCAACATTTTGAATCATTCTTCTCTCATCAACACCTGAGGTATAATGTGACAAGACGATATGAATCAGCCCTAGCAGAGAATGGGGAAGGTAATATTAAATACTGAGATTACAGGCATTTAGAATTGGATTTAGGCCATTCCCGTGTTTACCAATGATGAAACTTGGGGCCCAGCCTCCCACTTCTCCCAACAGCAAGGTGGCGTCCAGCCAGGACCAGAGCCAGTCTGCCTCCCAGGTCTTTGCCAGCTCTCACACAGCCAGCTACAACCCTCCCGTTTTCTGGCTCCAAGGTAAAGCTCATTTGATGACTGCAGCGTCTTCCCTACATCAAGGAGCGATCTGATGAATGCTGACGTTAAGACAAAGCAGAAATGTACCTATTACCACTACATCTATAGTTGGCATGCCTACCTTGGAATTATGAATAATACAAACTCGAGACGGTTATGTCAGTAAATAGTCTGACCTTGTCCCCATTACTTCAGCTCTTTTCTTTTTCCGCCTTTTCTTTACACTAAAAAAAAAAAAAAAAAAAAAAAAAAAACACTTAAAAAATAGACGGCTGTTCACCAAGGAAAAGTTAAAGCAGCATATCCATGTGTTCTTGAAGTCAGTTTGTAGAGGACAGTCCTGTGGGATGACATATCATGTCTTAATGGATAATAAAATGTCTCATTCCTAACAGCCAGCAGAATAAGAGCTCTTGGGACAAAGGTGGTACAGGAAATCTTTTAAGTAACAAATACTTAAGTCCCATTTGGCTATTTTTAAGTGTAAAATAAGATCTTTTTTCCCCACAGAGCCAAAGCACTGCGTCTGGGGGCACATGTGGCTGTCCCACGTTAGTGGATGGGCCTCATGCTCTTGCGCGGGACCGTCTGCTGAGACCTGCTCACATCGTCGACCAACCACCTCCACATGTGTCACTGTGACAGGCTCTTATTTAAGGGGAATGGCACGTTGTTCGGATCCTAAATGAAGTTCCAAGGAACAATTATAGCAATGCTGAAACATTTCAGGCAGCAAAACTGGCTCGGGTACTACCTTGTTTGGGCAAGGAAGGAAATTAAATGCAGATTTCCTGTACTTTTTGATTTACAGACCTGCCCAAAGACGACCAGCATTTCCCCCTTGCCCACGGTTTTGCTTTCTGTGGTTTCAGTTACCAGAAGTCAACCACAGTCCCAAATATTAAATAGGAAATTTCAGAAACGAACAATTCGTAAGTTTTAAACTTCAAGCCATTCTGAGTAGTGTGATGAAATTTTGTGCTGTCCTGCCGGGGACTTGAGTCACCTATCCTTCCAGTGTACCCTCTGTGACGTTAGTCACTTAATAGCCCTTTCCTCTGTCGGACTGACTGTTGCGGTATCTCCGTGCTCGTGCCCAAGTGACCCTTATTTTACTTAATGATGGCCCCAAAGCACAAGAGTAGCAATGCTGGCAATTCGGATATGCCAAAGAGAGGCCATAAACTGCTTCCTCTAAGTGATAAGGGTGAAAGTTTCTGACTTAATAAGGAAAAAAAAAATCATACGCTAAGGTCGCTAAGATCTATGGTAGGAACAAATCTTCTATCTGTGAAATTATAAAGAAGGAAAAAGAAATTTGTGCTAGCATGGTAAGTGTATAGTTAAGACAGAAAAAGCATCAAATTTGTAAAATAAGGTATTTTGAGAGAGAGACCACATTCACTTAACTTTTATTACAGTATGTTGTTATAATTGTTCTATTTTATTATTAGTTATTGTTGTTAATATCCTACTGTACATAATTTATAAATTAAACTTTGTGACAGGTATGTATGTATAAGAAAAAAAGGGTTCGGTAGTATCTGCGGTTTCAGGCATCCACTGGGCGTCTTGGAACGCATCCCCTGCGGATAAGGGGGGACTGCTGCACGTGATTCCTGTTGGTTTTAAGAAAGTCACTTAAGTTAGTATCACGTAGTTTGAACTGTGATAGTTGGCATGGCTAATACTGGAAAAAACAGACTCACCTGATGCCTTGTAAATGTGAGAATAAGCTGAAGTAGCTTTAAAACTGAGGCATCTCTCTAGTTCTTTCTCTGTTCTTTTGTCATGCTCATCACATTTTAGATGTATATTTAGTTAAGTATCTTTGTAGGAAACAGATTAAAAGTCAGAAGGGTTCTAGAGTGTCTGCGGAAGAAGTATCACCATTTTTCCTTCAACCACAGAAAAAGTTGCACACATTTTCAGGTTTCTTTAGTCTCTATTTTGAATTTAGTAAATGTATCAATCAATGACTAATATAGTCATTCCTGTAATAACTAAAGAAGAGGCAGGTATCCACAAAGAGAAACAAGCAATAAGGCTGCAAGGTAATTTCATTTTGTGAATTACTTTTGCTTTTCAGAAGATAAATATTCAGCATTTGCTCAATAATTTCTGGTGCTTTCAAAGCAATTATCCTGCTGCCATATGGCATTTACAAGATATCACTAACCATCAAATTACAGAATAAAGAATGCATTTCACTACTTGGAAATGTAAAAGTACCATGAAACTCAGATAAAGTTAAATAACCATTTGTTTCTCAGAACAGTTTCACTGAAAAAACTGACATGAAGGGCAGGTCATTTAAACAGTAGTTTTAAGTTTTAGTGGGACCTTGTGGCAGGGGCCTAAGATACACTGGAGCAGTGATTAGCCACTGATGGAAAAGGAGTACAGGTCCTGGTGGTAAGCAGTACACAGTCTGCCAATGCACTCTTACTTATGTCTATGGGCACCACTATACCAGGTAGGACCACTGGTAGGCACCTGAATGAGATACCATGTCAAATACTTTTTAAAGAAGATTGTTTTCATTGGTATTTAAAATATTTTTCTGCGTATTGTTTTGTGGTATAATCAACCTAATCTTTCCTTTTTTGAGCAAGCAAAAAGCAGCTACAACCTAAAAAAAAAAAAGGAGAAAACTTTAAAAAAATTACATTTATGAAGCATATTTGCTGAAAACCACCAAGTACTTACTAATGTTACTTGCCATGTCCATTCACATTTCTAACACCTGAAGCAATACATATACAAATATACTTACTTTAACAAACAAATGCAAGGGATTTTGTGAGCGAAGTATTAAGGTTCTGTGAGAACATAAAAATAAAGTGATCTTAAATGTTTCAGAAGATGGTAACATCGCACAATCAAGCAGGCCATACTGGACATACCTACAGCCCTCTAAGACCTACATTTGCCCTCAAAAACTGATACTGAAAGATTTTCAAGCATCACTAAAAATGGTCTAATTAAAAATTCCTGGGACTTCCCTAGCGGTCCCGTGGTTAAAACTTCACCTTCCAATGCAGGGGGTGTGGGCTCGATCCCCGGTCAGGGAGCTAAGATCCCTCATGCCTCGTGGCCAAGAAACCAAAAACGTAAAACAGAATCAATATTATAACAAATTCAATAAAGACTTTAAAAATGGTCCACATCAAAATATTCTTAAAAAAAAAAAAATCCTCTCAAAGGAGTTAAAATAACCCTTCGAGAGGAGAAAAAAGCTTAAAAAAAGTACATATTGTATCATTTATGTAAAATTCTAGAAAATGAGAACTACTTTATATTGTTAGAGAGCAGACCAGTGTCTGGGGCTTGGAGTGAAGGGAGAGATAGATGGCAAGAGATGAGAGAACTTCTGGAGGTGATGGCAATGACCAGGATGTTGGCTGCTGGGTGGTTTTACAAGTGTATACAATATGTCAAACTCAATAAATTGCATGCTTTAAATGGATGCAGTTTACCGTATAAAAATTATACCCCAATTATTCTTTAATAAGACCCCCACACCCGCAAAAGGGGCAAAAAACAAAACAAACCAAAAACAAGAAAACCTGGGCTAAGTCTCATTTTCCTGCAGAGTGGAGAACGAGTCTAAAGACCAAGCCTCACAGCCCCACGACCTGTAGTTCCATTTGCAGCGCATCCTTCAGGTATGTGGGTGCAGGGTGGGGCGGAAGACTGGAGATAACCTCACCCATCCAATAAGTGAGTGAAAGAGCCGAAGCACCTCGGGACTTGGTGAGCATTTTAAGTTACAGCGTAGCCAAGTGGCTTAAAACACAGACTTGGCTTTAAAAGACGAATATGGGTCTCAATGTTGGGTTTAAAAGTGGTCACAAAGTCCCTGTGCCTGCAAGTTTAAAGTTACCTCACGTTCCCCTTCCTTTGTTTGCCATTCCATTTTCCTTCATGTGGGCTGATAGTGGCTGCTGAGTCTCCAGGCATGTAATTCTGCTGAAATCAGATGATGATGGAAAAGCAGACTCAGGCACAAGTCTTAACCTTGAGAAGCCTATTTTCCCACCTGTGAAATGGGAACACCATCGAACTACCATGTGACTGAAATGGACATGTCACTTGGCATTAGCCACAGCAGCTTGGCTTGTCACAGGTGTCCAATAAATATTTGTTGAGGAATGAGTGAATAAGCAGGTACATTTACTAAAGTGAAGGCAGAGTTTATAAGAATGTGTGTGTGCACAGATGTGTTAGAGGGCTAGTAGGTTGATAAAGAAATGAAATACTTAATGTAATTTAGATAGACTACAAGAAATCAGGTTTCTAATGAGCAGAAGTGTAGTGATGTACACCGTGTTATACTTCATACAAATCAGGATTCACTGAAACTGTGAAGAGAATCCATTTAACCAAAAATTAGAATTGGAGGGAATGATGTATTAACTGGCCAATCACCCAGCCTCTCAAAAATCATGATTATGTTACAACAGCACTGAGTATTAGGATTACTGACTTTTCAGTTTTTATTCGATTTTGTATAACGTAAACATGCTGCTCGAGCAGAACACCTCACAGCTCATTTGCTGATATAAATCATTCACCATTTTTATGACCAAGTTTAGAGTAACAATCTGAATTTTATTACAAACAAAAATAAATCTAAAAAGCTTCCTTCAATTATACAGTATGCACAAGGACTTCTGCATCACATCATTTTACATAAAATGTTCTGCACGACAGAAGTAGAACTTCCTACCATTTGAAGAAAGGAGCTGACCACTGAAAACCACACACACTTACAGAAAGAAACAAAAGTTTCACAGGGAAGGCCTGTGATCTGGCTACAGGCAGGAGCTGAAACTAGGAACATAAAAGAAACTTGCAGAAAAAAAAAAAGACATTTGATGCTCTAAAATACTTCACCAAAAATAGTCAAACATTTGTAAACAGCTTTTAAACAGATCTCTTCAATATGCTATGTTGCTATAAGGTAAATATTCTTAACTGATTTTTATTTGACTCAAAAACCTATTTTTACTGCTGAGGAGTATTTCCCTGTAAGTCAGATAAAAGCTTTGTTTTCCTTCCCTGGAGGTAAAAATAAAATGTAATTAGGGCTTATTCAAGGATTGTCTGTGAATTTTTCAGACTGGGGCCTCTTAGATACTTGCTTGTCTGTTTGCTATTTCCACCCCAAAAAACGAGGGTTAGAATAAATGGTAAGACCAGAATTAATAACAAATTTGGCTCCTTGGTAATATCTCTGTTTGAAGGGTTGATGGGTGAGAACACTGATGAAACTGGCTGTGGATTTTAATCATCCCTGCTATCCTTTTCTCCCATCATCAAGGATAATAAGGACTTAAAAAATATGAGCTTGGCAACGCAAGTACTTAAAAACCAAGTAAGGCTGAATTGCACTCAGTGTACAGGACAGCTACAGTACTGAAAATCCCCAGGAACATACTGTAAACAAGCGAGCAAGTGTTCAACAGCCTTTTTTGCATTTGGCATCATGACTTAAAACTACTATTTTCTTCCATTTACTTATTTGGGATATTTTAATGAAGTGATTGCATGTAGTAATAACAATAATAAACTTTCTCTTTAAGTGTGTAGTGTATAGCAAAAACACATTCGTGACTAGAAATAAAATCTGAAATCTAAAATGATAAATCCTAATGGAAAAGTTCAGCCTTAGCATCCACGCTTGGCTACCTCATGCTCTGCGATAATTAGAAAAGTCTCTAAACATTGACTAGGTCCCTTTTGGTGGAGTGACAGATGTACAGACAAGCAGCAATACTATGGAAGAGTGAAGCTTTTCCTTAGAGTTATTTTCTGTGCCAATTTTATTTTACTATTAATACATTAAGCCTAATAACACTTTCAGCTAGGTAATTAAATTATTTGGGAATGAAAACCTCCTTTTATTTAAATGAAGTGATGGTCGATATTTATTTACCAGAAACTTTTTAATAATAGATTCTGAAGAAGCTAAAAATGACACAGTTTAGTACAAACTGTCCTTTACCTTTATTGCTTGTATACACAAGGAATACATTATAAAACTCAGTGGGAAGAAGAAAAAATAATGGAAGAAAAAGTTACCTGCTTTAGTATTTTTAAGAATAGTTTTGATAACTTCTTAGATCAACTTGCTTATCTGAAATAGAGCAAAACTACAATACAATCACAATATAATTCTAATAATCACAGCAATTATGCTTTCATTTAAAATTTTCTCTTCATAAAACATTAATGCTATAAAAATGAGGTCGATGACATCCCTACTTAAAAGACACCTTGTACTGGTATCAAAATGTAATTAATTTTAATACCAACTGAAAAAATAGAGCTTATATAGTTTATTATTTCAATGAAGTTTTATTATTACTTTTATTTTCAAAGTTGGTAGCAAAGTTACTGTTAACAATATAAATTTTCTATTTATAAGTGAAATTCCTTTAAAAGTGTTGAAAGGCAGCAGGCATCCTAGGGTGGGCTTGCAAGGAAAATCAATCATTCCAGTATCAATAATAGGATACTTGATGAATTTAGATTTACTCCTTTAACTTCCTCATTAACTTGTCCTGATTTGCCAGGTTTTTTGCTCATTTGGTACTGTAAAAGAAATCTAGGCCCAAGCCTTTTGGCTGGAGCAATTATTTCCAATTTCCATGATTTCTCTTCAGTTTTTCAAATATACAGTAGAACAATCCAATAATCATTGCAGGAAGGAATGATCATTTAAGCTGGATCATGTTCATTTATCTTTTAATTTCATTTGAGGGATATTAATATTAGAGTCATAAAAGCTTTACAGTTTCAGCACACATACACGCAATCACAGAATTAAAAATCTTTATACCTTTAAAAAAAAAAGGGTTCCATTTTGTTCAATGTATCATAGACAAAGTTTAGTCTAATGAAATATGCTTTTATTAAATACAGCAGCCGCCACTTACCTTTAAATATTTCATGGATAAAGTTCAGTACTGATCCAAGGATGCTGGCATCAAAGCCCTCACTCTCAACTATCCCTAAAGGTTCTGTATTTCTATAATGTACCACCAATTATTCTAGATTTATAATACCCTGTCTTTATCTTGGTATATACCATCTTTTGGAAAAAAAAAATTATTGGTTTTTTGAGATGAGATACAAGAACAAAATCATTCTTGAGGTTCCACCTCGAAAAAAAGACGATGATTGCTCATAGCAGCTAGTTTTTGATACCCCTTTTGTTAGGCTAGCCTTCACACAACGAGCATGCATATACAGCCACGGTTTACTGCATCTGTTTTGAAGTTGAGAACTGCTGCTTATTCAAGTACAGATGCCCCCATGTTATATAAGGAGACAGTTGAATTGCATGTCCACCATGAGAAAAGAAAATAAACGATGAAACAAATGCAGCAAATATAGGCAGCTGGCATTCAGAACACGCCAAAAAGCTAACACTCATGAATTGTCATTATAAGAGTTTTTCTTTCCTTTAAAAAAAAAGTCTTTCTTTGCATATTTTAAAATTTAACGGTCCCAGAGAATCATGAAGTGCCTTGTCGTTTTTGCTGCTGACTCCTGATGACCTCTAGTTGTTTTTTGCACTGCTGGTAGTAAGTAGAAAGGCTTTTGTTTTCATCTAAAAGCTTTTTATGTTCCTGTACCAGACGAGATGTATTTTGCTGGTCCTTTTCATCCTGGTCCAGTTCTGCAACTAGTTCTTGCCTAAAAACAAATACCACATATTACACACGATGGAAATATTCATACCTTAATAGCTGATGATGGGAGCTCAATTAATTAGAACTTTTATTCTGGGTCTATCATTATGCATCTGAGGTACACTACTCAAATATAATTATGGGCTGGAATGGAAACTATCATCTGTTCTTCTGGCGTAACCATACAAATATCATAATCCTTTTAATAAGCAACTGTACTTAGATAAGTAGTGAAAACAGATAAAATGGTATAATAAAAGTGGCAGAAATTTCATTTGGTATCCCTTTTGTGTAGGAAGGAAGAAAAAAAGGCTGGGAAGGGCTTTATCTAGCTATGCTTGAAAATAACACTTGAAGCTTTAATCATTCACATTCTACTTTTATACTCACGTATTCGTATTCATATTCTGAAACCACAATTCTATTTAACTACAGTGCAAAGTGGTAGCTAACAAAACATTTGCAAGCTAATTAAAATAGGTGCTATCCAACCTAAATCTCTTTCCTATTTTAAAATAATGAGAAGAATACAAAATACCACTTTTGAACCACTTACTCTTGCAAACGTTTTCGGGAAAAACCAGAGTCTTTTATAGGCTGATAATTTTTTTTTGTTTTTTAAAAAATTTATTTATTTATTTATTTATGGCTGTGCTGGGTCTTTGTTGATACGCATGGGCTTTCTCTAGTTGTGGCTAGTGGGGGCTGCTCTTCGTTGTGGTGCACAGGCTTCTCATTGTCGTGGCTTCTCTTGTTGCGGAGCACGGGCTCTAGGCGCATGGGCTTCAGTAGTTGTGGCATGCGGGCTCAGTAGTTGTGGCTCGCGGGCTCTAGAGCGCAGGCTCAGTAGTTATGGCGCATGGGCTTAGTTGTTCCGTGGCATGTGGGATCTTCCCGGACCAGGGCTCGAACCCGTGTCCCCTGCATTGGCAGGCAGATTCTTAACCACTGCGCCACCAGGGAAGCCCCCCAGCCTGATAAACTTCTTTAAGTGCCTTTTATTTGGGGGATATTATGTATTAGCTCCTAAAGTGAGGCTGCTGGAAATAACTGAATAATTAATGAAAAGTCCTCAAACAAAAAGTTACTAGTAACATTTCTCATTTAAAGTATTTAAAAATCAATTAAAACTATCATATTTTTCACAGTGCCCACAACTCACCATTTGTTTTCCTCTAGCACAGAACTCCTCTTTCAAATGATTAAAGTATGAAAAAGTATAGGTTAAGTGTAAGAAATACATATTCAGACATAAGAAATACAGTTTTTTTCTTATCATAAAGTGCCACAGAGTTCCATAATTAGTTCTACAGTTTGCAGACTCTAATACTTAATCTCCTATTTAGCCTTTAAAATATTAAGTTGAATTCATCTACATCACTGTATTAGTGAACTGTAAAAAAACTACCTACCACCATAAATCAGCTTCATAGGTTATTTCATGAAGGTCACGTTTAAGAAAACTGAAATACTGTTTTTTAAAGAATCTCAAATAGAGAAGTATGGAAATGGGACTGTATTTCTTTAAAAGGGGAGTAAAGCAGTCTCTGTATCTCCCAGAAAAATGCGTGTAAGTACAAAACTCCCTAGAAAAACACTCACAGATATGAAATAAAGCCCTCTAATAAGTAATTCTACTCTCCTAAACATACACCTGGCAAGAATATATCTACATATATGTTTCTAAGATAAAGCACAACTGAACATTAGTAAATCAAATTATTTTACCTTTGTCCAAAGAAACAATAAATCTTTGTAACAATAAATCTAAACAGCTTTTAACTTTAAAATTCTGAGAACATAAAACACATGGTTATGAACACTGGTTTATTTCCCTTAGTTATATTTTTCCTAATATAATAAGAAATAGTCAAAAGAGATGAGTTTTGCAGGGAAAATTGGCCGAAGGGTACTTAAAACTTAAACATAAACGTAGAGAAAATCTCCACGTTAGAAATATGCTTAGTGATTAATTCTAAAAATTATTAAGTTTTCATGTCTTTAAACAATATTGCACCTTAACACATTTTAAACTCAAAATACTAATGATTTATTTTTATTCATAAAAGATAACTTACTTTCTCTGTAATAACAATGCAATTTCTGTTTGGACTTTCATATATTCTTGTGCCATTTTACAGTGCTGTTCAAACACTGCCATAGATTCTTTGGAGTTTGGGCATGGTGCTAGAGGCTGAAAATAAATCAGGAATGTTAAAACATAATTAAATCAAACTCAGTATCTAACTGAGAGTTAAGACAGAGACTGTGATATATTTTTATAGCACTAAAGCAATGATCTTTTAAAAATAAGTGTCAAACCAGGCCTAGAAAATCTCAGTGCCCTTTTGTCAGCGTTAACTCAGATCTTAAATTTACACTTGCTGCTTTAACACTTTCTCGTTGTTACAGAGAACCATGACTAGAGTACTCTTGGCCTCTGGTTTTACATTTCAGGTTGCCAGACTTTATTATACTGAAAGATGTTTATAGCTCTCACACTCATGAGGAGACACTGAACTACATTACTTGTATTTTCAGTCACCATGAACATGCCAAAGTACCACAAAATCTATTAAGCAGAAATGAGCTTATATGGCTTTTACATTTTAATGCACTAAAAATAAAGAGCAAAATGCTATTTTTGGCAGTCTTGAACAAAGATATGAGTATTTCAAGATGATTGTTAGAACAGGAACATATGATTTTGGCAATTTTCATTTTGATTGACTTAACTGAGAATCAGTTATTTCGGCTTGATTTTTAAAAGTTTAAGGAGGTCAACTAAAAGCATAAATAAACGAATACACAATAACAGATAGGAACACAACCATCAGCTTTAAAGATAAACTTCTGTAAAAGGAAAAAGCAAACTTTGCTGAGAAAGTACTCCTTTACCTGTAGTTGGTGATCCAGTGTAAGATAAGCCATTGGGATGGAATTATCTGATCCATTGGTATCTGAAATTAAAGCATGTATTTTATTTATTTTCTGTCACAAATGATTAGAAACAAAAAGCAAGAAAGCATGCATGAGATAATGGTATTGTTTTTCTTAGAGTAAAATAAAAGTTATTGCCGCTGGTAATTTTTGAATTCTAAAAGTAAACAGAGGACATCCAATTACAGATCATTGGAATACAACCATACTCTCACACCTACAATTTAAGTTGGCTATAAGTTGAATAGAACACAGTATATTAAAGCATGTAAGCCCTTGTTTAATTAAAAACAAAAACAGTGATATGGGACGTTTATATTTTAAATTCAGTCGTAACTGACTCTACCTAATCAAATCCCACATTCTTTCTTTCCTTGATCATGCTAAGTTTACTCTAAGGCTGTGTCAACTCCGGCAACATCAGTGTTCCTTCACAGGGAAAGGGGGAAAGCAAGAGGCACTTTCTCTTCCAGTGGATCACCTTCAATTAGTATAGATTCTAACATGAGCTGCCCATCCCACTCCTCCCAATGAGAATCACTGCAGAAAATGAGCGATGTTATTGACGGGAGTATATTACACACATTGACAGTATGGAAACTGTGACTCAGTATCATGCCAAAAACAGTTAAAAGGGTTAATTCAAACAACCAGCCAATTTCATCACACTATTTGAACAGATAGGTTTTGTTTGTATTTCAAAAGAGGTAAAACTGCCATAACAACTTGCAAGAGAAGCATGGGATGGTTGCTTCCCAATATTAACATTTGTGTACAACAGTTCCAGAAGCAGGAAGAATCACTGTGAAGTAATATGGACTTTTCTACTTCAGAAGTAGCTGCTTTCCCATCGTTTATAATAGAGAACAAGTGAGCTAAACAAGTGAGCTGTTCAGCCCTTTTTCTGATAAGCGACTCCTTGAAAGAGTGGTGCGGATGAAGGCAGGCAAGGTCAGGACGGCCGCAAGGCTCTGCCTCAAGTGCAATAGGAAACCAAGACAGTTTGACGGTTCAGTAACCTCCTAATTTACTGCTGACTGATATTCTAGCTTCAGTTTTTTTTTAAAAGGCCATGAAGAATGTGCTTGCAAATAACTCCAGAAGCGAAGCTAAATCAGACCAAATGAGATAATGCATGTAAGGAATACCGTGCAGTGCTAGCTAGCCTATGGTGAGCACTCAACACACGGTGCTGGTGGTGGTTATTATTATTGTTTTAAAATTATTGTTATTGATACTAAACGAAGAATTGGGAAAGGAGGGCAATTTTAAACACTCAAGTTTACATTTCAGATTAAAAAAGTAATGTTAATCAAATACTGGAGTGCAATAAAGAAGGAATAACAGAGGATTGCCTAAGAGAGCCTTTACCCTAAAATTATATATTAACATAAAGGTTTTTCTGAAATGGCTAAATAAGAAATACATTTATTTCTCTGACGAAACCTCTCCCCACCCCATTACAATAGTTTCAAATAATGCTCCCACCAAACACTGCTTTCCACAAAATTAAACTGATTAAAAGTGACTTCCCTCTGACCTTACTGGAAAAATTAAGTGTCTTGAAAGAGTTTTTTCAACTTAATATTTCCACTCCTATTGCTCTTTCTTAAATCTTTGATACTTGATATATCCTATTAAATCAGTCCCCTATATCCGATACATATTTCAGAATTAAATATATCAGTGTTTCACAGTATTCTGGGGGTGAAAAAAAAAGTCCAGGGATTGTGCTAGTCAAACAATTTTAAAGCCCTTTGAGAGTGGGGAACTTAAGGTCCTTTATTGAATTTCATCTGTTCTCTGAAACCAAGACGTGAGATTTTCTCACTTAAACTGAAATTTAGCTTTCAGTTTCTGGTTACAAGACAGCAAGGCTATGCCACAAAAGTCTGTCTTTTAATTGCTGATCAAATGTAACCTCTTTTCCTAAATGTCCAGATTCACACTGATTTGGTTAAGTTAGGTGGAATCCCTTTTCTAGCCCCTTAAACACAATACTTATAACTATCTCATATTCTCTATGTGCTCCCTTCATGTGGAATGCTGTCTTCTCCTTTCTGCTTTATGACTAAAGAACAATAGTGACTAATCTCACTATTTTACAAAAAAGTCACAGACTATGCCAGGATTATGCTTATTTATAACTATTAAAACATTCGGTGTAGTAGTTTGTTATACAGCATGATGAATTTATTTTTAATGTGTCGGTATTATAACTGTAATCAGAATGCAAGCAATGGGGCATGTCTTATATTTCTATCTTTGCAAAGTACTAAGAACAGGACAAACTCTTGAGTGAATGTTCCCCCTGTGCACCGTTCCCCGCCCACTGTGGGACCCTCTACTGGGTCTAGGCATCTCTTTCACTAGCTGCTTTTGGGTATGTATGTCTTTCTCTATCCCCAATACATTCTAAGTAGAAACCCAAGAGTACTTATGTGTTATGATTATTAAATCATTGTGCTCTTTTTCTCTGAAAAAGCACAAAAACCTCTGCCCTTTTAAATTAAAAAATCTAATTAATTACATTGTTTTAACTTATGTAGGCACTTCTAATTTTTTTCTGGGTCAGTGGGCCTTCAAAGAAAAAGGTTTTACCTGTCTCTTTTCCTACAATTTATTCTGTTAGCTTGATTATCAATATTTTTCTTAGAAACAGTGCAAAGCTGAACTTCATTAATTATAAACTTAAACCAGATTCTCAACTTCTAAAATTGTATTCAAAATATTTAAAAACGATAACCACACATTTGCAGTGTATTTCAAGGCGAAGTCAAAATTCAGTTGATACTGCAACCTGGACCTATGTATGATGTCTAGCTATTGCTATTTTGTGGTATTTTAGGTCCCAGAAAAGAAACAAAATGCAGCAGTTAAGTGAGAGGGACTTAGGAGAATTTTGATTTTTCCCTCATGAATTCACTATCTGCCACACGTTGACTGGCATGTCTAGATTAGTCCAGGCTGAAGTGAGGAGACCCGCCAAATGCTGTAATGTCAGGGCGAGCACGCCCTCACCGAAGGATGTAGGAACCAAAAAGAGCTGACACTACCTGAATGTTAATGATCAAATCTGTCGAGAGCATTTCCCTGCCCACCTCTGAGGAGAAGTACGTCATGATAAATTCTGCACGTGTGCTGAGTAGTGGTGAATGTTCTGGATAATCCTAGGCTGTGCTGTGCTGAGGGTGCAACTTAGGAGTTTTTGCCGCCAATGAATTTAAACTTACTGAAACTAGTGAGTACACCCAAGGCTAAACATAGTTCTATCTTACATGACGTGGAGAAAAGCCACCCAGTTAATTTTTTAAATTAAATTATGAACTTGACTAAACCATGACAAGTATCTATAAACACTTGTAAGCAGAATTTTAGTTTGTAAAGACAGAAAGCTGACTTTTTAATTGCCACAATTAATAACATAGTTGACCTTATATAAAATCCCAAATTGTTTAATTTTCCAAGATCTAAGAGATCATCTTCCTTCTCTGACATAGTAACATATAGATAATTTTTACAGAAGTATATTGCTGTGTATTTATCAAGGTATCCCCTTAATGCTAAAGAAAAGTTAATTCTATTGTGGCACATAATTTCCTGCTTACCCATAATGAAACTATTCCCTTACTACCTTCAGACAGGCAGGTTTTAATACTAATATTTTGATTCTGACCAGTTAGTTTTTCATGCTGGGAGTTTTAATAACTCTTACAAGGCTTTTAAAAGTCTATTTAACAGAATATTTACGTAACTGAAATGAGGTCTCCCTCTCAGTTAAAAATGATTCAAAAGGTCAATGGTCAGAAATGTTTTTCTTATCAAGGTACATAATATCTTGTATTTTTAAAACAAGACTGAGATGAAGATGATTATTTTACCATTCTGGTTTTAGTTATCAAAAGATGAGAATTTACTACTATCATTGAGAAGGATGGATTGCAATAGGACAATCAGACTGAAATATCAAGAATAGAGTATCTTCCTATTTGAAAAAAGTCCCCAAACAAACCATCTTCAAAATACATGTTTAGTATCTGGGGGAAAAAAACACATGGGGCAAGGTAGTCTCTGTCTTAGCACTCAAAAAGGCATTTTAAAATTTATTGCTAAATATTTGATCTTATTAACAGGAAAATCTAAACTACTGTATAATGCCCGCCTTTGTAAGCATTAGAGTAATGACATGATTAAATGAACATAAACATGATAAATTCAACTTTATAATTATAATGAGGAAATAAACTGGTCACCTGTGGAATCATCAGGGGTCCATGGATGACTGCGAGCTGGCTTTTCTGAGGTTGGTCCTGAGGTAGTGATCATTCTGACGCTAGGACTGGATGACCTACTGCTCACCTGCAAGAAGTGACAGGAGGAACAAAGTGTGATTTTGATATGAAAACAAAAATAACAAGAGAAAATTTCCATTCTAAGACACAGGAGAGACTTCCATTTCTATCAGAAGAGGTCCCAAAACACTTGCAAAAAACAAATAAATCCTCTAAGAATATTAGATAAATATACATATGTTAAAAAAATGTATATGCACTCACATAAAATACCTCTTAAAAAACTGATAAGCTTGCAAGGAAGTAAGGGAAAAGCTCTGAGACCAGAAATAAAGTCTAGCAAGTGCTTAAGCTGCTAGCCCTGGGAATTTCAATTGAACCCCAATGGCATGTAGCTTTTGTTCTGACTGCCTGCAGCACTCAGAGAAACAGGCATAAAGTCTTGCGTCTTTGTTGGATGTGAGTAGGACTGGCGAACCCCCTGCTTAAAGCCAAAACCCAGGAAAGGCTTCACTCTCAGTAAACTAGGGAAAAAAACCTACCCTACAAAAGCAATAGCAGGACTTCCCTGGGGGCGCAGTGGTTAAGAATCCGCCTGCCAATGCAGGGGACACGGGTTTGAGTCCTGGTCCGGGAAGACTCCACATGCCGTGGAGCACCTAAGCCCGTGCACCACAATTACTGAGCCTGTGCTCTAGAGCCCGTGTGCCACAACTACTGAAGCCCGTGTGCCTAGAGCCCGTGCTCCACGACAAGAGAAGCCACAGCAATGAGAAGCCCACGCACCACAACGAAGAGTAGCCCCCGCTTGCTGCAACTAGAGAAAGCCCGTGTGCAGCAACGAAGACCCAATGCAGCCAAAAATAAATAAATAAGTAAATTTAAAAAAAAAGAAATTTATTATCAAGGTGGGTTAGCCTTGCTCAACAATATAATACAGCAAAAAATGATCATCAATAAACAATATTTAAATAACTAATGATGATGCAGACCACCTGAAGGCAAAACACTTGAAACTGAAGAGGTCTAGGATTACTTTACCCTGCACTGCATTCAGTTTTATATGCAAGACAGAGTGATAGAGTATATTGTGTGCTTTTGGAATCGGATCTGGATTCAAAACTTGGTTACAGCAATTACTGGCCAGTGTAAGGGAAGTAAAGACTTAGGTAAGTTCCTCTAACCCTCAGTTTATCCACCTGCAAAATGGGGCAAATAAAAAGTACCAAACTTATAGGGTTAAGATTTAAATAATATATATTAAAGGCCTGACATTAAAGGCACGAAATGGGTGCACAATAAATAAAAGGCAGCCGTTACTGTTGAAGTTCTCTAGTTGATCTGGGCATAAGTCTGATCTGCCCAAATAAGCTCCTGGGAGACTGGGCCTTTTTGGTACTGTCAATGCACCCTGGCCAACGGCTACCACAAACACACCGGTAGTGGAGTGAGTTGGGTTTAGTATTTGTTGCAGTGAAGCAAAGCGCTCACCCTGGGGCACTTTGGGGTGTAAGAGGGTTTTAGAAAGAGCTTACTAGAGGATCTGGGCTTTTGCTGAATGATCTTGAGGAGGCTCCAAGGAAAGAGGCGTTCACTCTAGATTGGCTACTGTCAGCAAGCAGTGGCAATTCTACAGGGAGGGCAGTCTAGAGTCAGGGTAAAGAAGCATCAGTCACTCATATCCGCTTGGAGAGGGCAATGTTTGTATTTTGTGGGTGGCACAGTGACCTTGTTTTTGTCTGTGCTTAGACAACACTATAAAATGGTCTTGTTTCGTCTCATTTTATCATGGTCTCAGAGTCACTTTGTCTATTGGTGTTCTGAGATATTCTTTATGTCCAGCTTCTAACAACACCAAGGCTTTAGTATCAGTTCCTGGATATCAGGGGCAGCTTTTTTCTCAGTATCTTCTCAAATGGAGGCCAAATCCATTACATGTGCTTAATGAGCTTCCTGAATTAATAAAAACCTTAATCAATTAATTTAAAAGTGAGTTGTATGTTGTGTGGATGCAATCTTTTACATGAATACTTACACAACCACTTTTAATTAAGAAGCTTGCTACGTTCACTATTCCTCCTCTCAATAGAAATGGCAGTATAAAAACAACCAATTTAATTTTAGTTGACAGATGAAAAGTTTAAGTGATTTTATTAAGATCAGTCTCGAATCAAGAGTCATAGCAGAAACTCTCGTCAGATCACTTTCCCCTATGAGATGTGGCAGTAAACTTCATTAGTAAGCTCTCTCTTTTCCTCTGATGATTGTACTGACTGGGCAAATACTTTTATGTTCTTTATCAATTTCCATGGCCAAAACAAACAAACAAAAAACTGCTATGCATCTGTTTAATCACTGCTTAGCCAGATTTTAAAAAGAACTATACCTTCAATTTTGAAAATCCAGATTATGCACATTTTTCTTCTTCAAATAATGAATGTTATTTTCAGTAGTAATTAAAAAGATTTAATGGTCATTTATCGTAACATTTTCAGGGGAAAATGTTTTCATAGTATATAAGGATTACCATTTGTCATTCTCACCCCAAACTGGATATTAGGCATTTTAAGTTTGTAATACTTAAGTAATTCTGAAAGAGCAGATCAATTTTAAAAACTGGCTAGACAAGGGCTACACAGCACCTGCTTTAGAATAGGTTTTACCACCATAACAAACTCCCCCTCACTCTGAATCTTTTGGAGTAGTCCATGACAATTCATGCAGGTGACCGTCCCACAATCAAAGTCTGCCTCAGTTCCAGTGTTTTATAGAAGAAAATGGTAATGATCAAAGTCTCAAGTAATACGGAGTTTGTGAGGAAATAAGCAAGGCTTGGTATGGTGAGGTCAGTGCTGAAATATAGCAATGCCTTTATTACAGAATACAGAGAAGAGCACTGGCACTGGCAGATGCTCCTGAACTGTCTCAGAGCAAGCCGCTCATTCCTAGTCAAAGGGAGAACACTTGGCTAGAGTTTCTCATAACTGGAATGTCAATGGCAATAGTAAATAGCATTAAAAAGACTGAGCTCGTCAAGCCTCTAAGGAATCAAAGCAAATACCAGATGTCAAGCTATCTGTTACTAAATGCCCTGCTTATTAATACTTTAAGTATTTGAGGGGGGAGAAAGTGGGAAACTTCATTCAAAACTTCTGGCGTCTCACGAAAGCAGATATACTGAAAGAGCTGCTATTAAATAAATAAAACCAAGATTTAAGGTCACCTAATATCATAAAATATATAATAAATTAATATGTATTATGTATATATATTATATGTACATATGTGTGTATGTATGTATTTGATTGTGTGTATGGGTATTGCGAGAAATAAAAATATTTCCAGATATAAATGAAGATCAAGGCTATCTATCATTTAAATATCTCAAGTGGTTTTGTTAGTTAAGTTAGCTGATGGCTAGAAAAGGTTTTCAAATTTTTATTAATGACTACAAAGAATCTCTAAAATTTCAAGTGTGTTATAAAAATGAAATAATAATAAAACACCTTTTAGATGAAAAGCACTAATACATTTTACCAAAAATTAAATCCCATTGTTTATAACATATAATCCTATAATTTTTCATGAATATGGACCATATGTGGTATTCTTATTACTTCAGATGCATGCTATAGTCTTAAAATTTATTTATTTCAGCAAAACTGAAAGTAACAACAAAACCTCATAATTAGTTTTCAATTCATTTTAAGAATGTGATATAAATTATATATGTTAAGTCTATTGACCTGAGTAACAGAAAAAGCAATGACTGCTACTTTTATATACTTGGTTGGTTAAAACTCTGCACTCGTCAGAAATGGCTTAAATTATAGCACTGTCTGGGTCATCTACAGAGAGGTAAGGGGCATTCAGAAGAACATCCAGAAATATAAAGATGAAGAATAAAAACCTGAACAACTGGGATAGAAGACTTTCTAGAGTTTATCCATCTGCTTAGTAAATACTGTCCTAAGGATGTTACACAAAAATATAAATCTAGGGGATATGCCGAATTAAAAGATGTTAAGAGTCCACCCAAGTATGTCAGTGCCTGTGATCCTGGAGGAGCTGACATCTTTTGGGGAGATATTTATTCCCCTCATTAGTAAAAAGGAGATAATACTAATGATTCATTTTAGAGAACAATGTTAATGACAAATTGTTAAATTACAAAATTGAATACTTCCTTATTAAAGCATATATAAAAACCACATAACATACATAGAGCACTATTGAATTAATCAACCTATTTTCACAAATTTTCCTTCAAGTTAAATCAATAATGGCATCTATACATTTTTTCCCTTAAGTATTTAAGTTCTGGTGATAATGAATTTCTCTATCATAATTTTAGTCAACTCATAAAACTAATTTTGCAGACTATATATATATATATATATATATATATATACATAGTATAGTTAATTCTTGATTTCTGCCCATTACTATTCTTCAAAGACAGAGAATTCAAATATTAAGTCTTACCTGACCAGGTTCTGTTCCAGTAACAGTCAAGTCTTGGATGGATCTACGTCTTGGCTGCCCGTTGCCTTTTAAAAAATAAAAGAAGTAAAATACTGAAATTTACTTGAAGAGACAATATGGGTTTAACTGCTACAGGAGGAAGTTGGAATCTTTTGCTCCTTGGATCTACACAAAATGTTTGTGAGAAAAATAAGTGAGTTTATTGCCTAAAAAAAAAAAAAGAGTGAAAGAAAGATGTAAGGAGAGGAAGAGAAACAGCTATAGTATTTTAACTCAAAAGTTGCTGGCCTACAACAAAGTATGTCCTGATACAATAACCACTCCTACTACACGAAGAGCTGCTGAATTCTCTTCTACCATCTTCTGTCATGTGTTTAAATAGATGAATGCTTGGGGGCTGGGGCTGATGACGGCATCTATTTCAAGGGCCTTACGTTACAGTTTCTACAGCAAGACAGCTAGCAGGTTGTAAGCCATGACTGACTTTAACCAACAGCAGTACCTGGTTTGATTCAGGTCCTGAAAGGATGCTTAGGCTTGAATTTATTACACTGAGTCACACTTAGCTAATCCCATTAGTCTTTGTCAGAATCTAGTAGTTTATTATTTGTGAACAACAAGTCTTAATTTCCTAGTGGAGATGAATGACTCTCATTCCATTCCCAAATATACAGCTTGTTGAAATGGGCTAGTGTGTTAATCCTGCTTCAGGAACGTCTATGCTAAAAATAATTTAATTAAAAATCAGTTTATGAAAGAACTCTACAAATGTAAGTCTTCAGTAAAACGGAATGAATTAAACAACAGCTTCACTCAGCACTTTTACTTGGGAATAGGGCTGTTTATACAGTATCTTCTAAGATGAGAGATCAGCTGTCTAAAAGGAAACACCAAGATATTATGAGTAACAGCTGACAAAAAAGTCAAAATTCTTTTGACTCTGAAAGCTATATTATGTAATTTCTTAACTAGTGGGCAGCACTCAGATCTTGTACTCGAATAGTTGTGGCCTGATTAGCAGACAGAATTCATTCTTAAAATTTTGTATTTCCATAACCTTCAGTATCTTATTTTAAACCAATCAGCAATATAAGTTAGCATCTTAATCAAGGTGACCCTATTGTTCTGCACATAAACTAAAAGGACCTTACAACAGAAGAATAATGTTTAATGCAATAATACGTGTAGTGAACAGAAAAACTCAAATTTACAGCCACCTTGAAAGTGTAACTCTTTTCTATTTAAAGCTATGTTTTAGAATTCTTTGCATAATCTTAACTCAAATTTACTTCGAGTTTCATTTTATTCCAAGCTCCAACTTTCAATTAAATTTGACATAACAACAAACTGCACATTTACTGAATCAGGCACATTAAGATATTTCTGTGAAAACTTTTAATTATCCCTGTTTCCCGGGGACAAAAAGGATCCCTACCACCATGACGAATAAGCAATTTCAGGCACATTTCATTCGACACAATCATTCTAAAATTAGCTGAGATGAGACAGGCTTGTAAAAGTGTCTGGAATTCTCTTTTTAGATTAGCAACATTTGTGAATCTCGGGAACCACCCAGCACACGTGTCTAAAAATCAGTACATCACCATTGCAATAACAACAAAAACAAGCTCCAATCTAGGTCAGGGAAGGAGGAAAGGGGAATAAAAGCTTTTAAGTAGGGTAAAGGAGAGCTGACAGTTAACAAATGCCATAAAATGAGAAATCTTCAAGCTACAATATGAGTCAAAGCAAGCAATACTAGGTAATGCATTTTCATTAGCATAACCATGGCAGAAACCATCTGGCAAACAGTTCAGACAAAGCAAAAAAGGACTACAATCAACAAATACTTGTTGCTCCAATATTAAGTTTTAAGTCATAATTTAGAAATATGAATGTAAAAAACATCAAGCTCCTATTATCGCAAATGAAAATTACTGGGTGTGTACTCAGTAAATTTAGATTGATTTTGAATTTTTTGGTAACTAAACACTAATTTAGAAACTCGCTAACTTTACACTTTTTCAGGGTTCTTTGATATGTGCATAACTATATTACACATGGCAGTATAAAGGAAAAAAGAAGTAGAAATGAGGGACAATATGATGTTAACAGATGCTTAATCAAGGAATATGAAACCTGTAAATCATGTCGTAAGTATTTTATTCTGTAATGAATTCTGGAACTTTCACGACTTCGGGTAGGGAACAAATGATATTTTTAAGAATAACTTTTCTAAGTAAGAGCAACAAAAGGAATACACTATAGCCCTAAGCCCCTCCCCCACCCAACAGGGTGGTTGGAATGGCAGCTGATAGGTTGATCATTTCTACCACACTAAAACAAAATCCATCTCTTCAAAAAGCTGCTCTTTTTAAGTACAACTGACTTCCTGAGCTGGTATTTGAAAGTCATCACAGAGTCTCTCCAGAGACTGCTGGATCAGGTCCCAGAGAGTAATTCTTGAGGTTTTTCTTATCGGTTTCCTTACCTTAACTACTTATATTTTCCTATGTTCCAACTTCCTGAAGACTCTCTTCATGTAAAAATCAACACATTTTCCTGGAGACATCTCTTAAACAAAATGTTGGAAATTCTGATATTCATAAGTTTTGAATACTAAAAATTATGGGACACTAACCTTATGTGTAAAACACACAAGATTTAAAAAATTCACACAGCACTATACACTGCAGGATTATACTAATGCTTCATGGTAAACTGAATACGTAATTTAAAAATATATGTTAACTGACACTGCAGAAATACAAAGGATCATGAGAGATTACTACAAGCAACTATATGCCAATAAAATGGACAACCTGGAAGAAACGGGCAAATTCTTAGAAAGGTATAACCTTCCAAGACTGAACCAGGAAGAAACAGAAAATATAAACAGACCAATCACAAGCACTGAAATTGAAACTGTGATTAAAAATCTTCCAGCAAACAAAAGCCCAAGACCAGATGGCTTCACAGGCGAATTCTGTCAAACATTTAGAGAAGGGCTAACACCTATCCTTCTCTAACTCTTCCAAAATATAGCAGAGAGAGGAACACTCCCAAATTCATTGTGAGGCCACCATCACCCTGATACCAAAACCAGACAAAGATGTCACAAAAAAAGAAAACTACAGGCCAATATCGCCGATGAACGTAGATGCAAAAATCCTCAACAAAATACTAGCAAACAGAAGCCAACAGCACATTAAAAGGATCATACACCATGATCAAGTGGGATTTATCCCAGGAATGCAAGGATTCTTCAATATACGCAAATCAATGTGACACACCATATTAACAAATTGAAGGATAAAAACCACGTAATAGTCTCAATAGATGCAGAAAAACCTTTTGACAAAATTCAACACCCATTTATGATAAAAACTCTCCAGAAAGTAAGCATAGAGGGAACCTACCTCAACATAATAAAGGTCATATATGACAAACCCACAGCCAACAGCGTTCTCAATGGTGAAAAACTGAAACCGTTTCCACTAAGATCAGGAACAAGACAAGGTTGCCCACTCTCACCACTATTATTCAACATAGTTTTGGAAGTTTTAGCCACAGCAATCAGAGAAGAAAAAGAAATAAAAGAAGTAAAACTGTCACTGTTTGCAGATGACATGATACTATACATAGAGAATCCTAAAGATGCTACCAGAAAACTACCAGAGCTAATCAATGAATCTGGTAAAGTAGCAGGATACAAAATTAATGCACAGAAATCTCTTGCATTCCTATATACTAATGATGAAAAATCTGAAAGAGAAATTAAGGAAACACTCCCATTTACCACTGCAACAAAAAGAATAAAATACCTAGGAATAAACCTACCTAAGGAGACAAAAGACCTGTATGCAGAAAACTATAAGACACTGATGAAAGAAATTAAAGATGATACAAACAGATGCAGAGATATACCATGTTCTTGGATTGGAAGAATCAACATTGTGAAAATGACTCTACTACCCAAAGCGATCTACAGATTCAATGCAATCCCTATCAAACTACCAATGGCATTTTTCACAGAACTAGAACAAAAAATTTCACAATTCATATGGAAACACAAAAGACCCCGAATAGCCAAATCAATCTTGAGAAAGAAAAATGGAGCTGGAGGAATCAGGCTCCCAGAGTTCAGACTATACTACAAAGCTACAGTTATCAAGACAGTATGGTACTGGCACAAAAACAGAAATACAGATCAGTGGAACAGGATAGAAAGCCCAGAGATAAACCCATGCACATATGGTCACCCTATCTTTGATAAAAGAGGCAAGAATACACAATGGAGAAAAGACAGTCTCTTCAATAAGCGGTGCTGGGAAAACTGGACAGCTACATGTAAAAGAATGAAATTAGAACACTTCCTAACACCATACACAAAAATAAACTCAAAATGGATTAAAGACCTAAATGTAAGGCCAGATACTCTAAAACTCTTAGAGGAAAACATAGGAGGAACACTCTTTGACATAAATCACAGCAAGATCCTTTTTGACCCACCTCCTAGAGAAATGGAAATAAAAACAGAAATAAACAAATGGGACCTAATGAAACTTAAAAGCTTTTGCACAGCAAAGGAAACCATAAACAAGATGAAAAGACAACCCTCAGAATGGGAGAAAATACTTGCAAACGAAGCAAGTGACAAAGGATTAATCTCCAAAATATACAAGCAGCTCATGCAGCTCAATATCAAAAAAACAAACAACCCAATCCAAAAATGGCCAGAAGACCTAAACAGACATTTCTCCAAAGAAGATATACAGACTGCCAATGAACACATGAAAGGATGCTCAACATCACTAATCATTAGAGAAATGCAAATCAAAAGTACAACGAGGTGTCATCTCACACCGGTCAGAACGGCCATCATCAAAAAATCTACAAACAATAAATGCTGGAGAGGGTGTGGAGAAAAGGGAACCCTCTTGCACTGTTGGTGGGAATGTAAATTGATACAGCCACTATGGAGAACAGTATGGAGGTTCCTTAAAAAAATTAAAAATAGAACTACCATATGAGGGGGAAAACTGTGGTGGGGTGGGGATGGTGGTGTGCTGAATTGGACGATTGGGATTGACATGTATACACTGATTTGTATAAAATTGATGACTAGTAAGAACCTGCAGTATAAAAAAACAAACAAACAAAACAACTAATACTAAACTTTCATTGGGTTATCTGTATGGAAATATGTTAATATAAATGTTTCAGACATTACGTGAAATTTCTAAAAATCTTATATGTTCTGGTATAATGTTATAAGTCATAATTCTAGTTATTACTTTAAAATGTATATCTCAGAAAAAACTAAATTTCCTTGTCAATTGCACTATTATGAACTTTCATCAAATCTTTAACTGTGGTCATTTTTAAGTCGTTTGTCAGTTACAGACAGTTCTGGGTGTACTCTGATGCTTTTGCAAATATGTTCCTATAAAAGGGTTTCATCTTCAAGGAATTCATAGAAAAGACTCTGACAAGTACAGGTTTCTGGTAACTGACTGTAGTGCTGAACTGAATGAATAAGCATTTTCACAACTCTAATGAAAAACTGATGAACTCATAAAAGTGCTAACAAAAGATCAAGATGAAAAAAAAAATTAATTACGTGGGACTGAGCGAACTGATGAGGATGATTATAATCTTTGTGACTTTCTGCTTGAATTAAAAAAAAAAAAATTCCACAAGGACTCAGAGGCAAAGAACATAGAAATCAATTTTCACTGCAAAGTAAAGGAGCTGTTACAGTGGAGGATTACTGGACTGAATGTCAATATTATGACATAGTATGAGTGTGTTTCATGTTTGGTAATTGCAATCATTGTTGCTTTTGTTGTGGTCAAAAAAAAAAAAAAAGAACTACCATATGACCCAAAAATCCCACTACTGGGTGTATACCCTGAGAAAACCATAATTCAAAAAGAGTCATATATCACAATGTTCATTGCAGCCCTATTTACAATAGTCAGGACATGGAAGCAACCTAAGTGTCCATCGACAGATGAATGGATAAAGAAGATGTGGCACATATATACAATGGAATATTACTCAGCCATAAAAAGAAACGAAATTGAGTTATTTGTAGTGAGGTGGATGGACCTAGAGTCTGTCATACAGAGTGAAGTAAGTCAGAAAGAGAAAAACAAATGCTGTATGCTAACACATATATATGGAATCTAAAAAAAAAAAAAAAAGACTGAAGAACCTAGGGGCAGGACAGGAATAAAGACGCAGACATAGAGAATGGACTTGAGGACATGGGGAGGAGGAAGGGTAAGCTGGGACGAAGTGAGTCACAAGAGGGAGGGGATATGGGGTATATGTACACATATAACTAATTCAGTTTGTTATAAACCAGAAACTAACACAACATTGTAAAGCAATTATACTCCAATAAAGATGTTAAAATATATATATATATATATATATATATATATATATATATATATATATATTTTTTTTTTTTTTAAAGTTGGCACAAGTTTCATATTCCTTTACTAGTTTCAACAATTCTGGCTGGTTTTTTTTTTTTTTAAAGATTTTTTTGATGTGGACCATTTTTAAAGTCTTTATTGAATCTGTTACAGTACTGCTTCTGTTTTTTTTTTTTTTTTATGTTTTGGTTTTTTGGCTGCGAGGCATGTGGGATCTTAGCTCCCCGACCAGAGATCGAACCTGCACCCCCTGCATTGGAAGGCCAAGTCTTAACCACTGGACCGCCAGGGAAGTACCTGGCTGGTTTCTTAGAATAAAGCCTCCTTTAGGGTGGGGTTTTTTTCCCCCCTACCAAAGGAAAGCAATTATTATTGATGAGTTTTGCTTTCTAATAAACCTACTTCATTAGGTTAGAGTTCAATTATTTAGATTAAAAAAAAATGATCTTGGTAGACCACAATATGGTGCAAAGAGACTACCTAAATATTCACTGTAAGGTTAGATGCACTTGCTTATTTAATTAGCCACAAATATAGAATTCTGCTGAAGGTGAGGTGGCTACTCTTGGCAGAAGTAGGTATAGTATATCTCAGTAGCGCTCTCCTTGGGCCTCAGTGTCCCTAAATAAAGGTTTACAGCTGTTAATGACACTGTGCAAGGTAGGAACTTGAAGATCTAGAAAAGCTCAGTTCTTTCTATCTCATGCTCTCTTCATATTGGCGCTGCACTATTTAAAAAGGGGAAGAACTGCACTAATAATTTACATACATACAGTTATAGGAATGTTTACAAACAGTATCTACTGGTTCTTGAACCAAATATAGTATTAGAAGGTTATATTTCCGTCCTGATGGAAAAAGCAAAGTGGTGCCCAGGTGTCTCTGCACAGTATCTCGGCCTCCAGCTGCCCAGCATTCTACAAGGTCCTCACCACTCCCCTCCACCCCCGGCACCCCCATCTAAATTACCTAAGATATTTGAAACTTCTGAAGGAGGAAAACAACACATAGGTATTAGAAAGCTAACTACCCATTTACTTTCTGTTAAATATTATGTTTGGCCCTTGGTCCTTTCTATATTCTACTTAACTATATATTAACATTTACTTTTGGAAAATACCCAATATACAATAGAGCTAAATGTACCTGACTGAAATTAAAAGTGAATGAATAGTCATTAAAATTTTCTCAGTTAAGAGATCTAAATGCAGCTGAAATCATAAGGATTCGTAACGTTTCTTTTCAGCTTCAAGAATATTATAAACAAGAAATATCAATTAAATTCAGGGACCTGGGCAAAAATATTTTATATATATTAACAAGATTGACTCAAAACATTTGCATATTCAATCTTCTTTATCAAATCCTTAAGAACAGTATGTAAGACAGTACGTAATGCTCTTTGGTCAAAGCATTCTAAAATCCAAGTAAAAGAACCGAATAAACAAAAATCCATGTTCTTATTAAAGTCTTAAAGGGAAAAAAAAATAGAAACATTTAAAGCAATCCAATAGTATGCCACCCATTCTTTTTTCTTCAAATAAAAGTAATACAAATTAAAATGTACTGGTTGAAAAGGAGAAAGGATTATGCTTTTAAAACTCCAAGTTTTAATGGAAAACATTTAAGAAAGCCTATTTCCTTTCCTGGAAGTCTTATAATGTTCAATAAACAAATGGATTAGAAAACTAGATCAAATGGTTTAAATTCTGGGCAAGAGACTTCTACATTTACATTAACTTTGCTTAGGTAGCACACCGTTAGTGGGCAGGACCTTCTTCACAAATGAAGAGTTAGCAAAATGTCATACTCTATTGGTAATTTGCTCATAATTAATGTGTCTTGCTTGGTAAAAAGGAGCCAGATCGATCTATAGCCACTCTCTGTGGGCAGGGGAAAGTGGAAGGAAGGTTTATCCATACCAAAGTTTGCCAATACCTCTTTAGAGCCAGGGCCAAGGTAGAAGGGGTACAAAAAATTGTGTAGTCTGATCCATAGGAAGCCCTGAGGTATTAAAGGTTCATTTTTGCACAACCTGAGAGACTGTTAAATTGATGAATATTGGTGTTAGCTGTAAGTTGCTTGTTCTTCCTCATTTGTTGGTGACAGAGTGTATAATAGTGTTGAAAAGCAGGCAAAACACAAGATTTAAATTTGCTGACCTATGACTAGGTTAGGCATTTTAGTCATTATAAAGATGTATTAAAAAAAAATCTTTAGAGTAATAGTGTGTATTTAAAAACTTTTAAAACTTGGTAAGGTTTTAAAAAATGCAAGAAACAACAAACACTTCAGAAAAGATACATTTGTACACTGCCAATAAATACACATAAAAATTTACGTGATGCTTAAATGAGCACTCCTACTAAAAAGAGGCCGTTTATTCCAAGAGGTACATTAGACAGTATACTGCACTTGGCCAAAGGAAAATATTATTGCAACTACTTATCCATGACAGATAAGATAAAAAGTACAGCTATATTTAAAAAAATGCTTACAAATGGGATCCAATGCTAATTAATGCCAGTTTGGATATATCAAGAAGTATCTGGTAATATAACCACAGAGCTTGTAGGGAAACCAACCTCGAGGAAAAAAATTCTAGGAGGTATTAAAAAACTTGGGGGAATTAAATTTCGTCCTCCTTTACAATTAAAATGGCCATGTAAGACATGTGAGATATTCCCAAAGCACGGATTGTATCTTTATGTTTAACTTAAAAATATAACCTAAGAACAAATTAATGTTTAGCTTTTATGTCCAATTGTTTCAATTCCAGTGCTTGCATCCTTTTATTAAAGGAAGTGAAACTGATTAGGTTAATGTTTGAATATCTGGGAAAAAACCCCAACAAGAATATTTAATGAAATGTATTACCGAATAACATTTCCATTTGAACAGCATTGTTACTCTGGCAATTAAGAGCAGAATTAAGCTTTCCTGACTCCGTTAAGTATCCAATGTCATAAAAAAGCGTCTCCTGGCTGAAGAGCTCACTTAAATTTAATACGAACCCGAGTGAAGTGCAAGGCAGAGTTATTCTAACTTCTCTGACTCAAACAAAACAAGAGAACACGGATGTAATTTGGCATCAGAAGATCTAGGATGGGATCCTGGCTGTGTGACTCTGGGAAAACCATTCAACATCATCAGATCTAAGATTTTCATCTGTAAAATGGCTATAATTTTATCTGATAACCTAGTTATAAGACTTACGAAGGTTAATTAAGATGATGTGCTTTAAACTACTTTATGGGCCACACAGCACATCTAACGAGGGTTTCTCAACCTTGGCACTGCTGACACTTGCGGCTGGATAATTCTTGCCTGTGGAAAGCTGCCCGGGACATTGCAGAACGTGTAGCAGCATTCCTGGCTTCTGTCCACCATATGCCAGTAGCACCTATCAGTTTTGACAATCAAGAATGTTTCCAGATGTTGCCAAATGTCCCCTGGGGGGCAAATTCACCCTGGAGGAGAACCACTGAGACTATTATTCTTTCTCCTCTTCTCTCTCCCTCCCTATCTTGTACACCATTGGCTATTTCACCCACTATGTGTGGGTGTATCTGTTCTTAATGCTTACCCATAAGACCCAGGTTAAGATGATTGTGCCATGTGCCTAAATTTTCCTGATTCCCTCAAACGTTTAAAGATAATCACAGCTCAGCAGTATGTATGTTTAAATGTTGCCACTTCCTCAGTCAGAGTATTATTCCCTTACACTTGGGACCTTTCAGTGTAGAGGGAAAATGATCCTAAGTACTTTGCTAATTTTGAAAGCAGCTCATGACTCAATAAATAAAATTACTATGTGAAGAATGGGTTAACGGTATTCTCTGAACGGCAACAGTGAAAATGTTGTAAAATAAACCACTTTGATAACTAGAATAAAAGTTAATTACTCTATAAATAAAATGGTTTTGTATAGACAAAATGGCCCCTAAGAATTGTATAACTTATACTTTACACATATCTGTTATATACAAAGTTTACATGTATCATAGTTCCTAGCTGCTGGAGCTCAGTAATAGTTTGTTCATTTATGTAATAGGCACATATTTATTAGACACAACGTGTGAGGCACTGAGCCAGATACTGCTGGTGCCATCAATAATAAATCACAAAGGCATGGCCTCTATCCTCAGGTTTCAGTTTACTGGAGGAGAAAAGAACTACTAGGCATTCATATATAATCCAATACGATGCTAAAAGCACAATCACAGGCAAAGGACAGTGTGCTGGAGCATTCACCTAACTACGCCCATGATTGTGCGGGGAAAACTGTATTTCCCTGTCAAAATTTCAGGGGAAGAGGTGGAGGAAAACCTAAAGCAGAAGGGTAAATAAATGATGATTTTGATAACATATATTAACCAATACTGAAGGTCACATATGCCATTTAAGTTTCTATTGAAAATGGTGATTTAGATGCATCTGTGAAATGATCACCATAAGAAATAAAAGCAATTTGCCAATATGAGACACGGAGATACCATGTGTGAGTTAGGTATAAAAACACGTAATTTGCAAGAAGATTCTCCTGATAATACACAGGAATCAGAACTGACCATAATTCTTTGGCAGGATACCAAACAAAACAGCAAATCTCATTTAGTTTTACTTCATTTCTGTTTTCCAGGTTAAGGCAAAACGGTATTTAGCAACTCTTTTCTCAACTTCATATTTCACTTGCTCCCAACAGAAAGAGGCTGGGATAGAATGCTTAGAGGGAGCCCCAAAGTAGTAACGAAGGAAGGAAAGGAGCGAAGGACAACAAATATTTTTAAAGGATCGTTTCCTCTTTCTGCTGGGTGCAAAAAAGGTCTGGGTTCAGCTCTTCCGCTCACTTAAAAGATGAGAGGAACTTGGTGGAATTCTGGACTGGTATTCTCCCTTCCGTGAAAACGTTCACTTTACCTTCTATTTTATCCTCAGTTTTGGAGATGTGAGGTTTCCTGCCAAGCCCACTTCAGTGTAGATAAACGTATACCGTTTTTAATCTGTCTCCCTAATGACTGCATGCAAGATATCTATTTTCACGTTCTATTAAATTGGAGCAAGAAGCATTTTTTAAGTACCAGGGATCATTATTCCAGTTCCACAGCTATTAGACCGACTCAGGTGGTCTATGATACCTGATATGACGATCTCAGGGACATCCAGAATGTTGCCAAATGAAGCAGTTTTACGGTGGCCCCGTTTAGGCTTGGAAAAGGCTGCAAAAACACATATATACAGTATACATGCAAACAACTACAAATAGTAATAGAAAACGATGAACAAAAACAGAATACTTTTCAAATAGTTATGTTAATAACACTTCATGCAGAATGGCATGCAGAACTATCTAACTTTTCATCCATGCTTAGAAAAGGCGTGATTAAGGAGCAAACAACTACCAATACAAGATGTTTCACATACTGGCTTTAATTAGCAGGAAAAAAAAATAGGGCCGAGACAAACAAAGCTGCAGGGTAATGAGAAAGCTAGATTTCAAACATGTTCATAGAAATAATCTACCTAAGTAAAACCACTGAAATGCAATGGGGGGGGGGGTCTAGGATGAAACTGGGAAGGAAAAGAGGAGTTAAAAAGAAATAAGCTGCCATATTTATTTTAAATGAACAAACACAGGAATGTATGTCCAATTAGGTGTTTCTTGAAGTGTGCTATAAAGTAAAATTCAGTGATTAAATGATAATTACTGAATCAAAGTATGAAATGTTTATGCTTTTATAATTATAAATATTTGAACATACTTCTGGTAAACTGAATATTTATTGTAGTTTCCCAAGTTTAGGGTATATTCCTGCTAAACTTGAAAAGTACTGAAAGGCTGGAAAATATGAACCTTTCAAAGTAAGACAGTTCACCAACGGATGTTCAACCATCTGTTTTACATTTAGGCAGAGAAAGGATAGGGTAATTCAAATGTGTGTGGTTATCTTTAATCTAGTGAAATACCACTTCTGTAAAGAATACTTATAAACCAGTACCTGACTAAAAAATTGACACGAGAAGATATAAAATTACTGTTATTACATTACAGAGCATTTCCTGTTTTAGGGTAGCAACCACTATTTGGCAGGTCTAACTTGAATGATATTCCTGAAATGAAAAAGGCTGCCAAAGTGTAAGCATGTGTTCCTGTGTACACTGTTCATTGGACACTACGCTGCGACACCCCGACTCCACACAGAAACGCTTGACTCATGGAGGCCAGGAAAGCTCGACAGTGGCTGGTGACCTCCATTCAACTTGATCGTTTCTAAAGACCCATCTGTGTGGCAGAGACTCCTGGTCACCAGCTCAACAGAACCCCAACTTTACTCAGGACAGCAATGCTCCTAGATAAAAGATTGCAGATCCTTCCTTCCCATGGAGCCACAGGGCTCTCCCTTCCCATCTGACCCTATCACTATGGCCAATGACATCTATGTGGGAGTTGTTAGGAGGGACTTCCGGGAAAGCTCCTTAAAAAAGCCTGGGCATGTGCCCTTCCCCTAATTCTTGCTTCCTGATGCCAGGACTGTGGATGTGATGATTGGAACTGTAATAGCCATTATGGAGTACAAAGTAACCTTCAGGATGAAAGCCACACAATAGGGATTACGACACAGAGAGACAGAAGAAACCCAGTTACCTAATGATCATGGAGCCTACCTCCAGATTTGTTTGTGTGTGAAAAATAAAGCTTATATGTTAGACACTGTTATTTTGGATATTATGTAATATCTAACTGATTCTAATGCTAACTGATAAAATAAGTGGTTAGTTGAAGACAAGTATAGTTAGGATGGTCCTCTGGACAACTTCTTTCTGAAAAGAGCTTCACACAAAATGAAAATATTCTATTTAGAAAAAAACCATAAAGACCTAAAAAAAAGAGAACAAAAACAAAAAACCAACCAAACAAAACCCAAAAACCTGGTTAGCTAAGGTAAAAAAAAAAATAGGCTAATACACTTGGAAATATACTTGTATACACATATGTAGTTAAAAGACTAGAGGTAAATACACAAAAATGTTGTGTTTATCTCTGAGTGGGACAATTACGGAAGACTGGTATTTTTATTTGTTTATATTTCCACCTTTTCCACAATAGAAATGTATTTGTAATCAGTTCCTCTCCACCCCTGGGGGAATCAGAAAGAAAACAATTTAACCCAGCATTACTAAATGAACCTGGTTAGAAAAGGTTAGAAATTTACTCAGGTAACAAAACATGTAATTATTTTTGTGCTGACCAGTCTTTCTGACAAAATGGAATATAAATGCTAGCTTTTTCAAGATCAAATAAAATTACCGTGATCTTTTATTTTACAATTAAAAGAATCAATCATAAACTTAGCTACTTTTTGCCACTGAAAGTAGGAGCAGCAGCAGATAGTAAGGCCAAATTATATTTGGATCTGGAGTACATTTTCCTGCTAATTTCAAAGCAAAACATCTGCTATTACTTGAGTTCAGCACAAAATTCTAGTAGAATCACTCAATCCTCCAAAACATCCTGGTTTTGGCAAAATGTCAATTTCTCGCTTAGATTTTCAGCTTGTGCTTGAGCTGAATTACATTTGATAAAATCTGTAATTAGGAAGGTATATTTTATAATCCAAATAATTTTACAAATCATGCTTTCCTTATTTGGAATTTGAGACACTTTTTGCTAGAAGCATAGGAAGTATATTGTAAACTAACTTCCTACTTTAAAAAAAATTTAGGACGCGCACAAATAAACCACTGACATTCCCACTACTGAAGCAATTGAAACTACCATTTTCACTCCTCTTTAGACTTTTATTTTCATTTTACCTGTGGTTGCAGCAATTCTGGCTTCTATTTCAGACATGTCAGCACTCATCCTCTTGCCTTCAGAGGTTGGGGGCAAGCTCTCCACACTGCTCCCACGAGAAGCTCCCAAGCTCAAACGTCCAGATTCGCTCTGTTAAAAATACAGGTCAATTTGAATTACTACAGCTCTTTATATTTAAAAATCCTGGACAGCCTAGAAGGAGGAATATACCAACTGGGATTCTTAGGGGTTCTGTTCTGAAAGAAATAGAAAGTTTTCAGGGAGAGGGAGCTGTAAGGCTGAGGGAGAACAAGCTGCAGATACCGGCCTTTAGGATAGGCTGGTCACTAGAGCTGGGAGTTAAATGCCCCGAATATTGGTTAACCTAAATGCATCGGACAAGATGAATAAAATCACTCCTTAAAATGTTTTAAAACCAATAATAGCAAAAATATAATAAATCTGGATAATATGAAACGAGAGATCTAAAACAATTCCTGTAACTGGGAAAGGAATATGCATTTTACGTCTGTAACCATCAACCGTTCAAGTTAGGGATCACTGTAAGGCGAGAGTTGCACAAGTGGCAAAGGCAGCAATCATCAGAAGGGGAAATGATTTGACTGGTAGTGAATTCTAGAAGAAAATCATTACACATCTCCACTCTTAAGCTTGCCTGTCTGTTTCAGGAAAAAGATTCAGGACTTGTATAGTGGAAGATGAGAAACAATTAACTTGTTAGTATAATGCTCATGACTACTGGTTAGGTTACCAAAAGATTTTACTTCTAGTAACAAAACAAACCTGTTGTTTTGCCTGGTTTTTCAACAATTTTGATTCTAAGCGTTTAATAGTATCATTTGTGGCAGGAACTTGCTCCACATTAGTGTCGCTTTTATTACTGGTATTTGTAGAAGTGATGTCCATGAATGAGCCTAGGAAAGCAGAAACATTTATGACTACAGGTTGGGAATAATATAGATGCTTCATTCAATAAGATGCAACCTAAATTCTTTTCTAAACTAGCAAGACATAAATAGAAATAAAATTGAAGACTTTTCAACCTAATGAAGATACCCAAACAAACCCATTTTAAATGAAATTTAAGGACGGCACAAAAAGGGAACCAAAACGCCTAGTCTCCAAATAGTCAAGGATGACTTTAAGGTTTTTAGCCTGAGCTAGGAGAATGGAGTGGCTATTAATCAAGATGAGGAAGACCACGGGAGGAATGACTTTGAAGTGAGCACAGTTAGGAAATGGTAATTTTGAGTTCCTAGTAGATATCAAGCAAGTAGTTGGATATATGAGTGTGGAGTTCAGGTCTGGGAAGGAGCAAAACTTTGGCAAATACATGGTATACAAAGCCATGACACTGGATGAGATTACCAAGGAAATGAATTTAGATAGATAAGCAAAGAGCCAAATAACTGAGCCCTGAGCACTCTCACGTTTATAGGTTGGGAAGATGAGGAATAAACAGCATAGGAAACCATGAGAACAAGTGACCAGAGATGTAAGATGAAACCCAGGCTGGTATGGTATCCTAGAGATCAACTCAAAGTGCTGGAAGAAGTAGAGAGTAATGAACTGTGTCAACGGTTGCTGAGAATCAAAAAAGATGAGAACTGAAAAATCATTCATTTAGATTTTAGTAATGTGAAAATAACTGGTGACCCTGACAAGAGCAATTCTGGAGTAGTAGTATAATAAAAGACTGAATGGAGTGGGCACAAGAGAGAATGGAAAGAGAGAAGCTAGAGAAATACAAATACAGACTACAGCAGTCCCCCCTTATCCTGGGGGGATACATTCCAAGATCCCCAGGTGATGCCTGCAACCCTGGATAGTACCGAACCCTCGTATACTGTGTTTTCTCTTATACATATATATCTATGATAAAGTTTAATTTATAAATTAGGCACAGTAAGAGATTAACAACAGTAGCTAACAATAAAATAGAACAATTATAATATACCATAATAAAAGTTACACGAATGTGGTCTCTCAAATTGTACTACCTTATTGTACAAATTTAATACCTTTTCCATCTAACGAAGCACTTATCCTGCACCGTGGCTGTAACTTTTGCAGTTTGAGGTATAACAGCAAAACCAGCACAAATTTCTTTTTCCTTTGTCACAATTTCACAGATAGAAGTTCTTACTGCAGATCTTGGCAACCTCAGCATACGAGTTTTTTTTTCTTTCCTTATTAAAGTTGAGAATTTTCACCTTTTCATTTAGAGGAGGCACTTTATGGCTTCTCTTTGGCATATCAGAATTGCCAGCATCATTACTCTTGTGCTTTGGGGCCCTTATTAAATAAAATAAGGGTCCCTTGAACACAAGCACTGTGATACCTCGACAGTTGATCTGACAACCAAGAGGGCAGGATACACTGAACAAAGGGATGATTCACGTCCCAGGAGGGATGGAGTGAGATTTCATCATGCTACTCAAGATGTCTGCAACTTAAAACTTATGAATTATTTAGTTCTGGAATTTTCCATTTAATATTTCTGGACCACAGTTGACCAGGGGTAACTGAAATCACAGAAAGTGAAACCGTGGACAAGAGGGGACTACTGTATATATGCTCTGGGAATGATCCCAGTAGAAAGGCTAAAACTGATGATGCAAGAGACAGGGAAGAATTGCTAGGAAGAGCAGATGGGATCTGCTGCACAAAGGAGACAGGCTTGCCTTTGGCTAGGAGCACGGATAGTTCAGCCACAGGAACAGAAGAGAGTGCAGAGTAGAGGGACAGATACAGGCAGCGGGGAGAGTGGGCTGGGGGAGCTTTTTTTAAAAAACATTTATTTATTTATTTGGCTGTGTCAGGTCTTAGTTGTGGCATGTGGGATCTTTTGTTGCTGCGCTCGGGCTTATCTCTAGTTGTGGCATATAGGCTCAGTACCTGCGGCACGTGGGCTCTCTAGGTGTGGCGCTTGGGCTCTGGAGCGCGCAGGCTTAGTTGGCCCACGGCATGTGGGATCTTAGTTCCCCGACCAGGGAACAAACCCGCATCCCCTGCATTAGAAGGTGGATTCTTAACCACTGGACCACCAGGGAAGTCCCTCTACTATCTTTTTTGATGACCACAAACTACGGAGCTGAGGAACTCCTGAACTAAAACACAGCTTTTTAAATAAGAGTCGCTGTAGATTGTTCTACAAAGACCAAAAAGTAGGGTGTTCACGATAAAGGAAATACGCTGTTTTATATATATAGGTATGTATGTATGTATGGGTGTATGTGTGTGTATATATACATATGACATATATATATTTATATATATGATATATATATTTACAATATATATATATTTACAATAATTTCTGATACTATTTGATCTAGCAGTATCTAAGAACTATTTTTCAAATAAAGAGTGACATTCACAGCAATATAATATCCAATCTTCTTATATATAACTGTGTAAGAATTTCAAGACTTGGAAACAGGTCTTCAGCAACTCTTTAATCTGGGTACCTGCATGAACAATGGTGCACCTGGAAATTCAAATTGCAGTCAATCTGCAATTAAAATTGCAAGTGAGGACATCATTCATTGCTTCTTGATTATAATTTCATGGGAATAGAGACACAAAAATTTAGGTTATTACTGTTCTACTCTATCCATTTACCTGTACTGGTGGCAGAGTTGCTCTGTCCTTCATCTGAATACTGACATGGGTATTGTAATGGCTCATCTGCTCCTGGAAAGTACTATATATATAAAAAGTAAACAACAATTTAAACTTTCTTTAATACAAATTAAATCTTGCGAAAACTAACTTGAAAGGTACATTTGAATTACTTCCTTTTCGAGATTTGAATGTAGCAAAAATTGCTGCTTTATTTTCATTAAGGGATACATTGAATTTGTAAATACCTAAGGTTTTGATTTTACAAAGACAACAATGTGCTACTCTTCTGAATTTCAACTATTATCAATGCCATGTATCTACCTACATATCTATTTACACAGTCTAGATAGTCTTAAGAAAACTGCCAATATTCCTCCAGAGGAACATATGAAATACAGTAGTATCATTCCTCATAATTATATGAAACATATTTATGTTCTCACAGCAGTGATGTAAACCTCCAAATTGTTGAAATGACTTAGTCTGACAACTGAAACGGTATGCCATAATTTGTTAGAACCAATATTTTAAATATCAAGGACAGATTATGAATGTCCCTCTATGAACTAGAGATAAAATACTGGATATATCTGTCGGATGAAAATTAGAATTTAGGGAAAAAAAGGAAGGTTTTCTTCTCAAATTACACAAAGCACATAAAAGCACAGTTAAAACGTGAACAATTTATGTAACCCGAAGTTTTAAGGTATCTGAGCTGTCTTCTTATGAACGTATCTTCAGGTCCTAGGATTCTATATATAGCTAGTATCCAAGTATGCAGTTAAGCTTTAATCAGATTAGTTCAAGCTGGTTTGCCTAAGTTATTTTCAATAGAATGAAAAAACTAAATTTTTGGCCATTTAGAAAATTAATCGATATTTAAAGAGCTTGAAAGATTCTTCTACTTAGCAAATTGTTCTGAAATTAGGCACTTTCATAAGTACATAAACTTTTTAAAGTCAAGGTACCACTTGATAGATTTGTTAGTGCACCAAAAACCAGAGGCCTAAAATTATTCAAATAATTCTAAAAGTGTTTGATTTATAGATTAGGAAATTCTAATAATCATTTAAAACGATCCTTCTAAATTCCAAAATTCTACAGAGCCTAGAAGAAAGTTTAATTTTTTAATGGCAAATGAAACGCTGAAAATATGCAATGAAAAACCAAAAGGTAAAAATCACTTAGATAAATGTGTCTGGGAATGCAACCTCTCTATTGCACTACATAAATGACTGCTTGATAAAGATCTCTACTGAAGAAAATTTAAAACTTAGCAAGTATTAGAGTCATAAAATAGCTAAGTCCTGTAAAGGCTTTAGAGATCACCTAATTCAACTTCTCTCACATTACAGATAAGGCAACAGGCCCAGAAACAAACACATCTGTCCACTAAGTTAAGCAGAAGGAAAAAGCACGTCCAGAAACCTAGTTTTGCCATCTTTCAGTTATAAAGAACTAGTTCTTTTTTTTTTTTCTTCAAAATAACGTTTCCTCCTCTGATTATATGAGTAACGAACACCCATTCTAACGTGGAAAATACAGATAAGTATAAAGCAAAAAAAGAACGATACTGTCCCTTTACTTTAAAACCCCCTTATAAGTCAGTATATATAAAATTCCCTTAAACCCAAAGCCCCTCAAAAGAAGGATTATACCCGCATTAAGTGAGTCATTATTTTCACAATTTCCTCCATTGAAGGGCGCTGAGAAGGATCTTTAGACCAACAACGAGTCATCAGGCTCTCAATGGGCTTAGGTAAATTTTTGATCAGCGGTGGTCGAGTACCTACAATTGAACATTAGAGGAGGGGAGAAAAGAATGTATTTACTCAAAGAATGGTGTAAGTTTTTTTAAAATATGTATTTCTGAAGTGTTATTTATTTTACAGATCTTGTAATTTAAGATTTTTTTAGGAGGACTAAAAGTACCTTTTTTTTGTCCTTTGGATTAACATTATATTTTCATAAAGTAGAAGCTACACCTTTTGAGAAGCCAAATTAAAATTTTTATATACATTATGACTGAGAGTTAATAATATTTCATTTGCTATAAACACTCTTTTAACAAATAATAATGGCTTAATGTGTATTTTATTAAGAATAAAATGGTGGCTTGAGGTAATCTTATTTGAACTATATTTTCAGATTTATCGTAACAACTTCAAATGTGTTTGAAAAATCATCTTCCATATGTCAAAAGTCATCAACTATGGTGTTATACTCACTGACCTCCAAATGGCTCTTTTGTGGGAGACAGGTCTTAGGGTTGCTGTGAATCAATCATTTCACAAGCTGAAAACTGCCAATTTTTGTGTAATTAACAAGACTGTAATATCATTAGTAAGGTCCCTAACTTAACGAAGGACTCAAGTATAATGAAATCTTTGTAAATTTATCAATTAATAAGTTAGTTCTTTTATTCCTTACTTCATGGACATTCAATTATTTACTGACAATTGACAGAAAAGAAAACAAACTGTCCTGGTCAATGCTCTAGCATTCTCTACAATGACAAGAAAGGTAGTACAATGAAAGGTAGTATAGGAAACTGGTAAACACACTTGAGATTACTCAGATGACTGCTTGACATGTCTAAGAATGATCAAAATAGTGAGGCAGATATTTATTTCTATCACATGTGGAACAGTGTGTTAAAAATGCCATTAATCAGAATAATTATAATCAAGTGATAGAAATTAAACAACAGAGAGTGATGTTAAAAGTTAGAAGAAGGTTAAGCGATTTCCCTTCATGAAAAGTTTATTTTCCCAAAGCAACTGGGAAGTAACTTGATTAATGAGGATGCATTCTAATACCATGAGCGGTCAGAAACATTGTAACTACAGGTATAAAAGGAATAGGAGGGATGAAAGACATTGTGTCCATAAATCAATATAACTTAAAAATATGGGCATTTGAGCCAGAAAGATCCGGATTTAAATCCCAGCAACACCACTTACGAATCTTGTGACCTCGGGCAAGTTACTTAACTGCTCTAGGTATCAGTTTCCTAATGTGTAAAATTGTAAAGTGAGGCAATAATAGTACTCGCCTCATAAGAATGAATGAGAAGATAAAAAGAAAGACTATGTGAAGCACTTTGTGTTTTGCCTTTATGAATAGCTTAAGTAACAACCCTTATTACAGTAAGTCCCCTACATACGAACCCTCAAGTTGCGAACTTTCAAAGATATGAACCTGCGTTTTCTTAATTTAATCTTTAAATTTTATTTTTTCCAACAGAGTCCAGTCCAGTGCTTCTCTGTCGCCTCCAGAGAGCCAACCGAGGTAGTTGGCTCTGGCTGTCTACTGATGGCCTTTCCCTAATGAGCACAGCCAGCAGACCTTCTCAGCTTTGTGCAAAGCCAGGACTGCTCCCAGCCCTTGCCCGTTTTTAGAGTAGGGGGGAGGGCTGGAGACTGGTAATAAGAAATTGTATACTTTAATATTAGGGATAAATGGTCTTCTTTAGGGGAGAAACAATTTCCAAATAGGAATAAAATATATAAAATATATTGAAGAAAAAATTTTCACAAACCATTATGAACAGCCCACATGATACGGAAAGCTGGGCCACCAATTTCATCAAAGGGTTTCCGACGTGTTATCACTTCCCAGAGGATAATACCCCAGCTGAAAACATCACATTTTTCACTGTAATTGCTACCTAGAAAAAAAAGGTAGTAAAATTTCAAGACTTTTTCCCACATGACTAACAGAAGCAACTGCTTTCATAAATTTTAAGAATGAGCATCATGTACAAAAACAAGAGAATGCCACATGTAGAGCTGAGAAATTACTCTTTCTAAAGACCTCAAGTCTTTGCAATAAATACATTTTTAAAATGAGTTAAGTATTAATAATGCACTAAAAAACCCACTTTAGAACCTGGTCATTTTTTACCTTCTCATCAAGAAACACAGACCTTATCTTTTATTTATTTAGACTTATATTTTCTCTGGGACAAAGTATAAAACATTTGTACACTCCTTTCTATAATTTCTTAATCTTAAATGTTCTTCTCCCATTCTCTTGATGGATAATACTACTATCAAAGCAGAAAAAATTTCTAATCTAGTGTTAAGATTTTCTTTTCAAAATATCTGGTGAGATAAAATTATTAATTTGCAAACTTAAAAATAAGTTGTAAGCAGGAAAAACTATGAATACAAATTTACAGTAAACAGATTATGCAGCAAAATTTATATGATTACTAAGTTGGCTGGTGAATCAGCACAATTAAATAGCCAAACAAACAAACCCCCCAAACCCACGAACAACCCACTATAAGAGTGACCAATTATTACAGCAATAGCTATGCATGTACTTTACAAAGGCACTAGGCAGTGCACTGTAAGAGTTACAATGACTTTACAATCTGATTTGGGCTACAGGTGCTGACATCTTTCAGAAATGAAGAAATCTACATAGCCTAACAGTCTGAGCTTTGTTGCTCTAAACAATTAACAGCAACTTTTATTTCTGGGTTCTTTTGTATAAACAAATCTTTCGGCTCTCCATACTACAGTAATAACTGTGTTATTTTAACTCAAAGAAAGGCACATGAAGTAAACAAATAATTTTAAAACAATGCCAATTATATGCATTCTGTATACAAACTTGAAAACAGGCGGCATTATTTAATTTTATATAATTTAACACTTGCTTGTCCACTAACTTTTTAACTGAATTTTGTGGCAAAATAGCTCCACTCAAGTGACCAGCTGCATAGCAAATTTTTTTCTCTTGGTGGCTAAAAACAAAGAACAAAAAATTTTAAATTCATCAAAAATAAAGAAGTCAAAATCAGAATCTGATTACTAAATGTTTCTGAATTTTATGCGCTTTCATACTTCCTAACGTATGAATCACACATCTTCAGTTCAAGTTTTCTCATTTAAAAGATAAGTTGATGTTTGTGATGTTTTTATATAGAAACCTCATATGCAATTTATGGATTACTCTTTTAGAACTTCAGTAAGACACAGAGATGTAACACAAAGTAAGCATAAGCTTACCCTTTACTTAAGGTTCTTAGTATCTTTACTTGTGGTCCTTGCATTCTTTCTAAGGCATGCTCATTTAAACTTTAAACTGCTAATTCTTAATCGCTAGGAAACCAACACAAAGCACAGTCGATCCTCATTATTCCCAGTATTGTTCTACAAAGTTGCTGTGAACCTTGAATTACTGAACACTGAATCATCTGCTCCTAGGGGAATTACAGGGTTGGGCTCCTATACTGATCAGTTGACATTTTTGTCGCCTGATCAATACATAACCTTGTTTTATGTGTGTTTCTGTTTAAAACACCTCATTTAATATAAATTGTTGATTCATTAATATTGAACTCATGGTCAACAGCACTGTAATTCATGCCTGAATGAAGATTAGCTAGCACATGTATTTTCTCTGTAAGACACATCACAGCCTTCTGATACTTAGGAACACTAGAAAGCACTTCAGTATTACTCGTAGAGGCCATTTTAAACGGTGAAATCATCAACACAAAGCACAAAAAAAGGAAAAAAATGAGGCACTAAATACATCACAGAAGTGATAAAATAGGAGAACTGATACAACAGGGCAGAGCATTGCCTTGTTTGACCTCAGCTGGGAAGGTGTGTGTTGGGTGACTCTAAATTTTTCCCTGCTTTGTGCACGCCTGTGAATGACTATGAAAGAATTATGAGTACTGATTTTAGGATACAAGTAGGCAATTTTGCAGTTATGGAACCTGAGAATGAGGATCAACCGTACATATGCTTGAACTTCATAGAGGGTGCTAGACAACGTGAATCTTGCTGTGAGATTCAAGATCTAAGGCTATATTTATTTAATACCTCCTTAGACTTTAGTATATATCTTATAATTATATACTATGCAGAAATAAAACCATGGAAACAGGGCAAAGCCATAAACACACTGGATTTACATGGAGTAATAAGGCAGATTATCAGTCACATCACGCTTTTGCCATTTTACCTTCAAAAACTTCAGGTGCCATCCAAGCAGCACTCCCCTTATTATTGGTCATGTGTGTCTGAATGTCACAGGCTGTACCAAAATCACAGATTTTTAAAACTGTCCCCCCTGCAACCAGCAGCAAGCTGTTTTAAAAAATAAAAGGTTAAAGACCAATATTTGATTCTACAATAAAAGAAGAGACATTTGTGGAAACAGAAAAGGTTAAGCAAAATGTCACCATTCAACTTCCGTGAAATGTTACCCACTCACCTATAACAGCTTAATAATACAGAGGAGTATCAGCAAAAATTGACCTTAACCTAGTTCTCCTAGGGAGACTGCTAGACCCAAATTTTGATGTCTCCATTTCTATCTCTGTAATTTTTCGTGACTATGCTTCTCTCTGGGCCAAAATAAAACATGGGGTTTAAAAAACATCTAGCAAGTGAACATTATGGTGTCCTGAAATGGGAGTGGATGGATATCAATACTTTCATAAATTGTTCGCCCCCTATACTTAACCTTAACCAGTGTTTTTCAAGCTACAGGCAGAAACCTAGTCATAAAATTCTAGATCACAGATCTGGAAACCTACATCACAAAACCAATTCAGTAGACTATGACAGCATTTAAAAAATAAACTAGAAAATATCAAAGTGCATCACAATTACTAAGATTAAACATTGTTTCAGGAAAGTTCAGTTTCAGTTCTATATACATTAATATGTACACACGATAGATTGTGAAGTATTTCTTACTGTGGATGATGGTTCTGAAGTTTGCAAACCTGCTTTGCTCTTATTAACCTTGCAGTGAGCAGAAATGAGTCTTTAGCCTAACATAGCAAGACTGGTTAGCTGTTCACTGACCCTATTTCCTTTCTTCTCTGGGTACATTTCTTAGCCTTCTGAGCAATTACGTATGGCTATATGACAATTCTAGTCAATAGAATGTGATGTACTTCACCTCCAAGCCCGGCCCATATGAACTCTCACATATATAAACTCCTTTTCCTTTCCCCATATGTCACTGAAGGCACAGGATTCTGAACTACAAGACAGAAGGAATCTGGAATCCTGACCCACCATGTGAATCAGGAACATTCACTTTGGACTTCACGAGCAAAAACCAAAAACTTTGTACTTTAAGCCATGAGACTTCAGGGCTTATATAACAGCGTCACTGTAACCAGTGTGAGAAATGGTATTGAAATGGGTGTTGCTATAACAAAAATCTAACATATTTGGTATTGGTTTAGCAGTAGGCAGCAAGAACACTGAAAGTGGAAGCTGGAAAGAGAGAAGATCCATGTAATGACGTGGCAAAACATTTGGTAAAATGTGTCTCCTGTGATGATTTGTGGCTTTAAAGGACTGGAAAAGCTGACTTCCTCGACTCCAAACAGCAGGAAATAAGATTCACAAAGGCCCATTAAGACAGCATTGCAGCAAAGAACAAATGAAGAGAAAAGTACTTCCCATCTCAGCTTCATGGCCTCAAGGTGCCTCCATTTAGTTGAGAAAAGGCACTGAGGCCAGGAATCAAATAAACCAGGCTCAAGATTTTGTCTAAGAAAGAACTGTGGTAGTATTAGTCACAGGCACATGGAACTGGCTGGCACCTGGGGGATCAAAAGCCCACGTCTGAGGAAATTATACTGCCAACGGAAACACAGGCCTGGAATAAAGAAGCTTCTGACTGTCGTGCAATGCCCTCAGGACCCCAGATGTGCAGACGGAGGAAGCAGGCTATGAAAGCTGGACAGCTTCTGAGGAGAGTATATGGCCCAACACCTACTCCTGACACTGCTACAGAGAATGGACAAGGAGAAGCCTACAAAAGGGTGAAGATAGGAGTCATAAGCAATGGAGAAAGGAATTCCTCTCTTAGGGCAGGATCAGAGTCTGATCAAAATACAAACCTCTCACAACTCCAGGGCAGAGGGACCAGAAAATGCAGGACTTCATCGCTACAGACCAGTAGCTTCTGTATGTTTCTGTTGTTTCCTTTTCCCAATGGAGCCTTTTACTGATGGACCTCTCTTCTACCATTTTGTGTGTGTGTACGTGTGTTGGGAGGGGTTAGGTGGGGGGGTGACAGATAACTTTTCTTTTTAATTCATTTGTTTCCAGACTGTGAGGAGCTACATCCAGACCTGTTGGAGAGGACTACACAGCATCCTGAGATCCTGGACCGTGAGCCAGGTGGTGACTGGAAGATGTTTAGCTGGTAAAGGGCAGTAAGTGGTTCTACTTGTGTGGTAAGAGTAGTAGAGACCACAGGCGGATGTGGCTGGGACTGACCAGCTGCTCACCAAATCCATCCCTTCTTCCTCTGGAGCACAGAAGACATTTCCCAACCTCTCTTGCAGGTAGGTGTGGCTAAGATTGAGCTGTGGCCACTGCTATGTGGGTAGAAGTGACATGGGTCACTCCATGGGTCTGGCTCCACAAACCTCTCATACATCAGCTTCCTTCTCTTTACCTGCTGGCTGAATGCAGAGGTCCCCAAAGTCCTGGAGGATGGTAGAAGTACAAGATGGAGGGAGCCTAACTAGGCCCTTGAATGACCATATGGAAGGTCATCTGTCAAACAGGAATATGTTTTGGATTTCACCTGAGTCAGAAATAAATTTCTGCTGTGATAAGCCTCATGTTGGCTATAGCAGCTAGTGTTAAAACAACTACTATACTCAGCTATTAGATTCTCTTAGGGAACTGGTACTCATAGTCTTAGGTTTTTCATATCCCAATGCAACTTGGTACTCCTATAAGAACTGAAATATATAAAGATATCTGAAAGTGTAAAAAGAACCATGAACATAAAAGATAATTTTAATTATATTATTAAAAATTAATTATACATTTAAAAATATAAATCACTCTCTACATCATTACCTAAAAGGCTTATAGGCATGTGGGTTATTCTGCAAACCAGTAGAAACAATTCTTTATTCTGAATCCCTTCCAACCATCTTCTCTTAAATGCAAAAGAGGTACTACTGTTTTATATAGCCAACGTTTATTTTAATGTATGTTTACTGATTTTATTTCACTATTCCTTCTTGAATCTTATGCTCGCCTTAGGTAATCATTTTCTTTCTTCCCCAAACACCTTTAATGAAGGTCTACTTACGATGAATTCACTCAGATTTTGTTTCACAATATCGTAAATGTAATTTAGGGCAGGTACACAATTCTGAGAGCTATTTTTTCTCAGCTCTGTGAAGTTACGATTCCAGTCCTCTAGCTTCCATTGCTGGTGTTGAAAAGTATACTTCAGTCTAACTGTCAGTCCTTTGCAGGTAATCTCTTTGCTGATTGAAAAATCTCCCCTCTGTTTTTGCTGTTCTGTAGCCTCATTATGGTGTGTCATAGGGGAGATTTCTTTTCATTTATCCTGCTTAGAATTCATATCTTTTATTTGGAAAATTCCTGGCTAACCCCTCTTGAATTAGTCTCTCCCCATCCTATTTTCTTTTATTGGAATTCTAATTCTATGCTGTTAGTCCTCCCTTTCCTTCTCCCCATGTTCCTTAACCTATCATTTTTTTCATTTATTTGTCTGTGGTGCATTCTGGGTAACTGCAGATATATCTTACAGCTCACTGAATCTGTCACCTATTTCATATCTGCCATTTAAAAATTTTAATTATTTCTAAATGTTTTATTTAGTTCTTTTGGCCATGTTGATAGTTTTCACTCCTTGCACATTTTAATTCCTTCATTTCTGTAAATAATTTGAGCATATATATTTTATACTCCATATTTGATAATTCCAAATATCTGGAGTCTTACTATTTGAGGGCTTTATTCCATTTTGTGTTATTTATGCTGACTTTTACTCATGGTAACTTGCATCCTTATGGGTGTGGTAATTTTTACTGTGGCTTCCTATTTGATTGATCTTAATCTGGAAAAATCCTAAAGACCTGAATTGAAAGTATATGACTTTACAATAGAGTTTCAGTCACCCTGAATGCCCTGAGACACCACCAATCTCAAAGCACTTTTAACCTGTCCTGTTGGGATTTTTTTGATTGGGCAAGTAGAGCAAATTCAAACTCACAACAGCATGAGGGGAGACTCTCAGTTAAAAAAATAAAAGCTTGTCTAGTCAGAAAATGGATTTTTTTTTTCTAGTCAACTTTTCTTTTAGTTCTTCCGTCCAAGATACTGAACTTAGGCAGAGGTCTCAGTTCTGCTCCCTCACCTGGTACAGAACAAAGGGTCTGCAGCCCGTTACACAGAAGCCGTTAAAATTTGGGCCTCTACATTCTTGATACTGGCAGAGGCTCACAGGAGAGCCCTTGGCTTCCCACTCAGGGTTCAGTTCTCTCTATCTTTTGGCTTAATGATTCCCTTATTTTCTTGTAAGATCACCTATGCATGTAAAAGGATGTTTGTTGTAATATGTAGCGTCTCTGGGTGCTTGCTGTAGGATGTTTTTTCAGTTTATCTGGTTTGCCATATTGCTGGAGTGTCAAAATTCTTATCATGTGAGTATAAGAGTCCAAGCTATCCCTGTGAGCACACACAGGATGTTAGATTTTAAATGCATACATATCATGGCTTAAATTTCATGTGCTTCTCAAAATAAGGTATGAAATTTTGCCCATACATTAGTGTATGCTGGGATAAGTGGCAGGGAGCCAACAGAGTCCCAGGTTAAAGCCAGCACATCTCCTTGGACCAACATTTTTACTCAACTGTAAGTATCTTTAACATCCTAACAGTGACTTCAAAACAAATTGCATAACACAGGAAGTCGAATGCAAAATTCTTATGCAACTTTCCTTAAGAAGGCTTTTTAAGCTCTGTCCCTACTCTCAGACTTACTCAGGTTATATATATCATAACTTTGTTCTGGGGGGTTACGAGGGTAGGGGGGAAAGCTGAGAAGCACCAATTTAGGAATTTAGGGCCTTACAGAATCTCAAAAATGTCAACTGATTCGGCAGCATTGTATTTTCTAAAAACAGCTCTATAAATTAAATCTTCCCAGTCTAAGACTGCCCATCAGGCCAAGAAGAGTTTCTATTTTAATAACTCACTTTAAGAGGTAGTAAGAAATATTATTTATCCATTAAAAATAAAGAGGTAAATATCTGTATATAGTAATATGAAAAAAAAGTCCCAGTAAGTGAAAAAAGCAACATTATGTATAGTGTAATCTATGCATGCTTAAAAAACAAAACAGTGCTTATCTCTGAGGATTGGAAATGGGAGGCAGAAAAGACTTACTTTACATTTTTAAAAATAACAACATATACATAATTAAAGAAAGTAAAGTAAAAATAAACCAATATAGAAGAAAGAAAACAACTGTCCTTATTTTTAATGTCCTTATTTTGAAGATGTTACTAAAAATGTTCAATCCCAAAACCATTTTTATGTTTAGAGTATGTGTGTGTGGTAAGAGTATAACCCTATCATGATTAAAATGACCCAATAAAAGATTTCCAGAAAATTTTCTGAACTTAAGATTCCAACTCTTCTAGGTGCTATATTACGCAAATATAATCACCAAGTAGCATACTCTTATTCAGGTTTTCCTTTTGATGACAAACAGAAATAAAGATGGGTAATATAATTTGCATCATCACATTGTAGTAATATTCAACATCGGGTTGGGGATTCATTATAATTTCAATTAATAAATTCTTTGTAAATAATTTTGTCACAAAATTCTAACTGGAGAGATTACTTAGAAAGTTAGTTTTCTTTTAGTCCAACATGACTAAGATAAGCCAGATAAACTACTATTCACATCTCCATAATGCTACAAATACTTCTATGATAATTTAGGTGGAAAGAATGTTAAACGCAAATTACATGCACTTCAACAAACAAAAAATTCTTCCTTGTTTTATTGCTGTTAAGTTCTTACTACTTTTAACCCAAGATAAGAATTCGGTAACTGACTTCCTTGTTTCATCCTGGTACACTCAAAATATCACAATAATTTTTCTGAATGACTTTTATATTATTATTGCTATAATTAGTACTCCTTTACTCATAAGACTTTGGATGAACTTGCAAAAGATAAATAAAACAGGGGCACTAGTGCAAGTTGATACTGTATAAAACACCTAACCACATCATCAGGTCCCTTCTTTATATGCCATTCTGAGGAACTCTTCCTGACCACAGAATCAAAAGGTTTTCCAGTGACAATAAGATACAGCACATGCATTTGTATATACAATTATATATGAAAGCACAGTCATTCCCAAGAATTTTCTTTTCCCCAGTACATTCTGAAAAATCACTTCTAATTCTAAAGCCCAATTTGTATGCTGGGTGCCCCACAGGAAACGTGCAACACTACAGGATGAGTCCAACCATAAGGATGCCCAAGAGAAATGAATGACCTAGACAGACCAGACCTCTTCTAAATATGTTGATGGTATTTATTAGCAAAAGGAGAGTCCCCATCTGTAGATGATTTTGGTAGGACGTATCTGGTCTGTCTAAATACGTTGGTTAAATAAACCTAACATTTGTGGATTTTGGGGGTATGGTTGGATGGAGAATGGAGTTAGCTGTTTAAGCTGTGTAATTATGGAATATAAAAGATGTTAAAAAACTAAAATAACTTTTTTGTGAGATATTTTAAAGTATATTGTTTAATAACTCATCAGTTATTCTAAAGCCAAAAAGGCCCTAACGCAGACGGGTGACTTTCGGGAGTTGCATCTAATGGTTTCTGGCTCCTCCAGGAAAAGGATGCTTTGCCTGTGCCTGATACTTGCCTGTATCCTTTAAATCAGCCAGTTTGTTGCTGGATAAGAGCTATGATTTTCATGAGTTTGCTTTGATAATTCAACTCTTTTAAATGGGGGGGGGGGGGGAAGGGGGGGAATGGAGGACACAATCTCCAAAACTAGGAAAAAAAAAAAGTGCTTTCTTCTTTACTAGCCAAGACAGGTAGCTGCAACAACAACCTCAGGAGTCAAGTTAAAAAAATAAAAGTATCATAAATCTAGGGCTTAAACATTATTTGACCAGGGACCTGGGGAAAGGGAAATCAGTTTAAGCTTGGAGGTGGAAATAAGGTACACTAACTAGCGAGAACAGTGATTCCAAGAGTTGAAACCTATGTAGAGTGTATCAGATTAGATAGGAGAGTGAGAAGTTATACCCAGAAGGGATGCTTTAATGCTTTAAACCAGCATCAAGAGAATGGAATACTTGAGACTGATTTCCTAGGGGATACCTCTTATCTGAGGACTGATGTGGTGGCCAGGGGTAGAGGGGAAAGAGCATATGGGGACTTTCTACTTTCTCACAGGTGGACAGAGAAGAAAAAAAATAGAAATGGGGACAAAAATATGTGTTTTCTTTAATTGTGTACCCACAGAAACAAAAAATCCACAAAGTTTTAGCCTTTAAAAATACTTATGTAGGGAAATTTGAAGTTCTTTCAAAGTCCCAGAATCCTCAATATGGAGAAATCCAGAATATTTTCAATTTCTACTCAGATGTGCCAGCAATGCCCTTTGCCTTCCTCTGAAAAGGCAAATAATAACCACTCTGCATATTTGTGTGTAATGTCGACATTGTGCTTATTAGGGATAGAGTGGGGAACAAGACAGACTTCTCTCTGCTGACATAGAACTAACTATTTAGGGAAAGCAATACATACCGTGGGCACAAAATAGGACTTACAGACTAACAGATTCTAGAATTACGCTAATCTAAGGTAGAAGTTATTAAAAATAAAAATTCAACTAAAATAAAAACCCCACTAAAGACAACATTCTAAAATGCAAGCTTAGATAAATGACTAAATGATGAAGGTGAGTTAAAAGTAAACAATCTTAAAAAAAAAAAAAAACAAACATTCTTGAGCAAGCCAAAAGGGATGAGAGAAGAAAAACTGATGTGCAACGACCAGCTTAAATTAGGGAGTGGGTAGGGGATGGCAAGAGAGAGAGACACTACATTATTAGAACTTACTTTGGTGGTTTCAGGTCCCTGTGAATTAGAGCTTTGGGTTGCATGCTATGAAGATAAGCCACTCCTTGGGAACACTGTAAACACCAACTCATTGCGTGGGCAGCAGTGTAATATGGCAATGGTTCAGCACCATGCAGCACTGCAAAAGAAAGGCACAAACTAAAAAGAACTTTATTGCATATAACAAAAGACACAAGGTGAATGCAAGCACTATCAGAACACACGACTGGGTATTTTCCTACACATGCTCCCATCGGTCCTGCTTTTCATTCTTTTCTGAATAAAAAGATGGAAATAGTTAATGATTTCAAATGGATAACTACCACATAAATACCTAACATTTAATAGGATTCCATTAACTGTTATACATACATTCAAGTAAAATTAATATACATTACCACGTTTTTTCATATTGACAGATGCAGTCCTTCACACAATAATATAAATTATAAGCAATGTGATGACATACTACTATAAGAGAGATACAGAGAAATACTATGGAAGGAAACAAAATGTGCATCAAGATGTTTACAATTATGCTTTCTATAACAGCTAAAAACTAGAAATAGTTCAACCAAATAAAACACGGGAGTATTAGATAGCCATTAACAATGACGATCACATGAGCAGGAAATATAAGTATTAGTTTATATAAAATAATGTTAATTTAAAAAATAAAATGCTACAATTTATTTTATATAAATGCTGTGACAAGAGAATATTTATATTTGTTTGGTGTTTCTTACAGTGAAAGGGTTAGGTTAGCTCTGCTCTATAAAGGTAACTAAACGATACAGTTTCCTTTCATTGTTATCAAAATGACATATATACACTAACATGTATAAAATAGATAACTAATAAAAACCTGCTGTATTTAAAAAAAATGCTCTGTGAAGTGAGTTTTCACAATTTTATTTTTGGGGAAAAAAGCAAAATAAAGCAGAATAAGGATGTGTGGTTAAAGAGTTCTAAAAGAGGAGACTGAAAGCTAAGAGAGGGCAAAAAGAAAAAATTAAAAGTATGAAGATATTTTAAAATCTATTTAAAAAGCAAGTTTGACTTTACTTAAATGCTTTTAACATTATGCAGAGCACCATCAATTTAAAAGATTGATATCCTTAGACTTCTAAATTTCACATACTAATGTTGTAGCATCTTGTCTTTTCATTTTTAATCTTTAGCAGATTTCTTTTTTTAATTACCTCCTTTTGGGACTCTGAGGATAAACTGTGAAGAACATTAAGTAACTTACAGTTTATATTAAAAGCTTTTCAATTATTTCACTCTACTAGATAAAGACAGGTTTAATGACACTCACCATTATACAAGGAGCCCCCTTCAGCATATTCCATCACAAGACACACCTAAAGGAAACATATGCCAGAATAATTAACCACAGAGCTATAGCATCTTAGGGAACTTGAGAGATAACTTAGTTCAACCTCTGATTTTATAAATGCATTAAAAATCATTCTTTTGTCCCCTACTATGTGAATAGTGCTAGAGGAAATAAAAGGTATCTATGATCTAAGACCTTGTCTTCTAGGGGACCACTGTCTAAGAGTGCAGACGTACATAAAAACATAATCACGAGATCTTTGGTGACTTTTTCCAGTGCAAATGAACAGGTGCTGTCATAGGATATTGTAAGCCTCCTAAGAAGATGAGGTTACTGGATAAGACCACCTAAGACAACTATTCTCTTATATTGTGTTGCTAACAGATTAGAAACACATACAGTACAATTTTTTTTTTGAAATGACAGATCAAAATAGCTTCATAAACTACACAGCTGCACGTATCTGCCACGTCATTTCTTATAGACAGAGTATAATGAAAAAGTGACAAACTTACTGGATTCAAGCAGGCTCCATATAGCTTTACAATGTTAGGATGGTTCACACGGGATAACTGCCGAAGCTGTAACAAATTAAGGTTTCTTTTAAAAAGTGCTAACTTTTAACGAAGTGATCTCACAGTATCATTCAAATCTTAACATTGTACAAAACATTAGTGTAATCAATCAGCAATCACTGTTTCCTATGTAGCAGGCATTGTGGTCCTAAGTGCCTGCCCAGAATGGCACAGAATCCCTGCCCAGAGCTCTCACAGTTTAGTTGGGGGAGAGTCATGTACACAAATAATTAAAGCAATGTGCCAAGTGCTATAACAGGAGTTATGTACACGGCGTAAGTACAAATTAGAAGAAGAAATTAACTTTGTCAAGAAATGTTAGGATGCCATCCCCGAGATGGCACTGAGCTGAGTTATCCAAACCAGAAGAAGCCATATCATCATCATCATCATCATCATCTTCAAAGGTGATGGTTGAATGAATAGCCGACCTACTCTACGCTGGGCACTGGTGGGCACTTTACAGATATTGTATAATTCTCACAACTGCAAGGTAGGTATTATCATTTTCATTTTAAAGATGAAGTACCTTTAAGATAAGGCTCAGAGAAGGTTAAGTGAGCTGCTAAATACCCTAGAGTTAGCAAACAGTACAGCCAGGGTTTGAACCTTGGTCTGACTTAAAATCTGCATTCTCTTCCCTCCATCTTCTATCTCTTTGATTAACTCCCTCTTCTCCATTCCCATTACCACTGCCTTAGCAATTCCAACCTGAACCACTGTAGTAATTACTACAGCCTTCTCCTAACTGGTCTCCTTACTTCCAGTTTTATCCAATCCAATCCAATGATTCATATGGACGTCAGTGAGGGGTTTGGCTGTACTCATTTCCCTTTCTCCACATCTCAAATTTCTATTAACATATCCCCCCAAACTGCGCCTTGCTCTCTCTTCTCTTTCTTCTCCCCCTTTTCTGCTTCTCCCCCTTTCTTCTTCCTTTCCTTCTCTACTACCTACATTATACTGCTGGCTCATATGAAGTCCACTAAGGTAAACCTTTTTACTACAATACAGCTACTTAGAAAGCTGTATTTTTCTACAGCCAACATTTGTAGATTTTCAGTCCTAATAGAATTAATATCACTATTTATTATATTTTATCTCATTAAGATTCACTACTGAGCTTCAGACAGCAGATTATTCAAGCATTCATTCCTGTTCCCTCCTCAAATACCACTAAGACGGTAAAGGTACTTTTTTCAAGGCATAAACTCAGAAGGATGAAGAGAATGTGAAATGAGAAAACAGCACATATTTTTGGAAGTTGGACAGCAAATGACTAGCAATAACTGACACAGCAGACCTAAAAGAAATAAGAAAAAGTGAGAAGCAACCAGATTTATCTCACAAACCTTCCAAAAGGTAGAGGAGTGGTGGTAGTACCAGGTATCTATTCATACAAGCTAATAAAAGAGCAGAGATTGCTTAAAAGTTAGACCAAAGATTCCCTCCAGCCCTGACTTCAAACAGCTTAGTGACTGCCTCTTTACTGTCTCAAAGATTAGAGGTTGATTCTTTACAGAAGGTGTAATACCTTCCTAAATATAGAGATACATATTTAATATAGAGATATAGAGATAAATACAGAGATAGAAATATAATAATACCTTCTTTAGTGAAGGTGTGAGTCTCTGGATTGGGGGATACCACATAAAACTAAGGGATGAGCTCAAAGTAGTTGCCTCTGAGAAGCAGAAAACTTGATGTGAGGAGGTACGGGGATTAACGTTTTTTTTTTTAGTAAGAATACGTGGAGAACCATTTGACAATTTATCAACAAATTACATGTGTACATAACTTTGATGAGAAACTTTTTTTCTCCAAGCTATTATGAGCTTTTTGACTCTGGATTACTAGCCTTTAACACATATTTTTACCTAGTTTTAGGAAACTGCCAATACAACAGTATACGATCAATGACCTCATATAAACCATAAACAAAAATTGTGAATAAGGCAAGATAAAGCCAGACTCCTGGAGCATACTACTATAGATCATCTTTCTTCATGATGACATCAAACCATTCATCAGCATTTCTCAACTCATTCAACTAATTACAAAAATCCACTTCATCATCTCACAACTAAGTTCTCATTTCTTCATGTTATACATTAAAAAGTATCATGAAGTATATTTTGAAATTATAATTAAATAAAATCACAGATATAAATTCAGAAGGTTTATAAGGTAAAGACCACTCATCTATTGGCCAATGAAGTTAAAAAATGATAAAACCATTGATTTATTGAAATACTGTGATCTAATATATAAAACAGCATAAAAGAATGAAGCTGGTAATACAATAATCTCATGATTATCAAATTCTCCTCCATCATCAAATATGTAAGAGAAGAGAGTTGTAAATTTTCGTGCTAAATGAGAAAAACCAATTTGAAATTGTTTTTCCTTAAAATAATCTCATTCGAATTTCTAAAAATGTTCAGTCAAAAATGAAAGCATAAAATTTCCCTTCTTAATTTTAGATAATGGGAGAGATTACCATTTCTTTTCTATTTTAAAATTTAAATTCTATGCCTTGAAATAGATCTGAATTACATGGAAGAGATTGTATTTTAATTCAGGGATGAATTCATTTATGTAGCTAAGTCTCTTTTCCCCTAATTTTTAATCAGAATTAAGAGTGTGAATGAAAAAATGTTCCTATGGCATTCCCTTTGGTTCAACCAAACTGCTGATGTTCAAGCATACAGAGAAATGACAGCCGAGAAACATTTTTTTTCATAATATTAAATTCACAGAGTATCTTAGGTGAAGAACTACACAACAGAAATGACACTTCAACTTACCTCTACAATAAAAGCTTTCCTCTCAGATTCACTTTCTATTTGTTTAATAGCAACATCTTTTGCTCTCCACTTAGCTTTGCATACTACTCCAAAAGCTCCTCTTCCAACGACCTTTAAAAAAAAAAAAAACAAAAAACCCACGAGAATCAGAAAAAAATAACAGCCTAATGCATAACACTGAAGCCAATCTGAAAGATTTATTAAAGAAGATTTTTAGAAATCATCACGATCTGGATTTGCCACTGAGCAGGTATGAATTTACATTAGAGTGAGGAGATAATGAAATGTACTATCTCTGTCTTTGAAAGTTTATGGTCTAGACATCTCTTCATTCTCAAAACCGAAAACAAACAAAAAAGACAGAGACAGAAAACAAATTAAAACAGGCAAGATGAATGAGAGAGCAGAGAGAAGATGGCTTGGAAAAAAATAAATAAAAAGCAGAAACATATAATCAATGTTTTAAGCTCTCATATTTATGAAATTAAAAAATAGCTTTTAAATAATTCAGTGGGGGTAGGGAGTAGAGGGGAAAGGATAAAAATATAGATGATAAAAAACTGGCCACTGTGAAGGACAGACAAAACATAGTATCATATTATACAATGGAATATTATTTGTCAAGAAAATGGAATGAACTACTGATACATGCTACAACATGGATGAGCCTTAAAAACACTACACTCGAGTGCCAGACACAAGAGATCACATATTGTATGATTCCAGTTATATGAAATGTCCAGAAAAGGCAAATCTTTAGAGGTAGAAAGTAGATCAGTGGTTGTTTGGGGCTAAGAGTGGAAACTGGGATTAACTGTAAATGGGTAGGAGGAATCCTACACCAAGGTGATGAAAATGTTTGAAAACTGATTTCTGGTGATGTTTGTACAACTTAGCAAATTTATACAAATCATTGTACACCTCAAATGGGTAAATTTTATGATATGTAAAATATATCTCATTAAAGTCACTTTTTTTAAAGTTAAAAATAAAAATTGATGATATGTTGCATTATTGTTGAAGCTGATGGGTGGCTCATGAATTCATTCCTCTCTCAGGCTATTCGACTTTTATCAATGTTTGAAATTTGCCAAAATATTAAAACAACAACAAAAGAATAGCTTTAGATACTTGTTAGAGCAAAATCATTCTACATTATCACTGCAAATGACCTTAATTAGGTGCCATCTACTCCAATCTTTCAACTTCCAACAGATCTAAGTACTTCCTTAAGCAAAAAATCTAATTCCCTGTACAGCTCTCATTTATGATGTACTTTCTATATAGTAGGCACTAAGCTAAGTGCTTTACATACATTACATCATTTACACAACCTTAGGTGACAGGTACTAGAGGTATCTTCATTTTACAGATGAAGCACCTAGGTTTAAAGAAATCAACTAACTTGCTCAGGGCTATGTAGCTAGTAAAGAGCAAGTGCAGTCTGATGCCAGGAAGTCTAACACCAGAATGTTAGAGATCCTGATTTGTATACATATATCTGTATTATATGTCAGAAAGGAGCAGTGATATCTTCTCTTGGAGGAGGAGTCTTCACTTTAGGCAAACTTACATGTACAGGGACTCCTTGTAGAGTAAGAAAGGGGTGCTTGTAACTACCAGGAGTTGTAAACTGAGGTGGATGGCCATTCTAGCCATAGCTCAAATTCCACTTCAAACATTACACAAAGCAGTATGGACTTTTCTCATGTTGCTTAATGTATAAAACCACCCAAATGGTTAACATTAATTGAATGCCTATCATGTGCCAGGTACTAGTCTATGTGCTTTCATGCATTAACACATTTAATCCTCCTCCATTAAGGTAAGTAGTAAACTGAGTCAGACGGTTGCAAGTTGCCCAAGATCACAGGGTCAGAGAAGCCAGGATTTGAAGCCTAGAGTATGTAATAACCAATTCACTCTATATTCAGCCTCTGTATGTCATTAACTTAAAGGAATCTGGGCTGTCTTTCCTTTAGTGACTTTCCCTTTTTCCATTCCTAGCCCTGGGTGCTCAGGGACCTCCTGCTTAGGCTCTAGCCCTCCTCCACAGCTCTCATGAGGGAAAGGAACCAACGTCAGTTATTTGGACTTGTCATTCAGTTACTTTAACATGAATGGTTATTGGTTAAACCTGGTACCATCAGAATAACAGAAAAAGCACACCTAGGATCTGGAACCTAACAGTCTTGAGTTTAAATGTAGGTTCTGTCTGCCTATTAGCTACCAATACTGGTAATGTCTTTGAGCTTCTGCTTTCTCAACAGTAAAAGGGAGATGCTTACATTTTCCTCAGAGAATATCTATAGTGTTCATAAGTCAAAACCAGGCATTTTCTTCAATACTACAAAAGAATAATAAGTGCTTGGAGTTGGGTATGAATCAGTTTCAGGAGCTATACTCCTCATTTCTCTCACAATTAACCACGATGAATAGCAAACAGGTCCTAAAATGAATTTCAACTTTATGACAATGTCGGCTAAGAAAGCATGGATGGAGACCAGCCAACCTATTGATATTACTATGAAATAATGATTGTGAAGTAATTTAATATATTCTTCAATTATATATTTACAAATACATCAAAGCAACTGGTACTTGGTAGGTCTCCTCTTGTTTCATTTTCCTATTCTCAGAAATGTCCCCGCAGGGATTCCAAACATTGCATTTGTGGATCATGCATCTGTTGTAAAAACTGTGTAAGGTGTGCATGACTAACTGTGAAGCACAAATGCCACCTAGTGCTGAGATGATGGCTGACTCTGAGTTTGCAACGTAAAACTATGGTAACAAAATGTGGGCAAGCAAGGACATGATAAGCTTCCTCCCTTTTGTTTAAGAAAGCAATTTTTTGAACTGTCTGAAATACAAACAGGCATATTCATGTAAGATGAGAGCCCATGTACTTAAGAAGCCTCCACTCACATTAGGGCCATATTATATTTCACATGTATGGTGAAACAACAGATCTAAAATGATAATAAAGTAAGTCCAAGATGCCCAAGGTTGTACACATAAACTGAAATACATGATAGAAAAAATAACTGCTGTGAATTCAAAGGTTAGAGGCACAGAGTCAATGCTTAACGAATTATATTTATGTGTATCTAATGATTCTGACCACCAGTTCCAAGGTGTGGAGGGGGGTTTCCCCACACTCCCAAGCAATTCTCAGATACCAGCTGGACGTCCTACCATTCAGCTCAATTCTGACATTATCCACCTGGAGAGAGCATCAGATGCCACAGGTTAAGGGCTCAGTTCTACCAGAGTGCTCCCCCTCCCCCTTGAGAGGCCAGTCACAAGCCAGGTTATCTGTCACCTGTGCTTCTGATAACCAGCTATAGACTGGAGGTACCAGTGACCCCCTCCCTTGGGTTTGATTAATTTGCTCAAGTGGTTCACAGCACTCAAACACTTTACTTATTAGATTACCAGTTCACTACACAAGGATATAACTCAGGAACAGCCGGGCAAGGTAAGCGGAAAGGGCACGGAGCTTCCACGCCCCCTCTGTGCCCCACTTTCCCCCAATCCTCACGTGTTCACCAACCTGGAAGCTCTCTGAACCCTGTCCTTCTGGGTTTACACGGAGCTTTATTACAGGGCCATGAATTCAACCTCCAGCCCTTCTCCTCTCCCCAGAGGTCAGAGCGGTGGGACTGAAAGTTCCAACCCTCTAATCACATTGTTGGTTCTCCTGGCAACCAGCCCCATCCTTAGGTGTGGTCCAAAATTAACCTTGAGACATCTTTATCTCTCTCTTCACTTATGAAAATCAGAGGGTTTGGGGAGCTGTGAGCCAGGAACCGTAGACAAAGACCAAATATATATATGAGAAATATATTTTGATCATTTGAATGGCTAAGTACCTATTTCTTATAAATCACCATATCACAGAATCAAAATGTGACTTCTCATTTTTTCAAACGGCATAAATATTAGGGGTGAAAGAAAAAAAAATATATAAAGAATTGATTCCTGCCTTTGTGGGATGAAAATGAGGTAGAGAAGAAATTCAAAACAAAACAACAGCATTGAAATTTTTTTAAAAAACACTTCCCGGCTGAAGAGAGCCAAAGGTGAGAGTCCATGATGGCGGCTTTCAGGACAGACTTAGGGCTTCAAGGGCAGGAAAGACCTATTCCCGCGTTCCCTCCCTCCCAACTTCTCACTGAGATCCCCAGGAGGAAGCAGCCTCACAGGATATGCTTTGCCAACATGGGAAGCTGCAAATGAGTAAGTGTGGCAAGGGAGACAGTCAGAGGGAGGCCCTACCCAGGTTCTCTCAGCCCCGACAGTACAGGGAAATGATACAGAAAAACTCTTGCCAAGAGAAAAAACAAGGTAACTGAAAACTGAAGTCTTCTGACTGCAGGAAGGAGGCTGTTGGATGGTAGACAGCTCAAATACAGGGAGCTAAATGCAGAGCTCAGCTGAATTTCAGAGGATCAATGAAAGCCAAAGGGGAAGGCCTAGTCAGCAAGCAGGGAAAAATGGGTAAGACCTCCTGCTTTCGAGGGGTGAAGTGAGGCTAATGCCAAGAGAATGATGAACTTCATTTCTTTACTCCTTAAACCAATATTTCTTGAATGTCTACTATATCCAGCTACCATCTGGGATACAAGAGATACAGCTGTAAATAAGACAAAGGCCCTGATCCACGAGGAATGTACTTTCAATTTAAGGGGGGCGGGGAGAGAAAAGAAAAGACAGTCAGTAGACAAAAAGATGAATAAGAAAAATATCAGCTTGTAAAATAAATGCTGTGTAGAAAACCAAAAAATTGAATAATGTGACAAAGAGACTGGTGAAACTTATGGCTGGATAGTATGAAATGCCATCTGAGGAGGTTACTAACTTGATATTTGAATGACACATGGAACCAAGCAAAGAAGAAGAAACAACTAATGTAAAGGCCCTAAAGGGGAAAAAACCCCCCTCATTTCCTATTCAACAATATTTGAACCCCATCTATAGACTAGGCGTTATCCTACGCATTCCAGACAAAGAAGGGAACAAACCAAACCAAAATCCTTGCTCTAACTACTTATATTCTCGTGGAGGGAGACACATAAAGAGGAAGCAAGATTTATTAAAAAAAAAAAGATATATTTTAGAAACTAATAAGCGCACTAAGCAGAAAAGCAGCATAATTGTGTGTGTGTACACGTGCGTGCACTACCCCACCCCAGTTTTAAACAGGATAGTCCTGCAAGGCCTCACTGAGAAAGGTGATACTTTAGTGGTGACCTAGAGGAATAGTTGGAGTGTTTGGTGTGAGCAGAGCATAGTGGGAAAAGGGAAGAGTGATGCAAGATAAAGGTGGAGATGGCATTGACATATACACACTACCAAATGTAAAACAGATAGCTAGTGGGAAGCAGCCGCATAGCACAGGGAGATCACTGCATAGCACAGGGAGATCATCTCGGTGCTTTGTGACCACCTAGAGGGGTGGGATAGGGAGGGTGGGAGGGAGACGCAAGAAGGAGGGGATATGGGGACATATGTATACATATAGCTGATTCACTTTGTTATACAGCAGAAACTAACACACCATTGTAAAGCAATTATACTCCAATAAAGATGTTTAAAAAAAAAAAGATAACGCTGGAGAGACAGGCAGACTGGATCCTGAACGGCTCTTGGCACCATGAAAAGGAGTTTGGATTTCAGTCTAAGTAATGGGAAGCAATTAGAGGAATTTAAGGAGGAATGTGACATGATTTTGCATTAAAAAAAAAAAAATCATTCTGGCTCTAGTGTGAAGAATGGATTGTAGGGAAGCTAGCGTATATACAAAGAGAGACCAGGTAGAGGCTGTAAAAGTAGCCCAAGCAAGAGAGAAGAGCTTCGAGGACAAGGCTGATGGTAGTGCAGAAAAATGGGCAGATCTGGGATAGGTTTTAGAGGTAAAGTCAAAAGAGCTTGCTGATGATCTGCATGAAGGCAGGACAGGTGGACAGGAAAAGAGATGAATCAAGGATAACGTCTAGACTCAGCACCAGTTTGATGAAGGATAAGAAAGACTGGAGCAAGCAGATTTTCCTTCTTTTTTTTAACAGCACAGAGTTCTGATCTAGTCATATAAAGCTTAAGATGCCTATTAGATATCCGAGTGGAGATATCAAGAAAGTGGAAACATGAGTCAGGGAGAAGTCAGGCAGGAGATGAAAACTTGGGAGAGTCATCAGCATTTAGTTGGTACTTCTAGTCAATCAACTGGATGCGGTGACCAAAAAATAACATGTAAATACTGGGGTCCCAGAACTGAGCTTTGAAGCACTTCAACATTTAAAACACAGAGGAGAAGGAACCAGCAAAAATTGAGATGCAGCAGTCAATAAGGTAGCAGGCAAACCTGGAAAGTGTCACAAGAAGCCAAAAAAAAAAAGAGTTTCAAGAAGAAAGCAGACATAAAAACAGCAAAAGCATTAAGCCAATGGCTCTCTAAGTGTGGTCTCTGGGCCGGAAGAATCTGCATTGCCTGGAAATTTGAGAAGATGTAATTCTCAGGTTCCCACCCAGAATTACTGAGTCTGAGGGTCGGGCCCAGCAATCTGTGTTTGAACAAGGCCTTCAGGTGATTGTGATATTTGAGAATGACTGTATTAGGTTATATTAAAACCATAATTAACAGTGAGACAAGACACTTCACTGGAAACCATGACATAGACCAGAGAGCCCTCCCTTGCTGAAGTTTTCCATAAATAATATGGACATGACATCTTGGGCAAGAAGAAAGGAAAAGGAGAATTCTTGTGAGCAACCTAATGTTTTTCTTGACACACAGTAGATCAGGGGAAAAGAGTGGCACAGATGGCAAACTGCGACACAATGGCAACTGAGGTAAACAATGATAAAACTAATATTCAAACTACAAAACACTGAAAGGAAGTCACTTTTTACTTACTACCAAATTTCTAATTCAAGTTCACAATCAAATATGCTTTTTGGATTGCATTCATATCTTAGTAAGGTTCTTTGACATATTATCATTAACAATTAGTTTGAACTGACAGCTTTCCCCAAAGATCAGTTTTCACCAAGAGTGTAAAAAATGGTGCACATCCAAATTACAAGTATCCCCTCCAACACACACATCCATCCAAAATGGTGAACCTAGAAATAAATATTTCAGACATTTTTCACAATCCCTCAGCTGTAAAAATAGAAGAACAGAGGAACGCAAAGAGAACTTGGTTTTAAAAGGGAAATCAATTTAGAAACATTTCCTTCTGAATTTATGAATGTTTTCTAAATTAAAATGTTCTCAGATTAATTCTCTTATTATATGTAGCTCTCCCCCTACGGTTTAGCCCTCATGGTTTTGAGTCCACAACTTTAGTCTCATGTAATAAAGCAGATTTAAATTTAATTTCTTAATAAAAAGTACAGAAGAATAAGAGAGATGATTATAGAATATTTCCATGCAATTAGTATTAAAAGGCACAAAAACCAAAATCAGAAATTGGTGTATGTGTTTAAAGAAAGCAACTCCTTTAAAAACTAATTTAAGATGGAAGACTACTCCAATCCTTTATTCAAGTCAGGTTTTTAAAAACAAAAAACCACCTAAACTAAAACTACATGGAAAAGCATGTATGCCACTGTGCTCTTAATTTACTATGAAAAACTATTTATAGAAAACCTTTAGATGCTAGGCATTGGAGTTACAAGTGTGAATAAGACAGGTTAAACTTTGCTGGGGGGATACATAATTTTGGTTACTGGTAAGTGCCATGAAGGGTAACAAAAATGACAAAGGTCTAGGTTGCTCAGGGAAGGCTTCTCTAAGGAAGTAACATTTGAAGTGGGACTTGAATGGTGAGGAGTCTGCCATTTGAAGTTCTGGGGGAAAGAGCATTCGAGGCAGAGGAACAACTGCAAAGAAAATTCATCTTAGTATCTTTCCCAATCTATGATGCTTACTTCATTCAAAATGTAGTTTCAAAATCTTTCCCACTCAATGGAGCCTTCTGTGATAAACTCTACTTTCAAATTATGGGTTAAGTGCTCAATTTACACTACATTCATAGTTTTAAATTTGTGGTCCTGAAAATCTAGTCTCACAGTAAGTCAAAGTTTTTAAGGAGAGAATCCTAGGATCCTTCTATTCATCTTCCATAATCTTAGCAGTATTATCCACAGAAGACACTGTTCATTAAATGCTCAAGACCAACTATTATAAAGGAAATCAGTATTTTGTTTCCCCATTCTTACAATAAGGTTTGGTTACAGATTACTTCAGAAAGAACCGAAGTGACCCTGTAAATCCAAATGGAAAGAGCAAATGACTCAGGAGTGAGAAATTGCAAATTCATTTCCTGGCTCTACCATTTACTTAGACATGAGGCTTCTGGCAAATCAAACTCTATGACCATTTGTCAATATCTGTAAAATGGGGGTATCATTTGCCCTATTTAACCAGGATTAGTCAGTCACAAACTACAGTCCACACGAGATCACGATCACTGTCCTTAAAGCTTACTGTGGAAACACAGCATAAACACTGCAAACAATAATGTGTTTTCATTTTAGAACTGGAAGAGACCTTAAATGATCTTGTTCAATCTCTCATTTTACATGAGAAATCAGAGGCCCAGAAAAATAAGGTGACTTGCTCAAAGTTACTGAAATACATCATGGCAAAATCCGTATGGCATCGACACTTTCTAAATACCCAGCCTACTGGGTATACTTTTTTACCACACCACACTGCCTTCACCACTTCTTGCAAGCTAGTCCACAATGTGCATACCTCACAATTTATTCCAACAGTCTCTACACTCAGATCCACAATGACAAAAGCTAAATGACTTTAAAAAAAAAAGTACCTACATAGGTTCCTGATGCTGAGACCTGACATAATTTGATATCAGAATTGAATTTAGGAAGTTCCACGCTGATATTACTGAGTCCTGATATTAGAGATATTAGAAATGTAAGGCGTAAAATCAGTTGATGCCTTAAAAATATGCACCTACGAAATGAGTGCATATTTGGCCTATCGCTGGAGTATTTTTTTTACATAGTTTCCAACTGAATTGATATAATGCTGATTCAATTACACTGTTATTTGAGAAACAGAATACGATTTTCTTTACTTATACACAATATACTGGTACCACATAAAATACTGAAAGCAACATAAAATACTTTTTGTTTTCAGTCACCTTTCTCTGTTCTCTTATTCATGATTTTAAGCTAGAAGCAGAATCTAAGTTAAGAAATAGTTACTGAGTGCCCTGTACCCTAGATTATATAACACTGTTTTAATGTGAAAATAAAGAATATAATGAAAATTATGTAACAGTTTTAACATTAGAAAAGTCTAAATTCAATCTTTAACATGAAATTAAACTGTGTAATAAAAAAGTGAGAAGAATAAAATTAGATGACCGCCTGACATTAGAAAACTTCAGCTACAAACAAAAATTTACTCCTCAGGAATGTCCTAAAAATACCAAAGAAAAGTTGAAACATCAAACATCATCTAAACTGAAGGAAGGGTCTTTGGAAACAGAACCTCAATCAGAAGTTAAGTGGCTTCGGAGGAAGAGCAGTAAAATGATAAATGACACCTTAGTAATCAAGAGTGTAAAATGCTTTAGAAAGTAGTGTGGGAAAACTAAGGTGGTAAAAATCAAATGATGTAAGTCTGTGAAAGCATTTGGAAGACCATGAAGTACAAGTTATTATTATATGACAATCTGTAGTCTACAAGCATAGCAGTTCACCACAGAGCAGACGTAAATGCTTATTTAAAAACTGTAATTCTTTTATACTGACTCACCAAATTTTCATTCTTAAAAAAGAAAGAATGTTAACCATGAAAGCTGGATCAACTATCCAATTCTTAAAAAGGAATTTATCATAGCCTCAATAGAACACACACACACACACACACACACAAATTCCCCCCTCTTTCCAAACTATGGATCCTTCTTTTAGCCATGTGACCGTAAAGCAGGTCACTGTTCCTCTCTGTAACTCAGTTTCCTAGTAATGTGTGTCAGGCAGTGTTGGGTGTTTTGCATGTATTACCTAATAAAATCTGTTATACAAATAAAATGAACTAGAAATTATTATCCCTATTTTACAGTTAAGGAAATGAAAGCTCAACAAAGTCAGTCAGGAGACTTGCTCCAAATCATACAGCTAATAAGTGGCATAGCTGATATACTGAACCTTCATCTAACTCCTTCCAAAGGCTTCGCTCTTCCCACTTACACTATCTTGTAAAATGAGGTTGTTTTCAGTGACCTTTAAGGTTATTTTATTCAAGTAAAAATATGATTAAATAATCCATTATTCTTCCAAAACATGTATAGAAAAAAAAAATATTTGTTGAAGGATAATTATCTCACTACTTTTAGCTTGCCACCACCTAAAAATAATTTTGAATTTTTAGAGTAGAGGTAATTGAGAGTCTGTAATATAGGACACACAGGGTTCTTCTTGGTGTATGTAATGTAAGGTGTTTAGTACATTTTAAAAATGATAAACAAATGGTAAATAATAGACACAATTTTCAACCAAAGTTTTAACACTTTCTAAAGTGTATCTTTACATATATACAGATCTTACTTTTCTAAATTTTGTGGACTTTACAACCAAACTGTGAATTTGAAAAGAAGCAGTGTATTAAAGGCACATTATTACCTTGCTCTAAAATAATTTATTGCAGAATAAGAATGGATTCGGGTTTTCTAACAGCGATTTTTGGTCTGATATATTCTGGTTGTCACCGAAATCATTAGTTATCTCTTCAGAATATGCTACTTGAAACATCTTTTCATCGTATAGCAGTCTACAGTACTAAAGGTGAAGTCAATCTAAAGTAGTCTAATTGAAGGCAGAACATTTACTATTACGACTACTGCTCTATGGAATTGGCTAAACTGAGAACCATTCCGTACTCGGGGAAAAACTGTGTTAGATCTCAGGATGTATTAATTTATCAAGCATCCATAGAACACCCACTGGGCGCCAGACGCTGAGCTGGAAGTCGAACATAATAAAATCCTTGGCCCTTAACAACACTATGCCTTAGAGAACCAAAACTCCAAAACGGCCATGGTCTTTGATGAATTTTACTACTGAACAGATTGGAGAACTGGTGGACCACACGACCGCACCAGTTCATCCTTCTCTGTTTGAGACGACCCAAATCCAAGCACCGGAATATCAAATTCAAACTCAAGAGTGCCGAAGTGAGGAAAAAAGAGAGCTATACCGGAGCAGGTGAACGCGGAGAGTCCCCTTTACACCCGGTCTCCGTGGGGTGTGGGGACACCCGGGTGGACCCCGCGAAACAGAGGGGTCGAGGAGGCACCTTAAGAGTCGGGACCAGGAAGAGACCTGGACAGGCCGGGGCCGGGGCCGGCGCCTCCGTGCCGGGCCTCGCTCACCTCTTCCACCTCGATCTCCTTGTAGTCGATCTCTTCAAAGTTGAGGACTTGGGAGGGGGCTTCGATCATCTCACCGGCGGAAGACGAGGAGGACGAAGAAGCGGCGGAGGCTGTAGACATGATCCCTTGCGGAACCCGGGGGGCCAGGGAAGGTTGCGGCCCGGACAGTCCGGGGGAGACCCGCGTCCACCCGCCTCCGGACCGACCTTCAACCTGGAGCCACGGCGGTCCGTGGCGGGGACAGAGGCTGCGGCCACAGCCGAGTCCCGGCTCCGGCTCCGCTGCGTTTTCCTCCGTCGGGCCCCGCCCACCAAACTTCCGGTTCCGGCCTAAAATCGGAAACCAGAGGTGGGCGGTGAGCTCAAGGGAGGGGAGGGGAGAGTTTGGTGACAGAGACAGAGAAAGGAAGGACGGGTTGGGGGGTGGAGTGGGGGAGGGTGAGAGGCTAGCTTGGACCCGTTGGACAAATTTCGCGAGATCTTTGTTAAAGGGCCTCAGCAACCGGAAGATACCGCGAGAGCTGGCGCGTGACGTAATTAAAACGCGCGAACGGAAGTGGCGCAGAGCATGATGGAATATCAGTATGGTTGGTCCTCTAGGAACCAGCGGGAAAGATAAAACCTATCTGCTTCGTGAACTATGTTGTGACCCCGCTCCCTTTTCCCTCAGAGACCTGCAGACGGACGGTAGTGTTGGCTTGAGTTTTTGTGACGAAGCTTACTTTTCAGTTTCACCCCTAAGGTAAACTGAACTATTTCTTAAAAAGCCTTGGAAAATGTGTTTCCCTCAATGTGTTTGGAAGGAAGCGGTTGCTACTGTTACTTTGAGCCAGTCCCTGATGCTATGAGAGATTCTAAAGAAAATAATACATAGCGAGCCAGCGCGTGTAACCTGATTAACACTATGTAGCCTCACGAACAGAAGTTAATATTAGGTAAGGTAGATACTTATAATTTGGCATAATTTGTCGTTTATCTGAATTTATGGGGTGTATTAATGGTACGTGTCGGAGTGCAGAGCACTCTGCTGGATGCTTTACAATTATAGTTTAATCATTAACAGTAGCCTTGCAAGTTAAATATTTTTGTTGCCATTTTCAGGACCTGAGAAAATAGGCTCAGAGTAAAACAATTACGATTCTCACAGGCTAGTAGAACCTAAGTCCGAATATCTATAAGGCGGAAAGTAATGCTGGTGTTGTATCAATACTATCAACACAATTTTTAGTTTTAAACTAGCTGTTAAACTTTAGTCAGTTTGACCTGAAGCCTAACTGGGAAAATTGGAGTTAGAGATGAAGGTTTAAGGACCAAGGATGAAACCCTGGGAATGTCAAATTCTAAGTCTCAGTATGAGACCGAAAAGGAACTGGCGAAAAAGTGGGGGAATGGTGATCGGAATATCACTGTAGGAGAGCTTTTCAGTTAAGGAATAGCCAACCAAATAAATGCTGTACAGAAGTAAGTTTAACTAGTTTGGGATTGCAAATAGGTCATTGAATATGGCAATTAAGAAGTTATGAACTCCTGGAAAACATTCTGTCATTTTTTGCAGTTTTAGTAACACTCAATGATAGTTTGGTGAACGGCTAAGAGAATGAAAGAAAGAATAATTTCTTCTCACAGCACAATCTCTGGATGATCTTACCCAGGGTCTTGACCACTTTTATGATGATAACTCCCAGTTTCTCCCACTGTTCAAATTTTTCCTGAATTCCGGACCTATTGGACATCTCTATTTAGATGTAATGTAAGCACCCAAACTTCAAGATTCCAAAAGCGAATTCAGAAGTTATTACCCACGACAGATATATTCTTCCGTGTGCATTTTCTGTCTCCATGAAGGATCCCATCATCTACTCAGTTGTCCAAGTGAGAAATCAGAGCTTTATTTCTACATGTGAAGTGATGCTTAGTGCACTAGTAACCAAATAGAAGCATATTAAATCAGTGGGATAACCATTTTTACCTGTCATTTTTTTACTCAAATTCCCAAACTAGGATGGTCACCTCTTAACCTTGTCCTTTCACTCTGCAGGTCATATCTAATTTCTCTTTTTACCACGTTGATCTTAATACAATGGATGCTACCAAGTGGGAATTCAAGATATACTTATTATATGTTCTAGCTGAATGAATAAGTTTTGCCAGTCCTCACTTTCCCTGGATTGCAAGATCTGTTTTCTATACCTTCAGTTTAGGACTAGAATCTTGCTGATAAGGGACTAATCACTACAGCCGTGATGCTGTTATGCTTGATTTTTTCCCCCCAAATTTTGTTAAGAAAAATATCAAACATACAGAAAAGTTGAAAGAATTTTATAGTAAACACCTATATACTTACCACCAAGATGCTATCATTAACATTTTACTATACCTGTTTTATCATGTATCTGTCTATCCATCCACTCATATATCTGTCTTATTTTGTTGGATGCATTTCAAAGTGAATTTCCTACATGATCTTGAACATCTACCCCAATACTGTACTTCTCCTTCTGTGTTTTATGCACCAATTTGGACTTCTGATATTGATAGTAATCTAAAATCAATTCTTGTCCTATTTGCTTGCAGATTTTCTTCCTTCCTTCCTTCCCCCCTCCCTTCCTTCCCCCCTCCCTTCCTTCCCCCCTCCCTTCCTTCCCCCCTCCCTTCCTTCCCCCCTCCCTCCCTCCCTCCCTCCCTTCCTTCCTTCCTTCCTTCCTTCCTTCCTATCTGGCACCTCTTCACTAGCTTCTGATAATAAAGTCCCAGCTCTCAGCCCTGCTTATGTCTCTGGCTCTAGTCATCCCCAAGGTCCAATCTACCCCTCCCATTCTGTGCTTTGACTTTATGAGCCGATAAATTACCATTTTTCATTTAAGCTGATTCAACCTGTATTTTTGTCACTTGCAATCAAAGAATCCTAAGCAATGTAGTTTGAATCCAGAGAAATGAGGGAGGAGAATTTGTCTCAGTTTACCTCAATTTTGACTTTGTATTCCTTTTAACTTCTTTAACTTTCACGAGTTACAGATGAAAGCTTGAACCTCACAATTTCATGTCAACTTCAGTCACTAGTCGATTGCCTCTCCACAAATTTCCAGAGATACACATCAAGCTATTTAACTGGTCTCCTTGAATTCCCTCCCAGTTTGAGGACTCTCCACCGCCCCTCCTCATGTCAGTGTCCTAATAACTACTCTCTAACCTTCAACTGTCTTCAGTTTTAACCCTTTTATAGTACCCAGGGGATGAGGGCAAAGAGTTTTGAAATCCATTTCTCACCATCTCTTTGCATGTTGTAAGTGGGATTCTCATCTTACTTCGCTCATTTGGGTTATGAAGGTTTCTGGCACCTATTTTCATGGAGGCTTAGCAGAAGCGGACTAAAATAGTTTCACTTTAATATTCTGTTGCAGTGCCATGTGTCAATATAATACCTCAGAGAAAGAGTTCCATATTTTATCTGTTAATAGGACTTTTGTGAAGAGTAACAGGAAACTCAAGGTAACATTGCTTAAACAATAAAGAGGATTTATTGGCTTGGTTAAGTGGGAAGCTAAGAGCTAGAACAGGCTTCAGGTGTCATTTGTTTCATAAACAATGATAACATCAATAATTTAGTTTCCATTATTGTCTTCTGCTTTTTGTGGTATTTGCCATTGCTCTAGAACAGAGTTTGTCAACTTTTTTTTCCCCATTATTGATCCCCTAAGGAGCCTTTTAAGACTTTTTCTTCATGGCCCCCCAGCATTTTAATACCACATATATATTGTGTATATGTTTATGTACTGTATGCATATTTATGCTTTATACCTAAAGAGAGTAAGTTTTTTTTCTCTCCCCAGTTTTCACCCCCTGGGAAATGATATCACCCCCATTAAGAATGCATGCTCTAGCAGTTTCATTTTTCATATGAGATCACGTTGTCCAGTACAGTGACAGAGAGCATCTCTTTTGGTAGCTGTTTCAGAAGAGCAGGGAACTTTAAGCCCTTGGCAACTGTACCCTTGAGTGAAGAATGGGGACGGGCGTTTAAGGTTGCGAATGTCTTGTTTATCCTAGATCCAGGACTCAAAGAGTCATGAGCTTTGAGAAGGAGGAGCTGCTAACCAGAAGAAAAATCTAGAGACTTTTAAGAGGGGCAAGGCAGGGAATGGTTGCTGGGAATGCAACCAACAAATGTTCATTATTCATGTCTATTCAGGTTGAGCTCTATTCTTAGAAAGTGTGTCTTTACTGCCTGTTCCAGAACCAAGCTAGCCCACCCCAATCAAATAGTATTCTTTCCAGGAAGTTCAGAAATAGTTTTCTGCTTCATTATATTCAAAACTGCAGTATGCAGAAGATAGCCAACCCCTTAGCAACTCAGTGAGTGGCTGAATGGAGAGTGGCTCCCCAAATTCCTGCATTTCTTTGATGTTTGGGTTTATCCCGTATTTTCTACTCCCCACATCTTCATTCTAGGTCTTTCACAGTCCATGGGGCTGCTGGGAGGGTTTTAGTTCCAGGTGCCCGCAGTGTGGCTGGTCAGAGAGGGCTTGCAAAGGTGGGGTAGAGGTGCAGCTCCAAGGCATTCTCTGACATGACACATAGCTGACATTTCTGTTTGCAGCTGATGTTCTTTTTTGTTCCTGTCCACTGTGCTAGCTGCAAGGCAACTGATTTGATGGTACCCGTGTGTCCTGCAGATAAAATTTCCATCATTGTTTTTGAAATACTTGATATGAAAAAGTTCAGCTGGTTTCAAAATCCATTCATGTTATTGGAAGGAATTTGAACATTATATTTGCTATTTAAATAACAGGAAGAGCTGTTAGAGTTTTAAAATATGATTTCAACTGTTGTAAATTTTAAAATGGTTGTAAAAATATTTAAACACTTTTTTCATTTCCTTGTATGAACATAAGTTCTCTTAGATAATGCCTATCAGGAATTTGAAGAGTTCATCTTTAAAAAGTCTTGATCAGGATTGATAGTAGACATTTCAATGATAAACGCTTATATTAAAAAGTTATATTTATGAAGGAAAACTTATAAAAAATTCCTCTTAAAATTTTGAAAAATATATTTGATATTTATAAAATTCCAGTGTTTAACATTGTAACGCTTTATATTTATTTATTTTTCAAAATTACAGTGTGAGAAAAGCAATTTTTTTTAAGTTAAGCCCAAATAGATGCTTTAAAATATTTTCCAGTTTATTCCAGAGTATCTTACAATATTATCATTTTCAACCTGTGCCATGACATGAAAAAAGTTTGAGGAGCACCAAGTTAGGAGGCTGTTGTGGTAGTAACAGAAGTAATAGTGGTTTGAACAGTGTAGACAGCGGCCATAGGGGTTATGGATAAATGGATATGAGAGATACTGAGCAAACAGAATTGGTGGTATGTGGGGGAAGGAGGCAAAGGAAAGGGCAGTGTAAGGGGTGATTTCCAGATTTCTTACTCGTGCAGCTCAGATGGGAAGGGTGCTATTTTCAGAAGCAGGGAAGACTGGAACAAGGTTGGGGGAGAAGAGAGTAAAGAGCAGTTTAAGACACTGAGCTCGAGGTGCCTGTGAGAGTTCCACGTGTCATTATCAAGTAGGCAGCTAGTCTTACGGAAAAAGACAGTGCTAGAGAAATAGATACTGGCCTGCTGATGATAATTTAGGTCATGCAAATGGATGAGATCACCTAGGGAAGATGTGTAAAGTGAGAAAGAATAGGAATTAAAGCAGAGCCTTAAGGGATAAAATGTTTAAGGCGTGAGTGGAGGCAGAGGAACTGCCAAAAAAATTTGTGGAAAACTAAAAATTATGATGTTGTGGAAATCAAGATAAAAGGGTGTTTCAGCGTTGCATACTGTCAAGAAGCTAAACATGAGAAAAACTCAGGAGTGTCCATTGGATTTGGATCTTGCCTCCTGAAGGTTAGCCAAGGCGTATCTCTTTGTGGGGAGGGTGTGTGAATGGGCTCAGATGGGTAGGTTGGGTTGTCCACATGTGAGGGTGTAAGGTTCCTTGCAGTATACAATTGAGTCCAGAATAGGAGGGGGCAGGGTAGGTCAGGAGCTCATATCACCACATTCTTGTGAAGGTATGTAGGAGGATGGAATTTGTTGCCTTTACCAGTTATCTTGAATTAGAAGTTATAAATATTTTGACGTATGGTATATGAGCCTCTACTTGTATTCTTGCCCTGGACTCCACAAATGTTAGAAGAAGGCCTGTTTTTATATATGTTAGGTTTCTATTCCTATGTGCTAGTGGTCTACATGTAGATGTTTCCAACTTGCATTTGCAATTTCTCAAAATTTCCTATAGATGTCTCTTATCACGTAGGTCTCAGCTCCATCACCTGCACTCAGCTCCCCACCCCTTCACTTTTTATCCATTACTCAATTTTATTTTATTTCTATTCCTTTACCTATCTGACATTATCTTATTTACTTATTTGTTGCCTTGTTTATTTTCTGTCCTCCCACCCCCTCCCCACTCCTACCCATTGGATGTTAGTTCCACTGAGACAGGGATCGATAGTAAGCCTTGTGTTCACCACTGTCTCCTCAGGATTTAGAACAGCACCTGAAACGTAGACACTTAATAATCTTCTAAAACCTAAATGAGTATCTACATTCCTAAGTAAATGCTGTTTAATTTGTTTCAGGTAAGGAATAGGTTAACCAAATATTTCCTGTAATACCATTGAGGGAAGATTTAATAAACAGCTAAATTGATATAAAAGCAGCATACCAAATTATTTATCATGGAGATTTCTTAAGTAATTGAGAATTTTGAAGGTGCTTTTGTTCTCCTGGTCAATTTAAATCTCTCTTCAGTCTTAAAATTACTAATGTTTAAGGTAATTCTCTTTCTGTATTTTGCAAGGGTAAACTTTAGTTCTTCTTTCCCAACACTCACTACTATTTAATCCATTTGAATTGTCTGTTTATTAAAATTTAATAATAAGGTGTTATTGGGGCACTAATGATTGCTTTCAGTAGTAACTGATATTTTAACTAAAACATGTAAAATCAAGATAGACATTTTTATTTTCTGAATTTCTGAGGCAAGCTTAAACATCCTGATGTACCTCAGCATCAGCTTTTTTTTTTTTTTAATTAATTAATTAATTAATTATTTTTGGCTGTGTTGGGTCTTAGTTTCTGTGCGAGGGTTTTCTCCAGTTGCGGAGAGCGGGGGCCACTCTTCATCGCGGTGCGCGGGCCTCTCACTATCGCGGCCTCTCTTGTTGGGAGCACAGGGTCCAGACGCGCAGGCTCAGTAGTTGTGGCTCACGGGCCCACTTGCTCCGCGGCATGTGGGATCCTCCCAGACCAGGGCTCGAACCCGTGTCCCCTGCACTGGCAGGCAGACTCTCAACCACTGCGCCACCAGGGAAGCACCTCAGCATCAGTTTTTAAAAGTAGAAACTTAATCAGATAAGAACATACTTCAGCAATAGTCTTCATAGAAATAGTGCTCTTCACTACAAAAGTACATTCATTAAATGTTTTATTTCACAAGCTAATATGTCAAATCAGTGTTCCTAGATGGTCTTTTTCAGAAGAAATTCCAGAAGCAATTTGGCTTCATTTATGGGAATAAATAAGGGTGTTTCATTTCACACAGCCTCAGGGAATCACAAATTAAAACTTTCCACTAAAGTGGATGCCATCTACTATTCATTATTTCAACAAACAAACCACTCCACTCTGCTGAAGTTGCAATCAGGGTAAGGGATATATAGCGCTTGAAACCTGCAAGGCTGAGAGGGCCTAGTTTGCATTCTTATTCATAAGCACCCCGTTTCACATTTTCCTCTGAGTTTCCCAGCACCCCACAGAGCTCCTCTCAGGGGCGCAAAGCTCCATTAAGTAAATAGAGGCTCGGTATTTAGAAGCCATCTCTGGGAATTCAGAGTGTTCTGAGGGGAAAACTGGTACTATCAAGATTAAGGTATTAATGAAAAGTTCTGTTAAATTTCTGTCCGGATGCTAATTAATCTTCTAAAAATTGTTAATTCAATTATGTAACGCGCTTAAACTTTAACACATGGTACAGAAAAAGTAACAGGGTATTTCAAGTATGCCCAGAGGCATTCAGAAAGTTAAGGGAGGTAGTCTAAACAGAAAATCATACCCCAAAAGTGTTTTAGTTTGATCTTCAGTATTTACTTGTTCTATCACATTTGATAGGTTTGGGAAATCAGTATTTAGTGCTTAGATATTTGAAGAAATATTGGAAGTATTAGAAGACATTCAGGAAGTGGAATTTTGACAACTATTCTTTAATGGAATCTACCTGAAGTGCAGAAATTTTTGTATGGATTATTAAACACATGCTGGTAGTGTTAACTTGAATTGTTAAATAAAGAAGTAATCTGGTAAGTCTTTAATATTTGAAGCCTGACTAGCCATACTAACTGTCAGTATTGAGTGAAATGAGTTATGCTGTATTCCTATCAATATTAAAATATTTTGTTTCTGTTAATAAGGATGTGAATCATATCGATGTTGTTAAATATAAAATGTCATTCCATCTCTAAATCTTAATGTATTCCAAATGGTGTGTGAAACTGTATAGTACAGTGCCTAGAAAATATGTGGTGTTCAAAAATGTTAATATGAATGAAATACTGTATAAAGGCATAGAAATAGATGACATGATGTGACAATAAAAGTTAGTCACAGCCTCCAGATCAATGAGTTTACTTCTGGAGATTCTGATCCAGTAGGTCTAAGATGTGGCTGAGGCAACCCGAGTTTCTATTTCACAGCCCAGTAGGAGTTGAGAACCGTTAAGGTCACATACAGGCAGCAGCATATATTTTAATAAATAATTTTAATAATTCATTTTGAAGAACTGAAAATTATTGATAACATTTTAATCTTGGACCCATTTCCCTGTTGTTTAAAAGAAGAAAGTTAATGGTAGTGATTCTGTTCTGATTTCTAGTACATTTCTTTTAACTAAAGTTGAAGACTGTTTCTAGTAGGGTCCATGGGACAAAAATTCACCTTGGTGAGGATACCTTGATCTTGACTGTAATCTCTGGTTTTGCAAATTCAGTGACTCAGTTTTAGTGATTCACTCAAGGGATGATTAGCCTTTTGATTCCTCCTAGCCAAAACCACTAGTGACCATATGAACTAAAAAGCTAATAATGTATGCTAGTCCTTCCGAGGAAGGGGCTGGAGAAAGGGAGTCTAGTTAAGTGGGGGACAATTACAGTAGATTAACAAAAGGAGGCTTGAGAGGGGTGTTGTATTTAAAGAAACTGGTCTTGTTGTGATGAACTCACTAGTGTCCTATAATATCATTTTATCAACCTGAGCACTATTTAAAAAGACGACAACTAGCTTTGTAACCATAGGAAGGCATCTTATTTTAATGGGTCCTAGAGGGTCTTCGTAGAATCACCAAAGCCTATTTTCCTGAAAGCATAGAGTTAGATTACTAATTCTAGGCTTCTATTGTGCTCTTGAGCTAGATTCTATTATATTACTCATTGTAGCTGCTAGACAGTGCAGTTCTAGGCTTCTGTTGAGCTATCAGATATTTAGATTTCTTTGGGGCATAATGGGGCCCCTTAAAGACAAATGATTAATTGTAATCTTATTTGTCTGAAGAATATGGGCCTTCCCAGGAAGAAGAAGGCTTTTTTATTCATTTATTTAATGAGATAATTATACTTTAGGATTGCATCACTATGATTTTCCTAATAGTATTCTCTTTCTTTTCTTATCTGATCATTTACTACTGATTTTAAGGCCAATTATGCTTAAATTTGGGGCTGGTGTGGTGAGATTCTTTGGTTTCAGAGAGAAGAAATTGAAGTTGAAATTTAAGGAGAGTGAAATATTTTAACGAGTGGAAGGTCAATTAATCCTCAGGAATGAATCCTCAAGGATGTTTAGGAATGTGGTCATACTATAATGAATGCATCAAATGTAATATTGTTATACTGTACGCCATTAAATAGAAATTGGTAATTTTGGGAGGATGAAAAATAGCAAATATTGTCATTCAGTTTATGTTAGAGTTTTAAATCTCTAAATTTCTTTAACTTTTCTAGTAAATACTACCAGTTTCCTTGATAAATGGCAATTGCTTAAGGTTAGTATGTCATTATCCTGATCCAAACTGGATGCAATTCACTGCCTGAAGGGCAATTTTATTCCGAGATCAAATTAAGCAATTCTTGATCAATAAGTGAGAGTAAGTTTTACACCTCCTCATATATGCATACAATTCAAAAGTTTATTAATCCATATAAGCCATCTTCATTAAAAGAAAAACAATAGCATATTTGAATTGACATATGGTGGTTATTAAACATAACAAAAATGGAGTCATCTTTGGTTTCAATTTCATATAATATTGCTTACCTTAACTTTCTTGCTCAGAATTGATTTCTACCTTTTTCTAAAGGACTCATATCAACTTTAATAATTGTCAGATTGATCCCCTTAGGAAAACAAAGAATGTGTTATTTCCTGTGTCTCTAGCTTAATTTATTTAAAAAAGATATCATCAGAATTGATAATTCACCTCCAATTGAAGCATATTGAACTGGCATGCAAATGATTTCTGAAAGCAACAAAATTTAGCTGTAGGACCATAATAAGATGTGAAATCTGGATTAAAAATTTAGCCTTTAAATGCCATTAGATCTTGAGAAAGAATGTGGGTGATTTAGGATATGTGGAGAACAAGAAGTTAAATGACTTTATTTCTTTCAAGATGCTTTTTTACTTTAGATTTTTTATTGACTGTATAGTTGTGTTCATATTAGGGAAAATTGTTAAGGTTTAATCTGTTCTATTATTCTTGATACTTTATGGCTAAAACAGAGTATGTGACTATCTCTTATGGAAGAAAAAGTGCTGCATAAAAGCTCTCCCCTCTTAGCTAGGTTGTCAAAAGTGAAATTTAGAAAATAAATTAATATTCAAAGCTCAGTGTAACTGGGCTCTTATGGCTGTGTGTGGTATTCTGGTGTATCTGTTTCTGAATAGTTGAGTCCTAAATCGTTTATTCACTCCCTCATCAACAACAGTGATTTATTGAGCGTAGACAGTAGTGGCCGCTATACTATAGTGCCTTTAAAGGCTATTTAGCCTAGTGCTAAGAAGTTACAGTTATATTTTACTTTCATATCCTCTCTGTATTCTAGGGCCTCTTCTGCTTACATACCAATTGCTGTTACTTGCCTGGTGTAGCAGACACTGTGAGTACTCCAACTTATCCCCTCAGATTCTCTTACTACTTCCACACATGCCAGCTTGACTTCCAGGGGCCAGCAACTACATCTCTGTTGGGGGGCTAGGCTTGGGTTGCCAAAATCCATTTTGTCCACATGCTTGGGTAGGCTGAAAGTGAATGGGAATTAATGTCCCTCAGGTGATGGCCCTTAACCCAGTGGACCTGTGGCGTAAACGTATAAATTCCCAGGCTCTTCACCCCTTTGCTGGAATAATTCTAGAGCTTCTCTGTAGTATCCACTGGGGTAGTTGGCTTAATAATACACCATGTATTGACTTCCTTTCATTTTCTATGTCATCTTCCCATTTCCCTGTTAGGGTCACTGTTCTAAATAAGCTATGTTGCATTCAATCCCTGTTTCAGGATTTGCTTCTAGGGGAAACCCAACTAAGAACTTGTTATTCTCCTAACAATCCAGGTAGAATCTTGGTTGTGGCAGTACAAGTCTACAAAATACAAATAATGAGTAGGATTTTTGTATCTTTTTTCAGGCCTGAAAACTATATACCCCAACATATGACTGGCAGAATCTTTCTGGGTATATTTGATTGTAGATTCACATTCACATAAATACGTATTGGATTAACTGGTTTCATTTTGAGATCACAAAGTGATCCACCAAATTGTTCACTTTAAATAATGGAAATAACTGGATAGAGTGATTATGTATGTCTTTCTTCAGCTGAACAAAATTTATTGAATATCCACTATGTGCCAGGCACTATTCCAGGCTTTAGAGATATAGCAGTGAATAAGACTAATGATTACTTAGTCTTACCTGTCTGCCCTCATGAAAGCTTGAAGTTGAGCTTATTTTATTGTTTCCAGCTATATTTAGATGCTGTTCTGCAAATGTGTGCTGTTCTTGCAAATTTTTTTTTTTTTTTTTAACTTAGTTTTGGCTGTGTTGGGTCTTAGTTGCGGCACTCAGGATCTTTTGTTGTGGCACGTGGGCTTCTCTCTAGTTGTGGTGCATGGGCTCCAGAGTGCGTGGGCTCTGTAGTTGTGGTGTGCGAGCTCAGTAGTTGTGGTGCGCGGGCTCAGTAGTTGCAGCGCACGGGCTTAGTTGCCCCGCGGCATGTGGGATCTTAGTTCCCCGACCAAGTACTGAACCCACGTCCCCTGCATTGGAAGGCGGATTCTTAACCACTGGACCACCAGGGAAGTCCCTGTTCTTGCAAATCTTAATAGTTGTTAATAGAAGGTTATTGGTTTTACACAACGTGTTTAATTTTTTCTCCTAGTTCTTGCATTGCAAGACTCAGAGTTGTAATACGTTTCTTCTGTCATACTTTTCTATATTGATTGCTGCTTACTGATTTTGCATATCTCATTGGTCTTAATTAGTTCTTTTTTTTCCCTCTTCAGTTTCAGTCATTCTCTTTCAAGAATTCTCTTTCAATAATGACTTTTCATTATTGTAGAATTTTGTTGTTTCAAGGTGTATTTTATTATTACACTGATCCCATTAAGGTTGACATTTTTCAATATTCTCATATTTGGTTCAGCCATATTTTACTTAAGATTTTTAAAGTTTTTTATTAAGTATAAAAATGCTCAAAACTGAATACATTTTTGATTAAGTCAATAAGTGGTTCAAAACAAGTAGTTCTTAATACTATACTGAATAGTATATTATCAGTTTGAAATAAGCTTTCCACATTGTGGCAATTTTCAACGTAATTTAAAAATATGTTAAGTTAAAACTTTCTTAGATATGCATAAAATTCTTGTAAATGGTTACTGCCTTCCTGTCACATGTCAGGGTAAACATATGTAAATTCTCTACCATATATAAATTAAAAGCTATGTTTTTTTCATGTGCATGCATTGCTTGGAGTGTTCACCTGAAACTTGCACTCAGCCAAAACTTGAGGAAACATTACAGAAAGCTTATGTGTGTTGTCTGTTATTTGAAGGTTTGTACTCATATAATATGTGCGTTCCTTAAAAAAAATATTACTCTGTCTCAGAAACTTTCACATCTTCTCCTCTCCGTCTTGACTATCTCTGCTCCCTGATACTTCACGTGGTCACAACTTAAATGACATTTCCTCAGAGAGACATTTTCTCCCCACTTAGTTTAAAGTAGATCTCCTTAATATTCTATCAAAGAACCCTATTTTTCATAGTATTTGTAATAAATTCTAATAGATATATGTATAAGTATTTGTTTTTTAGTGTTTATTTACTAACTTTCCCACCACTGTAAGCTCTATGAGGTCAGAGACTATATTTGTTTTGTTCACCACTGGATTACTCAGTGCCTGGCATAGTGCCTAGCACACTAAGCCTAGGGACTTAAATATATTTGTTGCATAACTATGTGGCTTGACCCAGGCTCTTGAGATGTAGCTTCTACTGTCTTAACCCTTTTTTGAGCCTCATGCCTTCCAAGTCAAGGACCCTTTGTGCCCTCTCCTTTAGCTATCTATTCTAGGGGTCATTCTGGTATAGCAGTCATCATCTATTTATGTGATAGCCTGGGCCTCAGGCACCAAACTGGGAGAGTGATCACAGAAACCGAAGCAGAAACTCCACCCTTATAATTAGAACTTCCCAGAGTTGAAATTGAAAGGGGCTGGGTAATCCCAGAAGCCCATTGATCATCACAGGGGCTCCAATCCCAAGCATGACTGTGGGCAGAAGAGGCTCAGGCAGCAACCTGGAAGCCAGTGATGAGATTGGGAATATGGGCAAGTGTGTCAGCTTCTAAGCTATGTTTTGGAGTATGATGTGTGTATGAGTTGGCAGGGGTGGTGGAAGGTTGTATACTGGACAACTGTATCTGTTTTCATACTGACTGCCTAACACATGGAATATCTGGATAAGCAGGAAGAGGTTAGAGAATCACTGTAACCTGGGGTGCTGGGAGATGCTCGGGGAGTCAGAGGCAGGGAAAATATGAGCTGACATACTGATCTCGCCTATTCCTATCCCATTCTGGTTCTTTGTTGGTTTTAAATGTGGCATAGACACTTCCTATCTTAGCCTTCTCTGGTCCCTTTTAGACTTCAGACCTTCTTAGATGCAAGGAATTAATTTTTCTCCCCACCATTTTATTGTGAAAAATCTCAAACATACAGCACACTTGAAATAATTTTATTGTGAACACCTATGTATTTACCACCTAGATTGTATCAGCATTTTTTATTGTTTTATCACATCTCTGTCCATGCATTTAGTCTTTTATCCACCCATTAATACATCTTAATTTTTGGTGTATTTATTGATGAAAGTATATTGCAGGCATTGGTACATTTTCTCATAAATACTTCAGCACTCATTAACAAGAGTTCAGTATTTTTTACATTTTTTTTTCCTCTTGAGGTAAATTTTACATATGACAAATGCACAGGTCTTTAGTGTACATTTGTTGAGTTTTGATAAATGAATACATCTATATAATCTAAACCCTATTGAGATACAAGACATTACCATCATCCCAGTAAGTTCCCTCATGCCCTTTCCCAGTCAATTCCTGCCCCAACCCCTAGAGGCCAGGGCTGTTCTGTTTTGGTTTTTAAAATCATAGTTTCAAGATGTTGATTTGTACCAGTTAGTATCATTAATGAGCCCTCAAATAATCTTTCTTCAGTTGTTACCTGTTCTTCTCATGATTCAAATAGGAAAGAGCTCTGCTTCCAAAATTTGAAATCAACCAAAACTGGAAAAAAAAAAGAACCTGGCACAGCGCCAGCTTTGTAATGACTTTCTCTAGTTAGGCCTAGTGTTATGCGATCTAATCCATGTTTCCTCAGGGTGCAGGAGACACAGAATAAAAATAGGGTCAAAGGTCACAAGGTCACACTAACAGAAACAATACAGTATTTCTCTGGTTATCACCTCCCCTCCATTCTCCCAGGTCCATTCTGAGGTCATTCTGGCCTTTTAAATTCTTACCAGTCTCCAAACATGTCTCGCATAGGTTTCCTAACACGACCCAAATCATTCCTCTGTGTTGACACTAGCTTGTTACACTTACTTGGGTCAAACTGGTACTCCTAAAGTCTCTGCTAACCTAAAGATAAATTATTTTCCAGGAGCACCCTTGGGCTCTTTCATAAAGAGAACATTGGTGGCCAAATCTCACTTGACCTGTAGATATACTTAGACACGTCTAAATTTTCTGTGGATTCATGGCTCAGCTTCATCTTGGTGTCTGTTGCTACTATCACAAATGACATCCTTCAAAACTAAACCATTGGTAAGGGCCATACCTTTTTTCTAGCCTTTACTCCTCCAATACAATGGGAAACGCTTTATTTTTTATGTTGGCCTTTAGCTTTCATACATTCCTTTTCATGTATTAAAGTACAGACTTTCATACCTTAAACATTGACACACCCACACTACCTTCTGTACACTGAATTTGGAGTCTTCTAAACCATCTTAGCAATGATTTTGAAATAGTGCAGGGTTGGCACTAACTGTCAGCCAAAAATTGAGCTTCACCTATTTTCTTGGCCTAATCCAAGCAGCAGTATTTATTTAATATTTGAATATCCTGTTATATTTTATCCTTATTTGAAAATGAATTCACAATAGAAGAATGAAAGGGCTGGTAAGAAACAAAGGCCTAAGTATCTTAATAACACATTTGGGACAAAGATTAAAATTATTAAATGAGCTGAAAGCAGCGATTTGTCAATCTCAGAGGTTCATTAGACTTAAGTGGCTAGTCTATATGTTGAGGTATATTTTTTAAAAAAGAAAGGACATATTGGGATGCTTTAGAAAGATACCATCAAAGATTAGGTCAAAAAGGTAAATATAATGAGAGATTTTGTAACATTTTGTAGCTCTTTGAGAAGAAAACTCTGTTAAAGTAGTTTATTATATTGTAATTTTCCTGCTACTATTTATCACAATTTATAAATGATAAACATACTAGGTGATTATTTATCCAGTGTAGATTTATCCCAGTACACTATAATCTCCCTGAGGATTTTTTTTTCTTTTTTTTAACCGCATTTCCATAAGAACCTAGCAAAATGACTAACACTTAGATGGGTTCAATAATTGTGTTGAATGAATTAGTGAATTTGTGTAAATATGCCTATAGAAAGCTACTCTGGTTTTGGACTGAAAGATATGCATATTTTAAATATTGATAGACAGAATCAAATTGCTCTCCAAAAAGCATAGATTCCATTCTTGAGGCATTGGGAAAATCTGAAAAGGATATAGGTTTGTTTTCTTGTGAAGAAATTAATAGGCTAAAAAAAAAAAAAAAAAAGGAAAGCCCCGTTTTATTGTGTTTAAAATGTTGGGGTAGAGAATTATATTGTATTGAGAAATTGTGTTTTAAAATTTTGGCTTCTTATAGGTTGGTAGTGTTGTTACTCTGGGGTCTAGATGTTGGCCAGGTGGAGAGTAGGAAATGTATTTTAGATAGAAGGAAGAGCAAGTGCAAATATACAATATAAAAGCAAAAATCCAAATATTCAACAATAGAGATGAGATTAGATAACTTGTATACATCCATACTTTGGATAATGAATGAGGTAGTGCTGTAGGTACTGACATAGAAAGATATTATATTATTGAGGGACAAAACACAGGTGATATGATCCTGTTTTCTTGAAACAAACACTCAGTGTGGGTGTGTGTTTGCCCACACAAGCTTGTATGTGTGCCCACAGAGAAAAAGTGTCTGGGAGGGTACAAACCAAAATGTTAACTGTGTTATTCCTGGGGAGTGAGTGGTTTGGGGTTGAGATATAGAGATTTTTAATTTAATATATCGATACCTCAGTTTTACTTTTTTTTTTTTTAACAGTCAACCTGTATACATTTTGTAATGAACTATTTTCTAAGGAAAAAAGAGAATGCGGTATGTGGAAGCATGGTGGGCTGCTCTTAAGGTGCATTTGTTAACAAACGTGCAGGAAGCATCAGAACATTTCTTACGGCAATTCTTTACTAGACTTATACAAAATAGGTAAGATTAGATTAGTGGTTTTCTAACATTTCTAGAGACATGGAGTCTGTTGTTTCAGCTCAATCATAGGCAGAATTCCTGTGTGTGAAAACGACGAAAGCAGAGTCAGTTGGTAGAAGCTGGGAGTGAGGGGCTTCTCTCGGTGTTCCCCTCCCCTTATAATCTTTTGACAGCCCCTAGGGCTCTGCTGAACACAGTTTAAAATACACTGGTCTCTTCCTGGGATGCTTTTGATTTAGTCCTTCCTGAAGGTCAGAGGGATATACCAGCTCTGTGATTCTAAAGCACAGAGAATAAAGAATGTCTACAGGTAACCCCGGAATTCTCTCTTGCTTTACAGAAAACACGTTTTGAGCAGGAAACATTTGTATCATGTAAGATATTTCCAGATGTACAATAGAAGAGAAACATTTTTTATTTTGCATTTCTTGGCTTTGGAGTCTTATAATCTTACTTCTTAAATTCCAAGCCCTATGATCTATGCCCTTTGTATATTCTGAAGGTGACTAGAACGGCTTTGTTAAACCAACAGTTATGGGTTCTATAAATGTCTGGCTGCTCTGCCAGTCTTAAATGTAATGAGACAAATAGCTTAAAAAAATAAAACATTACTTTGTATTTATCTAAGAATGTGGCTTTTCCGGGTCCAAGCAACTGAACAAAGAACTACATTTTAAAAACCCATGAATAGTATTTAATAGTGAAATTTAAACCAATTTTTTAAAGAATTATTCTTCTTTTAGTATGTGCACATAATTTTATATTTACTGTTTTGTGCCTAACATTTGATTTCTGGAATTATTTGTAGTACTAGAAGCACAATTAATATCATACATATATTGATATGTTTAACTTGTTAATAAAACTTAAAAGTTATTTTCATATAAACATGCTAGTGTGTTTAAAATAATAGAGAAAGCATATTATCACATTTTATTCACATAGACCCAAGTTTTTATTAATGGCTTTATTTATTTTTATTTAAAATGTGTGTGAGTGTCTATATAGTAGAGGGAAATAAAACAACCATAATAGAGAAGATGAAAAAAAAAATCTCATGTCCCCACAAGGTGGTACTGTGGTTCTTTTACTCTTTCAAAAATCTAAGCATAGAATTGATATTTCTCCACTTGTTTTCCTTCCCCCAACATTTTATAAGTGATCTTCAATTAGATTTTAATGAAAATGAGAAATAATTTCAAAGGAAACTTGATACTTTTCGGTTTGAGGTAACTGGCAAGTAATCAAAAATCTCTATTTAGCTTTAGCTTTTTTCTTTTTAAAAAATTCTTATACAAATTTTGGTTATAGTTTATGGTATTTTATTTATACTCTTTATACTATATATACTATGATAGTGTAGAGTGGTTTTTTGTTATAAAGAAATAATGTATTTTCAGGCATCTTTAAAATGTTTCAATAAATGGGCATAAGTGCAGCTCAGTTTTAGGCAATTCAGTTTCCTCTCTCTTCTAACCACTCACTAAGTAAGAACTTGATCTAAATCTCGGTTTTATAGGTAAAAATTAGAGAACATGCTTTAAAAAAAATACCACTTGAGTGTATCTTGTGCTCTTTTTACGCTGTATCTTTCAGCGTATTTGAAGATTAAAAAATATGTTTACATGTAAGTATGGAACATCATGTATGAATTTGCTTGTCTGTTAGTAAAAATTCAAGACGAGTAATTCAGGACTGGGTTCCGGTTTCAGCTTCCAGGTTCCGTTCGCGGGTCGTTTGGGGACGGTTGCTGAGCCCTTGAATAGATTTCTGGGCCCGGCGTCGAGGACACGGTGACAAAGAAGCCACCGCGGCCCCTGCCCTCAGGGCAGCGGTGGTCTCAGGGGTCCCGCAGAGGAGAAATTTAATGGTTGGAAGTAGGGCGAGGGGACTTGTTTCTTGAGACCGTGTTTACACAGTAAGCCGAGTCCTTCCTTGACTGCCCGATTATTTGGGGTGGCCCGGGGAGGGGGCCGATGGAGATTATGGGCATTTGTCTTGGGGACCCCAGGGTGTAGGAAGTGGAAACAAATCTTTGATGAATTTGTTGGCTACAATAATGAGTCTGGGAGGAAAGGGAGAAATGAAAGAAGAGAAGAAAGAGGATTCTTCGAGAAATTGGGGAGACAAAACCAAGGGAAAACTTACACGATGAAAAATGATAGTAAAAGCCAGAGGAAAAATAAGGCAGAAAACAGAAAAGAAGAAGCAGAATCGAACGAAGACGGGGCAGGGCACTAGGAGCTCGAGGCTGGGCATCCATCCTTTCATTTCATCCCACAGGGAGCCCGCGGAAACAGCATCTTCGGTCCCGCTTAACGGGTGGGAAAACATCGACCTTAAAAGGTTGGGTAACTGCTCAAGGTCACCGCGCTAAGGTGCAGAACCCAGGATTCTCACCGCTCCTCGACCGGGATCTGAGCTTTGGCCGGATCGCGCCGTCCGTCCGGGAAAAAGGACTAGCAGGGCTGGTGATGCGCGGCCCCGGGCCGGGCTGGAGCCGCCGCACCAGGAGCGCGCCGCGGAGGTGGCCGGGCGGGGAGAGGTCATTACCTCCCCAAGCAAGAGTGCTTCTCAGGGGTGCGGTCCGGGGCCTCTCCTAGCCCGAGTCAGGGCAGAGGAGCGAGAAGAGAGCGGCCCCGGACTTCGGCGAGGTGAGAGGCGTCCCATCCCTCGGCTCCCCGTTGCGCAAAGGCTCTTCGTGCATCGCACTCAAGGTCCCCCAGCCACGCCATCGCGGGGTGCCCCCCTCTCTTGCGGCCTGCAGCACCGAGGGCTGCGGGCTGGGGCTGCACGGGGTGAGTGCTGAGTTAACCACACGCCTCGGGGCTCAGGAACCCGGCGCGGACGACGGTTCCCAGCGCGGGGCTCAAGCTCCGCGGTGGGGCGGCCCTGTCAATGAGGCTTGACTCAGACCCGAGGAGATCGCGGGTATTTACCAACCTAACGGCAACTTACGGGAATATACAGATACATAAGACTAGGGACGTATGTACCTCATAGGGGGTAAAAACAAAACAATCACAAGGAAGAATAATACCCAAACGGTCTGCACTGTAAATGGATGCAGTTTCATGTTCTGAGCACCCTTTTCGATGAAAAGCTCCTGCCAATCCTTAGTGATTATTCAATGATTATTAATTGACGAGACACCTTTCACCTGAAAATGGCTTGTCTGCATTGTCTTCCTTCGCAGAGAACTGCGAATTAAAGTTTCTTTGTTAGAGAGAACAAAGAAGAATCCAAATTATTTTAAGGAGGCTTAACATTTGACTTGGCAAACCGTTTTGCTAGAGATCAACCTTCGCTCTTTGACTCGCCCCCTCTCTGTCACAGCCTCACTGCAGAGCTGTCTCTGCAACAAGGCTAATGCTCTGGCAGGTTTGCGCCCGCCCCCCTTTAGAGATTCGCAATTTAAAGTTAAGAGGACATTTAGAAGCCTCATAATACAGCCTTTTACTTTCACACGGAAGGTAGGCGAGGCCTGAAGAAATTAAGGCCATCTTGTAAGTTTGTGCCATAGCTGGCGGCCAGACCCCACGCCCCGCCCTGGCGCTCCCCTTTTCGGTCGGAGTGGTGGCCTGACGGCTCCCGTGGCATCGCTTCACCTGGCCCCGCACCCTACGCTCATCCCCCTTCCTGGGAGCCCAGTAAAAACTTCCTTCTCGAGTGTCTGGAGAAGGCAATGTCTTCTTTTCATTTTAAAAATTATTTTCTTTTGCTGTCAGATTCATTCTGACATAGATCAGGGGTGGAAAAGTGTGTGGTATAGAGTCATTAGTAAATCCATCTCGTTTTTTGTTTCATTTGACAGCAACACATTAAATTAATCCCTGTCCAAAAGAATCACATTAAGGGAGCTGTCAATGCTAATCCCCAGCTCATTGTTGCTACCTAGCTCAGGGTTGACTTTAATAGGTCGCGCTGACATTTGTTTCTTCAGAGGCACATTGGTGACTTCATCCAGACCCAAATCTATTCTCATCAAAAGTGGAGCCACCCGCAAGTTTTCTCAGACCCTGAATTCTCTGGGCTTCTAGCTTAGGGTTTGGGCTCTTGTTGGAAGTGTTGATTCACATTTTCACCTTAAACTGGGTAAAGATGGTTATAACAATAAAAAGAAAGGTAGAGTCCTCCCTGAGTAAAACAAAAAGCTGAGTTAAAAAAAAAATTTTAAAGTAGGATGATGATTGTTCTTATACTTGTTTTTAGCATCCTATATTAGCTTCTACAGTTGTCTATAGACCTGATTGTATACAAATGAGATTTAAGATAAGAAAAAATTAGAAAAAAATAAAATGGTTGAAGAGTAGATTACATAGACTAATAAAAGGGGAGAAGAGGCAAGGAGGAGAAAACCTTAATAGAGTAAAAGATCTGTAGCAGAAATGGAAGAAAAAAAGGGAATTTACTGGTAAAGAAGAATAACATCTAAGCAGTAATTTGGATAGGAAGAATTTAGGCAGTACAAAAACTAGGAAAAAATACATTACAATAAGATTAAAACATTCCTTTGACCAACATTTAGAAACTATGATTATAAAGTGTTTTCTTTAAATGTAATCTCTCTGCCTGTCTCTCCCCTGTCTTCTGTACCCACCCCCCGCCCCCTGCACATTGATATAGATTATCCAGCTTTGTGCTTATGACATTTATGGATTCCAGATCTGACAATCATATATTAGCCTTTGTCTGGGCGGCTAAGAGAAAGCAGAGGACTGATCCAATCTTAAATCATTTAACCTGTTCTTAAAGTATGCTTCCCACCTGGTTATTCTTATTTTCATAGAGATTTGGCAAGGTTTTTAAGATGAAATGGGAGCTAAAAATCGAGAAATGGGCGTCCATTATTTAACAAACTTATATTGAGTGATTAGTGTACAGATACTACAGATTTGCTATATCCATATATACTAGAAAAGAATTATGAATATCCTGTTTTTAACTAATTGAACCATACTTTTTTCATATTGCAAAGTGATACTGTAAATCTTTTTGTCAAGTGAAAACTCACCTCTGCCTCAATATTTTTTTTCCTGAAAATCTGTGTTTTCAAGTAAGTGTGGCACAGTTGTACCTCTTACTCTCAGGATTTTAGTTATTTTTATTTTAGTCTACTTTTATTACAGTTTTCATTTCCTTTTGCTCCCTTAACGTCCTCAGAGTTATCTCTGGACATAAAGATTTTAAAGTTACTTTCATACAATCCCTGTAAAACACAGTTTCACTGAATTTTTTATTGAAGGCAATTTCATTTATTTGAATGATTGAACAACTGAGGTTCATTCAGAGAAAATAGGCCAGGGTTTTGGTGGTCCAAACAATAAGACTGCAAAGGATCAGTAAGAAAAGAACTATGCATGCATTCAGGAATCTCCAGACAAATGCCAGGAGTGTGAGGAATAAGAACTTAGGTTCATATTGCATCAGTGGATTAAGACCTAGCTGACATTTTAGAAATTGGTGGGTTAGAGCAGACCTGAATGGAATGCTGAAACTCCAGGGACTCCAAACTTAACAATGCCTTGTACTCAGCACAATGTCTTGTACACAGTAGGCACTCAGTAAGTAATCTTTACATCAATAATGAATGTGTATGCAACACCTGCATGGAGGAGGGAATGCAGGACTGGATGAGTACAGATAGGAAACAGAAGAGAAGGCCAGAGATGGCAGAGTTGGACTTTGTTAGTTGTAGAAGTGGGCATAGTTGGTGGTGCTTTGCTGGGTTGCAGTGACTGAGGAGCTGGCTCTGTGGGGATCAAGGCAGAGGGTAAAGCCAGTAGACAATAATGAAGTGGATATATGAGCACTTAGCCCTTGGAAATGTATTCATATGCCCTGTTCACTGTATTCATGGTCAGATAAGAGCTTTGCCTTCAAGGAATATGTATTTCAAAGGAAAAACGTATGTGTCCAAAGTTAGATAATTCACTATGTGGAATGATGTTGTGTCAGGAAATGACTTTAAGTGATTGAACTTCTGAGTGTACCTCATGGTTCCCCTCTGTGTGGTCTAGAAGAGCTCCTCCCTCTCTTCTCTGCTGGATGGGTGAAGCAGGGAATGCCCTATGATGAACTGTTGGTGGTGGATCCCAAGGCCACTGGTAGAGGCTTGGCTGGGATCTGGGGGGTGTTGTTGGTTTGGTGGTGGCTGCAATGGCAGTGGGGTTACAGTGCGGGGAACTTTCTGGTAGAGCAAGCCCTCCGTCATTCTCTGTAGTCTCAGGCCATTTCCTAATACCCTCTTCCCTCCACCAACCCCCTACAGTTACTTTCTTCACTGGCCTAAGGGTTAGTCTGCCTGTTTTCCTTTTCCACGTCTGTCTCAAGTGCTTTTTGTCTGGGTTTTCTTCATCTGATGGTGGAATAGAGCCCTTATTCACTGCTTTTGCCCCATCTCCCATCTGACCTCGAGGCAAACAAAGCATTTTTGGTTTTTAAAAAGAATTGTTTTTATTAGTAATAATGGGAGTGGAGGGCACAAATAGAGGTGAAATGGTACCCCCATTTTTCTTTTATACACTTAGATTTTTAGGGAAACACATATATATAAATATAGAAGGACCTGAGTCAGAGGCTAAGTTTCAGACTCCACTTCTCTAGACATTTGTCACGGGAGTTGGAGTAGATGTCTGGGAAGAACGGGCTTCTGAGAGGATAGTGAGGATTTGGACAGGGGTGAGGGCACTGCCGGCGATGTCACAGCTTGGACTGCGTGAGGTAGCGACAGGGAAGAGGAAGCCAGCTCCGGGGCTTTTCCCTCCGCTCAGCTCTCCTCACTTGCTATTTCTTCTGAACCACAGGCTCCCCTCCCGGGACAGCAGGGAGCAGGGTGAGAAGTCAGACACGCAAGATTGTTTCTAAGTGTTGATAATTTTCTCTGAGCTCTTGATGGCCTCTCATTACCGACATTTGGCATATTTCTGTGATATTGTTTTCTGGGTTAGTAGACCAGGCTGTGGAATATAAAGAAGACCCAAGGCGGGAGAGAAAGGAGGTGTTTGAACTTATATACTTTTAGTTTTGTTCTATTGCTTCTAAGCCTTTAGAAAAGACTGTAACTGACAACAACAACCCATTTTCAAACTTAATTTATAACTGTGCAATTTAGGTAGAAGGCCCCTGGGCAGGTGTGGAAACTTTTTTCTGTGCCTGCCAGGGTACCAAGCACACTGAAAGCATTTAACAAATAATGATAACAATTTAAAGCAATGGGAGCATTGGGTGTATAGGGAGATAAGAAACTGGAAAACTGGGGCCCACTAATAATTAATGATGTCTCAGGAGGTGGTCCCAATGTTTTTGGATTTTAAATCCCCTTGTTCAATTTCTTGCTGGAGTGAATTCCACACAAAAAAGAATACTCTTTAATTTGATACTTAGTCACTTCGGTGTCCTGCCCTGAGCTGGCCAAGATTGCATATTCTTACGAAAATATACGCATTCATAATCAGTCTGATAATGTTGCTTCCCAGGGCTTCTAAATGCAAAAGCAAGCGATCCTATACTCAGATATGTGGCTTCAAAGTCATAGGATCATCTGAGAAGTTTGCGTTTCTCATTTTTCACTTCTTATTCTTGGAACTGAAAGGAAAACAGCACCATGAAAACTTCTAGTTAAATACATAATGAAACAAGGCCCGGCACTGGCAAGTTAAGACTTCACCAGGAATGAATTCTTGTCCTTTTATGTGATAGGCTGAATCGACAGACATTTTAATAAAATGACAGGATAACTCGAGTATGCCTTTGATTAACGCTTGAATTACCAATGATTTTGATGCCCCTTGTGCTCACATCCTGAAGATTTGGAGTCTGCCTTTATTTATGTGGGTTAAGATATTTAGAGACCATAAGAAAGGCTACCCTAAGGGTAGATCAGAAAGAATGCAAAGTGTGTCTTCCTTGCCTACCATCCCTTCTTCCAGTGTGTTCTTTTCCTATGTCTGGTGCATTGCTTAGCACCAGCCTTGGGTTTCGTTTAGACTTTCCTTCTCCCCGTATCAAAGCTTGTGATTCTTTGCTTTTCTGAATTGACTCTACTTCATTTTATATTCTGCTTTCATAATATTCTTGAATCGTTCCTCTCCTCTATATCCTCTTTGCCATGGTCCAATTTTGAAACTACACCATCTCTTGTTTGAATTACTGAAATAGCTTCTGGAGTGGTGCATTCAGCCTGGTCTTCTGTAGTCCATCATTTGCCCTGCTGTTAGAGGGTTTTTTGTTTTTTTGTCTTCATCCTAAAACACAGGTCTGCTTTAGTTTCTCCTCCAGTTAAAAATTTTGACACCACACCTCCTTCAGCTATTGGATAAAAATCATATTCCTTGGCAAAGCATAAAAAGTACTTTGTCATCTAGTTCCTGGCTATCTTCCCAGCATCATCAAAACTTCCCGCCCATGGATCCTTACACGTGTGTCTTTATATGGGCTGCTTTGCTTCATCCATACCTTTGAACATGACAGTCTGTCTGCTTGGATTGCATTTTTCCCTTTGTTTCTTTGGAAGATGCCTACCTTTCCTTCAAGACTCACCTTGAAATTACCTTACTGTGTTAGAGATGGCAATTATTTTCTCATCATCCACACATTTTTAGAAAAAGAGAATCTATTCTTGGATTGGGGTAGGATTAGGTCAGATTCTCTTTCCAAGGAATTGATATGGGGATGGAAAGAGAGAGTGAATTAGTTGGCTGTGGGTGTTGGATGAGTAAGGTCTTATGGGCTCAAGCATTGATGTGGTCATATGTGTAAGCCAAGAGAGCTGATCTGTAAGGAAAGGTAGTAAAATGGGCAGATTGCAGGAAAAAGCATGTATAAGTGATGTGCAAAAAATAGGGAATGAGTGGTGAGCTGTCTTGGTTCTCGTTGGCTTGTCAATCCCTATTGGAGTCCCTCCTGAGGCTGCAGTTGCCTTGTAGACACTTTTAACTCTTTATGCTAATACCTTCTTTATGTAACTTGACCAACTGAGTTTCTGTTCCTTGTTATCAAATGATACCTTATTAAGATTCATCATGTACTAGATAAAATGATTGTGTGTATGTCCGTCTTCCCCACCAGACACTGTTTTATTTATTTTGAGATTTCCAACAGTTAGTCTCACTCTGGTAGACTGACGATATACGTTTGAATGAATGAAAACTAACCTCAGTTTTTCAATGCCTTTTCCAACAAAGAGCCTATGAAATTACGAAGTTGGTGTTGCTATCATAGTCGATGATAAAATGTTAGTTCTTCCAGTAAATATTTTTATTTTAATAAGGGCCTTCTGGAATCAATCATTTGAGGTACAGGAAAAGCCATAAAACTGAGAATTTATCAGTATTGGATTTCATGGGAGGTATTTTTGGATCCTTTCAATGTCTCTAAAATTGTAACATACCTTTGTTCGGGGCCAGCCGCAGGAGGAACTGTCTGAGGGACAGGAGGACTCCTTCCCTGCAGGGACTTCATCAGTGGGAACCAGGACTGGGACCTCACTGCCCAGAACTGCATTTGCTTCCTTCCAAATGGTTTTATATAAGCACAGATCATCCAGGAAAAGCAGAAATAGTCTTAGTGAAACCAATCAAAACACCAGGTTACTTGAGGTAATATCATGATTGGGAAGTTCATTTTGCGAATCAGTATGTTGCTCTTTAGATATTGTTGTCTCTAATAATACATTCTCCTACACTTTCTGTGTTGGTGTTACTGGTCAAATGACACTTCACAGATGTCAAATAAACCTTCTTTTCTATGGCATGCATTAAAGAGGATGTTTTCATATTATATCTGAGACTTCTTTACAGGAAAATCAAGTGGAACGGATCATTGAAATTAGCCTGAGATGAATGTTTCCCTTCCTCAAATTTAACCTTCCAAGATTTTTAGGTCATATAATTCTTGATCTCCCCTTTTAATCGTGAGAGGTACATTTTCACCCTCCTTTCTTCCCTCTTTACAGTATTATATTATTAAGCTCCCCCCTTTTTTGGTCGGTTAAACCAGGGACGTGAAACTGTCATTTCTCAAGCTGCCATCCTCTTTAACTGGCATTTCTTTTGGGGCAGATACCTTTGAGAACATCAGCCTTAACCAGGACCAAACGCCTGTTTAACACAAGGCTTCTTTTAGACAAATCTTTAAACAGGGAATACATCCTTTATACTATTTCTGGTAAATGGGCTGGCACTAAAGGCTAGCTTTATTTTGAGGACTTAATAAATAAATTCTACTTGTGGTTTAAGGTGGTGTTCCTTTTAAAGTTAAATATAATAAGGTAGAGGTGCAGCGTGGGCATGCTGTTGGATAAATACTTTAAAATGTTAGTAATGTGCTAAATGAAGATGTTATTACTTCTCGGGTTTGATATTGTCATTCTGTAGTTATCATGCAATGACATAGGACTCTTCCAAATCTATTTTTCATCCCCATATTTAAGAAGTTCAGTTAATATTTGTTTAGGAGCGATTGCTCACGAGGCTAGGATTCGAGACTGGTCAGCTTTTGGGGGAACCTTAATTTAATGGTTGAGTTTAAGGAAAGGGGAGAAGCCCTTTCTTCTTGCCCACTCCCCACACTGCCTCACATCTAGTGGAGAGAAGAGGGAGTGAAAGCATGTAGGGAAGAAGAGAGGAAGAACCGAAGGAGAATGAGGGCCCAGTTCCAGAGAGATTGTCATGCGTTTGAACAAGTGAAATAAAAGTAGCCCTCCACATGTAAGTTCAAACTGTTTATTTAAAAATAAAAAAGCCATCAAATTGTGTCATCTTGACCAAAGCTAGTAGCTCTTTATAATATTTTAGACTTTATTTACAGAACATTCAAATATTTCTTTCCATTTATAACCAATATATTTTAACAAAACTCCTCATGTTTTACGTGACCTGAAAGGCCATCTAATTTATTTTCCTAATTGTACAGGAGAACAGCTAAATAACCCATATTATAATTAGGGTGATTACATACTTTACTGTCCAAATCTGGACACTGAGAGTAAAAGAAGTTGCTATTCATAATCCCCCAGGGCAACAGGTATAAACTGGGAAACTAGGATTTATGAGCACCTTGATTATAAAAAAATAGAGACTAAGATTGCCAGGTGGTTGAGTCATTAAAATTAGTTTTAATTGCCTTTTTAGTGTTCTGCCATTATGACTGAGGGAAAAAGTTAAATAGGCCATTCTAAAAATAGCTAACATTTTTTGATCACTTATGTACTTAGCATTATTCTGAGCATTTTATTTATAAAAATATGATGAATCCTCACAGTAACTCCATGAGGTTGCTACTCTCTTCCGTATTTTATAGAAGAGGAAACTAAGATCTGGAGAGGTTAAATTACTTGTCCAAAGTCAAAAAGCTAGTAACCAAGAAAGCTGGGATTCAAACCCAAGTATTTTAGCTCCGGAGTCCATGTCTCAATCATCACCTTATTCTGCCTCTCATACATCCAGCATCCATGGTTGTGGAGGCAGGTCTTGAACAAGCATTTTGTAAATAGAATCTAAAATTGCAAGATGTTATTTAGCTTTTTTAAGATAATAAACTTTTTTTCTTTTAGATTTTATCACTGTACTTGACCATTTTGCAAAAATATAATTTTTCCATCTTACTATTAAAATAAAAAAGAACCCTCCAGTTTTAAATTAGAAGGGAGATCAGAGGTTATCTAATTCAATCCCCTTCTTTATAGGGTGAGCAATCAAGGATCAGCCTCTTTCATGTCTTGTGTAAGTTCCTTGGGAACACAAACAGAACTGGAACCCAGGTTTCCTGTCCCTCAAACTGCAGCCCTTTAAATAGTTTTGTATTCACTTAAAATAAGAAAAATTAAATAACATATATCGAATACAGAATGTTCCCTATAAAACTAATGCTGAAAGATAAAAGCAGAAATATAATTCAGGAAGATGTATTTTTTTCTCTAACAAAATAACACATTCCTGTTATGCACACAAAGTACCAGCCAAAATCAGCAAACTGCGTAAATAATTCTAAATTCTAATCTTGCTCCTGTCACTGTCTTTGTGCAGTATTTGGTAGGTCAGTTCACCTCAATGACAGTTACCCCATGTTTATAATAGGAAAAATAATGTCTTTACTTTCTAAGGCAGGGATAAGGCTGCCTTTTTTTTTTTTTTTTTTTTAATGCATTAACTGTTGGAAGGGACTTGCAAATTCCATGTTATGAGCATGCTACCACGTTTTGATGAGAAGCAAATTATCTAAAGTACTAACAATAATGGTTAAACAAGGCAGAAAATCTTTAAACATTGTAGTCTCTGTTTATGCCTTTGATTTCAATTCTGTTCTTCTGGATAGACAGAATTAAATAAATTTTCTGTATATATGTTTTTCTGTCTTGACCAAATTCTTGTTAGAAATAAATTGTGTTGTAAAACTACAATAACTTTCCTGAATTTAGTAGGCGAAGCTAAATCATTCAAGCAATTTCTCCCTGAATCTCCTTAGCTTGGTGGACTATTGCCATTGGTCACATTAACTGGGTAATTACTACATTTCCATTACTTTCTGTTATTACAGCTGAACCAAAAGTAAGAGAGCATGTACACTGAGGGTAAACTGTGAAAAAATAGCACTGTATTTAACTTTTTCAGTGTACGTATGTTTACATTTTTTAGAGGTTAGGGGCAGACTTTCATTTAAGGTTAGAGAAGTAAAAATGAAGAACCAAAATAATCTATTTTGGACTAACAGATTTTTTAAATTAAATGCTTAAATTATAATATTAGAATAGGTATAACCCCAATCTGTATTTCAACTTCAGCAGATGCAAGAATTAATTATAGATATCATTAAAAATATTTGATGCTTTTTTTTCATAGGAACTAACACTTAAATCTATTTGAGAAGGTCTGTTTGCTGTACCTCGTTTGCATTATCTATCGTACAGAATAAACAAAATGCATATTTTTCTTGTTATTTATTAAAGACATATCCATTTTAATCTTGAAGGCATAGGTTCAAGTCAAAGAAGTATTTTTTGAATAGAAATAAATATTCCTGGCAGTTAGTAAGTTGGCACTTCTTTTATGGTTCTGATTATATTTTTATTTCAACCATTAGAGGGCACATTAGTTCAAGAAAAATTGAACAAAAAGCACAGCAACAAGAAGAAAATAGGCTTAGAAGTGGTAGGCAGAGAAAATTTATGTATTTAACTATGCTTATTTTCACTCATTTTATTGTCATTTGCAACATAATTAGTTCTTTAAATCTGAAAAGAATTTAAATGCATATAGTTTCACGTAAGAAATAACTCTTCACTTTTTATTGCTAGCTACTACTCCTAGAAGAATGACGTTGGCCTGGTTGAATTTGACGAGGTTGACTATTATGTGACCAAGAAGGACATAATAAATCATGACCCTTGAAGAACATCCTGAGTTCAAAGGTATGTACAATTAGGTTATTATGAAGTAAGTAAATGCTAGTCCCTGGTCTCGTAGTTATTAAAAAAAGGCACCTAATTGTGAATGAATGCAGCTTCACCGCAAGTATTTATAACCTTTACAATTTGGTACAAATTACAGAGAGAACAATGGATGGCCCCAGAGTGAACACAGGGCTTTATTTCACTAGAAAGCCTTGACTGGGGTCATAAACTGCAAGAGGGCAGGCCTCTCAAGTGGCTTATGAATGACTGCGGAGTTTCAGAATGAGTTCATTTGTTTTCAATCTACAGCAAACTGTTATTATTTCTAATGTTCAGTCTTTTGCTCTAAGGCTGCAGGTTTTTAATCTATAGAGGCTGAAATAGATACTAGCTAGTATTTAACAATAATGCTTATATTATGTTAAGTGGAATGAATGCTTTACATGATTAATTCATTAACTTAGTTAGTAAAATTAATTGAGCACCTACTAACTTTCAAGTCCTGGCCTGTCTTCTAGGGAATAAAGACAGCTTAATACATTGTCCCAGACTTGAAAATATAATTTTTTTATTGCCCTGTGATTTATGAGAAATAAATCAACAAATAACTGTAGCATATGATAACTTTATATATTAGTGGGAAAATAGGAAAGATTTATCAAACCTATTATAAAAATATTTTACATTGTATTTTTAAGGGAACAGGGGTTAGGCAAAATCATTAGTATATACTATCTTCAGTTTAAGACTGCGGAACTTCTCTGGTAATATTTTTTTCTGAGAGTCAGTTATACAATAAATTGTAGTAATTAGTAGCATAAAACAAGGTAATAATGTAATTAAAACCAAAATATTTACTTGCTATAGAAGATACGTTTATGCATCTTAATTCTGCTCCTTGCAAGCTAATAATACTCTATAGGAATTTCTGTGTGGCTTTTACATCTGGTGGTTGTGGAATTAGCATGTGCAAAGAGAGCTCAGAATTATGCTTTAATTATGATTTGAATGATGATTTGAGTCTGAGCATGAGTTGTCAACAGAATCGTGAGCTGGGGGAAAAAGAGATAAGGACTGTTAGTGGGATAAAAAGTATATTTGCAGTCACTTACTTTAAAGTGCCTTTTGTTTTAAAAGAAGTAATTAATGGTTTAATTAATTAATTGGTTTAGATTCTTGATTTTAAAGTTATCTCTTGGTTGCTAAGATGAAACTTTTTCAAAATTACTACACGATATGCAATGACAGGAACATTTCGGTTGAAAGGTAGAAAACATAATTGAAAAACTAGCTTTTGAGTGCCTGCTTATCACCCTAATTGATAGCAGATGAACCTGAGGAATTAAATGTTGTTGTTCAATAAAAAAAAAAGTATTTAGCTGGATTTCACATTATGTTGCATAGTTTCCTCTAAAAGCTAAACATTATTGCTAATGTTTTGATACAATACTAGGCTTTAAGTGGAGCCTGGTATGCATTAATTATCATAAAGCAATCATGAAGTCAAAATTATATGAAAAAAATAGATCCAGGTATAACATCTAAAACTCTTTTAAGGTTTGGGTAACCAAATTAGGGCATTCATAAAATTCATAAAAACCATCCATAAAGAATGATGTTTTAGATGTATGTTTACTGGTATAGAAAACAGTACAAAACAGGCTATATAGTATGAGACCCACTACTGTAAAAAAAAAACCCCAAGATATATAAGAATGGAAAAATCAGAAAGGATATACGCCAAATGTTAGCAGTGGTCATCTCAAGCAGTGGGGTTATGGAAGATTTTCATTTTTGTTAGGCATATAATTAGAATATGTTAGTATTCCAGTTTGCCTAATGTTTAGCAGGAAAATCTTCATATGACTTTAGAATACAACTGTGTACTCTTGCAGATATTTAGTTGGTCCTAACATATATTTACAATTCCTATTTATGCATTTATCCTGTTCTTGTATTTACATATTTTATTATAACAAGTATTACAACTTTAACTAACATTCAGAAAGAATGAAAGGCAAGGAAATAGATCCACATTTTACCACATTTTGAGCCTGCACATGAGGAGGATGATAGACCTATAGGTAGTGGTTGATCAAACTAATCACCCAGGACAGAAAGTATGACTTTCCTTTAAAGAAGGATGATGGGTCAGCTAACACATTGGCTGCCTATTTCTATAAGGCTGTATCCCTTTGAGTGAGGAGAAAACATGGTCCAATTGTTCTGCTCAAGGAGAATTTATTTTCTGATTTCTATTTAAAAGAATAGTAGCTTTTGGCAGGTGTATTTTCAGGGGCACTGTTCACATTAGTGTGAACAGTCGGACCACTCATACAAAACTCAAATGAGTGGATTTGCGTGGAGGTTAAGCAGGAATTTCCAGCAATAGGAAGAGCAGAATTAGCCTCTAAATTATTTACTTGAGAAGAAACACAGCCCCCCCCCCACCCCCCGCCAGATATACATATGTATCATAGTGCTCTGGGGCATCTGTACTGTAGGTCAAACAAAATCAAGCTATAACAGAAAAAAGATTGCTTTGCTAGTTGGGATTAATAGCTAATCACGAGGCGAGCATTTAATAAGTTGTTGGAAGTAAATGTTATAAAATCACAGTTTAAGGGAAGAAGTTATGTTTCTGGAGACACAGTAGTAAGCTCCTTTCTTCCCTTTCTGATTAAACGAGATACTCTAGTGGGGTTTTATTTTTTCTGCTTCATAGCCAGTCTTCATTCTGACATGTGGAAGACAGCTTTTAACTACTAGTGAATAATCAATTTTCTGTCACAATTTTATTAACAGTAAGTAATTAATCAGTCTCACAATTTTATTTAGAATGTTGGTTCAAATATCTGGCTGTAATTTTTTTCAGCCCAAATGAAAATTTGTAAACCATGTTTCAAATTGGTCCTATAACTGACGAACTGATTTTCTTGAGAGAGAAAGCTTAGCAAATTTTCTAATTAGTGCTAAGACCTGATTTTCTTTGGCTCACTGCTTCATGTATTGCACTTCTTCAAATTATGCTGTAGGAAATGTCTTTAGAGGTTGGTGTTTTCTATTGATCTCTACAATTGTTCTCAGTAATTTAGAAGTTAACTGTGCAGTGATTTTTCAAGAATGCGCTGGAGCCTTGAGTCAGCACACACCCCTCTCCACCGAGCCCGGGGGCAAAGATTCTTGTAGCCCCTCTTTGGCTTCAAGAGTTAGGAGTGGGACGCCCGGACTCCAGCTGTCAGTTCATTTCCTCTGTGTAACTTTCCTGTTCTTTCAGCCTGCAGTTCACGCCTTAAAATCCTCTTCCCTTATAAGCTGAGAAGGGATTTGTGCAGTGTGAGCTTACCTGAGAAACTAAAGATGTCATTAATTAGAAAGGTGCTTCTGGGCAACAGGAAATTTTTCACTGGAAAGGTTTCAAATCTAAGAAAGTAATTAATTTCTCTGTGGAAAAGAATCACATTTTTCTCTTCTGATGTCCTTCTTTACTGCAATTGAATGGTTTAACGCACGACAGAGGGAATAGGACTCCTCTCTCATTAACCCTCACAGTTTGGCTCCCTCTTTTCTGTCTCTTTCCTCTTCCATTTCAGCAGCAGTGGTGCCTTCTAGGGATTTGGGGGGACATTTTATTTTCTTTTCCTGAGGAAGAGTTAAGGAATGTAACACAGTAAGTATTTTTCTTAATGTGCGTATACTGTCAGAAGGAGTTTTTAAAAATGAAATATTCCTGTTTACTAAAAGAAAAATGGCAAACTAGGAAAAATAGTTACAGTAAATATGATAAAGTTTTGTTAAAAGGAAAATGACAAGTTGCAAATTTAGCTGCAATAAATATGATAAAGTTTTGCCATCATAGGTGTACTATGATGATCCAAATATGGGGAAAGGACATGAGCTTATATTTCAAAGAAGAAACAGAGGGATCGAAAATCCATTGTTATTAACAATCAAAAATTAATATTGAAACAAGATACGTTACAAAAGTTTATGTATTTGGGTATGTATGTGTCAACATCATCATTATCACTGTCATCTAGTATCAGTACGGACTCATGGATTCCTATTTTGTTCAATAGATTATAATTCTTACTGTAATTATTTCCATCTCAAATTGACCCAGATTGGGTCAGTGGGAGGCCCTTCAAGCTGGCTCTTGTGTTTTTCTTGACATGCTTCCATCATTATTTTGAGTGCTTTCTTACTTTCTGGCATAAAAAAGATGTTTAAGGCTGATCTTAAATTCTTCCTGCCCCAGACCTGGAATCAGTATTTCTTCAAGGAGCTCGTGCAGAACTTGTGTGTGTATTTGTGTATTAGAAACCATGAGCTGTTGCTGAGACCTCTGCTTTTAATCCAAATTCACAAAGCTCTTTACTTGCCTTTCTTCATTCCGTATTTACCTGTCTCTTCTGCACTGAGAACTCTGGCTTCTGGCAACATCAGTGCATTTGCTCATTTGCTTATCCCTTCAACGCACATAAAATAGTTTAAGAATTCATACACCTTTGCCACCACGAAAACAAACCTACTAAGATGAGGTCCAGATTTGTTTGCTATTCTTTTACTCCATGGCTGGTGTTCAAAAGTAACTTTGGTTAGTTCTTTAATTCTCCCACAGTATGCTTATATTGTTTAAAATACTTTTTGGATCACTTGTTTCTGTTTGCATTTAATTTTGTGGTTTTCCCCATCTGTGTTGATTAACTTTTATTTTTTTGGCTATATAGAACATTAACATGTTTCCAAAAGTATCCAAAAAGGTATAATCATGTATACTCAATCCCTCCTCTATTCCTTTCATTTTATTGTCCCAACCTCTTTGTAGGTAACTAATTTCATTGTTTTCTATTTTATCTTTTCTATAGTTTTTCCAAAAACAAGCATATTCTTATACATTTCCTACTTTCCCTTCTTTCTTAGACAAAGGCAGTATACTGTATACACATTTTTGCACTGATATGAAAATCACTGCATATCAGTTCATAGATATTCTCCTTATTCCTTTTCACTGCTGCGTGATATTTCAATGCATTTTTGTACCATAGTTAATTCATTCAATTTCTTATGTTTGGGCTCTTGGATTTTTCAGTTGCAAATAATGTGGCAATGAATAACCTCATATTGTTGATGTGTAACTTCTTGGTAAAAATAGTAGAAATGGGATCATTGGATTGGAAGGTAAATGTGTTTGCACTTTTGTTAGATACTGTTAAATTCCTCTCCATAAGGGTTGTATCATTTTGCATTACTCTGGTGTTGTATGAGAGTGCTTTTCTTCCATAACTTCATGAACAGAGTATATTGTCAAGCTTTTGCATTTTTGCCAATTTGATGGTAAAATGGTAGCTCAGTGTAATTTTAATTTTCATTTATTTAATGAGTAAAGTTGAACATCTTTTCATATGTTTAGAGTCATTTTACAATCTTTATTTTTCTGGTGAATTGACTGTTCATGTCTCTTGCCTACTTTTCTGTAGAATTTTTGTTCATTTTTTTCCTCATTTCTTTTTATATCAGAGATATCAGCCCTTTACCTGTGATATATGTTACCGATTTTCTTCCCAGTTTGTCATTTGTCTTTTGATTTTGTTTGTGATATTTCAAGTCAAGCAAATGTTTTTTTTAATTTTCATGTAGTAAAAATATCAATTTGTCTTTATTGCATCTGGGTTTTGAGTTATTATTAGTTAAGTTTTCCCCTATAGCAAGATTATAGGGGAATTCGTGTGTTTTCTTCTAGTGCTTGTGTTGTTTCATTTTGTTTTAATGTATGTTTCGAGAATGGATTTAATTTTATCTTTTCATCACCCCAGTAATTTGAGATACCACCTTTATCATATACTAAATTTCCATATGTAGTTGGGCTTGTTGCTGCACTTTTTATTCTACTTGGTCTGTCTGTTCACACATCAGTAGTACACTCTTCTACAGTATGTTTTAATATCTCGTAGGGTTAGTACCCTCTCACAGCTTTTCTTTTTCAGTGTTTTCCAAGTATTCTTGCATGCTTATTTTTCCATATGAACTTTAGGAGTCCCTTGTTTAGCTCTAGAAGAGAATTTGTAGGTATTTTTATTGGGATTGCATTAAATTCATGAATTAACTTTAGGGGAGAACTGACATCTTGATGATGTTGAAATGTCCTAACCAGAGCAAGGAATGTCTTTCCACTTAGGAGTGCTTTGTAGTTTTATTCATATAGGTTTTGAACATTTCTTGCTAAGTTTGTTCTCAAGTATTTTATCTTTTTTGTTGCTGTTGTAAATGGGGTTTTCTTATCCATCATATCTTCTGTTTATTGTTGTGTATAAGGAGGTTGCTGATTTTTGCATGTTAATTCTGTATATTCCTACCTTGATTAATTCTTTAATTTTGTGAGGTAGTTTTGTCATTGATTCCCTAGAGGTATGTAGGTATATTAAAAAGTCCTCTGTGAGTTCCAGTTCAAGATGGCAACACAGGAGGCTCCTGAACTCACCTTTTTGCTGGCACACCAAGTCTACAGCTATATATGGAGCAATTTCCTCTGAAAGAAATCTAGAAACTGGTTGAGTGACTCCTACATATTGGGTAAACAAGAAGATATTTACATTAGGATGGATATGAAAGGCTCAGACAAACTTATGCCACAAACCCTACACCTGGCACAGGGACAAACAATCAGGAGGGAACTCACAACTCCCAGCTTCTCCCTGAGGATTGAAGGGTTTGGACCCAACATCTAGCATCCCAATGTTGAAGACTTCCACCTGAGGGACAGGCCCCCCAAACATCTAGCTCTGAAACCCAACAGGGCTTACTTCCATGAGACCCACAAGACTATAGCAAAGAAAGAAACAGTTATTAATGGGAACACAAGGACTCAGTATGGCTGTTCCCCCAGGGCTCAGCACAGAAGGAGCAGACAGAATCACCTATCTTCCAGTCTGCCCCTGAAAGAGGCCTATTTACACACTTTAAAAGCTGCTGCCTGAGGGTCAGGCTCTAATTTAGCACACTGGATTATTATTGTAAATGACAAGTAAATAAATAATAATTATTATAAATGATTATGATCCTCCCCTGAGACCTGGGAGGCTGGTGGGCACTGTCTCCACATTCTCCCTCTGCCCTGCTCCAGGTCACTGGTGTCTCCCTGGAAGGAGCTTGTGCACACCTCTGGTGACCTAGCTTTTATGGCTGCAGATCAGAGGATGAAACACTTGATAGTGCATCTCTGGTAGCCAGTAGGGCTTGTGGTCATGGACCCCACAGGACAATAGCAAACAAAGAAAAAGTTCTTAACTGGCTATCCCCCCAAGGCTCAGTGCAGAGAGAACAGACAAAAATGCCCAGCCCCCAGTCTTTCTTTAAAAGCTGCTGCCTAAATGTCTGGCTTCCCATCAGGTGCTGACTGAGATCCTCCCCTTTGGGACACTGACAGGTCTTGGCCCAACTTCAACTTCTGGGAGTTCTCAGAACAAAGGAGGCAACTTGGACAATCACAAAGGTTCGAGAGACAAACAAGAGTTAGGGCCGGGTTATAAGTTTCATCTCCTACATAAGACCACTGCATCAAGATGGAGAGGTGGCTATTTTATCTAATGAACAGAAACCAACACAGAGAGTCAGGGAAAAGGAAGAAACAGACGAATATGTTCCAAACAAAAGAATAAGATAAAACTCCAGAGACAGGCCTTAATGAAGAGAAGATAAGTAATTTCCCTGATACAGAATTCAAAATGATGGTCTTACAAAGGCTCACTGAGAGCAGAAGAATGCATAAACAAAGTGAGAATTTCAACAGAGGTAGAAAATGTAAGAAAATACCAAACAGAAATTACAGAGCTGAATACAATAATTGAACTGAAAAATTTTTTAAGGGGTTCAAACTATATTTCAAAGCTATAGTAATCAAATCAGTATGGCTTTGGAATAAAAACAGACGCATAGATCAGTGGAACAGAATAGATCTCAGACATCAACCCATGAATATATGGTAAACTAATTTTTGACAATGGTGCCAAGAACACACAATAGAGAAAGGATAGTCTTTTCGATTAATAGTGCTTGGAAGACTGGACAGCCACATGTAAAAGAATGAAACTGGATCCCTATCTTACACCATATACAAAAATCAACTAAAAATGGATTAAAGACTTGAACATAAACCTGAAGCCACAAAATCCTAGAAGAAAACATAGGGGGGACGGACCTTCAAGAGGGTGGAGGAGTAAGACGTGGAGATCACCTTCCTCCCCACAAATACATCAGAAATACATCTACACGTGGAACAACTCCTACAGAACATCTACTGAACACTGGCAGAAGACCTCAGACTTCCCAAAAGGCAAGAAACCCCCCACGTACCTGGGTAGGGTAAAAGAAAAAAGAAAAAACAGAGACAAAAGAATGGGGATGGGACCTGCACCTTGGGGAGGGACCTGTGAAGGAGGAAAAGTTTCCACACACTAGAAAGGCCCTTCACTGGCGGAGACGGTGGGGGTGGGGGGGAAGCTTCAGAGCCACGGAGGAGAGCGCAGCAACAGGGGTGTGGAGGGCAAAGCGGAGAGATCCCCGCACAGAGGATTGGTGCCGACCAGCACTCACCAGCCCGAGAGGCTTGTCTGCTCACCCGCCGGGGCGGGCTGGGGCTGGGAGCTGAGGCTCGGGCTTCAGAGGTCAGATCCCAGGGAGAGGACTGGGGTTGGCTGCATGAACACAGCCTGAAGGGGGCTAGTGCGCCACAGCTAGCCGGGAGGGAGTCCGGGAAAAGGTCTGGAGCTGCCGAAGAGGCAAGAGACCATTGTTTCGGGGTGTGCTAGGAGAGGGGATTCAGAGCACCGCCTAAACGAGCTCCAGAGACAGGCATGAGCTGTGGCTACTAGCGCGGGCATGAGATGCTAAGGCTGCTGCTGCAGCCACCAAGAAGCCTGTGTGCAAGCACAGGTCGCTATCCACACCTCCCCTCCGGGAGCCTGTGCAGCCCGCCACTGCCAGGGTCCCGTGATCCAGGGACAACTTCCCCTGGAGAACACACGGGAATGCCTCAGGCTGGTGCAACGTCACGCCGGCCTCTGCCGCTGCAGGCTCGCCCCACATTCTGTACCCCTCCCTCCCCCCGGCCTGAGTGAGCCAGAGCCCCGTAATTCGCTGCTCCTTTAACCCCCTCCTGTCTGGGCAAGGAACAGATGCCAGAGGGCGACCTACATGCAGAGGCAGGGCCAAATCCAAAGCTGAACCCCAGGAGCTGAGCGAACAAAGAAGAGAAAGGGAAATTTCTCCGTGCAGCATCAGGAGCAGCGGATTAAATCTCCACAATCAACTTGAGGTACCCTGCAGCTGTGGAATACCTGAATGGACAAGGAATCATCCCAAAATTGAGGCGGTGGACTTTGGGAGCAACTGTAGACTTGGGGTTTGCTGTATGTGAATGACCAGTTTCTGATTTTTATGTTTATCTTAGTTTAGTTTTTTTTTTAAACATATTTATTGGAGTATAATTGCTTTACAATGGTGTGTTAGGTGACAAAGAAGACATCATAAAGTTGCATAAAGTAGAAACATTGCAAACAACACACACTGACCAGTGAAATTAGAAACGAAAAATGCAATTAAAAATAAAGGCCTTCCAACTTAGAAACAATTTTTAAATTTTATTAAACAACTCATTGAAAAAGTGAAAGAAAATATAAACAGAAATTATCAAACTTCTGAATAATGTAAAAATGAAAAAACTACATGTGACAGAGTCTGTTGGATATATTTAAGGCAGTGATCAAAAGAAAATTCATACCCTTGAATACCTATATTAATTAAAATAAAAGAATAAAAATAAATGAATCTACAATTTAAAAAGGTACGAAAAGAGTGATGAATAAACCAGAAGTAAGCACTAACAAGGAAGATAAAGATAAAAGTAGAAATTAAAGATGCAGTGAATTGGGAAAAAAAAAGATCAAAATTTAAAAATCAAAGTTCTGGTTCTTTGGTAGAAATTGACAAATTAGACAAATCACTACTTAAATTAATAAAGGAAACTCAAGGGTTTTTTTTTTTTTGCTGTTGAGTTGTATGAGTTCTTTATATATGTTAGATATTAATCTGTTATCAGGTATGTGATTTGCAAATATTTATTCCCATTCCAGAGACTGCCTTTTCATTTTGATGATGGTTTCCTATGCTGTGAAGAAAATTTTTAATTTGATATAATCCCACTTATTTATTTTTGCTTTTGTTGCTTTTGGTGCTAAATCCAAAAAAATCATTGCCAAAAAATGATGTCTACAAGCTTACTCCCTATATTATCTTTTTTTTTTTTTAACAACTTTATTTGAGTATAATTGCTTTACATTGTTGTGTTAGATTCTGCTGTATAACAAAGTGAATCAGCTGTATGTATACTTATATTCCCATATCCCCTCCTTCTTGCATCTCCCTCCCACCCTCCCTATCCCACCCCTCTAGGTGGTCACAAAGCACTGAGCTGATCTCCCTGTGCTATGCAGCTGCGTCCCACTGGCTATCTATTTTACATTTGGTAGTGTATATATGTCAGTGCCACTCTCTCACTTCGTCCCAGCTTACCCTTCCCCCTCCCCGTGTCCTTAAGTCCATTCTCTATGTCTGCATCTTTATTGCTGTCCTGCCCCTAGGTTCATCAGAACCTTTTTTTTTTAGATTCCATATATGTGTGTTAGCTTATGGTATTTGTTTTTCTCTTTCTGACTTATTTCACTCTGTATGACAGATTCTAGGTCCATCCAACTCACTACAAATAACTCAATTTCGTTTCTTTTTATGGCTAAATAATATTCCATTGTATATATGTGCCACATCTTCTTTATCCATTCATCTGTCGATGGACACTTAGGTTGCTTCCATGTCCTGGCTATTGTAAATACTGCTGCAGCGAACACTGTGGTACATGACTCTTTTTGAATTATGGTTTTCTCAGGGTATATGCCCAGTAGTGGGATTGCTGGGTCATATGGTAGTTTTATTTTTAGATTTTTTTTTTTATAATTTTTTTTAACATCCTTATTGGAGTATAACTGCTTTACAATGGTGTGTTAGTTTCTGCCATATAACAAAGTGAATCAGCTATACGTATACATACATCCCCATATCTCCTTCCTCTTGCGTCTCCCTTCCACCCCTCTAGGTGGTCACAAAGCACCGAGCTGATCTCCCTGTGCTATGTGGCTGCTTCCCACTAGCTATCTATTTTACATTTGGTAGTGTGTATATGTCAATGCTATCTCCACCTTTATCTTGCATCACTCTTCCCTTTCACCATTTGATATTACGTGGAGCCGGGAGGTCTCTGGTGGACCGATGACCTGAACTCGGCTCTCCCACCTCAGAGGCTCAGGCCTGAAACCCGCCCAGAGCACGAAGACCCTGTCAGCTACATGGCCAGGTACATGGAGAGTTTCTTCCGTTTTGGGAAGTCTGAGGTCTTCTGCCAGCATTCAGTAGGTGTTCTGTAGGAGTTGTTCCACATGTAGATGTATTTGTAATGTATTTGTGGGGAGGAAGGTGATCTCCACATCTTACTTCTCCGCCATCTTGAAGGTCTCCTCTCCTTAGTTTAGTTTTCAGCGCTTCTTATCACTGGTGGATTTGTTTATTGCTTTGGTTGCTCTCTCTTTTTTTTTTTTTCTTTTATTACTTAAAAAATTGTTTTATTTTAATAATATATTTTTAAATTTTTTATTTTAATAACTTTATTTTATTTTATTTAGTTTTCTTTCTTTTTTTTTCCTCCCTTTTCTACTGAGCCGCATGGCTGACAGGGTCTTGGTGCTCGGGCCGGCTGTTGGGCCTGAGCCTCTGAGAGGGAGAGCCGAGTTCAGGACATTGGACCACCAGAGACCTCCCAGCCCCATGTAACATCAGTCGGCGAGTGCTCTCCCAGAGATCTCCCTTTCAATGCTAAGACCCAGCTCCACTCAAGTACCAGCAAGCTCCAGTGCTGGACACCCCATTTCAAACAACTAGCAAGACAGGAACACAACCTCACCCATTAGCAGAGAGACTGCCTAAAATCATAATAAGGTCACAGACACCCCCAAACACACCACTGGATGCGGTCCTGACCACCAGAAAGACAAGATCTAGCCTCATCCACCAGAACAAAGGCACCAGTCCCCTTCACCAGGAAGCCTACACAACCCACTGAACCAACCTTACCTACTGGGAGCAGACACCAAAATCAACGGGAACTATGAACCTGCAGCCTGCGAAAAGGAGACCCCAAACACAGTAAGTTAAGCAAAATGAGAAGACAGAGAGATATGCAACAGATGAAGGAGCAAGTTAAAAACCCACCAGACCAAACAAATGAAGAGGAAGTAGGCAGTCTACCTGAAAAAGAATTCATAGTGATGATAGTAAAGATGATCCAAAATCCTGGAAATAAAATGGAGAAAATACACAAAACGTTTAGCAAGGACCTAGAAGAGCTAGTGAGCCAACAAACAATGATGAACAACACAATAAATGAAATTAAAAATTCTCTAGAAGGAATTAATAGCAGAATAACTGAGACAGGAACAGATAAGTGTCCTGGAAGATAAAATACTGGAAATAACTAATGCAGAGCAAATAAAGAAAAAAGAGTGAAAAGAGTTGAGGACAGCCTCAGAGACCTCTGGGGCAACATTAAATGCACCAACTTTCGAATTATAGAGGTCCCAGAAGAAGAAGAGAGAAAGAAAGGGACTGAGAAAATATTTGAAGAGATTATAGGTGAAAACTTCCCTAATATGGGAAAGGAAATAGTTAATCAAGTCCAGGAAGCACAGAGAGTCCCATACAGGATAAATCCAAGGAGAAACACACCAAGACACATATTAATCAAACTATCAAAAATTAAATACAAAGAAAAAATATTAAAAGCAGCAAGGGAAAAACAACAAATAACATACAAGGGAATCCCCATGAGGTTAACAGCTGATCTTTCAGCAGAAACTTTGCAAGCCAGAAGGGGGTGGCAGGACATATTCAAAGTGATGAAAGGGAAAAACCTACAACCAAGATTACTCTACCCAGCAAGGATCTCATTCAGGTTCGACGGAGAAATTAAAATCTTTGCAGACAAGCAAAAGCTAAGAGAATTCAGCACCACCAAACCAGCTTTGCAACAAATGCTAAAGGAACTTCTCTAGGCAGGAAACACAAGAGAAGGAAAAGACCTACAATAACAAACCCAAAACAATTAAGAAAATGGTAATAGGAACATACATATCGATAACTACTTTAAATGTAAATGGATTAAATGCTCCAACCAAAAAACAGAGACTGGCTGAATGGAAACAAAAACAAGACCTGTATATATGCTGTCTATAAGAGACCCAGTTTAGACCTAGGGACACATACAGGCTGAAAGTGAGGGGATGGAAAAAGATATTCCATGCAAATGGAAATGAGAAGAAAGCTGATGTAGCAATTCTCTTATCAGACAAAATAGATTTTAAAATAAAGACTATTACAAGGGACAAAGAAAGACACTACATAATGATCAAGGGATCAATCCAAAAGAGAATATAACAATTGTAAATATTTATGCACCCAACCAAGGAGCACCTCAATAAATAAGGCAAATGCTAACAGCCATAAAAGGGGAAATCGACAGTAACACAATCATAGTATGGGACTTTAACACCCCACTTTCACCAATGACAGATAATCCAAAATGAAAATAAATAAGGAAACAGAAGCTTTAAATGACACATTAAGCAAGATGGACTTAATTGATATTTATAGGACATTCCATCCAAAAACAACAGAATACAGTTTCTTCTCAAGTGCTCATGGAACATTCTCCCGGATAGATCATATCTTGGGTCACAAATCAAACCTTGGTAAATTTAAGAAAACTGAAATCGTATCAAGTATCTTTTCCGACCACAACGCTATGAGACTAGATATCAATTACAGGAAAAGGTCTGTAAAAAATACAAACACATGGAGGGTAAACAATACACTACTAAATAACCAAGAGATCACTGAAGAAATCAAAGAGGAAATAAAAAAATACCTAGAAACAAATGACAATGAAAACACGACGACCCAAAACCTATAGGATGCAGCAAAAGCAGTTCTAAGAGGGAAGTTTATAGCAATATAATCCTACCTCAAGAAACAAGAAACATCTCAAATAAACAATCCAACCTTACACCTAAAGCAATTAGAGAAAGAAGAAGAAAAAAACCCCAAAGTTAGCAAAAGGAAAGAAATCATAAAGATCATATCAGAAATAAATGAAAATGAAATGAAGGAAATTATAGCAAAGATCAATAAAACTAAAAGCTGGTTCTTTGAGAAGATGAACAAAATTGATAAATCATTAGCCAGACTCATCAAGAAAAAACGGGAGAAGACTCAAATCAACAGAATTAGAACTGAAAAAGGAGAACAGCTGACACTGCAGAAGTACAAAGGATCATGAGAGATTACTACAAGCAACTGTATGCCAATAAAATGGGCAACCTGGAAGAAATGGAAAAATTCTTAGAAAAGCACAACCTTCCGAGACTGAACCAGGAAGAAATAGAAAATATAAACAGACCAATCACAAGCACTGAATTTGAGACTGTGATTAAAAATCTTCTAACAAACAAAAGCCCAGGACCAGATGGCTTCACAGGCAAATTCTATGAAACATTTAGAGAAGAGCTAACACCTACCCTTCTCAAACTCTTCCAAAATATAGCAGAGGGAGGAACACTCCCAAACTCATTCTACGAGGCCACCATCACCCTGATACCAAAACCAGAGAAAGATGTCACAAAGAAAGAAAACTACAAGCCAATATCACTGATGAACATAGATGCCAAAATCCTCAACAAAATACTAGCAAACAGAATCCACAGCACATTAAAAGGATCATACACCATGATCAAGTGGGGTTTATCCAAGGAATGCAGGGATTTTTCAATATACGCAAATCACTCAATGTGGTACACCACATTAACAAACAGAAGGTTAAAAACCATGTGATTATCTCAATAGATGCAGAAAAAGCTTTTGACAAAATTCAACACCCATTTATGATAAAAACTCTCCAGAAAGTAGGCATAGAGGAAACTTACCTTAACATAATATAGGTCATATATGACAAACCCACAGCCAACATCGTTCTCAATGGTGAAAAACTGAAACCATTTCCACTAAGATCAGGAACAAGACAAGGTTGCTCACTCTCACCACTATTACTCAACATAGTTTTGGAGTTTTAGCCACAACAATCAGAGAAGAAAAAGAAATAAAAGGAATCCAAATCGGAAAAGAATAAGTAAAGCTGTCACTGTTTGTAGATGACATGATACTATACATAGAGAATCCTAAAGATGCTACCAGAAAACTACTAGAGCTAACCACTGAGTTTGGTAAAGTGGCCGGAAGCAAAATTAGTGCAGAGAAATCTCTTGCATTCCTATACACTAATGATGAAAAATCTGAAAGAGAAAGAAGGAAACACTCCTATTTACCATTGCAACAAAAAGAATAAAATACCTAAGAATAAACCTACCTAAGGAGACAAAAGGCCTGTATGCAGAAAACTATAAGACACTGAGGAAAGAAATTAACAGTGATACAAACAGATGGAGAGATATACCATGTTCTTGGATTGGAAGAATCAACAGTGTGAAAATGACTATACTACCCTAAGCAATCTACAGATTGAATGCAATCCCTATCAAACTACCAATGGCATTTTTCACAGAACTAGAAGAAAAAATTTCACAGTTTGTATGGAAACACAAAAGACCCCGAATAGCCAAAGCAATCGTGAGAAAGAAAAATGGAGCTGGAAGAATCAGGCTCCCTGACTTCAGACTATACTACAAAGCTACAGTAATCAAGACAGTATGGTACTGGCACAAAAACAAATATAGATCAATGGAACAGGCTAGAAAGCCCAGAGATAAACCCACGCACATATGGTCACCTTATCTTTGATAAAGGAGGCAAGAATATACAATGGAGAAAAGACAGCCTCTTCAATAAGTGGTGCTGGGCAAACTGGACAGCTAAATGTAGAAGAATGTAATTAGAACACTCCCTAACACCATACACAAAAATAAACTCAAAATGGATTAAAGACCCAAATGTAAGGCCAGACACTATAAAACTGTTAGAGGAAAACATAGGCAGAGCACTCTATGACATAAATCACAGCAAGATCCTTTTTGACCCGCCTCCTAGAGAAATGGAAATAAAAACAAAAATAAACTAATGGGACCTAATGGAATTTAAAAGCTTTTGCACAGCAAAGGAAACCATAAACAAGCCAAAAGACAGCCCTCAGAATGGGAGAAAATATTTGCAAATGAAGCAACTGACAAAGGATTAATCTCCAAAATATACAAGCAGCTCATGTAGCTCAATGTCAAAAAGACAAACAATCCAATCCAAAAATGGGCAGAAGACCTAAATAGACATTTCTCCAAAGAAGATATACAGATTGCCAACAAACACATGAAAGGATGCTCAACATCATTAATCATTAGAGAAATGCAAATCAAAACTACAATGAGGTGTCACACCAGTCAGAATGGCCATCATCAAAAAATCTACAAAGAAAAAATGCTTGAGAGGGTGTGGAGAAAATGGTACCCTTTTACAGTGTTGGTAGGAATGTAAATTGATTCAGCCACTGTGGAGAACAGTATGGAGGTTCCTCAAAAACTAAAAATAGAAGTACCCTATGACCCAGCAATCCAACTACTGGGCGTATACCTTGAGAAAGCCATAACTCAAAAAGAGGCATGTTCCACAGTGTTCATTGCAGCACTATTTACAATAGCCAGGACATGGAAGCAACCTAAGTCTCCATCAACAGATGAATGGATAAAGAAGATGTGGCACATATATACAATGGAATATTACTCAGCCATAAAAAGGAACGAAATTGAGTTATTTGTAATGAGGTGGATGGACCTAGAGACAGCCATACAGAGTGAAGTAAGTCAAAAAGAGAAAAACAAATACCGTATGCTAACACATATATATGAAATCTAAAAAAGAAAAAAGAAAAAAATGGCTCTGAAGAACCTAGGGACAGGACAAGAATAAAGACGCAGACGTAGAGAGTGGACTTGAGGACACGGGGAGGGGGATGGGTAAGCTAGGACGATGTGAGAGAGTGACATGGACATATACACACTACCAAATGTAAAATAGATAGCTAGTGATAATCAGCCACATAGCACAGGGAGATCAGCTCGGTGCTTTGTGACCACCTAGAGGGGTGGGAGGGAGACGCAAGAGGAAGGAGATATAGGGATGTATGTATACGTATAGTTGATTCACTTTGTTATATGGCAGAAACTAACACACCATTGTAAAGCAGTTATACTCCAATAAGGATGTTAAAAAAAATTATAAAAAAAAAAATCTAAAAATAAAACTACCATATGACCCAGCAATCCCACTACTGGGCATATACCCTGAGAAAACCATAATTCAAAAAGAGTCATGTACCACAGTGTTCGCTGCAGCAGTATTTACAATAGCCAGGACATGGAAGCAACCTAAGTGTCCATCGACAGATGAATGGATAAAGAAGATGTGGCACATATATACAATGGAATATTACTTAGCCATAAAAAGAAACGAAATTGAGTTATTTGTAGTGAGTTGGATGGACCTAGAATCTGTCATAGAGAGTGAAGTAAGTCAGAAAGAGAAGAAAAAATCCCGTATGCTAACACATATATATGGAATCTAAAAAAAAAAGGTTCTGAAGAACCTAGGGGCAGGACAGCAATAAAGTTGCAGACATAGAGAATGGACTTAAGGACACGGGGAGGGGGAAGGGTAAGCTGGGACGAAGTGAGAGAATGGCATAGACATATATACACTACCAAATGTAAAATAGATAGCCAGTGGGAAGCAGCTGCATAGCACAGGGAGATCAGCTCAGTGCTTTGTGACCACCTAGAGGGATGGGATAGGGAGGGTGGGAGGGAGACGCAAGAAGGAGGGGATATGGGGACATATGTATACATACAGCTGATTCACTTTGTTATACAGCAGAAACTAACACAACAATGTAAAGCAATTATACTCCAATAAAGTTGTTAAAAAAAAAAAAAAGATAACATAGAGGGTAAGCTTGTAGACATCATTTTTTGGCAATGATTTTTTTAGATTTAGCACCAAAAGAACAAAAGCAAAAATAAATTAGTGGGATTATATCAAATTAGAATTTTTCTTCACAGCATAGGAAACCATCATCAAAATGAAAAGGCAGTCTCTGGAATGGGAATAAATATTTGCAAATCACATACCTGATAATAGATTAATATCTAACATATAAAAAGAACTCATGCAACTCAACAGCAAAAACACCCCCTTGATTTTCCTTTATTGATTTAAGTAGTGATTTGTCTAATTTGTCAGTTTCTACCAAAGAACCAGAACTTTGATTTTTAAATTTTGATCTTTTTTTTTCCCAATTCACTGCATCTTTAATTTCTACTTTTATCTTTATCTTCCTTTTTAGTGCTTACTTCTGGTTTATTCATCACTCTTTTTGTACCTTTTTAAATTGTAAATTCATTTATTTTTATTCTTTTAATTAATGTAGGTATTCAAGGGTATGACTTTTCTTTTGATCACTGCCTTAAATATATCCCACGGACTCTATCACATGTAGTTTTTTCATTGTTACGTTATTCAGAAGTTTGATAATTTCTGTTTATATTTTCTTTCAACTTTTTCAATGAGTTGTTTAATAAAATTAAAAAATTGTTTCTAAGTTGGAAGGCGTTTTTTATTTTTAATTGCACTTTTCAGTTCTAATTTTATTGCATTCTGGTCAGTGTGTGTTGTTTGCAGTGTTTCTACTTTATGCAACTTTATGATGTTTTCCTTGTCACCTAACATATTAACAATGTTGGTGAACTTTTCATGTGCACTCTGAAAGAATATATTTTTTATTTTCAAGGTTAGTGTTGTATTTCATATATATATTTTTAAGAGACATCCAATAATTATATTGTTTCTATCTTCTATGTCCTTATTTATATTTTTTCTTTGGTTTTGTACTGAAAGTGAATTTCCATCTCTTTCTCCTTGTATCATCGATAGTTTCTGATTTGCGTAGGTACTTTATGTGTTATTTGGGGCATAGGTATTCATAACTATCCTATCTTTGTGAGTTCTGGCTTTTAGCATTATATAGTGCTTTTATTTTTCTTGAATGTTGCTTTTTGGCCTGAATTCTACTTTATATTAGGATTACAAACCCTGCTGACTTATTGTTTCCATTTGGGCACTCCTGTATCCCGTAGAACCTTCCTTCTTTTAGTCTTCCACTTTTTGTTGTGAATCTTAAACATCCACTGTATATCAATGCCTTGATTTTTATTATCCTTAAAAGTCCTTAAAATAAATTCTTCTCTCATGTTATGCTACCGCTACTATACGATCTATTTCTCCTCCTTTTTATTTAAACTTTTCAAAAGAGTAGTCCTCATCTGCTGCCTTTAATTCCTCTCCTCCTTTTTATGTTTGTACTCTATGCTCTTGTGCCTGTGTCCATAGGACTTATCAAAATGTCTCTCTGTACTGTTACCGATAACTTCCAAATTTCCGATTCTAACAACATTTGTATAACTGGAATTCTGTAGTTCCTTGGCTTCTATACCACAGCACACACTAGTCCTCCTTTTGGTTTTGTGATTGGGCCTCCCTGGCTTCCCTTGTGAACTTTGTTCAGGGGAGTGACCAGAGGGATGTATCCTTAATAACTCATACTAATCTTTTGCCTAGCTCAGTGCTTGGAGTAGAGTAGAAGCTCAACATTTTCAGAAATACTGCATAAGTGAAATAAAACCTGTCTCTAAACTATGACCTTCAATGTATGACCTGCTGTAATTAAGCCCAGCTAGGGCTGTAGACCCCAGTTACTCTCTAGTCTCATCATTCACTTGAGGGACATTTAAAATTGGTAGATTTCATAGGTAAGTATGGATTTCTTCCTTCTCTTGCTTGATGTGAAGCTGTGACAACACTGAGCTGGCATTTCTTTAGAGCAACCTGTCATGGATTTGAGTAGCTAATGCTCTCTTATGGATAGGCATGTACTCTGAAGTATGACTTGATTCACTAATTTACCTTGCCTGCCTGGGGCATTTTAATTTGGACCTCCTAGTTCAACCTGTTGTCTACACCCAAATTTTATGCTACCTCATGATATCCCAAGGAAGTAATATGGTCCGGGGTAGGTGTCTGGTTAGGAAAAAAAGGACTTGTTATCCTGAACACATTTACTTCTAACAATTAAGTCTTCCATTTATGATTATTGGTTGACTTAGCATGTAACCGACTTATAAAGAACTTTTGGAAATTTTAATCCAGGAAACAAAACTGGTAAAATCAAATCTCAATTATCTGTGTTTTAAAGAGAGGACCATCACAAGCATAAAATAACATTTATGTTAGTCAGTGAAGGTATGCCTTGTTTTAAAAAAACACAAAACATAAAATTTGAACTTACAAAGCAAAAACACTATGACTTAATTTTGTTATGCATGTTTAGTTCCTTTATAAAAGAAATCAGTGATACATACTTTTGAGTAGTACCTCTCAAACCCAGGTAAGGCATGATTTTATTTATAAATGACTGTTTGACCTTTTTTATTGAATTTAATACTGATAACATCCATTATTTTAAAAATTAAACATTTAAATGAAACATACAAATATTTCAGAAGAAATCTATTTAATCCCTCAGTAACTATGTTTATTCATCTTCAGCTTTTTATTTAAGCTTATATATCTTTACATGGTTGTAGTCAATGAGTTATGCCACATTTTCTTCTACTTTTTAATTTAGCATTATTTTACAGGAGAATTTATTTGTATATATTTCATATTTAACCCTTTATTGGCATAATATAGTCTATCAAATCAATATGTCAGAGTGTGCCCTATTTTGAAGATTTGGATTGTCTTAGTTTTTCACTGCTATAGTAATGGTGTTATAAATATCTTTAATATATTTTTTAACTCCCTTTAAATGATTTCCTCCCATTCCTTCTTAAAACTCTTTTCTTCCTTGGCATTTTGGAAAGTACTTGTCATTCCTTCTCCGTCCTTTTTTATGGTTTCTTTAGCTGTTCTTGAACCTTAACTGCTGTCTAGATCTCTGAAACAACTCATTTGGGAATTTTGAAATAGGAGTAGTTGTTCAGCAGCTGGAAGGGGTGGAAAGTAGGAGTAGGGGAGATGTGGAGAGAAGGGCGTTCCAAGCAGAAAGAGTTACCCAAAGATACTGAGATGCAAACCAGGTAGACTATTCAGAAAATTCCATATATTTTCATTGTTTGGAGCTCTCAAGAAGGAAAAAAGGATAAGATTTTGAAGACCTTAAATTCTATATAGGCCATGAGAATAGTAATTAAATAATACATGATGATCTTATTTGCATTTTAGAAGATCATTCCGATAATTACATGGGGAAAGGCTAAAGTGGGATGCAAGGTAGAGACAATGGAAGCAGTTAGGAGACAATTGCTATAATCAGGCCTGAGATGACAAGGGTCTAAGCCACAATGGTAGTAATAAGGAGGGACAAATGGGAAGGAGGAGAAATCAACCAGGATTTGGTCACTAATTGGCTGCAGTCAGTGAGGTATTATAAAAGAAGGAGATGAAGATGCATCCCAGGTTTCTGACTTCAATGACAATAATAAACAGCATGGATAACTGTATTAACCAAGCCTGAGAGTTCACGTAATGAATTCAGTTTTGACCAATCTAAATTGGAGGTACTAGTGTCAGATGAGTGATTGGATATATGATGATACTTTGCAGAGAGGCTTGGGGAGAGAATTGGGAGAGTTTGGAGAGAGGTCTGGGTAGGAGCTGTAGACTGTGCTGTGAGCCCTGAGCAGTTCCTTATGTCCAGTTGTTGTAGGGCATGTCTACCTAGATATTCTACTATCACTTGAAATTCAACATAATCAAATTCTAACTCATCAGCTTTTCTCCCAAGCTAGTTTTGTTAACTTCCTCATGGCTAACTGCGATGTTGTTAGAACACTCACCTCTAGACTCTAAGCCACAGAAGTAAGCTTTATGCTTTTTATCTTTATTGTTACTGCCAAACTAGCCTTTTATCAAGTCCTACAATTTCTTTCTTCAAAATTTCTTTAGTAGAATTATCCAGGTGCCCAGAAACCTAGGTTTCAGTCCTGACTCTGCTGCTAACTGGGAAGATGATCAACTTGTACAAGCCTTACA